>NC_133328.1:361413175-362155675 GCF_042186555.1 Aquarana catesbeiana | reverse complement strand
AAGAGAATCTGGTCCCACATTTACAAAAGGTTTTCATAGCGGCAGAAAAAGATGGTATACTCCCAGACTCCATGAGAGAGGTCCTGATTGTGGTGATACCCAAGCCAGGAAAAGATCACTTAGAATGCGAATCCTACAGGCAAATATCTTTGATAAACTCTGATGTCAAAATACTAGCCAAAATTTTAGCTAATAGGTTACAGTCGGTAATTCTCAAACTAACAAACTCTGACCAGACGGGCTTCATACCTGGATGTAGTATCCCAATGACCCCTAGAAGACTGGACACTAAAAAAGCGTTTGACTCGGTTGTATGGGGTTACCTTTTCTCCCTTCTAAATATACAAACTATATGATACGGGAGACCTCAAAACATTTGCACAACTGAGGAGGGAACTGGGAGTTCCTGACTCCTGGGCATTCCAATATACCAGACTAAAACACGCGGCACACACTCAGTTTGGGACTGAATTAATCTCTTTAGAAAACATGAACCTGGAAAAACTCCTTGGCACCCCTGACCACACTAAATAATATCTAGCTATTATAGTCTATTGATAGGCAAAGAGAACACAGAAGAGAAGAAAATTAAGGAAATATGGACCAATATTACACCTGAGCTAATGGAGGGACAGTGGGAGGCAGTGTTGGCCTCATATATGCCCACAGTTATCTCGGCCAGAGACAAAATGATACAACTCAGGTACTTGCACCAAATGTACTACACACCCCTTAGACTGTATAAAATGGGAAGGAGAGACGCTCCCACATGTCATAAATGTTTGGCATCAGAAGAATCATTTCTTCATATGGTGTGGGATTGTAACAGGATTCATCCTCTCTGGTCACAGGTGACCCAAATTATTGTTGATATGTTTGATCTCCCAAATATTTGTAGCCCATTATTGGGACTTCTGGGCATCATTGAGGATGAAGTAACAATATGAGAACTTTACTGCGATTACTATTCTTCTATGTCCGTAAGCTGACTGTCATCAATTGGATTAAGAGAGACCATCTCACGTTAACCTCCTGGAAGGTCCTGGTTAATGCTAATGTAACATTATATAAACTGATTTATGAAGCCAGAGGATGCTCAAAAAAATTCAATAAAGTTTGGGGTAAATGGCTCAATTCTGGAGATACTGTACAAACTGACACTTAAGATATTTCTTTTGAAATATGTATGCTCTGAGATCTGAATGCATTGTAATTTAAGAATATGATTTATAGATACAGGATGATATGATGTTATAGAGACTCAGAATATGGATCAAACTGACATAATATTTTTGATGAGAAAGTTGTCTTACTCTGCAGTGACAAGTTATATGGTTTTAATTATATGTTAGTTAAAGAAAGAAAGCAGGAATCACCCCCCCCCACTGTTTAGGGGGGAGAGATACCTCTACACCGACCGATTGTCCGTTTAAGGACCGGGAGCGGGGTAGGGGTACAAAGTACTAGAAGTACACACTTACTAATCGTAGAAAATACGAGATAAGGCTGAAATTGGTATAGATATGTAAAGATTTGTCTTCATAGGTCGATTGTAAGTTTACATATACCATAATATTGCAGAAAACATAAGCCGATTGATTGTACATTTGGATAATAATATGTCCTTGGCAATGTAATTTGATGTATGTTTTTGTTTTTGTTTTTATTTTAAGGAAGAGTCTTTTCTCTTCCTATGTTTTAAAAATCAATAAAAAGAATCTGATTTAAAAAAAAAAAGAATATGATTTATAGATACTGGATGAATAACAGCACACATCACGAGAGTTTACGGAGGAATTTACCTCTGAATTAGTTTTATTTCTTCTTTACATGACTATGTTATATGTTATACATAGCATGGTAACAAAAACAAAACACAAAAAGTGCTTTTTGTACTATTGGCTAAATTGAGTTCAGAAATATGGATGCCTACTGCCGCATACACACGACCGGTTTTGCCGTCGGAATAAACTCCGAACAAATTGAAAAAGGAATTCCTATAGGTGGGACTTTAGACAGGGCAGATGGCAAATGAAGTGTGAGGAGAATGTAAAAAATATATCAATTTTTAATAAAGAATATCATAAAATAGTGAGCACATACATAGAATATAAATACATAATAATCTGGAAATGAGAAACAATGCAATACAGTGATATTGTACAGACAATAATCGCAAAGATCTGCTGAATGGGAGGTAGATCCAACAGAAAAACCCGACGTGTTTCAAAATTTGCCTGGGTTGCCATTTCTTCATCAGGGGTCTATATGCGATTTGTCGCAGGACGTAAAAACGTCGTACAGACTGTATGACTCTTGAATTTACATCATATCCAGAACAGTGTTAAAAGATAAATTTTGCAGCTGATGGCTCAGGACACCCTCGACTCCGCAGGGCAGATCAATGCATCATCACAAGAAACAGGCCTCAAGGCAAAAGGGGGGAAAGGAAAAGCTCCCACGCAAAGGATGACCCGGTATGGCTCTCTGGCCAGAGGAAAACCCAAGGAGATGGTGAGAGAAGAGAGGTGACCCGGGCAGTGGACCTGCCAGCCTATGCCCAAATGAAAGGATCTGTCCACCAGGGTTGCAACCCTAGCCTCCCACTGGGAAGACACGTCCAGAACGAGGTGACGTACAACATGTACGACAGGACTAGAAAAAGGAAGTTCAATAGCCAGTAGCCAATCGCTTCCATCTCGTACTTGCTTCAGAGCATGCGTCGTTTTTTGGTCCTTTGGAACAGCATAGAGATGAGCGGTTTTCCCGATAGGAATTGATTCCGTCGGAAATATTTCGAACATGTTCCATTTCTAGGTCCGTCAGAATTTTCAAAAAAAAAGTCTGATGAGGCATACACACTATCAGAATAGACGATGAAAAGCTTCCGTCGGACTTTTTCTGTCGGACATTCCGCTCGTGTGTACGCGGCATTAGACTTCATAAACAAAATTATGTGATATTATGTACACTTACGAATGTAACCTGCCTTCATTTTTCCTACTATGTATGTACACTTGGCAAATAAAATGTTAAAAAAAAAAGTGTTTGCATTGTCAGTGCTATAAAATACCTGTAATAATTATACCCTGAACCTGTAAAGGCTTGTGTCAATCATAGCCTTTCCTATTGGAATGCTATACTGCTTAGACTTATGCAATCAAATATACAGTAGCCAATCGCTTCCGTCTCGTACTTGCTTCAGAGCATGCGTTGTTTTTGGTCCGTTGGAACAGCATACAGACGAGCGGTTAGGAATTGGTTCCGTCGGAAATATTTAGAACATGTTCCATTTATAGGTCCGTCAAAATTTTCGAAAAAAAAGTCTGATGAGGCATACACACTATCGGAATAGACGATGAAAAGCTTCCGTCAGACTTTTTCTGTCTGTACACTTGGCAAATAAAATCTTAAAAAAAAAAAAAGTGTTTGCATTGTCAGTGCTATAAAATACCTGTAATAATTATACCCTGAACCTGTAAAGGCTTGTGTCAATCATAGCCTTTGCTGATGGAATGCTATACTGCTTAGACTTATGCAATCAAATATACAGTAGAGCGTTTGGTAAGAAAAGGCTGCATCCATGTTTTGGATCCTAATCACTTTTTGCTAGGTCTCCTCTTAGAGAAAGGACAGACTGCATCTGAAGTACCACAACACAATACCAAGAATATCAAAAGAACCCTCTGAACCCTTTTTTCAAAGGCATGTCAAAAGCAATGCCAGTGTGCACACTACCTAAAGCAGTTGCAAGTTTGAAGGCATTCTGATAGTGAAGCTAACCTGTACTGCACTTTTTAATGCATTTGTACACTTATATGGATGTGTCAGGATTATAGATGAATATGTTTTATTGGAGGACCGATGTAAAGCCATCTTGGCAATCACTGGGTCTATGATAATACCAAGCAGTGTATCATAACACATTGACCATAATGGGGCCTCTGTGTGTAAAAGCTGTTTTTTAACTACAACAGATCAATATGTATAAAGTGTGGTTAATCAGTCTGAGTCCATTATGACACCCATGGGCTCTCCGTGGAGTTACATTTTTTAGTACAATAGATAAATGTACCAATGTTCCTGTGCTATACATATACCTCCACCCTTGATTTGTTCCCACAAACCCATAGCACCTTTACTGTTTCCTCAGTACAGATTTACTTTAGATTTAATATTCTTTCACACATAATGAAACGGGAAAGAATGTGACTTACAGCATTATAAAAGATTATACGGTATTTGCTACTTCCTCCTACCAAATCATACTGTCATTTCAGAAAGCACAGTTTGATATGGAAGAAAATTAACAATACTGATCTCAACCAACTAAAAGTTCATATCAGGTGACAGGTTACAGAGATTTTCTGCTTCCAAGATTGTGCCATCAGATGATATCAGAGGCATATCTATCTGGGTTCTGGTGCTAATACACAGATTATGTTTGTTATCTCAGTCAGATATATTATACATAGGAATGTTATAAGAGAGCATTTCACATTTTCTATTGTTTGGAAAACGTCATATATGTACATAGATTGTGGAGCAATTTATGAACAAGTAAAATCATCTATAAAGCAGAGAATACAGTATTTGTGTATTGTTCACTGTTCAGATGCAAAATACCTAAGAAAAGGACAGCAAAGTTTTGGATATCTAAGAGGGACGCCTACGCCATTTTTTTTTTAAATTTGGGTTCCCCTTAATATCCATACCAGACCTGAAGAGCCTGGTATGAATTTTGGGGGGACCACCGCACAATTTAAAAAAAAAAAATTGGTTTGGGAGTGAATATTCAAAAGTGGGAGTGAATATTCAAAAGTGGGAGTGAATATTCATACCAGACCCAAAGGGCCTAGTAATAGACTGGAGGGGGGGGAACCCATGCCGTTTTTTTCAATGATTCTCATCTATATTGCCGAGACCCGACAATTCATTACAGCCGCGATCAGTTTTAAATTACTTTTTTTCCTTTAGAAATGTAATTTTGCTGTGGTACTGTTCTAAACACGGGAAAACAGCTCCACTTTACAGGCATACTATAGACACCCCCCAGGCATGATATTTAAAGGAGTATTTCATTTTTATTGTTTCACTTTAAGCATTATTAAAATCACTGCTCCCGACAAAACAGCCGCTTTTAAAACTTTTTTTTGCATTGATACATGTCCCCTGGGGCAGGACCAAGGTCCCCAAACACTTTTGGTTTTTTATGTTAATGTCCCATAGACTTTAACAGTGTTCCGCAGCTTTCGAATTTGCCGCAAACACTGCATAATGTTCGCTGTTCGGCGAACAGGCGAACACCCGATGTTCGAGTCAAACTTACATTTGACTTGAACATCGGGCTCATCCCTAGGTTAAACAAAGAAGCATTTGAAAAATGAGTATGCCGGATAGGAATAATGCCCCCATCACCTGTGTTGACCTGAGATAAGGTATTGGAGGTAATTTGACTTCGATTCCCTATTGGGTTTAAAATAAAGTGTCTCTTAATATTTACTTTGCGAATGAACTTATGCACATCAATAAAAGTCTTACATTTATTAAGCTTATGTGGAGGTGCAAATTTTAGGCCCTGGCTGAGAACATTCTGTTCCCCTTGGGATAATTGGGCTGAACTCAAATTAAAAACCCCACTGATGTTTATCGTCTTCTTTTCTTTGGACCTGATCCTTCTCCCCCCTGTAGTGCCTTTTTTAAGTGGGGTTTTTAATTTGAGTTCAGCCCAATTATCCCAAGGGAAACAGATTGTTCTCAGCCAGGGCCTAAAATTTTCACCTCCACGTAAGCTTAATAAATTTGAGACTTTTATTGACAGGCATAAGTTCATTTGCAAAGTAAATATTAAGAGACACTTTATTTCAAACCCAATAGGGAATCAAAGTCAAATTACCTCCAATACCTCATCTCAGGTCAACACAGGTGATGGGGGCATTATTCCTACCCGGCATACTAATTTTTCAAATAATTCTTTGTTTAACCCTCCAGGATTTGTTGCTCCATCCATACAGGTTTTCAAAGAGATAATCCTCAAGGATCTGATAGCCCTCAAGATCCCTAGAATAGGAACCATGTGTGAGTTCCAGCAAGGTCTAAAACAAATCTGCGCACGTAATGACATTGTCATACGTCCCGCAGACAAGGGAGGGGTTATTGTTATTCTTGACAAATATGACTACCTTGAGGAGATAAATAGGCTTTTATTTGATCGCTCAACTTATACACCACTGGCTTCAAACCCTACGGTAAAGTTCAAAAGAGAACTCTTAGGTCTAGTTGAGGATGGCTTTCGGCAAGGAGTTGTGAATAAGAAAGAAAAGGCATACCTGATACCCTCAGTCCCAAGGGTGCCAGTTATGTACTACTTACCGAAAATCCATAAAAATCTTTTAAAACCACCAGACCGTCCTATAATTAGTGATATTGACTCAGTGATGGCCAGGATAGGGAGATATGTGGATGCATTTTTACAGCCATTAGTTACAGCAACCCCTTCCTATTTAAGGGTTATGACACAAGTTATCAACTTTTTACAGGAACAGGAATGGATAGATGGCTGCATATTGGCGACGGCCGATGTAGCATCGCTCTACAAAATTATATCTCACCTACAGGCATTAGAGGCGGTTAAATTTTACCTCGATCAAGATCACTCTTTACCACAGACTCAGAAGGATTTCATTATTGCACTTCTGGTTTTCGAAACAGGCCATAACTATTTTTGGTTCGGAGGCAATTTCTACCTACAATTTTGTGGTGTGGCTATGGGTGCTAAATTTGCGCCCAGCTTAGCCAATTTATTTATGGGCTATTGGGAAATAGAGGTGATTGACACTAACTCCCCGAGAGAGTTACGCCTTTGGAGGAGGTACATTGATGATGTCCTTCTTCTATGGGAAGGCGATTCATCCTCTCTTGAGACGTTCTTTGGCAAATTCATTCAGAATGATAGGGGTATCTCCTTGCAGCATGAGATGAGTCATTCACAGATCCATTTCCTTGATCACAATATTACTGTCAGGGACGGCCATCTAATTACTACCACATATTTTAAGGAGACTGATCGTAATGCCTATATTCCCCTATCTAGCTGCCATCATGCATTATGGCTAAATGCAGTTCCCAAGGGCCAATTTCAGTGAATCAGGCGGAATTGTACAGATATCTCAGTTTATCACCAGCAAGCACAAGTTCTGAGAACTAGGTTCCTCAATAAGGGTTACTTGGAAAGGGATATAAATAACACAATAGAAATGGTTGGAAACATGGATAGGGATAATATGCTACATAGGGTAAGAGGGACTCCTGATGGACTGGATAACAATCAATTTGGATGGTCCATGATTACGGACTACTCCAACCAACTTTTTTCTGTAAAAAGGACCCTCAGTAAACACTGGGGTATCTTAAAAAATGATAAGATACTTAGTTCAGTGATTCCAGACCGTCCTGTAGTAGTATATAAGGGAGCACCATCTCTGCAACATAGTATTGCCCCTAACATTGTTGATCCACCAAAAACAGTCTTCTTCTTTCAATCCATGAAAGGTTTTTTCCCTGCAGAAAATGGAGCATTTGCCAGATTAACTCGTTTAAGGGACGTAAGTGTGAGTCTTTCCTGTCCACACAGACACATAAGACGCATAACATTGAATCATTTATTACATGCTCTACGGAATATGTGGTTTATATGATTCAGTGTCCATGCTCTAAACAGTATATTGGACGCACTAAAAGGACGTTACATGTACGTCTAGCTGAGTATGTGGGAAATATCAAACATGGCTTCAGAAAACATAACTTATCTAGATATTATGCAAAGTACCATGATAGGAATATTAAGGGCACACTCTATTGTATTAGATAAGGTATTACCCCATTGGAGAGGGACCAATATAGTTAGGTCAATTTCCCGGTTGGAAACTCGATGGATATTTGACATGAAATCTTATGTACCGTTTGGCTTGAATGTTGATTGGAACATTAATTGTTTCATAAATAATGCTTAAGGAAAATTTTTTCTATAATTTTTATTAATTATTTATATATATTTTTTTCCCCGATATCCCTATTGTGGGAATTCATGCCCCTTTTGACATTAGGTTGATAAAGAATTATATTATTATATTATTCATCTATTAAGATCAATGTTCTATTGTCAATTTTATAGATACTATTAATTAATTACCTGTGGTGTTCATGCAATGTTCTTTGCATCCTTTCTGATTTTGCTAACTGATATTAATTGTATTTGGTTATTTCGTATTTCTGCCACTAGATGGCAGTATTTTGTGCTCTATATGTGGCTCTCCTGCTTCTCTGTCCTTTTGCTTTCCATTGACTGATTCAGTGGCCAGTAGTTGTAATGGCCCCGCCGCCCTTTAGTTAGTTCTGTCTATTGTCAAGCGGCCAGCAGTTAAGATGGCACAGCGGGCTATATAACTGATAGGCGTGATGACACGATCACCTGGCCAATCCCTAGATGACGTCCTGTACTGACGAAACGCGAAGGGTGGGGTCTACGATGGTGACGTCATCATGCTACACCTCCCAGGAGGTTGACGGACAAGCAAAGCAGGAAGTAGAGTGAAGCTCGCAGGGATGCGGCAGTTCTAGTGCAGAGACATGCTATTTTGATGACTCCATCTTGTAAGTGCAATTGTTTTATACCATTAAATTTGGATTTTTAAAGTACTGCACTATGGGAGCATTTCTTTTTTTTTTACATTTCTGAGTTCCATCTGCAAAGCTGGGATTCTGGCCATTAGTAAAGGGTTCCTAAGGAGACCTATTTCCCTGTGTTTGGTGATACTATTCATAGTGGTCATGTGAAGCTGGATTACTAATGCCCCGTACACACGGTCGGACTTTCCGACAGAAAAAGTCCGATGGGAGCTTTTCATCGTATATTCTGACCATGTGCCCCATCAGACCTTTTACGTAGAAAATTCAGACGGACTTAGATAGAGAACATGTTCTATATTTTTCCGATGTAACAAATTCCTATCAGGAAAACCGCTCGTCTGTATGCTGTTCCGACGTACCAAAAATTATGCATGCTCTGAAGCAAGTACGAGATGTCATACGTGTTGTATGTCACCGAGTTCTTGACGGTCGGAATTTGGTGTGACCATGTGTATGCAAGACAGCTTGAGCGGAATTCCGTCGGAAAAAACCTTCAGAGTTTATTCTGACGGCAAAACCGGTCGTTTTTACAGGGCATTACTCTCACCTGGGTGTGGAGCAGGATCTATCTTGTGTCAAGGATCATCACCTTTCCCCTTACCTGTGGCTTTTCTCATCTATATGAAGCACAGATTTTGTTTTTTGGTTTCTCCTTTATACATGGACTGTGCATTTGGGACTCCTCATTAGTTTTCCTTTTTCAGTCTTTTTTCACATGTACTATTTTTACTGTATTAGCGCTGCACTTTATTTTATAGTTTGTGAACAGGTGATAGAGCTGGGGGGTTGTGAACAGGTGCTGGGAGGGGGGGTAATTGTGAACAGGTGAGAAAGCTGGGGAGAGGGGGTTTGGGAACAGGTGAGAGAGCTGGGGGGGATTTCACAAACGCAACATCAGAGTACTGTCTCCTATTGGATTTGTAGTTTGGACGTATCTATGGGAATACCTTTCACTGAGTTGAACGGGAAACGTGGAATGGACTTTAGTCTGCTACAGTCGGTGTAAAGACTTGCTGCATCATTGAGTAGCAAAATTGAACTCTTAAATGCACAGTCTATTACAAACAAATCCTGCTTCATTCATGATCATATCCTGGATAGATGTTTGGACTATATGTGCATTACAGAGACCTGGCACTAACCAAATACCTTTTCCTCTTTAAATGAGATCTGTCCCCAAGGATATAGCTACCTCCAAAAAGCTTGCAGCACAGGGCGAGGTGGGGACCTGTCAGTCATCTATCGTAGCGATCTGGAGCTATCTCTGCAACCATTACCTGAACTGTCTTCATTTGAATGCCTTGCATTTAAGTGTAAGTCCCCTTCCCCTGTTCTGTTCCTCCTCATTTATCAACCACCAAAACCAAACCCATCATTTATCACTGAGATGTCAAACCTTCTCACAACTTTCAGCACATCCTCTGCTAATGGTATAATTTTGGGCGATATGAATATCCACGTTGACACCTCCTCCTGCCGTTTTGCAGCTGAATTTCTTCAACTACTGGATTGTTTTAATTTAAAACAACTTTTTGAAGTCCCCACACACATCAGGGGGCATACCTTGGATCTGGTCCTTACAAACTCTGTTCCTCTCACCAACCTGCAGGTGTATGACCTTGGCGTGTCTGATCACAAGGCGATTTCCATGGATTTGCCATCTCCATCCAGCCTCTACAAGCCGAAGCGGAATATCTGTTTTAGAAACCTAAAAATCGTAAACCCAGAACTCTTGGCAGCAGACTTTTAGCATCTTTCCACACATTTTTCATCAGCCGACAAAGCAGTGCATTATTACAACAGTCAACTTAGCAGCCTTTTGGACCTCCATGCCCCTGTTAAAACAAGAACAGTCACCTTCAACCGCTCAGCTCCCTGGTTCACAGATGAGCTTGGTAAGATGAAGGCAGCAGGGTGGGTCCTTGAGCGGCATTTTAAAGCATCTGGCCCTACTGTCCATAAAC
The DNA here is from genome assembly GCF_042186555.1 of Aquarana catesbeiana. Classification (NCBI taxonomy): domain Eukaryota; kingdom Metazoa; phylum Chordata; class Amphibia; order Anura; family Ranidae; genus Aquarana; species Aquarana catesbeiana. The sequence continues at coordinate 362,145,023 of NC_133328.1, read as the reverse complement.
AAATTTACTGGGAGCAACAACAAAAATATGCACAGTCCCTCAAAGAGGCAAGGTCACAGTTTTATTCTAATGTCATCAGAAACAGTCCAGGAAATTCTAAGCAGCTTTTCTCTACTCTAAACCACTTTCTTAAACCAAAATCCCCCCCACTTACTGCAATTACAGAAGAGCAGTGCAATAAATTTATGGATTTTTTCACATCAAAAATTGCACATATTCGCTCTGCCCTTTCTGGTCCTCCCACCCAAATTACTCCCCCAACATACTGTATATCGTCTCCCAACCCATAAACTGCTTTCCTGAGGTGTCATCTGAAGAGGTCCAGAATATTGTCAGGAAGATGAAACCCTTCACTTGTCTCCTGGACCCTCTCCCAACCTCTCTGGTAAAAACAAATATCACTGTCCTGAGTCCCCTGATCACCGCTGTTATAAATCATTCCCTTCAAACTGGTCACGTTCCCCCTGTTTTAAAAAATGCCATTATTAGACCATTGCTTAAAAAACCCACTCTTGATCCGGAAGTCATATCCAATTATAGGCCTATCTCCAATCTCCCTTTCATATCAAAAGTACTTGAGAAAGCAGTTGCTACTTACCTTCAGGACCATCTTAAACATAATAACCTTTTTGAAAAATTTCAGTCAGGTTTCCGCTTTGCTCACAGTACAGAGACTGCCCTCGTTAGAGTTACAAACGACCTCCTCATATCATCCGATGCTGGCTCTCCCTCCTTCCTCCTGGACCTTTCTGCTGCATTCAATACTGTTGACCATAGTATTCTTTTAAACTGGCTCCATCTTACCACTGGAATAAATGATACAGCTCTCAGTTGGTCCAAATCATACCTCACAAACCGGACAGAATACATCTCACTGGGCCATTTCAAATCAAATTCACATACAGTTACTTGCGGTGTCCCACAGGGGTCAGTTCTTGGCCCCATCCTTTTATCTTCTTGCCCCGCTTGGCCAAATTATCAGCCGCCACAAAATTTCGTTCCACTGCTATGCTGATGACACACAGCTATATGTAAATGCAACAGCTCAAACTCCATCTTTACAGTTATCCCTATCAGTACTCAGTACCTGTGTGGAGGAGATAGAGGTATGGATGGAGCACAACTTTCATCAACTAAACAGTTCTAAAACTGAAGTCTTCCTGATTGGCACTCCTCACCAGACCAAATCATCATCCATAACCAGCATCACCTTTTCCGGTTCTAACATCCCTTTTTCATCAATAGTCACAAATCTTGGTTAAAAAATGGACTCCAAACTCACTTTTGAGGCCCATAAAAATCGCCTATGCAAGACCTCTTTCTATCACCTCCATAATATCTCTACACTCCGTTCCATTTCTCCCTCTCAGATGCCGAAAAGCTGGTTCATGCTTTTGTCTCCTCCAGACTGGACTACTGTAACGCACTGGGATTCCTAGAAAGAGTCTGCAGAGGCTTCAGTACATCCAAAACTCTGCAGCAAGGATCCTGATGAAACATGAGCACGTTACCCCCATTCTCAACTCACTCCACTGGCTTCCTGTCTCCGCCAGGATTAAGTACAAGGTTTCTCTCCTCACACACCAATGTATCCATGGATATGCCCCTCCCTACCTTAAAGAACTTCTCAAACCATTAAACACAACATGTCCCATCTGCTCCACTCACTCAAACTGTCTTCATATACCCAGAACTAGACCCAGGACAATGGGAGAATGCGTGGAATGCACTACCTGATACCTTGAGGGCTCCTCAATCTACTGTTTTAAAAAAGGTCTTAAGACATTTCTTTTTAGCAAAGCCTTTTGTCCATTTTAGATGTTTGTTTCATTGTATAAATTGTTCAGTTTTTCTTTTTGTTTTAACCTGTAGCACTTTGAGATCTTTTGATGAAAAAGCGCACTATAAATAAAATGTATTATTATTTTTATTATTATTATTTGTGAACAGGTGAGATCGCTGGGGAGGGGGGGGGTTTGTGAATAGGTGAGAGAGCTGGGGAGGGGGGATTTGTGAACAAGTGAGAGAGCTGGGGGGGATTTGTGGACAGGTGAGAGAACTGGGGGGGCGTGTTTGGTAACAGGTGAGAGAGCTGGGGGGGCGTGTTTGGTAACAGGTGAGAGAGCTGGGGGGGATTTGTGAACAGGTGAGAGAGCTGGGGAGGGGGGGTTTGGGAACAGGTGAGTGAGCTGGGGAGGGGGGATTTGTGAACACGTGAGAGAGCTGGGGAGGGGGGGCTGGGAACAGGTGAGAGAGCTGGGGAGGGGGGAATTGTGAAAGGATGAGAGAGCTGGGGAGGGGGGAGATTTGTGAACAGGTGAGAGAGCGGGGGGGGGATTTGTGAACAGGTGAGAGAGCTATGGAGGGGGGGATTTGTGAACAGGTGAGAGAGCTGGGGAGGGGAGATTTGTGAACAGGTGAGAGAGCTGGGGGGATTTCTGAACAGGTGGGAGAGCTTTTTGTGCTCCTGAGCCCTGCACTTTGTATGTTGGACTGCACATTACACTGTACCAGACCCGGACTGGCCATAGGGCAGACTGGGCGTTTGCCCGGTGGGCTGGGGGCCACCGGGCCACTGGGCTGCATATCTGGGTGTCTGGGACATGCAGAGCCGGCCGCGGGTTCTGACATGCAGGGCCGGTGTTCTAACACCGGCCGCTGATGTTCCGCATATGCTGAGGGGTGGTGGGAGGAGCGGAAAGAGTCTCCTCATTCCCCGCCTACCAAGCCGATCCATGGCAACCCAGGCCGTCGCTGAACAGGAAGTCCGTGTCTGCACATGCGCCCCACAGCCGACGGTCACCTGGCAACCAGGACTCCAGGAACGGAGGAGGGACGGGGAAGCAGTGGAAGAGCCCTTATGCACCACCACCTACTGAGACCCGCCTCACGCACATGAAAGCCAGCAAGGTGCTGCGGCCGCCTATAGGGAAAGTAGTGTGGCTGCCGGCTGGTGTACATCCATCTCCATTCCTGCAAGTGAAGGGTCTGATGCTCCAAGCCAGGGAGCACTGCTTTTAATAATGGTAGCTATAATTTTTTTTCTTCAGTAACTGTAATTAATACTTCTGCACCTGCTATCTCTGGGCACTCCTCTCCTTCAGCAGCCTTGTGCCAGGCCTTGTGCCAGGCTCAAGATGAAGGGGTGACAATTCTACCCAGAAAAGTTAACTGGATGAAGTATTGCACAGGCTTTGGAAGCACTAGTAAAAGTAACGGTCAAAAAGCCAGTTATGAAGCAATAATCCTTTATAACTGGCTCTGTATATATTTATAACTGACAGTGTGAGTAATGCTTTATAACTGCCTCTGCAGTACTCACAGAGCCAGTTGTAAAGGAGTTTGCTTAATAACTCGCTCTGTGAGTAAAGCCTAGTGCACACGGGCTGAATGTCAGCCGGCATTCAACCGTGTGTTCTACAGAAGCCTGCCAAAAAAAGGTCAGCATTTTTAGCCAATGACTGAGAGTGCTGACCGGAGTGTTCCCCTGTCAGAACACAATAGCTCAGCAGGGGAGAACGCGGTACTAACATTGGATTGTTAGTACAGCGGCTCCGCCCTGAGCAATCAGTTTAGTTTAGTGTACAAGGCTTAATGCTTTATAACAGGCTTTTCAGTATTCACAAAGCCAGTTAATAAGCATTACTTACAGAGCAAGTTATAAAGGAGTTTTGCTTAATGACTAGCTTTGTGAGTAAGGATGAGCTCCGGCATGTTCGCATGCTGCACATGCTGAGCCCGCCAGGAAGTCGGCACGGCGCATCGCTAATCACAAGCAGTGAGACATTTCCCAATGTGTGGCTGCAGAGATCGGGAAATGTCTCCCTGCCTGTGATTAGCGCTGCGCCGTGCAGACTTCCTGGCGGGCTCAGCACGTTCAACATGTGAACACACCGGAGCTCATCCTTATTTGTGAGTACTTCATTATATCTGGCTTTGTAAGTCATGCTTTATAACTGGCTTTGTAACCACTACTTTTTAAGTTTTAAAAGGGAACTGCACTTTATAACAGGGTTTGGTAACTTGTTTTCTAAAGTAGTAGCTCCCAACCCTGTTTTAAGGCTACATTTGCACACGAGTTTAGGCACAATGCAAATGGCAGGGGCAGGTATCTGCTGATTCCTACTGCTGTTTAGGACACCTGTAAGTGGCTAGCTGCATTGCCTTTTGTGTATTCTGAAAGTGCAAGAATCAGGGCTGATCTGAGGTGTGAAGGTGCAAAGATCAATGGATTTTTTACTATTATTCAAGTGGTTTACAGCATTTACTTTATAAAGATTCTTTTACGTGTGCAGTTGTCTGTATTTTTTTTTTTGTTTTTTTGTTTTTTATGTATCTGGCACTCTCAATTTCTTTGAAAACATTTTTTGGTACACTATGCCCTAAAGGTTGCCCCTGCATTAGAGCAACCCTCATCTTGTGCTGCTAAGTTCATACTATTTTCAGGACTTTTTTTTTTTAGTTTAAGTAATCAAATCCACACATCCTGGAACCCCACATCCCGTCATCAACCGCCCCCCCGCGAAATGCCGCCACACCCCCCCAGGCTGCTAAGTCTAAAATGCCCGGGCCTATTTTTTGTCGGGCCTGCACTGTACTCTGTGTGCTTTACTTTTCTGAACCTTGCGCCTTCTGTGATATGCAGTTCTAAGCCTCAATAACACCCACTATGTAGCGACCGTGATATTTTCACCTCTAAGGAAGGCGTGACTGGGGACAGGGTTGTGGGCAGATTAGGGGCGGGGTTGTGGGCAGAGAGGGTGAGTTACAGCACCTATTCTATGAGAAAAAAAGCCCTGCTGGGAGATGCTGCAGTTTGACAGTGAGGTTGGGAATCCACTGTCAACCATGAGAGGAGGGATGAATGGGGGGCATGGCTGCAAACTGACTACAGAGGATACAGACACACTGTGTGCTTGCACAACATGCCTGTAACACAGAACGTAGAAGGGACATATTTTGGCACGCACAACGTCATTTCCGCGGATCGTGGTTCCGGATATCCGACCGGTGGAACGCAAGCGGCGGTTCACGCTGACACTGCGGCCCCGGATTGTGTGGAGAGCATACGAGCCTGTGAGCTCTCTCTCCTACCTGGGAATATTTACTGTTTATCCGCAAGTGTGATATCAGCCTACTTTGACTGGACTGTTTTATATAAATAAAGGAACACATTTTTAAACAGAATCACGCTATGTGGAAACCTTTCTTTTAATATTTTTAACACTTAAGTGGATACCCAGTGGGGACTTTTACTACATCAAGGGACAGGAAGTCCCCACCTCCGTGTATGTAAGCAGCTGCCTTTAGGATTGGGATGCGTGGAAGGAAATTGGCACCCACACGACCGGAGTGACAGGACCAACATCACACGCTCGTACCCCTGCAGGGGTGGAGTGCTCCGGTGAGTGCAACCACATTGGGGGGTGACTACCAGTTATCACAGCACGGCTTTTTACCATTAAAGAAGAATTTCTTGCACGATTGCACGGCACATTATATTACTGTTATGAACATTTTTGCACCAAACAGCATATGGGATTTTTTTCTTTGATACATAGTTGCGATTTGACACATTATTAATGATTTATTATTGCAAATGGTTATTGCACATTAATGCACTATGGTTTGATAACCACTGTTTCTGGCACTTGTCACTTTATATTTATCAATGTGAAGATTTATATATGTTATATAATGGTGTTGTTTTAATATTTGCGGTATTTTTTGCACATATAGTAGCATATTTTCTTTACCACCTAATAAGGTGTTTTCACTAAAATAAGGATAGATTTTTTTGTGGAAGTTTTGGATCATACCAACATATTTTTTCACTTCTAAATAGTAATTATTTTATACACTTGAGCATTTGTTTAATTTACAGCCACACTCTTAGTTCTAACACAGCGCCATTCCCTATACTTTGATTTTCAATTTTTGGGGGATCACTTAGGTGTCCCCTTCCCACATAGGGGGGCTGCAGGTGTAAATTAGTCTGTAAGCGCGGATCTGTTGGTATATTTGTAGAAGGGACATAAACTGACCGCTCTGGCATGACTTGGTCACGGCAAGGTCAGTTTATCCATGAAGAGGGGAACTGGCAGAAATAACTAGGTATTACATAACAGCAACAGAAAAAAATAACATAATTATATACGTCTTAAAGAGACAGACTATTAAAATCCAATTTGTAAGGTTACCAATATTTAGGTAAGCAAAACCAATACATTGTATTATATTACAAATAAAGAAAATATAAAAAAAAACTTCTATATAGATCAAGCAACACTAAGATGATATGTCTATTTCACAGTGTGTATTTTAACAAAATTAGTTATTTTATGAAGCAAGCTAAGTGTTTTGTCAGCATTTCTAAAAATAAATACTCTTTTGCATCTTAAATCGAGCATGAGCCTATAAATTTGAGTTTATACCAATAACGAATCAGTCTGTATGCAATATTTACAGCCTAGAGCAAAACATTACATTCTTCAGTAGCTGTTACATAGGGTACATGCACAACATATACAAATCTTAGTTTTATTCTGTTAATAGAAGAATGCATAATTCCTGAGACTTTGGCTCCACCGTCAGATTAAAAATTCAGCAAGCTTTGACTGCAGTTTAGTGTTTTCCTAAACACACATAGCCATGAAAGTAACATAGGGATCGGATAAAATAAAGATCATGTGTTTAAATGATTACCCAAGTTGACATATTTTTAGAAAATGTATATGCTCCTGCAATTAGTAAATAATAGAGATAAGTGAAATTGAGGGTCTTTGCTTTGCAAAAATGAAAGTGAAAATCAGCACATTTTTGACAAAATGTTGCTATCGAATGAGATGTATTAAAGTCAGCGAACAAGACAAAATCAAAGTGTTTTGGGTCATTTGAGGAGTGCATTGGGCTTTAAATGGCTTGTGAGGTTTAAGGAAGATGATTTCAACTATGCTGCATGTCAAAACTATGTTCTTGTGCCAAAACCGGCCATCATTTTTCGCTAAGGACATGACACCAGATATTGTAACAAATGTGGTGTATTGTAAGGAGCTTTTGATTGTTCACCGTGTGTTGTAATGATTGCTGGTTTCTTGCCAATGTATTTTCACTAATGTCCACTTGTTTCCTATGCAGTATCAAAATAACCCAATTTTTGCCCAGTGGTATCACAATTGCCAATTTGTCACCTGCGCATTGTAATGATTGCCTGTTTGTCCCAAAACCATGAAAAAAAAACCTGTACGTGCAACTAAGAATTATGCTATATGTGAACAGTCTACCTTCCCTTAACAAGTGTTTCATACCCACATATGTACAAAATTAAGACTAAAAGTGCAGCACTATCCATAATATCAATAATAAAGTGACAACACTGAAAAAATATATATCATCTTATCTCAACACTTTCAATAAAAAAAAAAAACAATAAAAAATATATGTGCCATGCAGTCCATCAAAATAATCCAGTACAAAACTAATAGTGCAGTCCAAAGCCACTAAGAGTAAATCAAAAGCTTGAAGATCTGTTTTAAAGATTCCAAGATTCCTAAGTGTTAATACAATCTTCCTGGTTCAAAACCAAGTACTCTCCCCACTCCACCCTGTAACAATCAAACTGCTCACCTTAAAGGCTAGGTTCACTTATCTTCTAAATTCCAGCTTCCCTATGTATCAATATACAATTAATGGCCTCTGTTGCCCTTTATTCTAGGGTAGACATTATCTGCTTATTTTATAAAAAAACCTCTTAAATGATTTCCTCGTATGCAACCTATAGAAAGTACTTCAGCTGCTGACCTCAATAAAACACACCCTGCACTTGCCCTCCCCCTCCAGGAGATTGCATCCAAACACCTCTGTACTTACATGCGTCTCCAATGCAATCATTGTCAGTGAGCACTATTTTCCCTGAATACATAGCCCATACCTCCCAACTTTTTGAGATGGGAATGAGGGACACCTATCAGCAAAAGCATGGAGGCATTGGACACACCCCTTGCCACACCCCCTTAAAGGAGACTTGTACAAAAAAAAAAACAAGATTGGTTAAACCCACAAGTGCTTTATTAACCACTACTATTCCTTTATATTGGCTTTTGTAATTTACAGAGGGACATTGTTCCAAATCAGGGACAGTCCTTCTAAATCAGGGACAGTTGGGAGCTATGCATAGCCAGTGTTTTCCTCTGCTGATCGATCTTTTTGTATCTCTCATTCTCCCTGCAAAGATTGTTCATACCCCTTGAAATTTTACACATTTTGTCATGTAACAACTAGTAACGTAAATGTATTTAATTGGGATTTTATGTGATAGACCACCACAAAGTGGCACATAATTGTGAAGTGGAAGGAAAATGATAAATGGTTTTTCAAATTTTTTACAAAGAAATATGTGAAAAGTGAGGTGTGCATTTGTTTTCAGCCCCCTTTACTCTAATATCTCCAACTAAAATCTAGTGGAACCAATTGCCTTCAGAAGTCATCTAATTAGTAAATAGAGACCACCTGTGTGTAATTTAATCTCAGTATAAATACAGCTGTTCTGTGAAGCCCTCGGAGCTTTGTTAGAGAACCTTAGTGAGAAAGCAGCATCATGAAGGCCAAAGAACACACCAGACAGGTCAGGTTTAAAGTTGTGGAGAAGTTTAAAGCAGGGTTAGGTAATAAACTTAAACAAGCTTTGAACATCTCAATCCATCATCAGAAAATGTAAAGAGTATGGCACAATTGCAAACCTACCAAGACATGGCTGTCCACCTAAACTGACAGACCAGGCAAGGAGAGCATTAATCAGAGAATCAGCCAAGAGGCCGATGGTAACTCTGGAGGAGCTGCAGAGATCAACAGCTCAGGTGAGAGAATCTATCCACAGGGCAACTATTAGTCGTGCACTCCACAAAAAAAGGAAGCCAATGTTGAAAGAAAGCCATAAGAAGTCCCATTTGCAGTTTGCGAGAAGCCATGTGGGGGACACAACAAACATGTGGAAGAAGGTGCTCTGGTCCAGTGGCAGCTCGTGTTTTTTGTTGGTTTGTTGGGGGGGCGGCAAACAGCCACCCCCCCATGGCACCTCAAAGTACCACCCTGCTCGCTGTCTGTCGGTCGGTCCACTTACCCCATCTAGGCGGCGGGCATCGGGCAGCAGTGAGGATCGGGCAGCGGCGGACATCAGGCTGCGGTGGGCATCGGGTAGTGTCTTCTTCTCCTCCTTGCTTCCGTCGTGCATCGCCTTCCCTCCTCCCAGGCATCCAATAGGATCGCCTGTCCTTTCAGCCAATCAGGTGACGGGTATCAGACCCACTTCCCGATTGGCCGGGAGGAGGATTAGTGCTGCGAAAATTTATTTGCTGTTGTAACACATGGGTGGGCTTGTAGCGCAATGCTCTGCGCCACAAGCCCACCCTATTTTGAAGCCTATTAGAGACTCTGGCTCTTATCAGGTGCTTCAAAAAACACCCCGACTGCTGTAATTTAGGCGCCCGGCGTCCTGAAAGGGGCTGGACGTATAAATAGGGGGTGGTGGCTGCGATGGATAGCGCATCGTATCACTGCATCTCTAGAAGGTGGAGGCCATGGATAGAGGGGGCGGCACTCAGGTGCCCCTAATGAACGGGCCTCCACTGCTCTGATCAGATGAGACCAAAATTTAACTTTTTGACCTAAAAACAAAACACTATGGGTGGTGGAAAACTAACACCGCACATCACCCTGAACACTCCATCCCCACCCTAAAACATGGTGGTGGCAGCATCATGTTGTGGGGATGCTTTTCTTCAGCAGGGACAGGGAAGCTGGTCAGAGTTGATGGGAGGATGGATGGAGCCAAATAAAGTACAATCTTAGAAGAAAACCTGTTAGAGTCTGTAAAAGACTTGAGTCTGAGGCAGAGGTTCACATTCCAGCAGGACAAAGACCATAAACATATAGACAGAGCTACAATGGAATGGTTTAAATCAAAGCATATTCATGTGAATGGCCCAGTCAAAGTCCAGAACTAAATCCAATTGAGAATCTGTGGCAAGACTTGAAAATTACTGTTCACAGACGCTCTCCATCCAATATGACAGAGCATGAGCTATTTTGCTATTTTTTGGGGGCAAAATGTAACTCTCTAAATGTGCAAAGCTGGTAGAGACATCCCCAAAAAGACTTATCATTTTCCTTCCACTTCACAATTATGTGCCACTTTGTGTTGGTCTATTGCATAAAATCCCAATAAAATACATTTATGTACTTGGTTGTAACATGACAAAATTGTGTAAAATGTCAAGGGGTATGAATACTTTTTCGTATTCCAATATTTTATTGAGAAATGTAATGCAGATTACAGTGTTAAAGGGAGGGTCATTCCCAAATTGCGAGGTAACAATAATGTATCTAAAAATATCAAAGGAGAAAATCGGGACGCAGTCCATATGTTTAACAGAAGTTTATGAATCAGCCACATAGGTGAGAACCAATATCCTGATACATAGAAAATCAGGAGCCTAAAGGGACACAATTGAAGGTTATAGGTAAGGGTCAGGTAGATGAGGACCCACGTGGTTAGAAGTCTGTCGTCAGGTGTGTCAAGAGACGCTGGGGTGCGGGGCCCACTATGATGTCAATGATCTGGGGCGCATAATTCTTTGTATCACAGATCAGTGTAGCTAGGCAAAGGTAAATGCCCTAAGGGGGAGAGCGATCCAAAAAGGGATCTAGGAGAAGAGAGGAGGGGATAGGGAAAGAGAAGGAGGAGGGGGGGGGATAAGAAAGAAAACAGGGAAGAGTTGGAATGTTGCCGGAGGAAGGGGGGAATAAAGGTAGGGGGGACAGAACCAGTGCCTATGGGGGTAGGTTAGGAGAGAAGTAGTGAACTATTAAAAACAGGAGGGAGGAAGTGCTCAACCCATGGCTGCCACAGGCGCTCATATTTTGTAACTTTGTTGAGGATTACAGCCTCGATCTTAACATGAATCATTGCTGTAGTGATTCTATTTTTAGTTTCCACTGAATTTAAGTGGGTTGATTTCCAGGCCTTTGTGATTGTTTGCTTTTCAGTAGTGGTAACCTGTAGGAGTAGTTTGAATTGAAGCCGAGTGATCTCAGTTGAGTTGGCAGTTGAGCCAAGTGTGCCGCTTGGTAATATTTAGTAAAGTGTGGGAGGGGTATGAATACTTTTTCAAGACACTGTTTGCGTGTTGCAGGAAAAACAAGCCAAAAGATTTGCACTCCCACTTTGATAGGTGTGGGAAAAACAAGCCAAAAGACTTGCACTCCCACTTTGATAGGTGTGAATGGGGTCTGAAAGTGAAATTGATGAGCTGGATTGCAAGAACATTGACAGCTGAATGTCTCTTTCCCATGTACTGTACTTGTATAATGCTGGCAATACATTATGCAATCTGATTGTACAACCGCTATACTACTTTCTTTAGATTTACCAAAACTATGCAATAGGATAACCCACCTAAACAATCCATATAAAATCAGGCAGGCCCTTGCACTCCTCTAAAGGAGATTGTACAATCAGCTTGTACAATGGATGGACAGCTTAACCGCTTCAGCCCCGGAAGATTTGGCTGCTGAATGACCAGGCCATTTTTTGCGATTCGGCACTGCATCACTTTAACTGACAAGTGCGCAGTCGTGCCGCACTGCACCCAAACAAAATTTATGTGATTTTTTTCCCCACAAATAGAGCTTTCTTTTGATGGTATGTGATAATCTCTGCGGTTTTTATTTTTTGTGCTATACACAAAAAAAATTGTGACAATTTTGAAAAAAAGACAATATTTTGTACTTTTTGCTATAATAAATATCCCCATTTTAAAAAAAAAAAAAAATTTTTTTCTCAGTTTAGGCCGATATGTATTCTTCTACATATTTTTGGTAATAAAAGTTGCAATAAGCGTATATTGATAGGTTTACGCAAAAGTTATAGCGTCTACAAAATAGGGGATAGAATTATAGCATTTTTATTTATTTATTTTTAACTAGTAATGGCGGCAATCGGGACCGCGATATTTATCGGGGCCGCGACATTATCGGATACTTTTGCCACAATTTTAGGACCATTGGCATTTATACAGAGATCAGTACTATAAAAATGCACTGATTACTGTAAAGATGTCACTGGCAGGGAAGGGGTTAAACACTAGGCGCGATCGAGGGGTTAACTGTGTTCCCTCTCTGTGTTCTAACTGAAGGGGGGATGGGACTGTCTAGGGGAGATGACACATCACTTTTCATACATTGTATGAACAGACGATCGGTCTCTTCTCCCCTCAGAGAACCGGAAACTGTGTTTACACACACAGGTCCCGATTCTCGGTGTGGAAAACAGTTTAAAGTTTCTTAAATTATTTGACTCCTTACTGAATCTGCTGCTTTTTTGTCTAGGCTTTATGAGCTCGGATTAAACAATGCCTGCCTGTTTATGGCACCAAAAACAGCACGACCTTTGAGACATTTACAGTGTGGGGTATATTTAACCTCTTCCCCCCAACCTATTGTCAAATGATGGATGGGCGGCAACACATGACGTCCTCCCAGGATCTCGCCTGACAGATCACTGTATCGGCCCGCCGCCAGTACCATGTGACCGCTGTGGCCAATCACAGCAGATCACATGAAAGTTGTACACAATGAAAGACTTTGTTACATGCCTTTCATTGTGTACAATTGTGGTGAACTCTGTGATTGGTCGCAGTCATCACATGGTACAGACAGGGCCAATCACAGCCCATCTGTACCATGTGATTAGCTGTGACCAATCATAGCTAATCATAATAGTAAACACTGAATGAGTAGCTTTCCTTCAGTAAAAATGGTTGCTTATAAATGTAAAATGCACAGTTCTAAGCAATCATATTGTGTAAAAAAAAAAAATCCCGATCTGCTCCCCAGAGTAGTACAGTGTTACTATGGTAACACTGTATTGCTGTTGCCACTGTATGCGAAAGAAAAAAAAAACATACTGCCACCAGTCAGTGTCCCTGATCACCACTACACCAGTCATATGTTAATGCTGTACAGCACTGGTGACAGTATGTAAAAAATTGCATTTTCCAAGAAATTACAACTTCAAAAAACTTGCCATGCCTCTTAATAAATACCTTGGACTGTCTACTTTCCAAAAAGGGGTCATTTGGGGGATATATGTACTGTTTTGGCATTTTCAAGCCTCAAGAAATGTGATAGGCCATCAGTAATTCAGGATTGATTGTTTTTCAGATATACAGTATATTCCAGGAGTCTCCAAACTTTCTAAATAAAAGGCCATTTTATTGTCCTGCAGAATTTAGGGGGCCAGACTGTGGCCAGTGGGAGTGGAAATTTTCTGAGCATCAGTGGAAGTAAACATTGCCACAATTGGTATTAGGGGGAAGAATAGTGCCCCATCATTGGTATCATGGGGGAATAGTGCCCAGTTGTTGGTATCAGTTGGCAGAATAGTGTCTCATACCAGTGGGTGGAATAGTGAACCAAGGGCCAGAAAAAGGCAGGCTGCAGTTTGGAGACCACTGGTATATACCATAGTTTGTGGACTCTATACATTTCCTACAGACTAAATAATATACACCAATTTAGTTAATTTTCACCAAAGAAATGTAGAATATATTTTGGCCTAAATTTATAAAGAAAGATTATTTACTTGCAAAATTGTATAATAGAAACAAAGAAGAACGTGTTTTCTTTCAAAAAGTATGGTCTTTTCTTTTTTATTTTGCAAACAGTTCTAAAAAACAGCAGAGCTTAAATACCACCAAAAGAAAGCTCTATTTGTGTGAAAAAAATGATAAAAAATTCATATGGGTAGAATGTTGCATGACAGCGCAATTGTCATTCAAAGTGTGAGAGCGCTGAAAGCTCTAGCCCATTTATACCTCTCTAAGCCCCCTGCTGGTCATCCATTCCCCTGAGCAGGGAATGGCTGAATAAATATTAATCCACCGCTCACCCCCCACAGCTCACCCCCCCACAGCTCACCCCTCCCCCCTACAGCTTACCCTCTCCCCCGTCCACAGTTCACTCTCTCCCTCCCTATCCACAGGTCACCTTCTCCCTCCCCCCTGTCCACAGGTCACCCTCTCTTCCCCCCACAGCTCACCCTCTCCCCCCTTCTAGTGCTCACCCCCCAAAGCTCCCCCCCTCCCCCCCACAGCTCCCCCTCTCCCCCTCCCACAGCTTACCCTCTCCCCTCCATCCACAACTCACCCCCCCACAGCTCCCCCTCTCCCCCTCCCACAGCTCACCCTTTCCACCCCCATCCACAGCTCACCTTCCCTCCCACCCCACAGCTCAACCCCCCTTCTCTCCCCCACATTCCACAGTTTAACTTAGTGTGTGCCCTCCCCCATCCACAACTCACTTTTGTACCCTCTGTCAACATGTCACCTCCGCACCCCCATCCACATTATCTATCTACCCCTCCACATTTCACTTCTGCACCTCTGGCTACAGCACCCCTTAATCCATAGTTCTCAACCTCCAATATTTCACCTCTGCAACCCCAACTCCCCACACAGCTCTCACTGTGCACAATCGAATACCCCCCCCCTTTCCCCATCCCCAGCTCTGACCTCAGCAGAACAACCTCAACATCTCCACAGCTGTCTCTCTGCATGATTACCCCTCCCCCTTCCCCCCTTTCCCTTCGCAGCTCTCTCACCTCTTCATAGTTTACAGCTCAGTTTATCTTCACAGGATCAGAACGGTGCAGTCAGCTGTGTTCTATAAGGAAGAACAGGCTTTTTTTTCCCTCAACCTACTGTGCAATCTCCTCTGTGCAGCGTCACATGTCAGATCATCAGTGTACACAGAGCCGAGGAGGACTCTCAGAGCGCTTCACTCGGCTCGGTACTACACTGATCTGATAGGCAGCAGGAGTGGACAGAAGCTGCCTCTGGAAGCCCCAGATTAAAAAACTCCTTACAGTTGCAGCGTCTGGATCCAAAGCACCTATCATCAGGTGTGGGGAAGGTGGCCTGGGTGTCGGTGCTAGCACACAGCCAGTGGAGGAAGTATAATAGAGAACTTCCTTCACTGGCTTCAGTGTTGAGTGGCAGCCTGGAAAGGAGAGGGCTGCCAGAGGTGGCAGAATGCCGTTCCGCCCTGTTCCGGCTGAAAAAAGCCCTGGTTGTAAGGCACTATAGTGCGGGTTTTCGTTTAATCCATTGAGCACAACAGCTATATATTTATACACCCTGATCAGCACACCAGTTCAGTTACATTCCTCAAATAGTGTATTGTTACTGTTAACATTGTTTTGCTCTTCTGCAAAGAGGCCTTTAAGAGTCATATATAGCATTGAACTTACAGGGGATCTCCCGCTTGTTCCATTCAGATACCATAGCGTGGCGGATTTCTATTTTTTATTTTCTCTTTCTCTTCTCTCTATTGCACTGACCTGGTTTTCTGCTTCCCCTACTGTACATGCTTCTCTCCCACTAGGAGGTCAGAATCGTGATGCCACATTTACTTTTTTACCTGACAGGATCTATGTTTTGCGGCCTGTCAGTACCTGCCTCTTTCTTTTCTAGGCCCTATCTTTTAGAAGAGCTTCCCTTTCCCCCTTTCCACTTCTTTCCCACTTCCCCTCTCCCACATTAAGAAAACCTACCCCCACCACTGCCTTTCCCTTTTATTTCCTTCTCCTCACCTCTACTCCCCCCCCCCATTCCCCCACTCTCAGATTTTCTTTGGCTTGAGCCCTTACGCATTCCACCATTTTTGCAAACTGTACGAGCCAACCCGGACACCAAGGGTATCATGACCAAGAATGAAGAGCGTAAGCTCGTTGCTTACGCAGACGATTTAATATTTTTCATTACCTCCCCCCACATTACGGTCCCATCTCATCTTTCTTGACCTCATCTTTATGCTGTCCACTCTCCCCAATTATTTTTATTCTCACTCTCGAACCCTTTTTGTGAACTGTATGATCCAACCCAGATATCAAGGGTATCATGACCAAGAATGGAGAACAAAAGCTCTTTGCCTACACAGACGATTTCATATTTTTCATTACCTCCCCCACATTACACTCCTGTCTCATCCTTCTTTGACCTTGTATAATGTCGAAGGGAGACTTCGTAAACCACACACGAGATTTCTGGATATATCCAAGCTGTATTAACGTGATGATACACAACATTGTCTGCCTACTGGACACGCTCAATGTTGGCTGAAGGTACCCTATCACCCCCTATGGCCCAGACTTAGCCTAAAGATGGGAGGAATGTCGGCTCTGCACTGAGGACCTGGACGAGGCCGATATCGGATGAGTGGCGAAGTGGTGAGTGGTATCAATTCTTATCTCCAGTTGGGAGTTATCTATACGTACATACACTCACCTGCCCTCATAAAATCCACTAGCTCGCTCCCAGCTGTTACTGACAAGCGGGTAGCTTACGCACACTTCCATACCCCAGGGGGGATCCTCTAACACCAATCCCATGTCTATTCAATGTGGACTGTATCACTTGGAAACCATATCCCGTATGTAAAGTGGGCATCACTAATCTCAAGTTTACCCAACTGGAGTCAAATGCATGAACTCTTTACACTAACAATCATCCAGTCTGGCACATTGAGCGAACTGTTCTTTGCTACCATCAAATTATGTCCGAATCAGGGCTCAATAAAGAGAATTAGTTATGCATGATACCTGAGAGGCCTGTATGTCTGTTTGTGGTGGCCACCTGTGTCCCTAAGACAATTGTCTATTTTTAGATGTATGTGGTAGAGGTTGGTATATTTATATATTCACCAGTTGTTAGTATTATGTGAAATTTTCAATAAAGATTTTTTATTTTTATAAATATCGGCAGTTCCTTTTTGAAGAATTCTTTTGGGAATCCTTCTTCCCTCCATTTCTTTTATGCTCACTTCAATTCAGAGGACCACACCCCCAAGGTTGATCTTTTATCTTTTAATCCCTGGGTTGATGGTATGCCATGACTATAACAGGGATTATTCATACTCTTAATCCCCTACTTTAGTTTTGCTAATTTGGATGTAGCCGTTGTGTCGTCTTTTATATGTTTGTTTTCTTGTATAATGTCAAAGGCCTAAATTTCCCAGAAAAATGTACTAAATTGCTGGCAGAACTGTCATATTCCTTCAGGAGACCTACACAGACAAATGCAGCCCAATTTGATGCAGTGTGCGGCATATGGTCTGAGCAATAACAGGCTGACCCCCCACCCCTTCAACCTCTGCAGCAATGCTAGCAACACCCATACTTCTATTTCCCAAAGACAACCTCTGGATATGATGCTGAGCACGTGCACTCAACTTCTTTGGCCAACCATGGCGAGGCCTGTTCTGTGCAACCTGTCCTGTTAAACCGCTGTATGGTCTTGGCCACCATGCTGCAGCTCAGTTTCAGGGTCTTGGCAATCTTCTTATAGCCTAGGCCATCTTAATGTAGAGCAACAATTCTTTTTTTTCAGATCCTCAGAGAGTTCTTTGCCATGAGGTGTCCTGTTGAACTTCCAGTCACCAGTATGAGAGAGTGAGAGCGATAACACCAAATTTAATACACCTGATCCCCATTCACACCTGAGACCTTGTAACACTAATGAGTCACATGACACCGGGGAGGGAAAATGGCTAATTGGGCCCAATTTGGACATTTTCACTTAGGGGTGTACTCACTTTTGTTGCTAGCAGTTTAGACATTAATGGCTGTGTGTTGAGTTATTTTCAGGGTACAGAAAATTTACACTGTTATACAAGTTACACACTCACTACTTTACCTTGTAGCAAAGTGTCAATTCTTCAGTGTTGTCACATGAAAAGATATAATAAAATATTTACAAAAATGTGAGGGGTGTACTCACTTTTGTGAGATACTGTACGTGCTAGATTTCTCAATTTTATTTGGGCTGGCAAGCCGGCAAGAATCCGTCGTTCCATACTATCCCTACCAAAAGAAAAGGGGGAATTGGGTTTCCAGAACCTGTGAAATACTTCGAGGCTTTGATGCTTTTTAGAGTGGTAGACTGGTGCTCCACTCAAGATGGTAAACTGTGGGTATATTTGGAACAAGCCACATTGTGCCCATTGTTAGCTGGGCTTCCAATGGGCCCCCTACCCCTTGTGCTCTTTAGCAGTCAAACAACACCCCACAGTAGGTGCTACCCACAGGATCATCAAACCCCTTTTCAAAATCTCTACTGTTTCCCTGCATGCGAGCCCTCTACTTCCGATAATGGGCACTCCGTCATTCCAACCAGGCCTGGGAGACCCCAGTTTGATATGTTCCTGCAGTGGCACTCCTACAGGATTATCCATTTACCTCTGATTCAGCCGGCATGACCGGTGAAAGGTGTTTTAGCTCTGATTTTCTTTGCAATACCAGCTTCTGGGGTGCCCCCCCCCTTCTTCTCCACACACCTGCACCAACTGAAGAGAATATGGACCCACAGATATAAGTTTGTGGATCATTGCTGCCTCCTGGTCAAGATAGGACTTCCCAGATCCATGTAATGGCTGAGTATGACCTTGTTCAATTGGGCATTGTATGGCTTTGGACTTTACCTTACTGAGCTGGTGTCTCCCTTATTTGACAATTACATATTACACTATATTCAGCTTACTCTCTGTGGAGAAGTAGCTTATGAGGATTATATTGCCATCTGGGATGTATAGAGGGTGTTATGTTTTAGGAAGATATACTATGCTAACACTGGGCAACCATTAGGCACTTCCTCCCAAAGATTCTTCTAGCATCAACAATCTGTGCTTGCCATAGCCCATTTTGGATGTAAGTATGCAGGATTTGGTCTCACGGAGGTTCTATTCAAAGATTTATCTCACAGACTTTGTGTGTACCATACATTATGAAAATTGATTTGCTTTCTGATATATTGGTATAGTGTCTTCTCTTCACATAAGGAAATTTGACATTTGTTAGGGGGAGGTTTACAATATTTTTCTCACTGTTATTGTTGATAATTGGCCAATTTTGATTTTATGGGTGAGGTAGTTGTTTTTTGTATGTTTTAGGTATATTTATAATAAAGGATTGTTTTTTTTTATACATATACTGCATGCATGTGTTGTTTTCTTCTGGGCTTCCCACATAGGGGTTAATTACTTATTATTATTTTGGATACATTCGGTTGAGCCATAGCCAGGTTTTTTTTCTCATTTTTGTTCTGCGTATCCACTTGTCCAATGATCGTCACCTCATGTCGAGTTGGGACATTGAATCTCATTTCTTCTCCAAGCTGAACTCTGATGTGCCCAATTATGCTCACACTTATGGGCTCTTCCAGTGGAGTGTCAGATGTTCTGAAAACTCACCTCATTTAAACAAACTTGCTGTTGCTTCCCCATCCCCTCTTTCAGTTCTACAGTGTACTATTCGGCCCTGACAGAGCTTCCCTTTCTGCAACAGTGGGAACGTGATCTTCACAACTCTTTTTCACAATCCCAGCAAGAACGGATCCTGCGCATAAGGCATCTTTGGCAAGCATTCATCAGGAAGGGGGATATAAACTTCTCATATGGTGGTACAGGACTCTAGCTAAACTACAATGAATGTTACTCCAGGTACCTAACACTTGCTGGGGCTGCCAAGAACATGAAGGAAATCTCATACATATCTTTTGGGAGTGCCCAAAACTAGCTGGTTTCTGGAATGAAATAGAGAAAACAATTCAGACCCTGACAGGAGTCTCCCTTCACAAAAACATGGATGCATACCCTTTGAACAACACCCCATTATCCAACAAGAAATGTAAACATTCTCTACTTAAACATTTGCTCATGGCAGCCAGGTACTGTATGCTGGCATTGTGGAAAAGTACAAATCCCTCCACAACATTCCATTGGCGGGCAAGAGTCGCTGAAAACCAGGAAATGGAAAGCCTTACTATGATCTTGCAAGAACAGGAGGACACATTTTGGAAGACTTGGACCACCTATTTCCTTCATAGAGACCAGACTCCCTTGGCCTGTCAGTCTTAATTTGCCCTCCTGCAGGTAATCAGAGTGATAGACTGTGGTTGGAACCATCCGAGAGCGGGACAGTTATCGTTCCCCTACCCCCCCTTCATCTCTGTTCTCTCTCTCTCCGTCCCTCCCTCCTATCTCTCCATCTTTCAATTCTCCCTTCCACTGCCCCCTTCCAATTTTTTTACATCACCTTTGCCCCCACTCTTCTAGCCTTATCATCTGCTCTCATCTCTGCTCACTACCCTTTTCTGTGTTTTATACACTATTGCATGTGTATTGTTGTTTCTTGAAAAATTAACAAAATGTGGTGGAATTTAAATTTTTTTTCTAATTTCTGGAATCTCTTTGCTGAGTCATACAGCCTATTGCATTTACTGAGACATATGTTGTTTGGGTAAGTTGAGTAGTGTTGGTACCCATCTGATTCTGGAGATATATATCTATAGGATTTACTGTATAAAAATGTCCCATATGTATTTTCCTTTTCCTTTCTACTGATGTCAAAAGGAATATGATATTTTTTTCTATTGGCATTAAATTTAAAACTTGTGGTTACTTTATGTTAGGTTGGTGAATTATTTGGAATGAGCATATTTATGATGACAATATTAAGCATTAAAAATCAGGGAAATTAAAATTATTGTTCATTATTTAAACACAGATATTAACATTAACGTTAGCACATTCTATAATGTGTATTGCCTGCACATTAAAATGTATTCAAAATGAGTGATTAGAACTGCAGTCCGTGGCCATATATTTTATTTAACTGAACTATAAATGTCTCTTCAGCTTCAATCCACATTTAATTACTGTAGATGCTCAGTGATGAACGTCACTACTTTAAGATGTTGCAATACAAAAGCTATAATAGCAGTTATAAACCTTTACTAAAGTAAATATTTAAAACACATTGTTAATGAGAAAGAGAGAAATTAATGATTCAGTGTGTTTAATTTCGTGTGAGGATTTGTTTTTTACTTTTCTTCAAGTCTTACCAGTGGTGAAGTTTTCACCCGGGCAAAGACTCAGTTCACCACCCCCTCCTCCTTCCCCCTTCCCGAAGAGGATGGTGTCAGTACAGCAGAGGATGGTGTCAGTAGTTTTTTATTTTTTACAATTTTATTATTTTTTAAAAAGAGTCTCACAAGAATGTATAAACTCCAGCACAATAATAAAAAAAAAAATACAACTCTTCCATTACACATGATTTTGCGTACACTGAAAATAGTAATATATATCAATAACAATAATTCTACCATTCGATTTCCTCTGTAACTCTAAACATGTAACCTGTAAAAATTTTTACAGCATCGCCTATGGAGATTTTTAAAGTGGAGTTCCACCCAAAAGTGGAACTTCTGCTTTAAGCACGCCTCACCCCCTTACATGCCACATCTGGCATGTAATTTTTTTGGGGGCGAGTGGGTGATTAGTTTTGAGGGGGACTTCCTGTCCCACTTCCTACTTCCGACTACGGGCTGCCTAGGGGACTCCTTCTCTCCCCTAGGCGGCCCCTCCCTCTCGGCAATCTTCTGGGACCTGTCACTGGTCCCAGAAGATTGCCTGTCCACTCTGAGAGAGCAGCGCGACTCGCGCATGCGCAGTGCACGCCCGGCTGTGAAGCCGCAAGCTGTCACGGCCGGGTGCCCACAGTTTCAATGGAGGGGCCGCGGAGAGGAGGGGAGGAGGAGCGAGGCTCTGTGGGGCCGCATCACTGGACCGTGGGACAGGTGAGTGTCTGTTTATTAAAAGTCAGGAGCTACACATTTTGTAGCTTCTAACTTTTAATAAACGAAAATAAGCTTGGAACTCTGCTTTAAGTACTGAAGTTTGGCGCCATTCCACAAGTGTGCGCAATTTTAAAGTGTAACATGTTAGGTATCTATTTACTTGGCGTAACATCATCTTTCACATTATACAAAATATCGGGCTAACTTTTGTGTTTTTTTTTTTTTAATTATTCATGAAACAGTTCCTTTCCATAAAAAAAGCGTTTGAAAAGTTGCTGCGTAAATACCGTGTGACATAAAAAGTTGCAACAACAAGGGTGTCTGCTAAAATATATATATATATATAATATGTTTGGGGGTTCTGAGTAATTTTCGAGCAAAAAAATATGATTTTTACATGTAGGAGAGAAGTGTCAGAATTGGCCTGGGTAGCAAGGGCTTAATTGCCATAAGTAAGTAATAACAATATTAATTATATATTGTTTTTAAGGTAATTTACTATATTTTCAAAAACTGTACTCAAGCAGGTGGCTTAACGGACAAATTACTGAAGTTTGAAGTTATAATTTCCAACCAGTAATTTCACAGTAAATAGATAAATAATAAATGATTATGTTATAACATATAGCATATAAATATATGATTTAGCTTGATTTAAACAGTACCTTTTCAACAGCAGCAGATTCTCATTCTCCCTCTTAACTGTGTGAGAAAAACATGGGATTGTGGGTAAGTCTTATACCCATAAACACATGTCTTTTCCTTACAGTTAAGAGGGTTGGGCTGGAAGGGAGCATGTGTATTTTAGACACATGCCCCCTTCTATGACACTGCAGTGAGAGGCGTGCCTCCACTGCAGCATTTTTATTGGACAGCTTGATCTAATGGTACTTTACCATTGGTCCAAGACTCCAAGCTGTCCATAGAGCTCAGTGCCTCTGACAAGAAGTGAGGAGAGGCACTGTGAGAGCAACCTCTCAGTCTGCTGCGAACAGAGTGTGCCAGGTTGTATTTAAACTGGCCTCCCTATATGTAGGTTCTGACAGGCTGTGCAAGGAGCCCCGTATCTCCAGAACCTTAGGTCATAGGAGCCCCACATTTTCACCAGTGGTGGGGTAGGACTTCAGCTACCTACCCCCAAGTCTCTGTGACCCCAAGTCGCCGAGCTACGACCCTTGAAGCTTAATCATTTTTTTTTGTTTTATGTTCATGGCAGGTGAGGCTCTGCTTCACCTGCCTTCCCTGACTGTATGTCCTGGTGAATAGCATAGGAGTCTGTAATTTACAATATAGAGTATATAACACAGGAGTCTGTTAATCTGGCCATAGATGGTTATTTTTTTGTTCTCCCACCCCCCAGCCCAGTCCACACAATCCCCCCCACCATCTTAGTCTACAAGCAACTGTTGGGACAATAAACACTTTAGTGAGATGCTCAGTATGTAGTCTTAGTCTGCACAGCTCCCCCTAGCACAGTCTGCACAGCCCCCCCCATATTAGTCTGCACAACCCCTCATTTTAGTCTGCACAACCCCCCCCATATTAGTATGCACAGCCCCACATCTTAGTCTACACAGTCCCCCCATCTTAGTCTGCACAGCCCCACATCTTAGTCTACACAGTCCCCCCATCTTAGCGTGCACAGCACCCCCATCTCAGTCTGCACAGCCTCTTAGCTCAGTCTGCACATAACCCTCCATCTTAGTCTGTGCAGCCCCCCCAGTTGACCTCACCTGTGTAACAGATACACCACAGGCAAGGAATGGGAGATTTCTTTTCTCCTGGGCTCCAGTGGATGATATCAGTGTTCCACCCCCCAGAGAAGCAATACCCATCCCCAGGCTTTCTGACTCTTGTGGGAGTCCCTTCAGGCACTGTAGTTGCAATGCCAAACCAATGCATGGCATCCCTCCAGGGGTGCCCTGATTTGTCCGAATCCCTGGCATTCCTCTAGACGGGCCGTGCTGGGCACAAAAGTAGCAATACCACTATCACTATTTCTGTCAGTGCTGGCACCCCTCTCAGTGTGGCCCCTGGGGCACATGCCCCCCCCCGGCAATGATGGTAGAGCTAGCTCAAAACTTCTGGAGAAGAGGGTGGGGAAGCCAATATGTCTTAAAACTTAATTAAAACTTTTCTGTCTCTTACTGTAAAGATTGAAAACAACATATTTAAAGAGGTTGTAAAGTAATTTTTTTTCTCCTAAAATAAAAAACATGTTATACTTACCTGCTCTGTGCAATGGTATTGTACGGAGTAGCACTGAACCTCCTCTTCTGGGGTCCCCTGCTGGTGCTCTAGGCTCCTCCTCTTTTCCGCCACCATAGGAATGGGCTTGTTTCCGAGTTGGGTTGTATTACACACAGTGCGGCTCGGGCCTGCCCCTCCTCACTGGATTTGACTGATAAAGGGAGGAGCCAATGACACCCTCTGCTCTCAGCCAAGCTCGTGGGAGAGCGGAGAGAGGAGAGAAGACCTGCAGATGAGCATAGGCATTAAAAGGTTTTATACCCTAATGCATTCTATGCACCTTATGACTTTAGAACCACTTAAACATGTCTCATTTCATTACATAACCCAGTGGTCTCCAAACTTTTCAGTACGAGGGCCACATTGTGGATTTTACAAATACTTGCAGACCAAAAAAAACTGTTTTATATGGAGTCCTCTCTTATATCCAGAAGTTCCCCTCAGAGTCCCCCCTTGCATCCATGAGTGCCCGTCAAAGTCCCCCTTCTTACATTCAGGAGTGCCCATCAGAGTTATGCCGCGTACACACGGTCGGATTTTACGATGTAAAATGTGTGATCGGAGCTTGTTGTCGGAAATTCTGACTGTGTGTAGGCTCCATCGGACAGTTTCCATTGGAATTTCTGTCGCACAAAATTTGAGATCTGGTTCTCAAATTTTCCGACAACAAAATCCGTTCAAGCAAATTTTCATCATGTGTACACAATTCCGACGTAGAAAGTGCCATGCATGCTCGGAATCAAGCAGAAGAGCCTCACTGGCTATTGAACTTCATTTTTCTCAGCTCATCGTACGTGTTGTACGTCACCGTGTTCTTGATGTTCAGAAATTCCAACAACTTTGTGTGACCGTGTTTATGCAAGACAAGTTTGAGCCAACATCCGTCGGAAAAAATCCATGGATTTTGTTGTCGGAATGTCTGATCAAGGTCCGATCGTGTGTACGGGGCATAACTCGTACATCCAGGAGTACCCATTAGAGTCCCCACTAACATCCAGGAGTACCCATCAGAGTCTCCCCTTACATCCAGGAGTACCCATTAGAATCCCCTCTTACATCCAGGAGTTCTCATAAGATTTCCACCTTACATCCAGGAGGCTGGCTGAGTGGCCGTGGATGTGCCAGTCTCTGTATTATGATACACAGACCAGCACATCCACTGCCAGCCATCCAGGGTATTTTCATGGACATTTGCTGTGGGCTGGATTAAATCAGGTAGTGGGCCAGATGTGGCTCATGGGCCATAGTTTGGAGACCCATAACATATTCCAAAAATAAGAGAGTTATTGCCCTATTTGGGACAGTGGGCAGAGCCATGGAAATCATTGCTTTTTGTTCTACTAGCCAGATGCACTTTCAGAACTGCTGGTGTATAATGCAAATATAGCCCAATAATTTATGGCAATTTATTCCAAATTGCATACAGCTATTCAGGCTATTTTTCCATCATCAGTGCTGGAGAGTGGGACCACTGTTCTCATGCACAGGCAGAGGCCTGGTTCCCCAGCAGTCCAACACTCCACCCTGCAATCAACATATTGCTAACTCCAGTTTTAACTTTTTAAAATTCCCTTTCCTCTTGCTGTGTGTAAAAAAAAAAAGTTAAAGGTCAATACTTACCTTCTCAATGCTCCTGTGCTGCCCTCTGAGTTCTCTGACCTTGGTTGCCACCCCACTTCCAGTATCATCTAATTCCTTCCTGCGAGACCAACCTGTCTTGAACACATCACTTGGGCTACTGTCACCAAGTGACCTGGGATGTGAATACTATGCTATACAATACTGAAGACTGTCCACTACTAGCACTGGAGATGCAGAAAAGATATGTGCTCATTACATGACCACCTGAAATACTGCTGGAATGGAGGTATGTATGCATTCATTTACCAAAAATGTAGCTTTATGGAGTGATACAAGGCAAAACTGGAGGGATATTGAGCTGGATTTGGTTTTTATCTTTTCTGTTGCTTCATAAAGCTAAAATACTAGATATATGACATTTAAAATTTAAAGTAATGCACTTGGGGGCTAAAAATATGAATGCACGTTACTGATCTGGGGGTCCTAGTAGAAGACTGAGCAATAGCATGCAATGTCAAGCTGCAGCAAGCAAATCAAGCAGACTGTTAGCATGCATTAAAAAGGGAATTTACTCTAGAGATAAAACTATAATTCTGCCACTTTATAAAACACTGGTTCAGCCACATCTGGAGTATTCAGTCCAGTTACATAGTTACATAGTTACATAGTAGGGGAGGTTGAAAAAAGACACAAGTCCATCAAGTCCAACCTATGCGTGTGATTATATGTCAGTATTACATTGTATATCCCTGTATGTTGCGGTCATTCAGGTGCTTATCTAATAGTTTCTTGAAGCTATCGATGCTCCCCGCTGAGACCACCGCCTGTGGAAGGGAATTCCACATCCTCGCCAATCTTACAGTAAAGAACCCTCTACGTAGTTTAAGGTTAAACCTCTTTTCTTCTAATTTTAATGAGTGGCCACGAGTCTTGTTAAACTCTTTTCTGCGAAAAAGTTTTATTTCTATTGTGGGGTCACCAGTATGGTATTTGTATATTGAAATCATATCCCCTCTCAAGCGTCTCTTCTCCAGAGAGAATAAGTTCAGTGCTCGCAACCTTTCCTAATAACTAAGATCCTCCAGACCCTTTATTAGCTTTGTTGCCCTTCTCTGTACTCCCTCCATTTCCAGTACATCTTTCCTGAGGACTGGTGCCCAGAACTGGACAGCATACTCTAGGTGTAGCCGGACCAGAGTCTTGTAGAGTGGGAGAATTATCGTTTTATCTGTGGAGTTGATCCCCTTTTTAATGCATGCCAATATTGCTTTGTTAGCAGCAGATTGGCATTGCATGCCATTGCTGAGCCTATCATCTACTAGGACCCCCAGGTCCTTTTCCATCCAAGATTCCCCCAGAGGTTCTCCCCCCAGTGTATAGATTGCATTCATATTTTTGCCACCCAAATGCATTATTTTACATTTTTCTACATTGAACCTCATTTGTCATGTAGTTGCCCACCCCATTAATTTGTTCAGATCTTTTTGCAAGGTTTCCACATCCTGCGGAAAAGTTATTGCCCTGCTTAGCTTAGTATCGTCTGCAGATACAGAGATTGAACTGTTTATCCCATCCTCCAGGTCGTTTATGAACAAATTAAATAGGATTGGTCCCAGCACAGAACCCTGGGGAACCCCACTACCCACCCCTGACCATTCTGAGTACTCCCCATTTATCCCCACCCTCTGAACTCACCCTTGTAGCCAGTTTTCAATCCACGTACTCATCCTATGCCAACAGACCTTATTTTGTACAGTAAACATTTATGGGGAACTGTGTCAAATGCTTTTGCAAAATCCAGATACACCACGTCTACGGGCCTTCCTTTATCTAGATGGCAACTCACCTCCTCATAGAAGGTTAGTATATTGGTTTGGCAAGAATGATTCTTCATGAATCCATGCTGATTACTGCTAATGATGTCGTTCTCATTACTAAAATCTTGTATATAGTCCCTTATCATCCCCTCCAATAGTTTACATACTATTGATGTTAGGCTAACTGGTCTGTAATTCCCAGGGATGTATTATGGGCCCTTTTTAAATATTGGTGCTATATTGGCTTTTCTGCAATCAGCTGGTACCATTCCAGTCGGTAGACTGTCTGTAAAAATTAGGAACAATGGTCTGGCAATCACTTGACTGAGTTCCCTAAGTACCCTTGGATGCAACCTATCTGGTCCCGGCGATTTATTAATGTTAAGTTTCTCAAGTCTAATTTTAATTCTGTCCTCTGTTAACCATGGAGGTGCTTCCTGTGTTGTGTCATGAGAAAACACTGCAGTTTTGGTTACTGAAGCCCCCGATTCACTCGTGAAGACTGAGGAGAAGAATAAATTCAATACCTTCACCATCTCCCCATCCTTTGTAACCAGATGTCCTTCCTCATTCTTTATGGGGCCAATATGGTCTGTCCTCCCTTTTTTACTGTTTACATACTTAAAGAATTTCATGGGATTTTTTTTTGCTCTCCTCCGCTATGTGTCTTTCATGTTCTATCTTAGCCATCCTAATTGCACCTGGTCACCAATCCTCAGAAAGGATGTGCTGGAACTTTGTGCTGGAACTCGAGAGACTCCAGAGAAGGGCAACAAAATTAATAAGAGACTGGAGGACCTCATTTATGCTTTAGCGCTAGAAATAGCCTCTGCAAAGCGCCTGAAAATAGCCTCCCATTCATTCCAGTGTGTCTTTTCACACTGGGGCGGTGCGCTTGTGGAACCTTCCAAAAAGTCCTGCAAGCAGGGTCTCTGGGGTGGGTTGGGAGCACTGTATTTAGCGCTCTCAAAACACCCTGCCCATTTGAATAAATGGGCAGTGATCTAAAAGCGTCTTAAAACTATTTATAAGCACCGTAAACAGGCGCTAATGGCCGACGCTTTCAGTGTGCAAATAGCCTTGAGGAAAGAGTTTCAAGGGGCTTTCCATAAATAGGACATATGTGTACTGTCAAAGGGCCTGAAGTATTCCTTTACCAGTCCAGAGGACTGATTCAACTGGGGATTCGAAGAGCTGCAGAGGTTGAACATCCGTATCCAGATGAAGAGGCTCACTTAGCACTATTCCTCTGTCAATCAATAATTTATGTTTTCCATATTAACATATAGAAGAATGGCTTTACTAATTAGTACCTGTCTTTCTGTGAAAAGATTTGCACAACATAAACAGCCCTGGAGGACTGAAACTGAAAAACATTGATTATAAACATCAATGATTAACGCAAGATGACCAAATAGTCTATAAGCACAGGTTCATAATTACATGACTTTGTGTATAGTAAAGTAAGTGAAAAGTGAGACACTTTACTAGCACTGGTATTTTGTGCAGGTTAGCATATTTTAAGGTGCACTGAAAGAAATTGTTGTACTGCAATTTAGACAGTACAAATGAACTAAATAACAAGAACAAATTCCCTGCACTGGTAATAGTCCGACTCCTAGACAACTATAGACAGGACAGTTATTTGTAGCATCATTGCTCACTTAGTCAGTAAATATTTGTCGCACAATTCAGCAAATCACCAAAATGAGACCATAATCAGCACAAGAATGTATTGTCAAGAGGTGCTAGCCAAGTATAAAGTATACTTTAGAGAAAGCATGTATGGCAGGCAGGCAGGCATGCTGTATATTGTAAGTTCAGGCAACTGGTCCATTTAACAAACCCAATGATACATGGGATCATTGGCAAATACTGACATTACATGGCTCATATTTCAAAATTCGATCTGTGGGTGGCCCTGTCAACATCACCCACTTGACAAAGTTTATTATGAAATTGAAGGAGCCCTAGCAAGAAAACTCCTTGTAGAACAGTTTGGGTATGGCTATAGTCAGTGGTGTATTTAGGTTTTGTGCTGCTCTAGACCTGACTAAACTCACGCACCCCCTAATTTTAATATGGCCCACCCCTTCCTGTCAAGACCACACCTCTTCCTGTTTAAGACCCACCCTGTCAGTGCAGCCTCTTTAGTGCCGCCATTAATGCAGCCTCATCAGTGTGGCCTTATCAGTGCAGCCTATCAGTGCAGCCTATTAGTGCCATCAGTTCAGCATATCAGTGCTGCCTTATCAGTGCAGCCCCATCAGGGCAGCTTATCAGTGCCGCCTTATCCGTGGCCATCAGTGCAGCCTATTAGTGCCCATCAGTGAATTCTATTAGTGCTGCCTTATCAGTGCAGCCCCATCAGTGCAGCTTATTGGTGCCACCTCATCAGTGGCCATTAGTGGCCATCAGTGCAGTCTGTCAATGTCCATCACTGCAGCCTTATCAGTGACCATCAGTTCAGCCTTATGTCACTGGAATAGTAAGATTACTTCTAACTTGTAAGATATTTGGACTTGTGTTTGCTGCCACTGATTGTAATCATAGGATTAATTCATTTATTTGTATAATGACTAGGAAGTCCCTAGTTATTATACAAATATGTGAAATAATCAGTGGCAGCAAACACAAGTTAAAATGATAAGATAGGAGTAATCTTCCTAATTCAGTCTGCCCCATAAGACTGGCGCTACACTAAAAGTGTAGCACAAGTAGGCGGGAGCTCTTTTTGTGCGGGAGCAAGGAGGAGGCTGTTTCTTTCGTGCGGGACGGGTGGCTTTTTTGCCGCCCCCCTGCAAAGTTCCGACCTAGGGCTGGGCCTTGTCAGCCTAGGCCAAGATACAATGCTGCTCCCAAGGATGCTGTGGAGGAGGGTAGGGTAGAGCATTAGGCTGCAGTGCCACACTTAGATTTGGTGGCCGACAGACCAGTTGTATCAAGTGCGGTCTGTCTATATGTCCTCAACGGCCGGTATTATCGTACCGACAGGGGGGCTCCAGACTGAATTGCCTCCTGGACCCTGCCCCCCGGCCCAGTCTGCCCCATAAGACTGGTGCTAAACTAAAAGTGGAGCGCAAGCTGGCAGGGACTCTTTTCGTGTGGGAGCCCGGAGGAGGCTATTTTTTTCATGCGGGGGGGTCAGCTTTTTTGACGCCCCCCTGCAAAGTGCCACCCTAGGCCTGGCCCTTGTTGGCCTAGGCCAAGATACAGCACTGGCTACAGTAGCATCAGCTGTCAAAATACAATAGCTGGTAGGGAAGATTGCTCCATCCATGCTGTTAAGTGTGGATGGGGGAATCTATCCATTGTTCCTTTAACATAGTTACATAGTAGGTAAGCTTGAAAAAAGACACAAGTCCATCAAGTCCCACCTACATGTGTGTGATTATATGTCAGTATTACATTGTATATCCCTGTATGTTGTGGTCGTTCAGGTACTTATCTAATATTTTTTTTAAACTATCAATGCTCTCCGCTGAAACCACCGCCTGTGGAAGGGAATTCCACATCCTTGCCGCTCTTACAGTAAAGAACCCTTTACACAGTTTAAGGTTAAACCTCTTTTCTCCTAATTTTAATGAGTGGCCATGTGTCTTATTAAACTCCCTTCCTCAGAAAAGTTTTATCCCTATTGTGGGGTTACCAGTATGGTATTTGTAAATTGAAATCATATCCCCTCTCAAGCGTCTCTTCTCCAGAGAGAATATATTCAGTGCTCGCAACCTTTCTTCATAACTAATATCCTCCAGACCCTTTATTAGCTTTGTTGCCCTTCTCTGTACTTGCTCCATTTCCAGTACATCCTTCCTGAGGACTGGTGCCCAGAACAGGACAGCATGCTCCAGGTGAGGCCAGGCCAGACCAGAGTCTTGTAGAGTGGGAGAATTACCGCTTTTTGAGTTAATCCCCTTTTTAATGCATGCCAATAGTCTGTTTGCATTGTTAGCAGCAGCTTGGCATTGCATGCCATTGCTGAGCCTATCATCTACTAGGACCCCAGGTCCTTTTTCATCCTTGATTCCCTCAGAGGTTCTCCCCCCAGTGAGTAAACCTGGATGAATAAGATGTATGTATGGCTAGCTTAAAAATGTAGCAGTATAGATAAAATATAATCATCTTGTCCAGTTAACAAAAACATTTGATGCCTTTCCAATAAAGTTCAGAAATAGGTTATACCAAAAAATCTAATCGGCGGGACTCCACTTTACAAAGAAAATAACTGATAGCTTTCTGGAGAGGTAATAAAAGTGAGCATGCCAGCACAGAACAGACAGACCCAGGGCCGGTGTAAGGATTATGTCTACACAAGCAAATGTGCATTTTACCGTGCGCTCCGACGCCCTAAGTTGGCTGTCTAAGCAGCCTTATGCTGGCACCATCCCTGCCCTTTGAACATGTCCCTGACAACTGCAAACTGTTACAACTTCTAATAAAAGTCTGTGGTTGGGCATAGATGTGGGGTCCTTAGGCTGATCCCTGCGGCTGGATCCTTCCTGCAAAAAAAAAAAAACGCTTCCCCTTCCTTTTGACTTACTGTGTTAAAGTTCCTATTGTGTGGGATTGTGACTCTCTTGGGTGCAGGGGGGGTGGAGGAGGAGGGAAGAACACTGATGCCCCCTGACCCCAAGCCCTAAGGAGTAGTCACACACAGCGCCACAGTCTAATCAAACCATTCAGGGCCCCTCCTCTCTTGGACTGACAATTGCTTTGAGGAGGCAAAAGTGACTGCTCGCTGACACTTCCCTGTTCTATTGTTCCCAGATTTCCCAGCCAGCCAGCTCCGCTCTGCTGCACTCAGTCCCGCCTTTCATTTCACTTTCATGTGAGGTATGTATATCACATGCTTGTGTACAGTTGTTGGTCTCAGTATTGCCATCCAGCCAGCTCCGCTCTGCCTTATGGCCCGTACACACGATCCGAAAATCGAATGACAGATCGTCTGACTTTTTTTGCTTAATAGTCGCAAGTAGAAATTGAATAGGTTACTAAAGTCACAAAAATTCTCGTATGACAAAAAAAAAATTGGAAGTGATGTCGTGTTGTAATGTATTTGTATTGTATTTTCGGACAACAACTGTACTGACTAAACGAAAATCGTACGATTTGGTATCGTACGAGGAACATTTTTGTGCTTGTCCAATTGAATAATATCAGATGAATTGTCGTGAACGGCTCTCAAAAGCTCTGTACCTGTACCACTGATCCTATTATCGTACGATTGCTTCAAAAGCTGTATTTTTTGTCCGATTTTCAGATCGTGTGTACAGGCCATAACTCAGTCTTGCCTCTTATCTCCCCTTCCACTCACATGCCTTCTTATGAATAACCGTGCTAGAAGATAATCTGCACACCCACCTTCAGCTTTGTGTTTACCAGAACAGGGGGACTGTGGTCACATGAAAGGGAGCAATACTTTATTAAAAAAGGTACAAAACCAGCGAGTTTTAACTTTTAGGGCAAATAAGGAAGGGTACTGATTGCATAGGGTTGTAGGGTTGCAATGATGTGGGTAAGAAAAAGTGTTTTCTTACCCACTTTTTCTTACCCACATTATTGGTTTTTGTACACAAGCTGTGCTGGCTGCTAGTTTGTAAAATGTTCACAGCGCGGTATATATTTTTTTCCTTTTTTTACTTTGTAGGGTTGCAATAGCTCTTTCAAGCCATTGAGGCTGAACAACCATTTTAAACCTTTGGTTATCCCCATACAGTTATTATCTGTGGTATCACTTGATCCTCCCAAATAGATTGTAAGCTCCAAAAAAGCAGGGCCCATTTATCATCTTGTCTTGAATTGTATTATAAATGTACCATCTCTCTTTATATTGTAAAGTGTTCTGCAAACTGCTGTCATGGTATAAATGCTTAATAATAATACTACTAATAGTACTAATAATTGTTAGCCATGCTATTACCAGTTACACATGTAAACCAAAAATCAGTTTAATTTTTTTTTTTTTTTTTTGCAGTTGAAAACATCTCACAAGCCTGTCCACCATCCAAATAAGCATTGTATTAGTCTTTTTTCAACTTTTTTCAGATGTAGATAGTTTACCAGATTTAATCCACAATTTAAGACTTCTGCCTTTATTCTGATTCTCTAGCATTTTTTCTCATGGTATACCAAATTTCTCTGTCAAATCTTCAAAGAACATTACATTAGTTCTTTGAAATCTTTACATTTTCAAAGAACATTACATTAGAGTGGAGAAGACTTGTTAGATTTTTGTCATTCTTGTCTGTGTCACTGTGTTTAGCAGGACAGATAGTGAAGGAATATTCTAAATTTTACAGTTGACAACAGAACGGTAGGCATTCTAAGCACATCTGAGTCTAGATGGTAGACCACATCAATTTGATGAAGCTGTAGTGTTTTCAGTTTTACATCATAATGGAGGGAAACGTGCTGTTTCTATACATACTTTCTAAAGTTGCTGAAATAAACTTTTAAAAAAAAATTTTCAATCTGAGTAGATACCGTTTAAAAATAGTAACATATTATTTGTCTATACACAACATACTTTTCAGAATATTTTACATGTTTTCTAAATCATATTTTAATATTTGCAAATATTTATACATAATTAGGTTAACAGAGGCTTTCTCTCAAGGGGGTCATGCCATATATGCTAATGTTTTTTTTCTAATTACCTACAAATATATTTTTTAAAATGTATTGGAATAGATCAATTACTATTGAACTTTACCCTCTACATAGAAGCAGCCTGCATAAAATTTAAGATGACTATCCATTCAGTGATAACAAGCTGTGGGTTTTCTAAGCATCAGTATTAAATTAAGAAAATACATTTTGCACTGTTCACACATATTTACTGATAATAGATGCTAAGGCTTTAATTCCCAAGGAGAACAGTGT
Source organism: Aquarana catesbeiana (assembly GCF_042186555.1). Lineage (NCBI taxonomy): Eukaryota > Metazoa > Chordata > Amphibia > Anura > Ranidae > Aquarana > Aquarana catesbeiana. The sequence continues at coordinate 362,110,807 of NC_133328.1, read as the reverse complement.
TGATGGGCCTCTCTGCTGGGTGCTTCTTTTTATTAATTTATATTATATATTATTATTTTTTATGGAAGAATGTTGTGGTTTTATTGCTATTCATGGGCTTCATTAGAGAGCTATCCTCTTTTTAAATTAACCTTTGACAATTTAGGCCAGGTACATTGGGAGCACATGTCGCATGACGTGTATAAATCAATGGTTCCCTATGAGAGCCATCTTAACTGGTCCGACACAAGTTGGTTTGACTTTGAAAAGGGTTCTTGCACTATTTTGGTCCAACTTTAATCCTACTTAAGCCCATTGAAGTCGGATCAAAGTTGGATCATCGTCTTAACTGATCCGACTTTGGCATGCGACTTGTGATCTGAGGATCTTGAAGGGGAACCCCACACAAAAATGCAAAAAAAAAAGCGCCATAGGGTACCCCCACTAAGGCCATACCAGGTCCTTTGGTCTAGTATAGATTGTAAGGGGAATGCCCACACCAAAAAATGGCGAGAGGTCCCTCCCAAAATTCATACCAGACCCTTATCTGAGCATGCAGCCCGGCAGGTCAGGAAAGGGGGTGAGGACGAGTGAGTGCCCCCCCCATGGACCATACCATGCCCTCAACATGGGGGGGTGGGTCCATTACTTATATAGCCATGGGGCATGGCTACCCAGTGATGTCATCCGGAGGCCCCACCCCATGGCTACATAAGTAATGGCACACGGCAATGACATCACAAGGGGACGGGGCCTCTGGATGACGTCACCAGGTGGCCACGCCCTATGGCTATATAAGTAATGGCACACGGTGGACCTAGCATTACAGCGAGAGCGAGTGTCGGAAGAAGATCAGAGGAAGAACAGAGAAGACAGCAGAGAGAGGAGAACCGGCAGAGGGAGAACACAGCGGAGATAGGAGAATTGGCAGCGGAAGAAGACATCAGCGGAGGGAGAAGAACTGAACCGGAGGAAGCCATCAGTGGAGGGAGAAGAACCAGAGGATGAAGACATCACTGGATGGAGAAGAAATCGAAGGAGAAGAGATGCCGGAGCTGCTTTAAAAATTGTTACTTTGTCAAACTACTACTATTTTTTATTTTTGACAGTGTACAATGTACCCCATACTCATTCACATAGGGTGGGGGACAGGATCTGAGGGGCCCCCTTGTTAAAGAGAGCTTCCAGATTTCGATAAGCGGCCCTCCCGCAGACCCCCACAACCACCGGGAAGAGGCCCTTGTCCCTATCAACATGGGGACAAGGTGTTTTGGGGTGGGGGGGTGCAGGGCCCCCCTGCCCCAAAGCACCACTCCCCCATGTTGAGGGCATGTGGCCTGGTATGGTCCAGGAGGAGGGAGGGGTGCTCACTCATGCCCACTCCCTTTCCTGAACTGCCAGGCTGCGTGCTCGGATAAGGGTCTGGTATGAATTTTGGGGGAGGGGACCGTGTGGGGTTCCCCTTAAAATCCATACCATGGTCTTGGAGGGGGAACTCTATGCCTTTTTTTTTATCTTGGTGTGGACTTTCCCCTCAAGGTTCATACCAGACACAAAGGGACTGGTATTGTTGGGATCAAAGTCAGATCCTGTTCATTGGATGGAAGTCGGACTTCAAGTCGCAGGGCACAGTCAGATACACAGTCGTACGACTGTCGTGCTGTACCAATGTGAACCCAGCCTTTAACCTAGAAGGTGATTGGTTACTAAGCACAGCTTCACCAGATTCTGTGTGCACCAGTTTTAGTAAATCCCCAGTTTTAGTAATTCTCCCCAATGTTTTCACTAGACAGGGGTTAAAGGGTAAATTTCCAACAGCAACACAGACAGAATTGAAATATTTTGTTTTATTACAGTAAGAGAAGGCTAGAACCCTTTTCAACTATATATTAACGTTTGTGTCCCTGTTGCAGACTTCTTTACTTTTCATCTGGTAAAACTGAAAGAAGTGAGGGCTCTAACCCTTCCTACCCAAAACAGGAAAAAATAAGTTATATTAGACACATGCTCCTGAGCCTAACCCATACTTATATTTCCAGTGTTACAGTCATAAAAAACTTGTATGTAAATACAAGACTGTTCTGAAAAGATCGATTCACCAAGTCTCCAAGAGGGCTCTTTAAGGTTGCATTCACTCAGGCGACTAGCCCTCTTGCGAAAGACAGCAGCCGGAATCTGCTGATTCCTATGGCTGTTTTTGCTTCATGTGAGAGGCTAGCTACACCCCCCAAGCCCTGTAAACCTCAATGAACAGTCGGTGGCGTCTGTAGCTATCCGTTGCTGTGTGCACAGCCAGCGATTACCTATAATGATCACTGCTTTACTCACACAAAACGCCTCCAGCAGCGACCACCGCAGGTAATCACTGGCTGTGTGGACAGCCACGGATTGCTGTAGCTGCTGGCAACCTATCATTGAAGTGTACAGGGCTCAGCGGCTACAGCTAGCTTCTCACAGGTGGCAAAAACAGCTTCAGGAAAGAGCAGATTCCTTGTGATTTGTATCAGGGCTAATCGCTCCTGCATGTAGCCTAATACTTTTTATATACTGTACAGGAGATTTCTATTTCTTTAGGCTTAACATTGCTGTATATATACAATACATCATTTGTTGTCTGCAAGCATGAATGTAATTTAATTTAACCGTTGCATTGTATTTGTGAGCCACCACAATTACCATGATGGAATATGGTAAAGCTTAATGTAAAAGGCATCTTGTACATAGTTTTGCATAAATCATAAAGACTGTGATATAATTATGTAACAAAAGAGCTCCATTCAGTGAGTGCGTGCTTAAACAGCTGGCTGTGCTCAGCCCATGCTGTGATTTACTAAAACTAAAACATCACACTATGTGTTTAATGTATACCATTAAAGCTAGGAAAGGTAAAACGCTACAAAGTTTTTCTGCAGAACAGAAAAGACAACTTTTATGAATATGATCCTGAGATGTGTGATTGTATTGAATATTTTATTTTATTTTAAGCTTTTGGACTGTTTTGCAGATGATATGTCATTGCCCAGCATTTGTGAAGAAAGCTCAAAGGTTGTGTATGATTAATGATATTAATAATAATTATAATAATAACAATAATAAGAACAACAAAATATGCTTATGTGTGCCATTTGATATGACATCCCAAAAATGACAACCTGGGCCAGTTGATAACCTCCCATGGCTTCCAATACTACCTCTACGCTGACGACACCCAGATCTATCTCTCCACTCCTCAACTCACCTCCTCAATCACCTTACATATCACAAACTTACTGAATGACCTATCAGTATGTCACGCCACTTCACCACTTCCTCAAACTCAATCCTTCTAAAACTGAGCTTGTAATATTTCCTCATCCTCAATCCCCTCCCCATGACTTTACCATTGAGACAAACGGCACAACCATTGGTTCCTCCACACACGCCACGGTGCTGAGTGTAATCCTAGACTCTGATCTCTCCTACAGTCCCGATATCCAATCACTGGCTACATCTTGTCGCCTTAACCTCTGCAACATTTCCAGAATTTGCCCCTTCCAATCCTGACTAACAACACCACAAAACAACTGCAACTCTCTCCTCACTGGTCTACCTTAAGCCCCCGTTCACACCTATGTGAATTAGATGCGGCTTACACCGCATCCTATTCGCAGGACATTTTAAAATACATTCATATGAATGCATCTGGTTCACATATGTGCGTTGCATTCGCACTGCGCATTGCACAAAAAAGTGTGCGTTTTCTGTGCATTGCGGTGCAAATTACAAGCCCAGTATGGGAACACATCTGATTCGCAGATGCATTGCGTTCTGAACATGGATTTTCTCCTTCTCCTCCCAACACCTCCCCCCTCCCCCCCCCCCTTCCCTCCCCCTCTCCCTGCTCACTGATCCGCAGCTGAAACGCAGATGAACCTTTGAACAACAGATTTTTATCTTCCCAGTGAAACCTGAGCTTCAATTCGCACAGCACATGTGTGAACCCAGGCTTACGAATCTCCCCTTCAGTCTATTATCCACTTCAAGACCGCCGCACGACGATGTACGTCCAAACTTTGAATGGGGATATCGTTGTTATGGCAGCAGCTAGCTGCCATAACCCCGGTATCCCCGTTTTCGTGCGGCGGCCAGCTGTCAGATAAAAGTGGTCCCTGCGGCGGATTCGCTGCGAGATCACTTTTATCGGTGGCGGGAGAGGGCCCCCCCTCCCGCCGCGATCTGGTGCCCTCCGCCGCTTACTGGAGCCGTCGGTAGCGGCGGAGGCGATCGCGTCCTCCTCCGTGGTTTGTCTGGAGACGAGTGAGGCCAAGATGGCGCTCACTCGTCTCCATGACACTGCTGGGCAGAAGCGACGTCAAAACGTCACTTCCGTCCATGCCTCTTAAAGGCACATTTTTTCAAATGTCATTTTTCTAAATTACTTTTTTTTTTTTTTATTGCATTTTAGTGTAAATATGAGATCTGAGGTCTTTTTGACCCCAGATCTCATATTTAAGAGGTCCTGCCATGCTTTTTTCTATTACAAGGGATGTTTACATTCCTTGTAATAGGAATAAAAGTGACACCATTTTTTTTTAAACAACAGTGTAAAAATAAATAAAATATTGTAAAATAAATATTAAAAATAAAAAAAAAATTTTTTAAACCCCCCTGTCCCGACGAGCTCGCGCGCAGAAGCGAACGCATACGTGAGAAGCGCCCGCATATGAAAACGGTGGTCAAACCACACATGTGAGGTATCGTAGCGACCGGTAGAGCGAGAGCAATAATTCTAGCCCTAGACCTCCTCTGTACTGCAAAATATGCAACCTGTAGAATTGGAGATTTTTGAGGGTAAAAGTTTGACGCCATTCCACGAGCGCACGCAATTTTCAAGTGTGACATGTTGGGTATCAATTTACTTGGCGTAACATTATATTTCACAATATAAAAAAAAATTGGGCTAACTTTACTGTTGTCTTATTTTTTTATTCAAAAAAGTGAATTTTTTCCAAAAAAAGTGCGCTTTTAAGACCGCTACGCAAATACAGTGCAAAAAAAAGTATTGCAATGACCGCCATTTTATTCTCTAGGGTGTTAGAAGAAAAACCATATATAATGTTTGGGGTTTCTAAGTAATTTTCTAGCAGAAAAACCTGTTTTAAACATGTAAACACCTAAAATCCAAAACGAGGCTGGTTCTTAAGTGGTTAAGAGTGCTGCTGTTAGACTAATACACCTTACTAACCCTGACTGTTGCCCCTCTCTGCCATGCCTTGTACATGCATATAAACTGCCAAGCCGCAAGACAAAAAAGTAACTACTACTATCTGGTGAGTTTAAACCCCAGAGGGGAGTGTGACACACAACTTGGAGGATTCTGCTGAAAGGTGCACATATCAATCAATACTAGGAACACTACCTATGTATTCTTCTGACTCTTTCGAATCACCACCTGTCATTCCAACGTGCTTGTTTTCTGTTCGCATATGTTGTTTTACATACGCAAGCCAGTCATATTAACCATTGACAGGAGCGCAGCTTTGATAAATACCCGGCACAGGTTAAGTGCTTTAAACTTGTTTATCTTGGGATTATATATTTATTAACCAGTTGTCGACCGCCTAACGCAGATATACTGCGGCAGAATGGCACGGGCAGGCAAAATCACGTACCTGGTACGTGATCTGCCTCCCGCGGGCTGGGGGCGCATCGTGCCCCCCGGTGCCCGAGGCGGTCGGCTTCGTTGGGGAAGTGATACAGGCTGAGGGGGAGGCCACTCAATCGTGGCCACCCCCTCGCGATCACACCGCACGAATGAAAATCTTCCTCTGCTGCTGTAATGTAAACAGCGGCAGAGGAAGTGATGTCATCTCTCCTCGAGCCGGTCTTTTCGTTCCGGCGCCGAGGAGAGAAGACATCAATGTGAGTTGCACCAACACTACACTTTCAGTAGAACACACTAGGCACACTTTTCACCCCCCAGCACCCCCCCATCACCCCCCAATCACCCCCCTGTACACCCTGTCACAGTGACACCAATAGCAGTTTTTTTTTTTGAATTGGTGTCAGTTTGTGACAGTTATAAGTGGTAGGGCAGTTAGGATTAGCCCCCTTTAGGTCTAGAGTACCCCCCTTTAGGTCTAGGGTACCCCCAAACCCCCCCAATAAAGTTTTAACCCCTTGATCACCCCTCGTCGCCGGTGTCACTAAGCAATCGTTTTTCTGATCTCTGTATTAGTGACACAGGTGATGCTAGTTAGGGAGGTAAGTATATAGGTTTGCCGTCAGTGTTTTATAGCGACAGGGACCCCCATATACTACCTAATAAAGGTTTTAACCCCCTGATTGTCCCCTAGTTAACCCTTTCACTAGTGATCACCGTATAACTGTTACGGGTGACGCTGGTTAGTTAGTTTGTTTTTTTTATAGTTTATTATAGTTTTAGGGCACCCGCCGTTTATTACCTTATAAAGGTTTAACCCCCTAATCGCCCTGCCGTGATATAAGTTAAGTTTTTAGGGTCAGATAAGGTCTGCGTCGCCCCAGGCAGCATTAGGTTAGTGCCAGTACCGCTAACACCCACGCACGCAGCATACACCTCCCTTAGTGGTATAGTATCTGAACGGATCAATATCTGATCCGATCAGATCTATACTAGCATCCCCAACAGTTTAGGGTTCCCAAAAATGCAGTGTTAGCAGGATCAGCCCAGATACCTGCTAGCACCTGCATTTTGCCCCTCGGCCCAGCCCTGCCCAGCCCACCCAAGTGCAGTATCGATCGATCACTGACACTTACAAAACACTAAGCACACATAACTGCAGCGTTCGCAGAGTCAGGCCTGATCCCTGCGATCGCTAACAGTTTTTTGGTAGCATTTTGATACAGTCGCTGACAGTCAGGAGCTTTTTTGCCTGTGAGTCTCACTAGTGTACCACTAAATTTAGAGCCCAAAATGGCAAATCGAAGGTACACTAGTGAAGAGGCCTACACGTTTCTGAGCATGACAGATAGTGAAGAGGAAGTCACTCATCTGTCAGATTCAGGCTCAGAATACGATCCTGTAGACGAAAGCGGCTCCATGATAGATAGCTCTGACGACGGAGTTGTGGTCCCTGCCAAGGTCAGGCATACCAGACCCCAATCTTCTTCTTCTGTCCTTGAAGTGCAAGAACTGCAGGTCCCTCGTATGGAGCAGAGAAGTACTAGCGCCGCTATTCCTTCTGGTGAACTGGCAAGCACCAGCAGCCTAGTACACCCTGGTCGTATATCCAGCACTGCAGTAACACTTGGTGACGTGGCGAGTCCCATAAGTGCAGTTCAAGCTGGCGAGGTGGCAAGCACAAGTAGTGTCCCGCTGCCACCAAGAAGACGAACACAGGCCCGTCGTGCCCATAGTGCCCTTCCTGCTGCATTCGCCATCAGAATTGGGAACCCACCACTTCTGCAGCACCCGTACTTCCCCCATTCACTGGCCAACCCGGAATTCAGGTGGAAACAGTTGATTTTACGTCACTTGATTTTTATTCACTGTTTTTCACCAAAGATCTCTATAGATCTATTGTGGACCAAAGCAATTTATACGCTGGTCAACACATCACCACTATTCCCCAGTCCTCCCTTGCCAGAGATTGGAGACCAATTACGGTCTCCAAATTTAAGCTCTTTCTGGGCCTTTCCCTCAACATGGGCATAACTAAAAAGAGTGAGTTGCGGTCATATTGGTCCACTGACCCAATTCACCATATGCCCTTGTTCTCTGCCTCCATGACCAGGGCACGATACGAGCAGATTTTGCGGTTCATGCACTTCAACAACAATGAACTCTGTCATCCTTGTGGAGACCCTGAATACGATCGGCTCTACAAAATTCGGCCCCTCGTAAACCACTTCAACCAACGTTTTGCAGACTTGTTTACTCCCCATCAAGTTATCTGCGTTGATGAGTCCCTGATTAAATTTTCTGACCGCTTGTCATTCAAACAGTACCTTCCCAGCAAGCGTGCCAGATACGGGGTCAAGATGTATAAGCTCTGTGACAGGGCCACAGGCTATACATGTAGTTTTATAGTTTACGAGTGCAAAGGTAGTCACGTAGAGCCGACAAACTGCCCTGACTACATAGGAAGGGCTGGCAAGATTGTGTGGGACTTGGTGTCACCCTTATTCGGAAAGGGGTCCCACTTGTACGTGGACAATTATTACACGAGCGTGCCACTTTTTAGTCACCTTTTTGATCATCCGATTGGAGCATGTGGCACTGTGTGACCTAATCGCCGGGGCTTTCCCCAGAGGCTTGTAGATTTCCGTCTTAGTCTGGGGGAGAGAGCCTGCTTGCAGTGTAATAATTTGCTCGCTATGAAGTGGAGGGATAATAAGAATGTTTTCATTCTTACCTCCCTTCATGCAGACACAACGGTCCAAATTACTATGGCCACTGGTCTTGTGGAGAAACTCCTCTGTGTCCACGAATATAACCAAAATATGGGAGGGGTGGACCTCAACGACCAGTTGTTGGCGTCGTATCTAGTTGCCCGTAAGGCCAGACGCTGGTACAAAAAAGTGTCTATTTATTTCAATTGGCTTTGCTGAACGCTCATGTGCTATACAGAGCTTCAGGACGGACTGGATCCTTCCTTAAATTCCAGGAAGAGATCGTCAGAGCCCTTCTGTTTCCAGACGGTGCTCCACCTCACCTTTCCCAACCAAATGCAGTAAGCCGGCTGCATGAGAGGCATTTTCTTTATGTCCTCCCGAGTACCCCTACTCAACGAGCCCCCCAAAAAAGATGTTGTGTCTGCAGCTCTGCAGCAAGCGCGGATTTAGGCGTGACACCCGGTATTATTGTCCCTCCTGTCCTGACAATCCTGGTCTTTGCATTGGTGAATGTTTTGAACGCTACCATACACTAGTTGAGTATTAGCGTAGGGTACAGCACTGCACAGACTAGGACACACTTTCACAGGGTCTCCCAAGATGCCATCGCATTTTGAGAGACTCAAACCAGGTACCAGTTACAAAAGTTAAAGTTACAAAAAAAAGTGTAAAAAAAAAAAAAAAAGCAAAAAAAAAAACACAAAAAAATAAAAATAAAATAATAAAAACCAAAAATAGTTGTCGTTTTATTGTTCTCTCTCTATTCTCTCTCTATTGTTCTGCTCTTTTTTACTGTATTCTATTCTGCAATGTTTTATTGTTGTTATGTTTTTATCATGTTTGGTAACCATTTTTTTGTTTTCAGGTACGCCATTCAGCTGCAGAGCGGATTTATTTATCTTGACAGCAACAGCGTTTGCTCCCACGATACATAAAGCCGTGACTCCAGCGCTGTCGAAGGTGATTCCACCACCACAGTTACATACATATATGCCGAAGCGTGGGGGCAGCAGTGGGTGGAGGTGCGATTTGCTCCTGCCTTTTGCTGGAGGATGCCCCCATGCTTCGGCATATATATATTTTAGGCACAGGTTGCGTTTAAATGTTTTATTTTTTACTATGTTTTTTTGTATTTGCTTTGCAGGTGTGGTAAGTCTTACTGTTATACTGTAATGTTACTTTGTTTTATTGTTAACCATCATTTGCTTAGCAGGTATGCCATTCACTTGCAGTGCGGATTTATTCTTTTCAGCCAGCGGTCGGCTTTCATGTAAAAGCAATCCTAGCAGCTAATTAGCCTCTAGACTGCTTTTACAAGCAGTGGGAGGGTCCCCCCCCACCGTCTTCCATGTTTTTCTCTGGCTCTCCTGTCCCAACAGGGAACCCGAGAATGCAGCTGGTGATTCGGCCAGCTGACCATAGAGCTGATCAGAGACCAGAATAGCTCCAATCATCTCTATGGCCTAAGAAACCGGAAGCTACGAGCATTTCATGACTTAGATTTCGCCGGATGTAAACAGCGCCATTGGGAAATTGGGAAAGCATTTTATCACACCGATCTTGGTGTGGTCAGATGCTTTGAGGGCAGAGGAGAGATCTAGGTTCTAATAGACCCCAATTTATTCAAAAAAGAGTACCTGTCACTACCCATTGCTATCATAGGGGATATTTACATTCCCTGAGATAACAATAAAAATGATTAAAAAAATAAAAAAATGAAAGGAACAGTATAAAAATAAGATTAAAAAGCAAAAAAAAAATAAAGAAAAAGAAAAAAAAAAAAAAAAAGCACCCCTGTCCCCCCCTGCTCTCATGCAAAAGGCGAACGCAAGCGTCGGTCTGGCGTCAAATGTAAACAGCAATTGCACCATGCATGTGAGGTATCACCGCGAAGGTCAGATCAAGTGCAGTAATTTTAGCAGTAGACCTCCTCTGTAAATCTAAAGTGGTAACCTGTAAAGGCTTTTAAAGGCTTTTAAAAATGTATTTAGTTTGTCACCACTGCACGTTTGTGCGCAATTTTAAAGCATGTCATGTTTGGTATCCATGTACTCGCCCTAAGATCATCTTTTTTATTTCATCAAACATTTGGGCAATATAGTGTGTTTTAGTGCATTAAAATTTAAAAAAGTGTGTTTTTTCCCAAAAAAATGCGTTTGAAAAATCGCTGCGCAAATACTGTGTGAAAAAAAAAAATGAAACACCCACCATTTTAATCTGTAGGGCATTTGCTTTAAAAAATATATATAATGTTTGGGGGTTCAAAGTAATTTTCTTGCAAAAAAAAATAAAAATTTTTTCATGTAAACAAAAAGTGTCAGAAAAGGCTTTGTCTTCAAGTGGTTAGAAGAGTGGGTGATGTGTGACATAAGCTTCTAAATGTTGTGCATAAAATGCCAGAACAGTTCAAACCCCCCCAAATGACCCCATTTTGGAAAGTAGACACCCCAAGCTATTTGCTGAGAGGCATGTCGAGTCCATGTAATATTTTATATTGTGACACAAGTTGCGGGAAAAAGACACATTTTTTTTTTTTTGCACAAAGTTGTCACAAAATGATATATTGCTCAAACATGCCCTGGGAATATGTGAAATTACACCCCAAAATACATTCTGTTGCTTCTCCTGAGTACGGGGATACCACATGTGTGAGACTTTTTGGGAGCCTAGCCGCGTACGGGATCCCGAAAAACAAGCACCGCCTTCAGACTTTCTAAGGGCGTAAATTTTTGATTTCACTCTTCACTGCCTATCACAGTTTCAGAGGCCATGGAATGCCCAGGTGGCACAAAACCCCCCAAATGACCCTATTTTGGAAAGTAGACACCCCAAGCTATTTGCTGAGAGGCATGTCGAGTCCATGTAATATTTTATATTGTGACACAAGTTGCGGGAAAAAGACACTTTTTTTTTTTTTTTTGCACAAAGTTGTCACAAAATGATATATTGCTCAAACATGCCATGGGAATATGTGAAATTACACCCCAAAATACATTCTGTTGCTTCTCCTGAGTACGGGGATACCACATGTGTGAGACTTTTTGGGAGCCTAGCCGCGTACGGGACCCCGAAAACCAAGCACCGCCTTCAGGCTTTCTAAGGGCGTAAATTTTTGATTTCACTCTTCACTGCCTATCACAGTTTCGGAGGCCATGGAATGCCCAGGTGGCACAAAACCCCCCAAATGACCCTATTTTGGAAAGTAGACACCCCAAGCTATTTGCTGAGAGGTATAGTGAGTATTTTGCAGACCTCACATTTTTTCACAAAGTTTTAAAAATTGAAAAAAGAAAAAAAAAAATGTTTTCTTGTCTTTCTTCATTTTCAAAAACAAATGAGAGCTGCATAACACTCATCATGCCTCTCAGCAAATAGCTTGGGGTGTCCACTTTCCAAAATGGGGTCATTTGGGGGGGGGGGGGTTGTGCTATCTTGGCATTTTATGGCCTTCTAAACTGTGATAGGTAGTGAGGAGTGAATCAAAAATTTACGCCCTTAGAAATCCTGAAGGCGGTGATTGGTTTTCGGGGCCCCGTATGAAGCTAGGCTCCCAAAAAGTCCCAAACATGTGGTATCCCCGTACTCAGGAGAATCAGCAGAATGTATTTTGGGGTGCAATTCCACATATGCCCATGTCCTGTGTGAGAAATATATCATTTAGTGACAACTTTGTGCAAAAAAAAAAAAGGTTGGCATTTTCCTGCAACTTGTGGAAAAATATAAAATATTCCATGGACTCAACATGCCTCTCAGCAAATATCTTGGGGCGTCTATTTTCCAAAATTGGTCATTTGGGGGGGTTTTGTGCCATCTTGGCATTTTATGGCCTTCAAAACTGTGATAGGTAGTGAGGAGTGAAATCAAAAATTTACGCCCTTAGAAATCCTGAAGGCGGTGCTTGGTTTCGGGGCCCCGTACACAGCTAGGCTCCCAAAAAGTCCCACACATGTGATATCCCCGTACTCAGGAGAAGCAGCAGAATGTACTTTGGGGTGTAATTCCACATATGCCCATGGCATGTTTGAGCAATATATCATTTAGTGACAACTTTGTGCAAAAGAAAAAAAAAAGTTTGTAATTTTCCCACAACTTGTGTCAAAATATAAAATATTCCATGGACTCAACATGCCTCTCAGCAAAATAGCTTGGGGTGTCTACTTTCCAAAATGGGGTCATTTGGGGGGATTTGTGCCATCTTGGCATTTTATGGCCTTCAAAACTGTGATAGGCAGTGAAGAGTGAAATCAAAAATTTACGCCCTTAGAAAGCCTGAAGGCGGTGCTTGGTTTTCAGGGTCCCGTATGCGGCTAGGCTCCCAAAAAGTCTCACACATGTGGTATCCCCGTACTCAGGAGAAGCAGAAGAATGTATTTTGGGGTGTAATTCCACATATGCCCATGGCATGTTTGAGCAATATATCATGTAGTGATAACTTTGTGCAAAAAAAAGAAAAAAAAAAGTTTGTAATTTTCCCGCAACTTGTGTCAAAATATAAAATATTCCACGGACTCAATATGCCTCTCAGCAAATAGCTTGGGGTGTCTACTTTCCAAAATGGGGTCATTTGGGGGGGGGGTTGTGCCATCTTGGCATTTTATGGCCTTCAAAACTGTGATAGGTAGTGAGGATTGAAATAAAAAATTTACGCCCTTAGGAATCCTGAAGGTGGTGCTTGGTTTTCGGGGCCCCGTACGCGGCTAGGCTCCCAAAAAGTCCCACATATGTGGTATCCCCATACTCAGGAGAAGCAGCTAAATGTATTTTGCGGTGCAATTCCACATATGCCCATGGCCTGTGTGAGCAATATATCATTTAGTGACAACTTTTTGTAAATTTTTTTTTTGTCATTATTCAATCACTTGGGACAAAAAAAATGAATATTCAATGGGCTTAACATGCCTCTCAGCAATTTCGTTGGGGTGTCTACTTTCCAAAATGGGGTCATTTTGGGGGGTTTTGTACTGCCCTGCCATTTTAGCACCTCAAGAAATGACATAGGCAGTCATAAACTAAAAGCTGTGTAAATTCCAGAAAATGTACCCTAGTTTGTAGACGCTATAACTTTTGCGCAAACCAATAAATATATGCTTATTGACATTTTTTTACCAAAGACATGTGGCTGAATACATTTTGGCCTAAATGTATGACTAAAATTGAGTTTATTGGATTTTTTTTTATAACAAAAAGTAGAAAATATCATTTTTTTAAAAATTTTCGGTCTTTTTCCGTTTATAGCGCAAAAAATAAAAACGGCAGAGGTGATCAAATACCATCAAAAGAATGCTCTATTTGTGGGAAGAAAAGGACGCAAATTTGTAAAAAATGCTCTGGTCAGGAAGGGGGTAAATCCTTCCGGGGCTGAAGTGGTTAAGCATTGCTAACAAAGCGATTTATAAAGCAATACTCCTTTATATCTGTCTCTGTGAGTAATGATTTAAAACTGGCTTTGTAACCACTAATTTGGAAGTTTCAAAGGGAACTACAACTTTTTTTACATGGTTTGGTAATTCTATTTGTTCAAAAGTATTATGCCGCGTACACACGAGCGGACTTCTCGCTGGACTGAACTCCGAAGGACTTTTCAAAGGAGTTCCGACGAAACGGACTTGCCTACACACAATCCCACCAAAGTCCGATTGTTTTGAAGGTGATGACGTACGACTGGACTAGAAAAAAAAGTTCAATAGCTAGTAGCCAATAGCTGTCCTTGCGTCGTTTTCGGTCTGTCGGACTAGCATACAGATGAACGTTTTTTTCGATAGGAATCGAGTTAGTTGGAAAGATTTGAAACATGTTCTATTTCCGTCAGATTTTTTTCCGACAGAAAAGGTCTGATGAAGCCCACACATGATCGGAATGTCCGACGGATTCGTTCCATCTGACCTTTTCTGCCGGAAAGTCCGCTCATGTGTACGCGGCATTAGTTTCTAAACCCCATTCTTTAGACATGATGCAAATGGCAGTGGCTGGAAACTGCTGCTTTTGACATCTGTGTGTGGCTAGCTGTGATGCCTTTTGTGTGTTCTGAAGGTGCAGGAATTGGGGTGATCTGAGGTGTGAAGCTGCAGGAATTTGGGTGATCTGAGGTATGAAGGGGCAGGAATTGGGGTGATCTGTGGTGTGAAGGGGTGGGAATTGGATATGAAGCTGCAGGAATCGGTGTGATCTGAGGTGTGAAGCTGCAGGAATTGGGATGATCTAAGGTGTGAAGCTGCAGGAATTGGGGTAATCTGAGGTGTGAAGCTGCAGGAATTGGGGTGATCTGAGGTATGAAGCTGCAGGAATTGAGGTGATCTGAGGTGTGAAGCTGCAGGAATTGGGGTGATCTGAGGTGTAAAGGGGCAGGAATTGGGATGATATGAGGTGTGAAGGGGCGGGAATTGGGGTGATCTGATGTGTGAAGCTGCAGGAATTGGGGGGGGGATCTGAGGTATGAAGCTGCAGGAATTAGGGTGATCTGAGGTGTGAGGGGGCAGGAATTGGGATGATCTGAGGTGTGAAAGGGCAGGAATTGGGTTGATCTGAGGTGTGAAGCTTCAGGAATTTGGGTGATCTGAGGTATGAAGGGGCAGGAATTGGAGTGATCTGAGGTGTGAAAGGGCAGGAATTGGGGTAATCTGAGGTATGAAGCTGCAGGAATTGGGGTGATCTGAGGTGTGAAAGGGCAGGAATTGGGGTGATCTGAGGTATGAAGCTGCAGGAATTGGGGTGATCTGAGATATGAAGCTGCAGGAATTGGGGTGATCTGAGGTGTGAAAGGGCAGGAATTGTGGTGATATGAGGCATGAAGCTGCAGGAATTGGGGTGATCTGAGGTGTGAAATGGCAGGAATTGGGGTGATCTGAGGTATGAAGCTGCAGGAATTGTGGTGATCTGAGGTGTGAAAGGGCAGGAATTAAGGTGATCTGAGGTGTTAAAGGGCAGGAATTGGGTTGATCTGAGGTGCGAAGCTTCAGGAATTTGGGTGATCTGAGGTATGAAGGGGTAGGAATTGGGATGATCTGAGGTGTGAAAGGGCAGGAATTGGGGTGATCTGAGGTATGAAGCTGCAGGAATTGGGGTGATCTGAGGTATGAAGGGAGGGAATTGGGGTGATCTGAGGTATGAAACTGCAGGAATTGGGGTGATCTGAGATATGAAGCTGCAGGAATTGGGGTGATCTGAGGTGTGAAAGGGCAGGAATTGGGGTGATCTGAGGTATGAAGCTGCAGGAATTGGGGTGATCTGAGGTATGAAGCTGCAGGAATTGGGGTGATCTGAGGTGTGAAAGGGCAGGAATTGTGGTGATCTGAGGTATGAAGTTACAGGAATTGGGGTGATCTGAGATATGAAGCTGCAGGAATTGGGGTGATCTGAGGTGTGAAAGGGCAGGAATTGTGGTGATCCGAGGTATGAAGCTGCAGGAATTGGGGTGATCTGAGGTGTGAAAGGGCAGGAATTGGGGTGATCTGAGGTATGAAGCTGCAGGAATTGGGGTGATCTGAGGTGTGAAAGGGCAGGAATTGGGGTGATCTGAGGCATGAAGCTGCAGGAATTGGGGTGATCTGATGTGTGAAATGGCAGGAATTGTGGTGATCTGAGGTATGAAGCTGCAGGAATTGGGGTGATCTGAGATATGAAGCTGCAGGAATTGGGGTGATCTGAGGCGTGAAAGGGCATGAATTGTGGTGATCTGAGGTATGAAGCTGCAGGAATTAAGGTGATCTGAGGTGTGAAAGGGCAGGAATTGGGTTGATCTGAGGTGTGAAGCTTCAGGAATTTGGGTGATCTGAGGTATGAAGGGGTAGGAATTGGGGTGATCTGAGGTGTGAAAGGGCAGGAATTGGGGTGATCTGAGGTATGAAGCTGCAGGAATTGGGGTGATCTGAGGTATGAAGGGAGGGAATTGGGGTGATCTGAGGTATGAAGCTGCAGGAATTGGGGTGATCTGAGATATGAAGCTGCAGGAATTGGGGTGATCTGAGGTGTGAAAGGGCAGGAGTTGGGGTGATCTGAGGTATGAAGCTGCAGGAATTGGGGTGATCTGAGGTATGAAGGGAGGGAATTGGGGTGATCTGAGGTATGAAACTGCAGGAATTGGGGTGATCTGAGATATGAAGCTGCAGGAATTGGGGTGATCTGAGGTGTGAAAGGGCAGGAATTGGGGTGATCTGAGGTATGAAGCTGCAGGAATTGGGGTGATCTGAGATATGAAGCTGCAGGAATTGGGGTGATCTGAGGTGTGAAAGGGCATGAATTGTGGTGATCTGAGGTATGAAGCTGCAGGAATTGGGGTGATCTGAGGTGTGAAAGGGCAGGAATTGGTGTGATCTGAGGTATGAAGCTGTAGGAATTGTGATGATCTGAGGTGTGAAAGGGCAGGAATTAAGGTGATCTGAGGTGTGAAAGGGCAGGAATTGGGTTGATCTGAGGTGTGAAGCTTCAGGAATTTGGGTGATCTGAGGTATGAAGGGGCAGGAATTGGGGTGATCTGAGGTGTGAAAGGGCAGGAATTGGGGTGATCTGAGGTATGAAGCTGCAGGAATTGGGGTGATCTGCAGTATGAAGGGAGGGAATCGGGGTGATCTGAGGTATGAAGCTGCAGGAATTGTGGTGATCTGAAATATGAAGCTGCAGGAATTTGGGGGATCTGAGGTGTGAAAGGGCAGGAATTGGGGTGATCTGAGGTATGAAGCTGCAGGAATTGGGGTGATCTGAGGTGTGAAAGGGCAGGAATTGTGGTGATCTGAGGTATGAAGTTACAGGAATTGGGGTGGTCTGAGATATGAAGCTGCAGGAATTGGGGTGATCTGAGGTGTGAAAGGGCAGGAATTGGGGTGATCTGAGGTATGAAGCTGCAGGAATTGGGGTGATCTGAGGTGTGAAAGGGCAGGAATTGGGGTGATCTGAGGCATGAAGCTGCAGGAATTGGGGTGATCTGAGGTGTGAAAGGGCAGGAATTGGGGTGATCTGAGGCATGAAGCTGCAGGAATTGGGGTGATCTGAGGTGTGAAATGGCAGGAATTGTGGTGATCTGAGGTATGAAGCTGCAGGAATTGGGGTGATCTGAGATATGAAGCTGCAGGAATTGGGGTGATCTGAGGTGTGAAAGGGCATGAATTGTGGTGATCTGAGGTATGAAGCTGCAGGAATTGGGGTGATCTGAGGTGTGAAATGGCAGGAATTGGGGTGATCTGAGGTATGAAGCTGCAGGAATTGTGGTGATCTGAGGTGTGAAAGGGCAGGAATTAAGGTGATCTGAGGTTTTAAAGGGCAGGAATTGGGTTGATCTGAGGTGTGAAGCTTCAGGAATTTGGGTGATCTGAGGTATGAAGGGGTAGGAATTGGGATGATCTGAGGTGTGAAAGGGCAGGAATTGGGGTGATCTGAGGTATGAAGCTGCAGGAATTGGGGTGATCTGAGGTATGAAGGGAGGGAATTGGGGTGATCTGAGGTATGAAACTGCAGGAATTGGGGTGATCTGAGATATGAAGCTGCAGGAATTGGGGTGATCTGAGGTGTGAAAGGGCAGGAATTGGGGTGATCTGAGGTATGAAGCTGCAGGAATTGGGGTGATCTGAGGTATGAAGCTGCAGGAATTGGGGTGATCTGAGGTGTGAAGGGAGGGAATTGGGGTGATCTGAGGTATGAAACTGCAGGAATTGGGGTGATCTGAGATATGAAGCTGCAGGAATTGGGGTGATCTGAGGTGTGAAAGGGCAGGAATTGGGGTGATCTGAGGTATGAAGCTGCAGGAATTGGGGTGATCTGAGGTATGAAGCTGCAGGAATTGGGGTGATCTGAGGTGTGAAAGGGCAGGAATTGTGGTGATCTGAGGTATGAAGTTACAGGAATTGGGGTGATCTGAGATATGAAGCTGCAGGAATTGGGGTGATCTGAGGTGTGAAAGGGCAGGAATTGTGGTGATCTGAGGTATGAAGCTGCAGGAATTGGGGTGATCTGAGGTGTGAAAGGGCAGGAATTGGGGTGATCTGAGGTATGAAGCTGCAGGAATTGGGGTGATCTGAGGTGTGAAAGGGCAGGAATTGGGGTGATCTGAGGCATGAAGCTTCAGGAATTGGGGTGATCTGATGTGTGAAATGGCAGGAATTGGGGTGATCTGAGGTATGAAGCTGCAGGAATTGGGGTGATCTGAGATATGAAGCTGCAGGAATTGGGGTGATCTGAGGCGTGAAAGGGCATGAATTGTGGTGATCTGAGGTATGAAGCTGCAGGAATTAAGGTGATCTGAGGTGTGAAAGGGCAGGAATTGGGTTGATCTGAGGTGTGAAGCTTCAGGAATTTGGGTGATCTGAGGTATGAAGGGGTAGGAATTGGGGTGATCTGAGGTGTGAAAGGGCAGGAATTGGGGTGATCTGAGGTATGAAGCTGCAGGAATTGGGGTGATCTGAGGTATGAAGGGAGGGAATTGGGGTTATCTGAGGTATGAAGCTGCAGGAATTGGGGTGATCTGAGATATGAAGCTGCAGGAATTGGGGTGATCTGAGGTGTGAAAGGGCAGGAGTTGGGGTGATCTGAGGTATGAAGCTGCAGGAATTGGGGTGATCTGAGGTATGAAGGGAGGGAATTGGGGTGATCTGAGGTATGAAACTGCAGGAATTGGGGTGATCTGAGATATGAAGCTGCAGGAATTGGCAGGCCCGGATTTACTCCCTTTGCCGCCCCAAGGCCGGGTCCTTCAATGCCCCCCCCCCACACACACACACACACACACACACCACTATTCTGGTCCTTTATCGATGACTGCTACAATAGATCAATTAAAAACATATCTCCACACACGAGAACACTGAAAATAACTGGCTTTAATTGAACAGACTGAAAATACTCTGTAATGCAGAAAATGCCTTTTAAAGATTATAGTAGTAAGAAACTCCCTACAATTTTTTAGTTCTAACTTTTTTTGGCAAACTCATCGATAATATCTTCGTAGGACAAAGTATTTAAAAGTTCTGACTCAATGGCAAGTAAAGCTAAACTGTTCAGTCCTTCTTGACCCAAAGATGATCGTAACTAGTTCTTTATGCAAATACATTTCATTCATTTTTATGCACCACAGCTCAGTTGCAGTGCATAGAAACAGTATGCATTTTGCACCACGCTGCTCAGCATGCAGTGGCGCTGTTGCAGTGTGAACAGGACACATAGAAAACAATTGTTTTCTATTGCCCTTGGAGAGGCCTGTGTTTTGCTAGTGCAGAAATCACAGACCCCCTTTTACATCAGTGTCTTCAGTCCCCCCCTTCACATCACATCACAGACCCCCTTTTGCATCAATGTCCTCAGTACCCCCCTTACATCACATACCCCCTTTTACATCAGTGTCCTTAGCCCCCCCCCCTTACGTCACATCCCCCCTGCCTCATCACAAACCCCCGTCACAGACCCTCATTACAGACTTCAAAAGGAGTCTAATGGGACCTAGAGGGGGGTCTCTCTAACAGAGGCCCATTCAGTGTCCATTATAGAATCTGTTAGAAAGAGTCCCCACCAGGTCCCATTAGAGACTGAAAAGGAGTATAATGGGACCTGGAGGAGGGCCTCTATCTAACAGAGTGTACAGTGAACACCTTCATTCACTCTGTTCCTCATGTGACCCCCTCCTTGTGCCATGACTCTCACCCCTGCCCCAACCTCTCACAAAGTAAAAATAAAATTGGCACTGTGTAGCGCTCCTCTTACCTTAACTATGGGTACTGCAGATGTTGCTGACTCCCGCGTCCTCTGTGGCTGACTCCTGTTGGTGGCTGGCTGGCTCCCGTGTCCTCTGTGGCTGGCTGGCTCCCGTGTCCTCTGTGGCTGGCTGGCTCCCGTGTCCTCTGTGGCTGGCTGGCTCCCGCGTCCTCTGTGGCTGGCTGGCTCCCGCGTCCTCTGTGGCTGGCTGGCTCCCGCGTCCTCTGTGGCTGGCTCCTGTTGGTGGCTGGCTGGCTCCTGTGTCCTTTGTGGCTGGCTGGCTCCCGTGTCCTCTGTGGCTGGCTGCTGTTGGTGGCTGGCTCCTGTTGGTGGCTGACTCCCACGTCCTCTGTGGCTGGTTCCAGTGGGTGGCTGGTCAGCACCCTGCTGTGCCTGGCTGGCTCCCTGGTGTGGGTGGGTCACCGTGGGTGGCTCCTGTTGTGGCTGGCTGGTTTTCTGCTGTGGGTCAGTGGGTGGGTGGGTGGCTGGCACGGTGCACACTGCTGCGGTAGGCTGGCCTGGATCCCTGCTGTAGGTCAGTGGGTGGCTGGCTGGCAAGGTGCACACTGCTGCGGCTGACAGAGGGGGGGGGGCACTGACAGAGGGGTGAGCTCTGACAGAGAGGGGGGGCACTGACAGAGGGGTGAGCTCTGACAGAGAGGGGGGCACTGACAAAGAGGGGAGGGCACTGACAGAGAGGGGAGGGCACTGACAGAGAGGGGAGGGCACTGACAGAGAGGGGGGGGCACTGACAGAGAGGGGGGGCACTGACAGAGAGGGGGGGGCACTGACAGAGAGGGGGTGGGCACTGACAGAGAGGGGGGGCACTGACAGAGAGGGGGGCACTGACAGAGAGGGGGGGCACTGACAGAGAGGGGGGGCACTGACAGAGAGGGGGGGCACTGACAGAGAGGGGGTGGGCACTGACAGAGAGGGGAGGGCACTGACAGAGGGGGGGCACTGACAGAGAGAGGGGGGCATTGACAGAGGGGGGCACTGACAGAGAGGGGGCACTGACAGAGGGGAGGGCACTGACAGAGAGGGGGGGCACTGACCGAGAGGGGGGGCACTGACCGAGAGGGGGTGGACACTGACCGAGGGGGGGTGGGCACTGACAGAGAGGGGAGGGCACTGACAGAGGGGGGGGCACTGACAGAGAGGGGGGCATTGACAGAGGGGGGGGGCACTGACAGAGGGGGGGCACTGACAGAGAGGGTAGGGCACTGACAGAGAGGGGAGGGCACTGACAGGGAAGGGCACTGACAGAGAGGGGGTGGGCACTGAGAGGGGGGGGAACTGACAGAGAGGGGGTGGGCACTGACAGAGAGGGGGTGGGCACTGAGAGGGGGGCACTGATAGAGAGGGGGTGGGCACTGAGAGGGGGGGCACTGACAGAGAGGGGGTGGGCACTGAGAGGGGGGGCACTGATAGAGAGGGGGTGGGCACTGAGAGGGGGGGCACTGACAGAGAGGGGGTGGGCACTGACAGAGAGGGGGTGGGCACTGAGAGGGGGGCACTGATAGAGAGGGGGTGGGCACTGAGAGGGGGGGCACTGACAGAGAGGGGGTGGGCACTGAGAGGGGGGGCACTGATAGAGAGGGGGTGGGCACTGAGAGGGGGGGCACTGACAGAGAGGGGGTGGGCACTGACAGAGAGGGGGTGGGCACTGAGAGGGGGGGCACTGACAGAGAGGGGGTGGGCACTGACAGAGAGGGGGTGGGCACTGAGAGGGGGGGCACTGACAGAGAGGGGGTGGGCACTGAGAGGGGGGGGCACTGACAGAGAGGAGGGGCTGACAGAAGGGTGGGCTGATAGAAGGGGGTTGACAGAGAGGGACGGGCTGACCGAGAGGGGCGGGGCATAGAGAGAGGGACGGGCTGACCGAGAGGGGCGGGGCATAGAGAGAGGGACGGGCTGATAGAGAGAGGGTACACTGACTGTAGAAGACATACAGTCAGCACGCCAGGCAGAGAGGCGGGATTCCTGCAGCAGATCACCCACAGAGCAGCCCCGCCTCCACAGTGACCAGCTCCCCTGGGCCAATCAAAGGTGCCCATGACGGCCGCCCGCACATGACCCTGTTCGGCCAATCACAGGGTGCTCGTCTGGACTACAGCTCCCAGAATGCCACAGCGTAGTGGCTTTCTGATAACACACCCCGCTGCGGCCGTGCTCCATACTCCGAAAAAAAAAAAAAAAAAAAAAAGCCTGTGGGCGGCCGCGGCGCCGCCCCTGTACCACTGCCGCCCCGAGGCCTGGCCTCGGTGGCCTTGTGGGAAATCCGGCCCTGGGAATTGGGGTGATCTGAGGTGTGAAAGGGCAGGAATTGGGGTGATCTGAGGTATGAAGCTGCAGGAATTGGGGTGATCTGAGATATGAAGCTGCAGGAATTGGGGTGATCTGAGGTGTGAAAGGGCATGAATTGTGGTGATCTGAGGTATGAAGCTGCAGGAATTGGGGTGATCTGAGGTGTGAAAGGGCAGTAATTGGTGTGATCTGAGGTATGAAGCTGTAGGAATTGTGATGATCTGAGGTGTGAAAGGGCAGGAATTAAGGTGATCTGAGGTGTGAAAGGGCAGGAATTGGGTTGATCTGAGGTGTGAAGCTTCAGGAATTTGGGTGATCTGAGGTATGAAGGGGCAGGAATTGGGGTGATCTGAGGTGTGAAAGGGCAGGAATTGGGGTGATCTGAGGTATGAAGCTGCAGGAATTGGGGTGATCTGCAGTATGAAGGGAGGGAATCGGGGTGATCTGAGGTATGAAGCTGCAGGAATTGTGGTGATCTGAAATATGAAGCTGCAGGAATTTGGGGGATCTGAGGTGTGAAAGGGCAGGAATTGGGGTGATCTGAGGTATGAAGCTGCAGGAATTGGGGTGATCTGAGGTGTGAAAGGGCAGGAATTGTGGTGATCTGAGGTATGAAGTTACAGGAATTGGGGTGGTCTGAGGTATGAAGCTGCAGGAATTGTGGTGATCTGAGGTGTGAAAGGGCAGGAATTAAGGTGATCTGAGGTGTTAAAGGGCAGGAATTGGGTTGATCTGAGGTGTGAAGCTTCAGGAATTTGGGTGATCTGAGGTATGAAAGGGTAGGAATTGGGATGATCTGAGGTGTGAAAGGGCAGGAATTGGGGTGATCTGAGGTATGAAGCTGCAGGAATTGGGGTGATCTGAGGTATGAAGGGAGGGAATTGGGGTGATCTGAGGTATGAAACTGCAGGAATTGGGGTGATCTGAGATATGAAGCTGCAGGAATTGGGGTGATCTGAGGTGTGAAAGGGCAGGAATTGGGGTGATCTGAGGTATGAAGCTGCAGGAATTGGGGTGATCTGAGGTATGAAGCTGCAGGAATTGGGGTGATCTGAGGTGTGAAAGGGCAGGAATTGTGGTGATCTGAGGTATGAAGTTACAGGAATTGGGGTGATCTGAGATATGAAGCTGCAGGAATTGGGGTGATCTGAGGTGTGAAAGGGCAGGAATTGTGGTGATCTGAGGTATGAAGCTGCAGGAATTGGGGTGATCTGAGGTGTGAAAGGGCAGGAATTGGGGTGATCTGAGGTATGAAGCTGCAGGAATTGGGGTGATCTGAGGTGTGAAAGGGCAGGAATTAGGGTGATCTGAGGCATGAAGCTGCAGGAATTGGGGTGATCTGAGGTGTGAAATGGCAGGAATTGTGGTGATCTGAGGTATGAAGCTGCAGGAATTGGGGTGATCTGAGATATGAAGCTGCAGGAATTGGGGTGATCTGAGGCGTGAAAGGGCATGAATTGTGGTGATCTGAGGTATTAAGCTGCAGGAATTGGGGTGATCTGAGGTGTGAAAGGGCAGGAATTGGGGTGATCTGAGGTATGAAGCTGCAGGAATTGTGGTGATCTGAGGTGTGAAAGGGCAGGAATTAAGGTGATCTGAGGTGTGAAAGGGCAGGAATTGGGTTGATCTGAGGTGTGAAGCTTCAGGAATTTGGGTGATCTGAGGTATGAAGGGGTAGGAATTGGGGTGATCTGAGGTGTGAAAGGGCAGGAATTGGGGTGATCTGAGGTATGAAGCTGCAGGAATTGGGGTGATCTGAGGTATGAAGGGAGGGAATTGGGGTGATCTGAGGTATGAAGCTGCAGGAATTGGGGTGATCTGAGATATGAAGCTGCAGGAATTGGGGTGATCTGAGGTGTGAAAGGGCAGGAATTGGGGTGATCTGAGGTGTGAAAGGGCAGGAATTGGGGTGATCTGAGGTGTGAAAGGGCAGGAATTGGGGTGATCTGAGGTATGAAGCTGCAGGAATTGGGGTGATCTGAGGTGTGAAATGGCAGGAATTGAGGTGATCTGAAAGAACTTTATTAGGATAAACAATATCACCTCACAAGATATTTTTTCCAACCTCATAGTACACATCTTCTGAAACAAAGATAAGTTATCATTTACCTTACCACTTAAAGCTCAATGTTCCAATATTACTATTATTGAAGTTGTTCACAGAAATCCCTTTATAAAATTTTCTTTTTCATGATTGAGAGCATGACATTGACATTTTGTTTTACAGAACCGTCACTATCAATTTCTGTGAAAAAAAAATCGACACACCCAGCTCATAAGGTTGCCTACCTCTGTTGTATATATAGCAGGGCCCTCTGATTCCTCTTGTCCAAAATTATAATGTAACTGTAATGTCTGTCGTCATTTTGTTAAATGCTGCACAAACTGTTGGCACTATATAAATCCTGTATAATAATAATTATAAATATTGTTGAAGATCAGTTTTCCTGGTAAAGTGCAGGGGGGTAGTGCAGAGGCTTGGGTTAGACCAGGGAGGGATGGATGAAAGCATGGGGAGGCAAGTTGAAGCGGCTGTTAATGTGCAAGTGTAGCTGCCTGCATGAAAATAAACCATTCAAATCTATATAGAGAAACATTTTTTTTATCACTTAAAGGAAGACCAAACTGGTTCACCCCCTTCCTGCAGATGCCATTTTTCAGTTTTCAGTGCTGTCACACTTTGAATGGCCATTACTCAGTCTTGGAACACTGTACCCAAATTATTTTATATAAATTTTTTTGACACAGAGTTTTTTTGGTGGAATTTTATAACCACTTTTTTTTTTTCTTTTACATTTTCCTATATAAAGGAAAAAAAAGCAAAATTTAAAAAAAACACACACTTTTCTTACTTTCTGTTATAAAACTTTGTAAATAAATATTTTTTCTTCGTAAATTTAGGCCAAAATGTATTTAGCTACATTTTTTTAGTAAAAAAATAGGTGTATATATTTAGTCTGTGTGAAACTTATAAAGTTTGCATGGTATATACATATACTGTATATTTGAAAATCAATCCTGATGTTCTGACTGCCTGTTTCAATTCTTGTGGCCCTAAAATGCAAAATGCAAGGTTAGGACAAATACCCCCCAAATGAGTCCTTTTTAGATAGTAGACAGTCCAAAATATTTAGCAAGAGCCATGGTGAATTCTTGAAGTTTTAATTAGTCGCCACAATTTGTTGGAAAATGAGAAAAGTAAATACAAGTTTTTTCACAAAATTATCATTTAACAAGTTATTCTCATAAACAACATAGGCATACTTACAATTACACCCCAAAACATATTCTGCTACTTTTCCCTAAGTATGGGGTGCCACATGTGTGAGTCTTTTTACAGCTTAGATACCCAAAAATCCAAGGAGCACCCTCAGACTTTTTAGGGGCACAAATTACATATCTAATTTCCTAATTTTCTAAGAGGCATATTGGGTCTTTTGAAAAGTTTTTTTTTTTTTGCCACACATTTTTAAAAAATATGGAAAGGAAACGAAAAGTTATTTTTTTACACAAAGTTGTCAATCAATAAGATATTTCTAACATACAACATGGGTATACTTAGAATTACAGTCCAAAACACATTCTACTTTTCCTTCTGAGTACGGCAATACCACATGTAAGATTTTTCAACAGCCTAACTACATAGAACACCTTAAGGCTTTCTAGGGGCAAAAAATTATGGATCTCATTTCCTAATTACCTGTTGCATGTTTGGAGGCCCAGGAACACCAGGACAGTAGAAACTCACAAAATGACCACATATTGGAGACTGAACACCTCAAGTTATTTTTTAAGAGGCATGGTAAAACTTTTTAGGATTTTTTTTTTTTTTTTGCCCTAAGTTTCGGAAAAGGCAGAAAGAAAATGCATACAGGTGGTCCCCGGGTTACAAACAAGACAGGGACTGTAGGCTTGTTCTTAAGTTGAATCTGTTTGTAAGTTGGAAGAGGTAAATTTTTTAAGTGTAGCTCCAGCCAAAAAATCTATTTTTAAGGTTTTTGGATAACATAGAGAAGGGTTAACACCCCTTTGTTTTGCTGTCTGTGCCCCTGTTCAGAAGATTTCCCCTCACTTTCTGTCCCAATAACAATTGGATTTTGAAAATTTTGGGTTATTAAGGAAACAAGGATTGGTGATAAAACATCTGTGGAGACACCTTTTTCCCATATTAACTCTTACAGGAGTGAATTTCCCTTCCTATGGGGTAGATTTCCTCTCACTTCCTGTTGTCTCCCTCCGTTTGTAAGTAGGAGTCGTTTGTAAGTCGGATGTTTGTAAGTAGGGGACCGCCTGTATATCTTAGCATCGATGAGAAAAAATGGGTATATATCGCGCTAATACCCCAAAAAAGATAATCAAATAGCAGCCAGCACAGCACCAAACAAGTGCAAACCAAACCTACATATATAAAAATGATGTGGAGTGCTCAAAAGTAAATATACAAAAACAATGAAGTAGAATGTGAGTGACCACAAAACATTAGAATTATGTACTTCTACACATTCTGTGTAATATAAATGACCATAAGCAATGTATGGAAAAGTGACATGAAAAGTCAATAAGTGAAATATAAATGACTACAGAAAATTAATGTAATGATATAAAACAGTGACATGAATATCACAGGGCATCCATTGTTCAGTGAGTCCATATAATATTATACAAAAATTAATGTGAAAAAAGTCCATAAAAAAGTGGTGAGAAGAGGATGACTTCTAAATCAAGAAAGACATTTTCACGTGACATGGGGATAGCGCTGACGTCCATACGGAACGTTCCGCGTGTCAGCCGATTTGCACCCTCTCTCTGGTGATCAGAGCGAGGCTTGAACAGCACTGAAGTCCGACAGCTGCACTTCCATCAAGAACTCTGCTTCAACTAGCCACATGCCTGCTGAGCTCTGCAGCCTTGCGGTCATCCTATGGAGGTCTATATGGGTCTCTGACAAGCCTTGATCTACGCTTATCTAGCGGGTCAATTTTTATTGTCTTTTATACTTTTTTAATAAATTGCTACACCTACACCCTATTGTATTTGTTTTTTTTTTATACAGGCTTAGTGATACTAACTTAGAAATGCCAACAAAAGTGAGAGAAAAGTTATGAAGTGCAATGAGGAACTGATGTCTGTAGTGAAAAATGTGAAGTGTTACAGAAGGTTACAGAAGGTGGGGCATGAAATATATGGAAAAGCATAGTTTTTAAGTTGAAGTGCTTTCTTAATGCAAACCTTGCGTTAAACGGAAGCCTCACCCATCTTTGAGGGCATTAGCAAGTGCTATATCTGTGTCCCACATGGGCGCAGTAAGCCCCGCCCACAACTTTGTTCCACTTCATATCCTTTTCATGACTAATGTACTAAGCCAGTTTTTACATTTCAGCTATGTGAATATTGATTACTCTAAAACACATCATTACATGTTATACCAAGTCATGCAGGTGTATCAGTGAGTGATAATGTCAGTAAAAAAGATCTGCAACCATGATATTACGTAAGTCTATTAGCCACTAATGTTGTCAATAAAGAGGATCTGTCATTACTGCATCATGCAGGTATAGCAGAAATGACCTGCCATTATGTGCCATCTTTGTGTGGTATAACCTACCATTATGTGGTTGTGCAGGTATAGCACTGACTGCAGCTGCCAGTAAATAAGACCTGCCATTATGACATCATGAAGGTTTCATAGTAATGAAGCTGGCAGTAAATCTGACTTTATGAAATCTTTCAGGGCTATCAGTTACTGAAGCTACCACTAAAGAGCACCTGTCAGGATAGGTGACTCATTGACTTAAGTTGCATTTAAAGAGGACCTGTCATTGATACATTAGGCAGGTACAGTGCTGTGAAAAAGTATTTGGCCCTTCCTGATTTTTTTGCATATTTCTCACACGTAAATGATTCAGATCTTCAAACAAATTTTAATATTACAGAAAGATAACCCGAGTAAATCCAAGATGCAGTTTTTAAGTTATTATTTCATTTATTAAGTGAAAAAAGCTGTTCAAACCTGCCTGGCCCTATGTGAAAAAGTAATTGCCCCTTCCCATGCCGAATCATGAATGAACTGTGATTAACCACAATTTTTTGGAAAGCTGAGTCAAATTTCACTTGCCACACCCAGGCCTGATTACTGCCAGACCTGTTGAGTCAAGAAATCACATAAATAGAAGCTGTCTGACATGCTAACAGACCACAAAAAGCCACACATCATGCCACAATCTAAAAAAATGAAAGAACAGATTAGAAACAAAGTAATGTACATGTATCGGTCTAGGAAGTGTTCCAAAGCCATTTCTAAGGCTATGGAACTCCAGCGAACCACGGGGAGAGCCATTATCCAAAAATGGAGATAACTTGGAACAGTGGTGAACCTTCCCAGGTGTGGCTGGCCTACAAAAATTACTCCAAGAGCATGACAATGACTCATCCAGGAGGTCATAAAAGAACTTAGAACATCTAAAGAATTGCAGGCCTCACTTGCCTCAGGTAAGATCTGTGTTCATGATCCATGATGACTGGGCAAAAATGGCATCCATGGGATAGTTCCAAGGCCAAAGCCACTGCTGACCAAAAAGAAAACAAATACTCATCTCACATTTACCAAAAAACATCTTGATTATCCCCAAGATTTTAGGCAAATATTCAGTGGACTGATGAGACCAAAATCTAACTTTTTGGAAGGTGTGCGTCCCGGTACATCTGGCATAAAACGAAGCATTTCGTAACAAGAACATCATACCAAAAGTCAGACATGGTGGTGGTAACGTGATGGTCTGGGGCTGATTTGCAGCTTCAGGACCTGGATGACTTACCATAATTGATGGAACCATAAATTCTGAGTTCTACCAGAAAATCCTAAAGGAGATTGTCTGACCATGGGTTTGTGACCTCAAGCTCAAGTGCACTTGGGTTATGCAGCAGGACAATGATCCTAAACACAACAGCAAGTGCACCCCAAAATGTTTCAAACAAAGTAAAATTTAGGTTTTGGAGTGGCCTAGTCAAAGCCCGGACTTAAATCCAATTGCGATGCTGTATCATGACCTTACGCAGGCCGTTCATGCTGGAAAACCCTCCAATCTGGCTGAATTAAAACAATTCTGCAAAGAAGAGTGGGCCAAAATGGCTCCACAGCAATGTGAAAGACTCATTGCCAGTTAACACAAACGCTTGATTGCAGTTGTCGCCAAGGGTGGCACAATCAGTTATTAGGTTTAAGGTGACAATTGCTTTTGGTAAATTCTACAAACTTTTGACAGCGATTGGACTTTAGGCTATTACAAGGGATGTTTACTTTCCTTGTAATAGGAATAAAAGTGATGAAAATGTTTTTTTTTTTTTTCAAAGGGACAGTGTAAAAATAAAAAAATAAAAAGTAAAATAAATAATAATAATAATAATAAAAAAAATGTAAAGTGCTCCGTTCCTCCGAGCTTGCACGCAGAAGCGAACGCATATATAAGTCACTCCCACGTATGTAAACGGTGTTCATACCACACATGTGTGGTATCGCCACGATCGTTAGAGCGAGAGCAATAATTCTAGCATTAGGCCTCCTCTGTACCTCTAAACAGGTAACCTGTAAAATGTTTTAAAGCATCACCTATGGAGATTTTTAAGTACTGTAGTTTGTCGCCATTCTACGAGCGTGCACAATTTTGTAGCATGACATGTTAGGTAAATATGTACTCTGCGTAACATCATCTTTCAAATTATACAAAAAAACTGGGCTAGCTTTACTGTTTTTTTTTTTTAAATTCACGAAAGTGTATTTGTTTCCCCCCAAAAAAATACGTTTAAAAAAACCGCTGCGCAAATACAGTGTGACATTAAATATTGCAATGACTGCCATTTTATTCTCTAGGGTCTTTGCTAAAAATATATATATAATGTTTGGGGGTTCTAAGTAATTTTTCTAGCAAAAAATACTAATTTAAACTTGTAAACAACAAGTGTCAGAAAAAGGCCTGGTCCTTAAGTGGTTAATAGGTTAAAGCTAAGCATTTACATATGATTTGAGGAACTTTGGGAATAAACACCAGCCACTGCAACACCCTGTCTAATTAAAATATTAAAGAGTATGTGAGATTTTAGTGATTGGATGTACATTTACAATGATTAAAAGACAGATTGAAAAGAAAACGATTAGGCTCTTTGATATACTTTCTATAATATATACTAGACATCTAGTGCCCCCTAGTGCTTTTTTCTGTCCAAAGAATATTTGAAACACCAGAAATTACTTACTAGTACGCATTTTACATATAGTACAATTTTTATGCCAGCAATAAAGATTGCAGGATTACAAAAGTTTGTAATGTAGTCAGTTTATCAAGACATTTAATGCCTTTTCTCCTCTAGCTCATTTTTGTTATCGTTATTACTATGTTACCTATTCAATTTAAATTGCAGTCCATTGCATTAAACCGACAGGCACCAGAAGAGTGTATTCCCCTGTCATGCAGATTGATTAGTGTTAGGTTTACAGGGGATAACGTGGGGGTGCAGAGTCTCCAGGAGTATGGCTTTCAGTTCCCTGTCTTAGCCCATTTTGGAGACAACTGAGTCGAAATGATACTTGAATCATCAATTAGTTGCTAGCAGATATTGCAATTGCAATTCGAGGATTCTATAAAAAGTCTTGTACAGTGTCCTACATACTATACAGTATTATAAGTAAAAAACATGTACACTTATGCTTATGCAAACTAAAAAAAGTAGGTGATAGCCTTATGAAATAAAAGGTGAATCACAGTGAATATTATAACACCATAAACATATTAACATGAATAAAAAAAAATGAAAAATAATAAAAATGTGCAAACATGATGATGAAGCCCAAAAAAAAATCAATAAGCACTGCCAATCACTGTGTCCATAAAAAAGAAGAAAAAGTGGCTTCTACTTTAGGGTCCAATGTGCTCCACCACGTGCAGATAAATAATACACTCACCAGATCAAAATGGTCAACAATGCAGACTACAAATGTTCCAAATATGGATCTAAGATCCACAAAGAACTTCCGTCAATTTTAGTCACCTTTTATATTGGACATTTAGTATGATTTTGTATGATCTAGCACCAGTCACTTTATGGAATTCATAGCACTGGACATTTTGCATGATTCTGTATGATTTAGCAGCAGTCACTTTATGACATTTATAACACTGGTTTAGCACAAATGCACTTTGTGGAAATAATTTCATGTTGATATTTCACTTTTATTACAATGTGATTATTAATAACCGAGTACCAGTCACAGATTCCAGATCTAAAACACTCACATTATTTTGGTACATATAGGTTTTTTTTTTTTTCGCTCATAAATATAATTTTTAAGAATAATACTCTAGATCTATAGGAGTTATGTACACCAGGTAATATATAGTGGAATTGTCCACTAATAGAAAAAAAATTTTCTAACCCCACGAGGGCAGCGCCATAGCTACTCCTGGTTTTTACCAAAAAGCCGCAGCTCAAGCCAGAGCCAGCACAAGCCATAGGGACTACACCACAGTTAAAGGCTCCTGCAACATCATTTCATCCTGGTAAACCTCACACTACTTCACCAGAGAACTTTCACACCCGAGGGGTTCCACAAGTTACTTTGGCACCGAAGAGTGAGAGATCAGACTTGAATTACTTCGCCAGATATATGGTACGCGAGAGGGACACGCATCACGGTATACTCTTAGAACCTGTTCTGGTCATGAAGAGACCTTCGGTAGAAAGGCCGATGGGTTCATGGTCTCTCAATTCAATAAGAGAGAGGGCATACTCCTACCAACATTAGTCGAGTGTGACTAGATACCAGACGAAAGGGAAGAAATTCCTACTCCAGGGGCTGCATATCACCATCCTCACTTGAGGCACCTTGTTAATGAAATTCCTGCAATGGACATGAAAGCCGAAATCTTGATCTTGCTAGGAAGAGACATTCTCAGAGTACACAAAATACACAAGCAATGCAATGGACCTGATGATGCCCCTTACGCACAAAAACTTGAGCTAGGCTGGGTAATCGTGGGCGACGTATGCTTGGATAGAACGCGATCCACTCCTTCAAAACTTACATGTTAGGAAACGGACCTACATCCCACTTCAAACAGTGCCCTCGCCATTATGTAGTAAAAGAGAAGCCTCTTGACATCATCCAAGTACCTGATGTCACTCCTAACCTGTGTGATGACAACCTAGGTACCACAGTGTTTTGTACTACAAACGATGACAACAAAATAGCCTTGTCAATCGAAGACAGAGAGTTCATCAAATAAAGGAATGCTTCTAGGATGAGTCTAACAGCTGGGTTGCACCATTAACTCTTCGTGCTGCAAGGGTTAAGCTCCCAACCAATCGTGAACAGGCTCTATCCAGATTCAACTCACTTCAATGAACACTACCAATAGACCAGCTTTCAAAGTGGGAATCCTGGAAACAATCTCTACATGCCTTAGATGGAATCCGTATACCACACTGCTACACTTCTGCCTCCCTTGCCACAAGTCAGAGGAAAGAGCTTCATATCTTCTCAGATGTATCTGCTGAGGCCACAGCAGCTGTCGCTTACCTCGAGGTAAGAGATTCTTCTTAATTTAGTCCACATACGGTTTCTGTTTTGGGAAAGCTAAGTTAGCACCTAAGCCTGTACACATGATTCCCAGGCTTAAACTTTGTGGGACTGTGCTAGCTGTAGAAATAGCAGATTTCATACTGCGTGACCTAGACATTCAGATAGATGACGTCAGATTCTACACAGACAGCAAAATTGTTCTGGGCTAAATCTACAACCAGACTAAACGTTTCTATGTCTATGTCAGCTACCATGTAGAGAGGATCAAATCATCTAAACCTGAACAATGGCATTATGTTCCATCTGAAATTAACCCTGCAGATCATGCCACCAGGCCAGTGTCTGCAAGTGAATTTGCAAATTCTTCTTGGTTAACAGGGCCTGAATTCCTGCTGGATCATCCAGAAGAAACCACAGCTGATGTCTTCAGTCTTCTACAACCTGACAAGGATCCAGAGATTCATCCTGCAGTTAAAACCCTCGTCACCAGAACTGAACAAAGACTCGTCTGGGGCTGTCAATGCCTTGAACGTTTCTCCAAGTGGAGAAAGCTTGTACGCACCATCGCAAGGTTAGTTCATATTGCAGATTGCTTCCACACAAAGCCCACAGATGCTCACTGTCAAGGTTGGCATGTGTGCCAAAAGCTACTTTGTGCAAAAGACATTGCTGAAGGTGAACTGATCATAATACGCAGTGTACAACAGAGTGTCTTTGGCTCAGAAATGAAATGTATCCGTGACAAGAGGGACATTGCAAAAAACAGTCCAATTACCAACCTGAATCCATTCATTGACAACGATTGTATGTTAAGGTTTGGTGGACATTTAAACAAGGCTGAGTTGAGTGAGCAAGAACAGAATCCTCTCATTATACCTGCTCGCTATCACATCACCACTTTGCTCATACGGCACTACCATGAAGGGGTTTAGCACCAAGGTAGACACTTCACAGGGGGTGCCATAAGAGCTGCAGGCCTTTGGATTATGGGAGCAAAAAGACAGATCACAGCTACACTGCACAGCTGTGTTCAGTGCCGCAAACTGAGAGGCAAACACCAGCAAAAGCAATGTCAGATTTGCCAGCTGACAGGTTAAGTACTGACCCACCTTTCCCTTATGTTGGTTTGGATGTCTTTGGGCCACGGATGGTAACAGCCCACAGAACTCAAGGTGGCCAAGCAAATAGCAAACGATGGGCAGTGCTGTTCACTTGCATGAGTGTGCATGCAGTACACATTGAAGTAATAGAATCTATGGATGCCTCAAGTTTCATCAATGCTCTAAGATGATTCCTAGCCATCAGAGGACCAGTCAAGACACTAGGATCTGACTGTGGAACTAATTTCGTTGGAGCTTGTCGAGAGTTACAGCTCAACTCTAGGCCAGTCCAAGACTTTTTAGCTGAAAAAAGGCTGTAAATGGATTTTCAATCCTCCTCATTCTTCCCACATGGGTGGCTCATGGGAGAGAATGATAGGCATCACACATAAAATATTGGATTCTATGTTTATGGACTTTAATTCCACAAGACTTACCCACGAGATTCTAACCACCTTCCTGGCAGAGGCATCTGCCATAATCAATTCAAGACCACTTGTTCCAGTGTCCAAAGATCCAGAGACCCCAACAATCCTTACCCCAGCTACTCTTCTTACCCAGAAGCTTGGGTCTGTTCCTGTTCCACCTGGAAACTTTAAAGCAGGAAGTCTGTGTTATGACCAGTGGAAGTGAGTACAACACCTCGCCAACTGCTTCTGGAATCGTTGGAAGATGGAGTACCTTTCTACTCTGCAAGGACACAGGAAATGGCAAACCCTAACATACAAGTTGGAGATCTCGTTCTGCTTAAGGACCAGCAAGCTGAAAGAATCGAATGACCCATGGGACTTATTGTAAAGAGTGTTCCCAGTGATGATGGTAAGGTACGTAAGGTGGAGCTGAAGGTTTCAAGACAAGGGACTGTAAAGACTTTCATCAGACCTATCACGGAACTTATTCTGCTCTTACCCTTTCAGGAATTAACTTGTTTGCCTACGCTGCTAGATCCTACCTGTGACTTCAAGAAGAAAGTGTCTTGAACTTTAGTTGACATAACTTGAATTAAGAGTTATTGTTATTGCATTATATGCATGTTCTTTTTATGTCTTTCAGGTCGGGGAGTGTGCTGCCCCAACGGGGCGTAGAATTTATATTGATTGTTCCTTAACCATTTCTATGGACTTTTATATTTAGTTCACATGCTGCCATCTAGTGACCTTTTGTGGTAATGCACTTGTTTCTTATGTTCTTATGTTTTTATGTTCTTTTTCCTTTATGTTATGACACACTTCCTTTGTATGTAATGCTCCACCCTATTTCCTGTGTCATGGATGCAGCTACAAGCCCCATGTAGCAGGGCACATGTATTCTGCATTGTAAGCTACAGACAATATCATCTTTTGACCGCATAAATACCACAACCTTATTCATCTTTTCATATCCTGTCATCTGCTGTAACCTGATGTTCAGAATAAAAGCACTTCTGTATTTGGTATTTGGTGAGTTCAAACTATACTATCTGATGAGGATTGTCCTCAGTGATTATATCTTATACAGGCCAGGCATAGAGGTCTCACAAGGGATAGTCGCTTCCCAACAATTGGAGTCAGAATAGAACTGTACTGCTGTCCGCAAGCCACCACATACACTTATGTATCCTTTGGGCCTGGGCAGAGGGGATTGTATTAAAAATGTACTCTTGTAAACACTATACACATGTAAATGTGCATAAAGGTGCATGCAATGCATGGCTTTTAGCAAATTGTTATGCAGTGATTTCCTGTCACCAGTTCTGGCATGTAGATGATCTTTTTTAAACACGCCATATGCATGAGCTCTAGTAGCTCCCCTTTTCTTTCCCTGCACCCCCCCTCCCCCCCTTTGTGTATTTTATGTTTTTTTTTTTTTAAACTTACCTTTTCCTGATACCTTCAGTTTGGTCACATAACACAAAGGTTGCTCTTCTTCTTTGACTATTCTCCAGACGGCCTTCAATGATGCAAAATTGTGATGCGAGGGCACCATGATAACACCCTCCTCCACACGGCTCATAATGTCCTGTTTATTATAGGGAATGGGATAAACAACACAGGACGTCATTCAACTCAGAAGACCATCTATTAGAAGCTGCTTTATTTTTATTTGACACCTACTACGGCACAACTTAACAGTCCCCAACAACTTAAGTCCCCAAAGTTGGGCAGAAAACCCCTGTAAAGTTACAAGCACCATAATTACTTGGTATGAAAGGTGCATGCAGCAAACAATCAGAGCAGTGCCAAATAACCTGTATGTCATGCTGCCACTTAAAATAAGGCAACCTGCAAGTGTGCATGTATCATTATGACAGGACCTCACAAGTAACAGCATATACAATTGTGTTCCCTAACTTGGTAGAACTAAAGCATGCTGATTTGTATATGGGCACTGAGCTATGCCCACAGACCGTCTACTATGGCTTCTTTAAACTCTAAAGTTCC
Source organism: Aquarana catesbeiana (assembly GCF_042186555.1). Lineage (NCBI taxonomy): Eukaryota > Metazoa > Chordata > Amphibia > Anura > Ranidae > Aquarana > Aquarana catesbeiana. The sequence continues at coordinate 362,074,400 of NC_133328.1, read as the reverse complement.
AGACCCTCTCCACTTCTTTACTTCTCTTAAGTCCCATACCATTTTTTTTTTATTTGGATGCCTCTGTTTCTCATTTTATACCCCTCAATTTTTAAAATCAATGCTAATGTACCATACATTTACAAACATTTTTTTCAAGGACACTTGGGGCTTTAACCACTTCTGGACCTCTCCCTCTGGATATACGTCACTACTTTGATGTTAACTTCCGGGGTTATGGCAGCAAATAGCTGCCATAACCCTGGTATTCTTTTAAATGGCCGGCGGTCCTCTTTAATACAAAAGTGGTCTCAGTCGTGGATTGACTGTGAGATCACTTTTATGGGCGGTGGGAGAGGTACCCCCTCCCCTCCAGCCACTTCCCGGTAGTCTCTACCGCTTACCAAAGCCACCAGTTGCGACGGAAACTATCCGATTCCCAGGATGGATGGGCAGAAAGGCGAGTGAGGGCAAGATGACCCTTGGAGGACCAGAGCGACGTCAAACATCACTTCAGCCCTCTGGCCTTAAAGGGACAATTTTTTTTTTTTATTGCTTACACTAAGTGTAAATGTTAGATCTGAGGTCTTTTTGACCCCAGATCTCACATTAAAGAGGCCCTGCCCTACTTATTTCTATTACAAGGGATGTTTACATTCCTTAGGAATAGGAATAAAAGTGATCCAAATTTTTTTTTTAAAGGGACAGGAATAGGAATAAAAGTGATCACATTTTTTAAAGGAACAGTGTAAAAATAAAAAATAAAAAGTAAAATAAATAAGAAAAACAAATAATTAAAGCACCCTGTCCCTCCAAGCTCGCATGCAGAAGTGAATGCACACACAAGTCGAGCCCACATATGTAAACGGTGTTCAAGCCACACATATGAGGTATCGTCACAATTGATAGAGTAAGAGCAATAATTCTAGACCAATACCTCCTCTGTAGCTCAAAACTGGTAACATGTAGACATTTTTAACCATCATTTATGGAGATTTTTTAGTACCAAAGTTTGTCACCATTCCACGAGCGGGGGCGCAATTTTCAAGCATAACATTGTGGGTATCAATTTACTTGGCGTAACATTATCTTTCACATTACTGTTTTCTTATTTTTTAATCCAAACAAAGTATATTTTTTTCCAAAAAATTGTGTTTGTAAGACCACTGCTCAAATATGGTGTGACATAAACTATTGAAACAATCCCCATTTTATTCTCTAGGGTCTCTGTTAAAAAAAAAAAAAAAAAAAAATATATATATATATATATATATATATATATATATATATATATATATATATATATATATATATATATATATATATATATATATATATATATATAATGTTTGGGGTTCTAAGTAATTTTCTAAGAAAAAATACTCATCTTAACTTGTAAACAACAAGTGTCAAAAATAGGCTTGGTCCTTAAGTGTTTTTTGGTAGATTTTTTAAAATGCACTTTTCTTTTTTTCTACCCAATACAGCTTTAATGTAATTCACAAATCAGCCACATATTTACCCCAAAATACAATGGACGAAACCGTCTGACTTAAAGTGTACTATATACTGTAATGGTTTTGAGCAATGTAGAGGGATGGTAAAGATAACGTTTGCAATTTAAAGCCTAACTCCAGGTTTTGCATCACATTAAATAGTTCATTAGGCCAAGCGGGCTCAAACAACCCATTTCCATAACTAATAGATGTGCCTGCTGTCAGTGTTGTATAAACTGTGTTCAGCTTCAGCATATAGGCCTGTGTTTGGGCAGCGGTACAGGGACTTCCTCTTCTGTTTCCAGAATAAAAGTCAGGCTAAATGCTTTTCAGCCATTCACAGGAAGCCTTGTATTTTTATGAATGAATACAAGGCTTCCCCTGACTGACTGAGGTGGAGAGGCAGAATATGTTGTCACAATCTACACCTCAGCCAATCAGAGGAAGCCTTGTATTCATTCATAAAAATACAAAAGTTTATGTGAATGGCTGAGCAGTGCTCAGTCTGACTTGATTTTGCTCCAAGAACAGAACATGAAATCCCTGTACCACTGCCAGAAAACAGCACTCTATACTGTATGTAGGTGATGTTGCATACAGTTTATACAGCATGTACTGTATTAGTAAAGAAAATAGTTTGTTTGGGCAAGCTTGGCTGTTTAACCACTATACTGGCCCCTTTACCCACTTCCTGCCCAGACCAATTTTCATTTTTTTTTTTTACATTAGAGTTTATTGAAGAATAAGATAGCATACAAACATGAAAGAAGAGAAAAAATTGAAATGAAAAGTACAATAGTGTACATTTGGAATGATACATGTAGCATATAGCAACTAACAAGTATAAAATTAGCATAAAAGTGTCATCCAAAGTTGTAAATGGTAGAGATTACAACAGAGTAGCCAGAGAAAATACAAAGGAATAATTAGAGTACATAGGGTATAACAATTCTCTTGACATGTTTTAAAATGTAAGTATGGTCCACCATAATAACTAGAGCGCTTTTCAGTGGTTGTAAATAAGGAAGCAGAGAGTAAAAATCAGGATTACAAAGATAAAGATTAAGAAAGAAGATAAAGAACAAAGAAAAGTTAAAAGTAGGTGTTAATTGAAGTTGCATTATTTGGATAATTCTGAAGTTATTAGAATAATTCTGAAGTTCTGGACTTTTGATTGAGGACTGAACCTTTTGTAAACACTAGAGTGTTGTTATATATTAATAACTAGAAAAAACCCAAAGTGGTAGTTCATAATTTAAAATTTACTAGCGACACATCAGGTATTTTGCAATCTAATACATATCCAAAGTTTCTAGGATCTTGTCTGAGACATGAACTTTTCATAAGCCTGGGAGTGTCTGAAGACAAACCAGGGAGACCAAGTTTTGTGGTAGCGTTCGATGACCTCTGAGGACTGGGCTGCAGTGTCCTCCATCTCACAGATGTATGAGACCTTTTGTAACCATTCCTTTAGAGTGGGGGTACGTGTTGATTTCCAGGAGAGTGGAATTAGTGAGTTAGCAGCATTTATCAAATGTTTGGAGAGAGAGGTTTTGTATTTCTTGATAGAGAAACTCAACACATGCAGCAGGCAGCATGCAGCATCAAGTTTTAGTTTGGTCTCCGTGATTTGTCGGATGATCTCCCTTACACACGGTCGGATTTTCCTACGGAAAATGTGTGATAGGACCTTGTTGTCTGAAATTCCGACCATATGTAGGCTCCATCACACATTTTCCATCGGAATTTTTCAACACACAGAGTTTGAGAGCAAGCTATAAAATTTTCCGACAACAAAATCCGTTGTCGGAAATTCCGATCGTGTGTACACAAATCCGACGGACAAAGTGCCACGCATGCTCAGAATAAATAAAGAGATGAAAGCTATTGGCCACTGCCCCGTTTATAGTCCCGACGTACGTGTTTTACGTCAATGCGTTCAGAATGATCGGATTTTCCGACAACTTTGTGTGACCGTGTGTATGCAAGACAAGTTTGAGCCAACATCCGTTGGAAAAAATCCTAGGATTTTGTTGTCAGAATGTCCGAACAAAGTCCGACTGTGTGTACGGGTCATTACCCTGAACCAGAATGGTTGTATCATATCACACTGCCACCAAATGTGCAACAAAGTGCCTTTGACCTTGTTGCATCTCCAGCACAAGTCAGATGTCTCTGGGGTTGCATACCAGTGGGTCAATACCTTATAAGCTGTTTCCTGAACTCGTGTGCTAATGGAGCCTTTATGGGACAATATACAAGCCCTTTCCCATTGGCTGTCAGCGAACTGTAATCCCAGTTCCCTTGACCATCTCTCTCTGAACCTGTCCACGGCCCTTGTCTTCAGACTCTGGAGCCAAGCATAGGAAGTGGAAGTGGATTTCATCACCAGTTCCCCACAAAAGCAGGTCTTTTCAAATTCTGTGAGGTCTCTCATAAGTGGGTCCTGCGAGCAGCGTTATTAGTATAGCTGCGTACTTGGAAGTATGACCACATGGGCAAGTGGGGCGTTTTGTTCTCAATTCTAAATTGTGTAAAGTCTTTTACTGTCTTGTTCGTAAAACAATGTAATGCAAGGAGAGGTTTCTTTGTGTCGGCTGATGTCAATAGGTGGTTGCCTTAGGTATATTATGGTCTAACACTACGTCTTACGGTAAACTCTCCAAATTAAATATTATAGTTGCCCACTTTCTCCAACTTTGGAATAAATATAAATACACCTTTAAACTTTCTTCTAACACCCCACCTTTGGCATCCTTCTTAGGTGACCCCAGATTTCCACATGCATACAACAACGAAAGACCCTTCTTAAACTGGATTAACAAAAATCTTACTACACTTAGATCCTTACAATTAAAATGGAACTTTACCCCATTCTCCTCTCTACAATCTACACATGGTCTCCCTCCCTCAGAACTTCACCATTACCAACTAATTAGAGGATTCTATGCTGAATGCTTTGCACTCTCTACAACCCCCTCCAACACAGTGTTCGAACAGATCTGTATCTCCTTCACCAGAGATAGAGGTTTGATATCAAAACTTTATAATTTCCTAAACAGTGTTGGAGTCTCAGAAAAATCCTCTCAGATGATTAAATGGGAATCAGATTTGGGTATCACGTTCAGCATTGAGGACTGGACGTCCATGTCTGATAATCTACGTAAAAGTAAAAAAGCTATATTATTCAGAGAAACCCCAATTAAAGTATTTTCAAGATGGTACTTAACCCCAGTGAAATTACATTCATTCTACCCCTCGGTGTCCCCAGATTGTTTCAGAGGTTGCTCTGTTCCGGGCACACTCATACACATTTTCTGGTCATGCCCCCACCTAGACCTAATATGGCGTAAGGCCTTTGAAATTATTGAATCTTCCTCTAAACAAAAAATCAAACCCACACCACAAATATGTTTATTATTTGCTAATATCCCAAATGTCCCCCTTCCATGTACCAGATTAATTCATTCTCTATGCAGCTCCATACTTTGGATGATTGCCTACAACTGGAAATTCAACAATCTCCCTTGGCAACAAGTTATTTCCAGAATGGAATCTATCAAAATTGTAGAATGGATATACCACACCCTTAACGATACTATACACATACATAAAAATAAATGGTCTTATGGGACAACAGATTAATATATGTCTTTTGTATATGCAAATTAATGAATATAATGATGTCATAATTACATGTTTCTGCCCAGAAATTATGATCTAGAAATATATCTAAATCTTCTAATTTGTTGATAATATCGCTGTAACATTGTGATTTACTCTGTTGACACCCCTAAATGTTGTTTTATACTTCTGTAAAACTTCCAAATAAAACTTTTGTAAACAAAAAAAAATAGGTGGTTGCCTTGGCCTGGTGGGTAGTCTGGATTTTCTTGTAACGGAGTAAGAGGGCTTAGGGGTGTGGACAATTTAGAATGTTTTGTGAGATTATGGAAAATGTCCAAAGATGTACCTATTAGAGGATGCGTTTTAACAGAAAAGGGATATTTTGCTTTGGGAATCCAGGGAGAGAATTGGAGCGGGATTGCGCTCATGTCATTTTCAATGGTGACCCAATCTTTAAGCTTTGAGTGGCAATACCAGTCAATAATACAAGCAATATGCATGGCGTAATAATAATTTTTAAAATCAGGTATTCCCAATCCCCCTAATCCCTTGGGTCTAGTGAGGAGAGAAGCTTTAATACGGGGTGGTTTATGAGCCCAGATGAATTTCATTTGCAGTGTATGCAATTTTTTGAAAAAGCTTTGGGGTATTTTAATGGGTAAAGTACGGAGTAGATATAGAATCTTTGGCAGGATAGTCATCTTACAAATGGCCGCCCTGCCAAACCACGAGAAATACGAAGTGTGCCAGTCTTGTAGGTTACTCTCAATAGTTTTAAGGAGGGGTGGGAAATTGCGATCAAAGATTGTGGAGATTCTAGGGGTTAACCAGATCCCTAGGTATTTAATAGCAGTTTGTACCCATGAAAAGGGGCTATTGCTCTGTGCTGCAAATAGCTTGTCATCGGGTAATGTTATGTTCATTGCTTCAGACTTTGAAAAATGTATTTTAAGGTTGGAAATGTAACCATAAAGAGAAAACTCTTCATGAGTGGATGGATGGAGATATGCGGGTCAGTCAAAAAAAATAAAAGGTCGTCCGCGTATGCCGCAATCTTGTATTCCTTCCCCTTCGTCTGGAATCCCCTAATAGATCTGTTCATGAGGATGTGTCTGATAAATGGTTCGAGTGATATAATGAAGAGTAGGTGGGGGGACAGTGGGCAACCCTGTCTTGTCCCATTTTTTATGCTAACACTCTCTGACAACATACCATTTATTTTAAGCTTGGCTGAAGGGTTGTGATATAGTGCTGAAATCCAAGTCAGCACTCGCGGGCCTGGGCCTACATGTTCGCACATCTTCAACATATAGTCCCATGCTACTCGATCGAAGGCCTTCTCCGCGTCAGTTGACAGGAGAAAGCCCTCAATCTTTCGCTGACAAGCCGCATAAATCAAGTTTAGAGATTTTGTGACATTATCTCTAGCTTCTCTATTCGGTACAAATCCTGCTTGGTCTGAGCCAATCAGGTCATGTAATAATGGTCTTAGCCTGTTGGCAATAATCTTGGCCATGAGTTTTACATCTAGATTTAATAGAGAGATCGGCCTATAACTTGAACAGTGTGCTGGGTCCTTACCTGGCTTGGGGAGCACCATAATGTGTGCTGACAAAAAGTTGGGCGGTATAGTTCTCTGTTTAGACAATGAGTTTAGTGTGTTTTTTAGAGGAGAAGTCAGTGAGTCAACAAATGTTTTATAATAGATGGCGCTAAAGCCGTCTGGGCCTGGACTCTTGCCTGTTTTCAAATCTTTAATGGCCATTTTAATTTCTGAGGCTTCTATAGGGTTTTCCAACTGGGAAATGTCTTCTGCTGTAAGGGATGGGAGTTTGGAGTCCATCAAATAGTCTTCAATAACTTGTGTCCTGTCTTTTAAAACATCTGCCGGTTTGTGTTGGGGCCGGAGATTATATAAAGCAGTGTAGTATTCATGAAAATGGTGAGCAATTTTGTCAGTCGCTCTGTCAATTTTACCCATTTTATTTTGGATGCTTAGAATGCTATGTTGGGTTATTTGACCTCTCGGTGCCCTTGCTAGGATCTTGCCAGTTTTGTCACAGTGTTCATAATATATCTTCTTTTTAAAGAAGAGAAATCTCTTGGATTTGGTTACCAGAATCTGTTTAAGGGTTTTCCTAGAGTCCAGTGATAATGTCGCTGATTGGGTTGTGAGTGATTGTTTATGGAGGGTCTCTAGTTTACGGATTGTATTGGTCAAATTGGCAATTTCTTTGTCATTTTCTTTTTTTCTGCAGTTGTGTGCACTTGTGTGCTTCCCATACCATTAAAGGGTCTGCCTCAGGGGTAACATTATGTGTGAAATATTCTGTCAACGATGATGTCAGTCTGGGTAACAAGGTCGGGTCTGTCAATAGGGAGGAATTTAATCTCCAGGTATTGGATTTAGCTGGGGGTTCTGAGAGGTTCAGAGCTATGGAGATTGGGGCGTGATCTGAAATAGTCTGCAGCCCTATGTTTGCCCCGGACAATGTGTGGGGGTCTCTCTGTAATATAAATAGAAAGTCTATTCTTGCATGGCGGTCATGTGGGATAGAGTAAAAGGTATAATCCTTGTCATCTGGGTGTAAGAAACGCCATGTGTCAATCAGGGATAGTGAGTATAGAAGATTTTTGATTTTCTTAAGGGTTCTATAAGTAATATAGGTCTTTCCAGAGGAGGTGTCCTCTAATGGGTTAAGAGGGACGTTAAAATCCCCTCCCAGGATCAGATGACCTGTGTGAAAACTCGTTAATTCTTTAATCATTTTTTGGCAAAACTAAAACTATCACTTTATGCAATAAAATAGAGAAAAATGAGGTTTAGAAATTATAGACAGGAAATAAGGAAAGGAAATAAGAATGAAGAGAGAAAAAGAGGCACTCCTTCCAGAAACGAGTAACTCGTCCCGAAAGGTCAAATTTAGTGTGCACGGGTAGGTTAAAAAAAAGTCCCACCTTAGACACTATGGCGGGGTCGAGGGAGACGCCCGATGAGTGAAACCCAATAATAGTAGTCGCCTCACTAAGAGTACACGCGTATAACTGTGTACGTGTAAGGTTTAAATTTAAGTTCAAAATCACCAGTAGGTAACATGTGAACGGCCAGACCACGGCCTAAGTATTCTTATTCTACAAGCAAAATAATCTAATCTGCACTAATGATACTGAATAAACAGTAATGAACAGTAATGAACAGATAACCATAACATATTGTTAATACTATGTCAATCATATTTGTAATATAGAGAAACATTAATAACAACAACTGTGGCTGTGATTGTCCCTGAGCAAGGAGAGGGGAAACTTAGTACAGCCCCCTCTTCCCAAACATCCTCAATCCTGTGCTGTCGATTTAAAAAGGAAAATGAGAGAAAGGAATATATAAATGTGAAAACATAAAATAAATGTTGAAACCTGTATTAAACCCCGTATGGATTATGCGATGTTTCACCAGCTGCATCAGATCGTGAGGCATAAAACCTAATGTAACCTGAGAGGCTAATAAAGATGGTTCATCTGGAAATCTCCTTTAGCCTGGAGTCTAGATTGGGGCCTCCAGACAGTCATACTGATCAATCCAACCTGCTTGGGTTCCATGGAAGTCTAATTACTATTGGTGACTACCAAGTCAGTTTCAAGCATACGAAGTTAGAAATTGAGAAGGTCTCAAGCAAGATGCAGTTAAGCTGTTTTAGTAAGTTAGGGTTAGGCTGCAGTGTCGACAGACAGGTTTGAGAAGGATAATCACTTTCAGTCTTCCATCATATTCCTGGCGGAGTGTGAACGGCAGCGCGGTGTACCTGTGGACTGTGCATCCTGTTGGGATTGTTTTTGCTTTTTGGAGTGGTGTTTCTCCGGAGTCGCCAGAGGGGAGTGAGGCGGGCTCCGTTCTAGGGGCGGCAGTGTGAACTCCTGATACCAATCCGGTAGATCGATCGGGCCAATTTGAAGGGCCGTGCAAAATTCCGGCAGGTCATCTGTTGTGCAAAGCGTGTGTTGTCTGCCTTCAAAAGTGACCAACAGGGCAAAAGGGAAGCGCCATGTGTACCGTATGTCTTTCTCCCGCAGTTTGTCTAATAAAGGTCGCAGAACCCTGCGATTTTTCAAGGTGATCTGGGAGAGATCTTGGAATAACTTGATGAACTCTCCGTTGAAGACTATTTGGTCATTTCTGTGCGCTTTAAACATTATTTCCTCTTTAAGAGCGAAAATTTGCAAGCAGCAAATAATGTCTCTGGGGGTAAGGTGTCTGGACCCCTTGCTCTCAGAGCTCTGTGTGCCCTGACAAAGTCAATGACTGTGTCTTCCGGTTTTTCTAAGAGGCTATTGAAGACTCTTTGCAGGACTGAGGGGATTTGGTCAGCCATGACTAATTCTGGAATACCACGTACTCTGATATTATTGCGTCTTCCCCTGTTATCAAGATCCTCTAAATGTCTATTCATTTCAATGAAATGGCAGGCATGAGAGGAGGCAACTTTGTCTAGCCTGTTACACCTGACCAAATTACACCAGACATGTCCCCTGCCCACACCTATAACTGGCCTACACATCAAGGAGCACATGGAAGGGAAAATGCATGAAAGACAAAACCAGAGAATATTCCTCTATTCCTGATTGGCTGCTGTTGCAGCTGAAGAAGATCCACCTCAATCCTGGAAAGAAGGACTTTGGTTGGCTAAGTGCGCCGGGAGATGCTGATTGTCTGCTAATTGGATGGAAATGTTAATCCCTGCCCACCGCAATTATGGGGTGAGCAGGGACCTATGTGGGGGATGGTGCAGTCTGTCAGGACCAGTGGTGAGAAAAGTGTGCCCAGGAAGTGTGGGGAAGTGTAGTGTAGGAGCGGTGTATACACCGCTCCTTCCCCGCTCCAAAGATGCTGCTGGCAGGACTTTTTTTCCCGTCCCGCCAGCGCACCGCAAAGCAGCGGTTTGCAGGCGCTATTATTAGCGCAATAGCGCCTGCAAACCGCCCCAGTGTGAAAGGGCCCTTACTGATTAATCTATAGCAAATTGCAAGCCCAGGAGATGATTATTATACCTTCTAGAATTAAAGGCTAAATCCACTTTCATGGGAATAATGAGAAAACAAAAAAAGAATATGGCATACACAATTTTCTGTAAAATTCAATAAAATAGGGCAACCTGGAGGCTTTCTATAAACAGTTAATAGAGTTGGGCAAATGGTTTGGGCTGAGCAAAAGTTTGGCCCAAACATTGCCATTCGTCCCCACACTGCACAGTGCATTCTGAGCCCTGATTGGGCAAAGCCTTGCCCAATCAGGGCACAGTGAATAGCAGGTTGTTAGGGAGCGGGCCGGGAAGCTGGCTGCGGTGTCCTTAACAACCGATGAGTCATCAGGTGTCACTGGGCTTCCCTGCTGACAGCTAACTAAAAATTAAAAAGTGAAAAAAAAAAACCCAGTCCATACCAGGTCCTTCAGGTCTGGTATGGAGTTTAAGGGGAACACCACACCAAAAAAAAAAAAGGGGATCCCCTCCCACAATTCATACCAGACCCTTATCCGAGCAGGCAACCTGGTAGGCCAGGAAAGGGGGGGGCTGAGCAAGCACCCTCCCCCCTCCTGAAATATACTATGCAACATGCCCTCATCATGGGGGAGTTGATGTTTTGGTGCACATGGGGACATGTGCCTCATCCTCACAAGGGGGCCCCTAGATCCCGCTCTGCCATGTTACTGAATATGGGGTACATTGTACCCCTACCCATTCACAAAATAAGTGTCAAATAGAAATAAAAACACAAAGACAGTTTTTGACAATTCCTTTCTTAAAAAAAAAAAAATAGTGTCCCCCGATAAAGAATCCATCGCGACACTGCCGCCACCATCGGATCCAAAAAAGAAATATATATAGGTAAGGGGTGTGGCTACCCAGTGACATCACCTGGAGGCACCGCCCCCTTGTGACATCATGCCAAGTTCATGCTGCGTCGGTCACGTCACAAGGGGACAGTGCCACCAGGTGATGTCACCAGGTAGCCCTGCCTTTACCTACAGTATCTCACAAAATTGAGTACACCCCTCACATTTTTTGTAAATTTGCTGTCCCCTCAAAATAACTTAACACACACACATTAATGCCAAAACCCCTTGCAACAAAAGTGAGTACAGCCCTAATTGAAAATGTCCAAATTGGGCCCAATTAGGCATTTTCCCTCCCCCCGGTGTCATGTGACTCGTTAGTGTTACAAGGTCTCAGGTGTGAATGGGGAGCAGGTGTGTTAAATTTTGTGTTATCGCTCTCACTCTCTCATACTGGTCACTGGAAGTTCAACATGGAACCTCATGGCAAAGAACTCTCTGTGGATCTGAAAAAAAGAATTGTTGCTCTACATAAAGATGGCCTAGGCTACAAGAAGATTGCCAAGACCCTGAAACTGAGCTGCAGCCAAGACCATAAAGCGGTTTAACTGGACAGGTTCCACTCAGAACAGACCTTGCCATGGTCAACTAAAGAAGTTGAGTGCACGTGCCCAGCATCATATCCAAAGGCTGTCTTTGGGAAATAGACGTATGAGTGCTGCCAGCATTGCCTGAGAGGTTGAAGGGGTGGGGGTTCAGCCTGTCAGTGCTCAGACTATACGCCGCACACTGCATCAAATTGGTCTGCATGGCTGTCATCCCAGAAGGAAGCCCATTCTAAAGATGATGCACAAGAAAGCCCGCAAACAGTTTGCTGAAGACAAGCAGACTAAGCACAAGAATTACTGGAACCATGTCCTATGGTCTGATGAGACCAAGATAAATTTGTTTGGTTCAGATAGTGTCAAGCATGTGCAGCGGCAACCAGGTGAGGAGGAGTACAAAGACAAGTGTATCTTGCCTACAGTTAAGCATGGTGGTGGCAGTGTCATGGTCTGGGGCTGCATGAGTGCTGCCAGCTACAGTTCATTGAGGAAACCATGAATGCCAATAGTAGGGATGAGCCGAACACCCCCCGTTCGCACCAGAACCTGCGAACGGACCAAAAATTTGCACGAACATTAGAACCCCATTGACGTCTATGCGACTCGAATGTTCGAAATCAAAAGTGCTCATTTTAAAGGCTAATTTTCAGGGTATTGTCCTAAAAAGGGTGTGGGGACCCGGGTCCTGCCCAAGGGGACATGTATTAAAACTTTTAAAAACGTCCGTTTTTTCGGGAGCAGTGATTTTAATGATGCTTAAAGTAAAAAAAAAAAAAAAAAAAGTGAAATATTCCTTTAACCACTTCCCACCCGCCCTATAGTGGATTGACGTCCGGGAAGTGGTTCCGTTATCCTGAATGGACATCATCGCGGCGATCGGTGGAGCGGTGTGTCAGCCTGACACACCGCTCCACCGATCTTGGTAAAGAGCCTCTTTGCCACGTGATCAGCCGTGTCCAATCACGGCTGATCACGCTGTCAATAGGAAGAGTCGTTGATCGGCGAGTAGAGTAGAGGAGAGCCGATCGGCGGTTCTCCTGACAGTGGGGGTCTGCACTGATTGTTTATCAGCGCAGCCCCCCCTCAGATCACCACACTGGACCACCAGGGACGCCACTAGGACCACCAGGGAAGGGGGCAACATGTGGATGGCCAGGTATGTACCCCATGGCCATCCACATGTGCCCAATGTGCCCAATCTGTGCCAATCAGTGCCCACAAATGGGCACTGATTGGCACCATTATGTTTTAGTTATGCCCAGCAATGCCACCAATACATTTTATCAGTGCCACCAATCAGTGTCCTCAGTGCCACCTGTCATTGCCCATTGGTGCCACCTGTCAGTGCCCATCAGTGCCACCCATAAGTACCCATCAGTGCCACCCATATGTACCAATAAATGCCACCTACGAGTGCCCATCAGTGCCGCCTATGAGTGACCATCGGTGCCACCTATGAGTGCCCATTAGTGCCGCATACCAGTGCCACCTATCAGTGCCCATCAGTCCCACCTATCAGTGCCCATCAGTGCCGCCTATCAGTGCTCATCATCAGTGCCCATCAGTGTCACCTCATCAGTGCCACCTCATTGGTGCCACCTCATCGGTGCCCATCAGTGCCGCCGTATCAGTGCCCATCAGTGCAGCCATATCAGTGCCCATCATTGAAGAAGAAAACGTACTTATTTACAAAAATTTTAACAGAAACAAAGAAAAACTTGTTTTTTTAAAATTTTCGGTCTTTTTTTATTTGTTGCACAAAAAATAAAAACCGCAGAGGTGATCAAATACCACCAAAAGAAAGCTCTATTTGTGAGAACAAAATGATAAAAAACTTGTTTGGATACAGTGTTGCATGACCGTGCAATTGTCATTCAAATTGCGACAGCGCTGAAAGATGAAAATGGGCCTGGGCAGGAAGGTGTCTAAGTGTCTGGTATTGAAGTGCTTAAATATCGTACCTGGGGGGTGTCTATAGTATGCCTGTAAAGTGGCGCTTGTTTCCCGTGCTTAGAACAGTCCCTGCACAAAATGAAATTTTTAAAGGAAAAAAAGTCATCTAAAACTGCTTGCGGCTTTAATGTAATGTCGGGTCCTGGCAATATGGATGAAAATCAGTGAGACAAATGACATGGGTACCCTCCAGTCCATTACCAGGCCCTTTGGGTCCTGTATGGATATTAAGGGGAACCCCGCACCCAAATTAAAAAAAGGAAAGGCGTGAGGCCCCCCAGGCCCTATATACTCTGAACAGCAGTATACAGGCGGTGCAAATAAGACAGGGACTGTAGGTTTGTTGTTAAGTAGAATCTGTTTGTAATTTTGAACTGGTACATTTTTAAAGTGTAGCTCCAGCCAAAAAATCATTTTTTACGCTTTTGGAAAACATAGGGAAGGGTTATCACCCCTGTGACATTTGTTTTGCTGTCTGTGCTCCTCTTCAGAAGATTTCACCTCACTTTTTGTCCCAATGACAAATGTGTTTTGAAAATTTGGGGTTTTTAGTGAAACAAGGATTGGAGATAAAGCATCAGTGGAAAGGAGAAAAGTTTTTCCCATATTAACTCTTACAGGAGAGAATTTCCCTTCGTATGGGGTAGATTTCATCTCACTTTCTGTTGTCTCCTTCCGTTTGCAAGTAGGAGTCGTTTGTAAGTTGGATGTTTGAAAGTAGGGGCCTGCCCTATATACTCAGCAGAAATTTGGGCCTTAGGTGTTGTTGTGGCCTCAACACTGTAAGCACTCACAGGGCCCTGCTGTGAAATATTAGATCAAGAATTGTAATTACATGCCCCTGTTGAACAGGGCCAGAAAAATTGGCCCTTTGGTGATGGTGGTGGTGGTGCTGGTGCCACAACACTGTAAGTCCTCACAGTTACTCTTGGTGGGCGCTGGAAGGGGCCCTGCTGTGAAATATTAGATCAAGAATTGTAATTACATGCCCCTGTTGAACAGGGGCTGAAAGATTGGGCCTTTGGTGGTGGTGGTGGTGCTGGTGCCACAACACTGTAAGTCCTCACAGTTAATCTTGGTGGGCACAGAAACGGGCCCTGCTGTGAAATATTAGATCAAGAATTCTAATTGCATGTCCCTGTTGAACAGGAGCTGAAAAATTGGGCTTTAGGCACTGGTGCTGTTGCCACAACATTGCAACCCCTCACAGATACTCCAGATGGAACGCAGGAATGAGCCCTGCTGCAAAGCATTGCATCAAAAATTGTAATTATACGCCCCCGTTAAACACGGGCTGAAAAACTGGGCCTTAGGCACTGGTGCTGGTACCACAACACTGCAACCCCTCACAGATACTCTAGTTGGAACACAGGAACAAGCCCTGCTGCAAAGTTTTGCATCAAAAATTGTAATTACAAGCCCCTGTTAAACAGGGGCTGAAAAATTGGGCCTTAGTCACTGGAGCTGTTGCCACAACACTGCAACCCCTCACAGATACTCTAGTTGGAACGCAGGAATTAGCCCTGCTGCAAAGAATTGCATCAAAAATTGTAATTACATGCCCGTTAAACAGGGGCTGAAAAATTGGGCCTTAGGCACTGGTGGCGGTGCCCAGAACCAAAAATTTTCTTACAAGCTATCAGCATGATCATTCAGGAGGAAGAGGATAATTACTCAGCATAACAGGATAGTCACTCAGCATCAGCATAGGCAGTCTTTGAAGGAATCTGACATTTCAAAAAAAATTATTCGGTTACATCAGCATCAGGTGCTTGGTAGCTGGTGGTGATCCAAGACTGATTCATTTTTATGAAGGTCAGTCGATCGACCGAGTCGGTGGACAGACTCACCCTGTGATTGGTTACAAAGCCTTCAGCAGCACTGAATGTGCGTCCCAAAAGAACACTGGATGCAGGACAGGCCAGTAGCTCAATTGCATACTGTGCACGCTCTGGCCAGTGATCCATCCCCAAGACCCAGTAACCCAGAGGATTTTCGGTGGGAAAGGTGTCCAAGTCAGATCTTGCCCCTAGGTATTCCTGCACCATGTAAAACAGACGCTGGTGATGGTTGCTGGAACCGATCATACCTTGGGGCTGTGGACTAAAAAATTGTCTGAACGCATCGGTCAGACGGCCACCTTCTCCACCACTCCTTCTTTGACTGACCGAAGCCTCAGCAACACGTTCAGAAACAGGAGTTTGTAACCTCCCAGTCTCTGGGAACGCGTTGCACAGACCTTTCTGCAAGGCCTCCCGAAGATGTTTCATCCTCTGCTCCCTTTGCGACGGCAAGATAAGGTCTGCAACCTTACCCTTGTAACGTGGATCAAGGAGGGTTGCCAGCCAGTATTGTTCCTTCTCCTTGATACCACGAATACGAGGATCCTACCGCAGGCTTTGCAGGATCAGGGAGGCCATGCAGCGTAGGTTTGCTGAGGCATTCGGTCCGGAGTCCTCTGGGTCACTAAGGATGACATGGTCCGCAGCCACCTCCTCCCAGCCACGTACAAGTCCATGTGTTTCTTGGGACTGATCCCTTAAAGACTCATGCTGATGCTGAGTGCCAGGCTCCACCTCCATACTGACACAATCCTCCTCCTCTTCCTGTGTGATTGGCGGGCACGCAGGAACACTGTCTGGATAAAGGGGGCCTTGAGAGCTAAGGAAGTCCTCCTCTTCCTGCCTCTGTTCTGCCTCAAGTGCCCTGTCCATTATTCCACGCAGCGTGTGCTCCAACAGGTGGACAAGAGGGACAGTGTCACTGATGCATGCACTGTCACTGCTCACCATCCTCGTGGCCTCCTCAAATGGTGACAGGACAGTGCATGCATCCCTGATCATGGCCCACTGGCGTGGGGAAAAAAAAACAAGCTCCCCTGACCCTGTCCTGGTTCCATAGTCACACAGGTACTCATTGATGGCCCTCTGCTGCGTGTGCAGCTGCTGCAGCATGGCCAACATTGAGTTCGACCTGGTGGGCATGTCACAGATTAGGCGGTTCTTGGGCAGGTTAAACTCCTTTTGGAGGTCTGCCAGCCGAGTAATGGCATTATATGACCAGCAGAAATGCATACAGACTTTCCTGGCCTGCCTCAGGACATCCTGTAAGCCCGAGAACCTGCCCAAGAACCGCTGCACCACCAAGTTAAAGACGTGAGCCAAACAGGGCACATGGGTCAGTTGTCCCTGTCGGAGGGCGGAGAGGAGGTTGGTGCCATTGTCGCAAACCACCATTCCTGCCTTAAGTTGGCATGGCGTCAACCACCTCTGAACCTGCCCCTACAGAGCTGACAGAACCTCTGCCCCACAAACTCACAGAAGGGGGCAGAGTCTACCAACTGAAAAGGTAGCAGTTGAAGTGCTAGCAATTTTGCCAAGCTAGCATTCAACCGCTGGGCATGTGGATGGCTGGGAGCGAACTTCTTTCGGCGGTGCAGTAGCTGGGGCAGGGAAATTTGCCTGGTACAATCTGACGTCGGTGTACCGAAAGCAGATTGCCCACAAGTACTTGGCTGTGACACACCTAATTCTACACCTTCATTCCTCTCAGTGCAGGTCTCAGAGAGGACTGAAGGTATAGTGGGGTTGGAGATCTCAGCTGATGAGGAGCAAGGAGAGGTCCTCTTTGTTCTTTGGTGTGGGTCTTTTAGATACGCTTGCCAACGAACTGCATGGCAGGTCAACATATGTCTGGTCAAGCATGTGGTGCCCAAGCGGGAGATGTTTTGGCCATGCGAGATACGCTAGAGACATATGTTGCAAATAGCAGCGGTGCGATCTGATGCACTCGTCTCAAAAAAGGCCCACACCAAAGAACTTTTGGAATAAGGCGCAGAGACAGCAGCGCCCTGCACATGCGGAGCTTTGCAGTGTGATGCAGTCAATGTGCTGCCCTTAGGCTGGCCCCCGGAGGGCATCCTGCCTTGTTGGTGATGTGCCTCCTCCTCCTCTCTCCTACCAGGTGCCCACGTTGAGTTAGTGACCTCATCATCCCCTCCCTCCTCATCACTGGAGCAAACCTGGCAGTATGCTGCAGCAGGGGAGCATGACTGCCAGATTGCTGTCCTTCTTGGGCACCCCCTCTGTCCGTGCTCACATTACTGGCTTCATCTAGCTCAGTATCATCATCAGAGCCTTCTAAACGCTGGGCATCCTCCTGGAGCATGTACCCAACACTGTGGTCAAACAGTTCGAGGGACTCCTCAGGAGGACATGGTGGGGCTAGGGAAGTAGTCACTGATGCCATTGAGCTGAGGGAAGAGGCCGCGTTGGCAGCTGCTTTGCCAGACAAAGTACCCTGAGCATGGGTGAGAGAGGATGAGGATGATGAGGACGGCTTGGTCATCCACTCGACCAAGTCTTCCGTATGTTGCGGCTCAACACGGTCAGCTGCCAAAAAAAAGGCCAAACGTGTCCCACGGCCACGTGCTGATGAGGATGCACCGTCTCCACGACCAGCACTGTTGCCTGTAGACACAGAGCCTGCTTGCCCTCTTTTATTGGCTTGTGACTGTCTGCCTCTCCTTGTTGGCCTTCCAGACAGACTAATGGCCTGAAGTGAGATGTAGCTGCTCTAAGCTGGGATATATATATATATATATATATATATATACTGATATTGCAGCTAGCAAAATCAACTGCCTGCCTGTAGTATGAGAACACCACAAATCTTCTACAGGTAGCTTTAGATGAACACTGTGCAGAGGTCGCACTACTCTAACTTGTAGCTTTAGCTGAACACTGTGCAGAAGACGCACTGCACCGACGTTAAAATAATGTAGCTGCCTGCGGTAGTGATAGGATCAGGAAAACACCACCAACCTTCTACAGATAGCTTTGGCTGAACACTGTGAAGAGGACGCACTACACTAACGTTAAAATAATGTAGCTGCCTGCGGTAGTGATAGGATCAGGAAAACACCACCAACCTTCTACAGATAGCTTTAGCTGAACACTGAGCAGAGGTCGCACTAGACTAACGTTAAAATAATGTAGCTGCCTGCGTTAGTGATACGATCAGGAAAACACCACCAGCCTTCTACAGATAGCTTTAGCTGAACACTGTGCAGAGGACGCACTACATTAACATGTAAATAATGTAGCTGCTTGCGGTAGTGATAGGACCAGGAAAACACAACCAACCTTCTACAGGTAGCTTTAGCTGAACACTGTGAGGAGGATGCACTACACTAACTTGTAGCTTTAACTGAACACTGTGAGGAGGACGCACTACACTAACTTGTAGTTTTAGCTGAACACTGTGCACTACACTAACTTGTAGCTTTAGCTGAACACTGTGAGAAGGACGCACTACACTAACTTGTATCTTTAGCTGAACACTGTGCACTACACTAACTTGTTGCTTTAGCTGAACACTGTGCAGAGGTCGCACTACACTAACTTGTAGCTTTAGCTCAGGGGTCTTCAAACTACGGCCCTCCAGTTGTTCAGAACTACAATTCCCATCATGCCTTGTCATGTCTGTGAATGTCAGAGTTTTACAATGCCTCATGGGATGTGTAGTTCCATAACAGCTGGAGGGCCGGAGTTTGAAGATCCCTGCTTTAGCTGAACACTGTGCAGAGATCGCACTACACTATTTTGTAGCTTTAGCTGAACACTGTGAGGAGGACGCACTACACTAACTTGTAGCTTTAGCTGAACACTGTGAGGAGGACGCACTACACTAACTTGTAGTTTTAGCTGAACACTGTGCACTACACTAACTTGTAGCTTTAGCTGAACACTGTGAGAAGGACGCACTACACTAACTTGTAGCTTTAGCTGAACACTGTGCGCTACACTAACTTGTAGCTTTAGCTGAACACTGTGCAGAGGTCGCACTACACTAACTTGTAGCTTTAGCTGAACATTGTGAGGAGGACGCACTACACTAACTTGTAGCTTTAGCTGAACACTGTGCAGAGGTCACAGTAAACTAACTTGTAGCTTTAGCTGAACACTGTTAAGAGGACGCACTACACTAACTTGTAGCTTTAGCTGAACACTGTGAGGAGGACGCACTACACTAACTTGTAGCTTTAGCTGAACACTGTGCAGAGGTCTCACTAAACTAACTTGTAGCTTTAGCTGAACACTGTTCAGAGGACGCACCACACTAACTTGTAGCTTTAGCTGAACACTGTGAGGAGGAAGCACTACACTAACTTGTAGCTATGGCTGAACACTGTGAGGAGGACGCTCTACACTAACTTGTAGCTTTAGCTGAACACTGTGAGAAGGACGCACTACACTAACTTGTAGCTTTAGCTGAACACTGTGCAGAGGTCATAGTAAACTAACTTGTAGCTTTAGCTGAACACTGTTCAGAGGACGCACTACACTAACTTGTAGCTTTAGCTGAACACTGTTCAGAGGACGCACTACACTAACTTGTAGCTTTAGCTGAACACTTTGCAGAGGTCACACTAAACTAACTTGTAGCTTTAGCTGAACACTGTTCAGAGGACGCACTACACTAATTTGTAGTTTTAGCTGAACACTGTGAGGAGGACGCACTACACTAACTGTAAATAGTCTAGCTTCCTGACTGTGGTACTAATAGGATCAAAAGAACATCAGCAATTTTCTTCAGGTAGCTGTAAATACTGTACCAACACAAGCCTGCCTGTCAGTAGGAAGATAACAGGAACGGATCTAGCTAAACTGAATACAGTGTATATATATATATATATATATATATATACACAACACCTGGGATGCATATATATATACACAATACACTGTAAGTGCAGCTAACTGACTGACTGTCCTGCCTAATCTATCTAACTTAAATCAAATGACACTGTCTCTCTCTCTGTCTATCTCTCTGTCAAGCCGGAACACACTACACAAGGCCGCCGTGCAAGCGGCCTTATATAGTGTGGGGCGTGTTCTAAACCCCCTGAGCCATAATTGGCCAAAGCCACCCTGGCTTTGGCCAATTACAGCTCTCTCTACAGACGGCGCTGTGATTGGCCAAGCATGCGGGTCATAGTGCATGCTTGGCCAATCATCAGCCAGCAATGCACTGCAATGCCGCAGTGAATTATGGGCCGTGACACACCACACAAATTTGACACGAACGGCCCTAGCCAATAGGGATGAGCTTCGCGTTCGAGTCAAACCCATGTTCGTCTGTTCGCCCGTTCGCTGAATTGCGAACGATATGGGCCGTTCGCGCCAAATTCGTGTGGCGCGTCACGGCCCATAATTCACAGCGGCATCGCAGTGCAATGCTGGCTGATGATTGGCCAAGCATGCACTATGACCCGCATGCTTGGCCAATCACAGCGCTGTCTGTAGAGAAGCTGTAATTGGCCAAAGCCAGGGTGGCTTTAGCCAATTATGGCTCAGGGGGTTTAGTACGCGCCCCACACTATATAAGGCTGCCTGCACGGTGGCCCTGTGTAGTGTGTTCCGGCGTTGAGAGACAGAGACAGAGAGACAGTGTCATTTGATTTAAGTTAGATAGATAAGGCAGGACAGTCAGTCAGTTAGCTGCACTTACAGTGTATTGTGTATATATATATGCATCCCAGGTGTTGTATATATATATATATATATATATATATATATATATATATATTTATATATGCAAACACTGTATTCAGTTTAGCTAGATCCGTTCCTGTTATTATCTTCCTACTGACAGGCAGGCTTGTGTTGTTACAGTATTTACAGCTACCTGAAGAAAATTGCTGGTGTTCTGATCCTATTAGTACCACAGTCAGGCAGCTAGACTATTTACAGTTAGTGTAGTGCGTCCTCCTCACAGTGTTCAGCTAAAGCTACAAGTTAGTGTAGTGCGTCCTCTGAACAGTGTTCAGCTAAAGCTACAAGTTAGTGTAGTGCGACCTCTGCACAGTGTTCAGTTAAAGCTACAAGTTAGTGTAGTGCATCCTCTGCACAGTGTTCAGTTAAAGCTACAAGTTAGTGTAGTGCGTCCTCTGAACAGTGTTCAGCTAAAGCTACAAGTTAGTGTAGTGCGACCTCTGCACAGTGTTCAGTTAAAGCTACAAGTTAGTGTAGTGCATCCTCTGAACAGTGTTCAGCTAAAGCTACAAGTTAGTGCAGTGCGTCCTCCTCACAGTGTTCAGCTAAAACTACAAATTAGTGTAGTGCACAGTGTTCAGCTAAAGCTACAAGTTAGTGTAGTGCGTCCTCCTCACAGTGTTCAGCTAAAGCTACAAGTTAGTGTAGTGCGACCTCTGCACAGTGTTCAGCTAAAGCTACAAGTTAGTGTAGTGCATCCTCTGAACAGTGTTCAGCTAAAGCTACAAGTTAGTGTAGTGCACAGTGTTCAGCTAAATCTACAAGTTAGTGTAGTGCGTCCTCCTCACAGTGTTCAGCTAAAGCTACAAGTTAGTGTAGTGCGAGTTCTGTAGTGTTCAGCTAAAGCTACAAGTTAGTGTAGTGCACAGTGTTCAGGTAAAGCTACAAGTTAGTGTAGTGCGTCCTCCTCACAATGTTCAGCTAAAGCTACAAGTTAGTGTAGTGCGACCTCTGCACAGTGTTCAGCTAAAGCTACAAGTTAGTGTAGTGCGTCCTCCTCAGTGTTCAGCTAAAGCTACAAGTTAGTGTAGTGCGACCTCTGCACAGTGTTCAGCTAAAGCTACAAGTTAGTGTAGTGCATCCTCCTCACAGTGTTCAGCTAAAGCTACAAGTTCATGTAGTGTACAGTGTTCAGCTAAAGCTACAAGTTAGTGTAGTGCGTCCTCCTCACAGTGTTCAGCTAAAGCTACAAGTTAGTGTAGTGCATCCTCTGAACAGTGTTCAGCTAAAGCTACAAGTTAGTGTAGTGCACAGTGTTCAGCTAAAGCTACAAGTTAGTGTAGTGCGTCCTCCTCACAGTGTTCAGTTAAAGCTACACGTTAGTGTAGTGCAACCTCTGCACAGTGTTCAGCTAAAGCTACAAGTTAGTGTAATGCGTCCTCTGAACAGTGTTCAGCTAAAGCTACAAGTTAGTGTAGTGCACAGTGTTCAGCTAAAGCTACAAGTTAGTGTAGTGCGTCCTCCTCACAGTGTTCAGCTAAAGCTACAAGTTAGTGTAGTGCGACCTCTGCACAGTGTTCAGCTAAAGCTACAAGTTAGTGTAGTGCGTCCTCCTCACAGTGTTCAGCTAAAGCTACAAGTTAGTGTAGCACGACCTTGCACAGTGTTCAGCTAAAGCTACAAGTTAGTGTAGTGCGTCCTCTGAACAGTGTTCAGCTAAAGCTACAAGTTAGTGTAGTGCACAATATTCAGCTAAAGTTACAAGTTAGTGTAGTGCGTCCTCCTCACAGTGTTCAGCTAAAGCTACAAGTTAGTGTAGTGCGTCCTCTGAACAGTGTTCAGCTAAAGCTACAAGTTAGTGTAGTGCGACCTCTGCACAGTGTTCAGCTAAAGCTACCTGTAGAAGGTTGGTGGTGTTTTCCTGATCCTATCAGTACCGCAGGCAGCTACATTATTTACATGTTAGTGTAGTGCGTCCTCTGCACAGTGTTCAGCTAAAGCTATCTGTAGAAGGTTGGTGGTGTTTTCCTGATCCTATCACTACCGCAGGCAGCTACATTATTTACACGTTAGTGTAGTGTGACCTCTGCACAATGTTCAGCTAAAGCTACCTGTAGAAGGTTGGTGGTGTTTTCCTGATCCTATCACTACCGCAGGCAGCTACATTATTTACACGTTAGTGTAGTGCGACCTCTGCACAGTGTTCAGCTAAAGCTACCTGTAGAAGGTTGGTGGTGTTTTCCTGATCCTATCACTACCGCAGGCAGCTACATTATTTTAACGTTAGTGTAGTGCATCCTCTGCACAGTGTTCAGCTAAAGCTACCTGTAGAAGGTTGGTGGTGTTTTCCTGATCCTATCACTACTGCAGGCAGCTACATTATTTTAACGTTAGTGTAGTGCGTCCTCTGCACAGTGTTCAGCTAAAGCTATCTGTAGAAGGTTGGTGGTGTTTTCCTGATCCTATCACTACCGCAGGCAGCTACATTATTTACATGTTAGTGTAGTGCGTCCTCTGCACAGTGTTCAGCTAAAGCTATCTGTAGAAGGTTGGTGGTGTTTTCCTGATCATATCACTACCGCAGGCAGCTACATTATTTTAACGTTAGTGTAGTGCGTCCTCTTCACAGTGTTCAGCTAAAGCTACCTATAGAAGGTTGGTGGTGTTTTCCTGATGCTATCACTACCGCAGGCAGCTACATTATTTTAACGTTGGTGTAGTGCGTCCTCTGCACAGTGTTCAGCTAAAGCTACAAGTTAGTGTAGTGCGACCTCTGCACAGTGTTCATCTAAAGCTACCTGTAGACGATTGGTGGTTTTCTTATACTACAGGCAGGCAGTTGATTTTTGCTAGCTGCAGTATTCACAGTATCAGTATATATATATATATATATATATATTGTCATGAATAATCAGTCAGAATAAGTTGTGCCTTTTCAAGGACAGGTTTCCCGCACAATAATTATCATTGAGTAATTTTTAACGAAGATATTTTTAAGATACAAAATCAATCTATATGACACAGTCTATGCTTGTGAAACTTATTCACGGAGACGTGTGGTCATACGAAATAGAAATTTATTGGTAAACAAACACAAATAATCACATGAAATTAAGATACCGATTGCGTTATATGAACGTCTTGAAAATCAATAAACATCACTTGCAAAAATGGGCGTACCGTCCCTTTGACCTAATACCACCATGATAACTTCTCGGTAGAATCAATAACCTTGTGAACTTGACAATTAAACAGAATGTCTGTATTTCACACATGCAACCGTTACTTTGCTGCAGGTAAGTAAGTGGTTAAAATTGTGAAATAAATTAGACGTTTGTTTTGTCAATAAATGTGGCAACTATGCAAAAAGAAAAATATAATGAAAAATTTGAATCTTTAGAGAAAAATCTACAAGGCGGTTATTGATTCAGGAGAATGATTATCAACTGTATAATATTCAATAGATCAATATTTGAGATAACATATCAATATTTGAGAGAACATACAAGATAAAATCAACTTGACATAATTACCCATTCCAGGATGGCTACAGTTCCTATTGGCTGGTTACCAGAGTTAAGATGGCTGCCGTAGTTTCAAAATGGATACTCCTAAAGAGGATTTACTTCTTGTGACCTGCCAGTTATAAGTATTAGGTGTTGAGGAATCTTCATGAATGTAAAGATATGTATTCATGCATGGTGCATGAGTGTCAGTCTGGGAGTGTGTGTGTCTCCCAGTGTCCCCCCTCAGGGTGGATCCCTGAGCTCTCCCCCTGAGCTCTCCTCTCCTCCTTCCTGTCTCCTCTCCCTTTTCTGCCATCTTACTTGCCTCTAAATACCATTTCAGATAATAAGACCATAAAAATTATAATGGCTCTGCCGAAAAGGACGTGGCCACTTCCCATTGGGTTAGGAGACTTAATTATTAACCTCCTCTGGAAATTTAGTGAGTTCAAATAATACTACCTTCAACCACCAGGTGTCTCACATGTGTTTTGAGTCCATCCTTTAAGTTAATACATTCTATTTTCATAATGTGTATAATGGTAAGGATAGTATATACTTTTAAATATTCTGATAATCAGTCTAACGTAAAATACACTCAGTATAAGTTTGATTAGTCACCATTACATAACTTGGTTATATCTGTATCTCTATAAATGTATGTCTATACAGACTGGTCTATCTAGGAAATACACACATTGTTATATATATTAATCAATACTACATAAAAATGATTATCTATATGGATACCTGTATAATTTCTGGTATCTCCACTGCATATTTGTTTATCTAAGCATAGGCTACAATCTTATATAATTATAATCATAATTATATGTTTTTCCTAATACTAATTAGTTTTTTAAAACACTTCTACTTATAAAATCACACTTCCATATACATTTTCTTCATAGCAAAGTTGTTGGGTCCGCAGATGCCAACATTATAATGTCTCTGTGACCTACAATGTCATAGATAGTTTGAAATGACTTATAAAAACCTTATAGATACTTTTAAAATATTTTTAACTGGTACAAAATTCAACTCTTTCTAACGTGTTGAGATGGACCTTGAACATTCCCACTGGGTGTTTAGAAATGACTTGTTTGTCTAAACCATCCTACAAGTTCATACAATGAGTTTTGTTAGCCAAGGTGTTAGCTATTTAAACAGTCCTTCACTTGAACACAATCGGTTTAAGCCAGGTGAGGTTATTTCTAATGTGAGAATTGTCCGTATAATCTTGACTCCTATTTTCTTTTGTTCATTCACTAAGACCATGTAAATATCTCCTTGTTTTGTGACAAGAGCAGCCATTGTTCAATAGTTTTCCTCACAATACATGCTTGTAAAAGTCTTCAATATTTGAGGTAGTAGAAAGACTTGGTCAAACATGAGAACGTCAATTTTGTCCTAAAGGTCTCCCAAAAGGGCAACAGTTCAATTTTTTAACATCATAGTTCATCTACTTTTTTAGGCCCAAGCATCTCTCATGTTTCTACCAGTAAATATAAAATATGTTTCTTCATGAATTCACAACAATATATATATATATATAAATATATCCCAGCTTAGTGCAGCTATATTTCACTGCAGGCCATTAGTATGTCTGGAAAGCCAAAAAGGAGAGGCAGACAGTCACAAGCCAATAAAAGAGGGCAAGCAGGCTCTGTGTCTACAGGCAACAGTACTGGTCGTGGAGACGGTGCATCCTCATCAACACGCTTGGCCTTTTTTACGGCAGCTGGCCGTGTTGAGCCGCAACATGCGGAAGACTTGGTTGAGTGGATGACCAAGCCGTCCTCATCCTCCTCATCCTCTCTCACCCATGCTTAGGGTACTTTGTCTGGCAAAGCAGCTGCCAATGCGGCCTCTTCCCTCGGCTCAATGGCATCAGTGACTCCTTCCTAGCCCCACCATGTCCTCCTGAGGAGTCCCTCGAACTGTTTGACCACAGTGTTAGGTACATGCTCCAGCAGGATGCCCAGCGTTTAGAAGGCTCTGATGATGATACTAAGCTAGATGAAGGCAGTAACGTGAGCACAGACAGAGGGGGTGCCCAAGAAGGACAGCAATCTGGCAGTCATGCTCCCCCTGCTGCAGCATACTGCCAGGTTTGCTCCAGTGATGAGAAGGGAGGGGATGATGAGGTCACTGACTCAACCTGGGTGCCTGATAGGAGGGAGGAGGAGGAGGCACATCACCAACGAGGCAGGATGCCCTCCAGGGGCCAGCCTAAGGGCAGCACACTGACTGCATCACACCACAAAGCTCCACATATGCAGGGCGCTGCTGTCTCTGCGTGTTATTCCAAAAGTTCTTTGGTGTGGGCCTTTTTTGAGATGAGTGCATCAGATCGCACCACTGCTATTTGAAACATATGTCTCAAGCGTATCTCGCGTGGCCAAAACATCTCCCGCTTGGACACCACATGCTTGACCAAACATATGTTGACCTGCCATGCAGTTCGTTGGCAAGCGTATCTAAAAGACCCTCACCAAAGAACAAAGAGGACCTCTCCTTGCTCCTCATCAGCTGAGATCTCCAACCCCACTATACCTTCAGTCCTCTCTGAGACCTGCACTGAGAGGAATGAAGGTGTAGAATTAGGTGTGTCACAGCCAAGTACTTGTGGGCAATCTGCTTTCGGTACACCGACATACCAGGCAAATTTCCCTGCCCCCGCTGCTGCACTGCCGAAAGAAGTTCGCTCCCAGTCGTCCACATGCCCAGCGGTTAAATGCTAGCTTGGCAAAATTGCTAGCACTTCAACCGCTACCTTTTCAGTTGGTAGACTCTACCCCCTTCCGTGAGTTTGTGGAATGTGCGGTTCCTCAGTGGCAGCTACCCAAACGCAACTTTTTCTCACGGAAGGCGATTCCGGCTTTCTACCGGCATGTGGAAGGCAATGTCCATGCCTCGCTGGACAGGGCGGTCAGCGGTAAGGTGCATATTACCACTGACTCATGGTCCAGCAGGCATGGACAGGGACGTTACCTAAGTTTCACGGCACATTGGGTGACTCTGCTGGCAGCTGGGAAGGATGCAGGACAAGGTGCAGTAGTGTTGGAGGTTGTTCCGCCACCACGCCTCCAAAATGCCACTACTAATGATTCTAACACACCTCTCTCCTCCACCCCCTACTCTTCTTCTTCCTCCATGGCCTCTTCCTATGGTTTGTCCTCGGAACCAGCGGTGCTCCGTAGGCATTCAAGGGGCTACTCAAGTATGCAGGCCAAAAGATGCCATGCAGTGCTTGAGCTGGTGTGCTTTGGGGACAGGAGCCACACTGGGGCAGAGGTTCTGTCAGCTCTGCAGGGGCAGGTTCAGAGGTGGTTGACACCACGCCAACTTAAGGCAGGAATGGTGGTTTGCGACAATGGCACCAACCTCCTCTCCGCCCTCCGACAGGGACAAATGAACCATGTGCCCTGTTTGGCTCATGTCCTTAACTTGGTGGTTTGGCGGTTCTTGGGCAGGTACCCGGGCTTACAGGATGTCCTGAGGCAGGCCAGGAAAGTCTGTGTGCATTTCCACCGGTCATATAATGCCAGTGCTCGGCTGGCAGACCTCCAAAAGGAATTTAACCTGCCCAAGAACCGCCTAATCTGTGACATGCCCACCAGGTGGAACTCAACGTTGGCCATGCTGCAGCGGCTGCACACGCAGCAGAGAGTCATCAATGAGTACCTGTGCGACTATGGCACCAGGACAGGGTCAGGGGAGCTTGGTTTTTTTCCCCATGTCAGTGGGCCATGATCAGGGATGCATGCACAGTTCTATCACCATTTGAGGAGACCACGAGGATGGTGAGCAGTAACAGTGCATGCATCAGTGACACTGTCCCCCTGGTCCACCTGTTGGAGCACACACCGCGTGGACAGGGCACTTGAGGCAGAACAGAGGCAGGAAGAGTAGGACTTCCTTAGCTTTCAAGGCCCCCTTTATCCAGACAGTGTTCCTGTGTGCCCGCCGATCACACAGGAAGAGGACGAGGAGAAGGAGGATTGTGTCAGTATGGAGGTGGAGCCTGGCACAGAAAGGTCTGTGCAACGAGTTCCCAGAGACTGTGAGGTTACAAACTCTTGTTTCTGGACAACGTGTTTCTGAGGCTTCGGTCAGTCAAAGAAGGAGCGGTGGAGAAGGTGGCCGTCTGACCGATGCGTTCAGACAATTTTTTAGTCCGCAGCCCCAAGGTATGATCGGTTCCAGCAACCATCGCCAGCGTCTGTTTTACATGGTGCAGGAATACCTAGGGGCAAGATCTGACTTGGACACCTTTCCCACCAAAAATCCTCTGGGTTACTGGGTCTTGGGGATGGATCACTAGCCAGAGCTTGCACAGTATGCAATTGAGCTACTGGCCTGTCCTGCATCCAACGTTCTTTCGGAATGCACATTCAGTGCTGCTGGAGGCTTTGTAACCGATCACAGGGTGCGTCTGTCCACCGACTCGGTCGATCGACTGACCTTCATAAAAATGAATCAGTCTTGGATCACCACCAGCTACCAAGCACCTGATGCTGATGTAACCGAATACATTTTTTGAAATGTCAGATCCCTTCAAAGACTGCCTATGCTGATGCTGAATGACTATTCCATTATACTGAGTAATTATCCTCTTCCTCCTCAATGATCATGATGATAGCTTGTAAGAACATTTTTGGTTCTGGGCGCCGCCAGTCCCGCCATCAGTGCCTAAGGCCCAATTTTTCAGCCCCTGTTTAACAGGGGCATGTAATTACAATTTTTCATGCAATTCTTTGCAGCAGGGCTAGTTCCTGCGCTCCAACTAGAGTATCTGTGAGGGGTTGCAGTGTTGTGGCACCAGCACCAGTGCCTAAGGCCCAATTTTTCTGCCCCTGTTCAACAGGGACATGAAATTAGAATTCTTGATCTAATATTTCACAGCAGGGCCCGTTTCTGCGCTCACCAAGAGTATCTGTAAGGACTTACAGTGTTGTGGCACCAGCACCACCACCACCACCAAAGGCCTAATTTTTCTGCCCCTGTTCAACAAGGGCATGTAATTACAATTCTTGATCTAATATTTCACAGCAGGGCCCTGTGAGGGCTTACAGTGTTGTGGCCACAACAACACCTAAGGCCCAAATTTCCGCTGAGTATATAAGCCAGGCCCCTACTTTCAAACATCCAACTTACAAATGACTCCTACTTGCAAATGGAAGGAGACAACAGGAAGTGAGATGAAATCTACCCCTAGGAAGGGAAATTCTCTCCTGTAAGAGTTAATATGGGAAAAACTTTTTTCCTTTCCACTGATGCTTTATCACCAATCCTTGTTTCACAAAAAAACCCACATTTTCAAAAAACATTTGTCATTGGGACAAAAAGTGAGGTGAAATCTTCGGAAGAGGAGCACAGACAGCAAAACAAATGTCACAGGGGTGATAACCCGTCCCTAGGTTTTCCAAAAAGTTTAAAATAGATTTTTTGGCTGGAGCTAAACACGTTAAAAATGTACCAGTTCAAAATTTTCCATCGGAAGATCCGACCGTGTGTACGGGGCATTAGTGTCCACAAAAAGACAATAATATTTTTTTTTTTATTAAGGATGATAAATGCCTGTTCAATCTCAGAAATTGTGGCCGGTTCACACATTATTTTATTGATGCAAAATGCTTGCTCAATTTCTCATATATTATTCAAACAGGCTTTTTAGCTTTCTTTGGGGATAGGCACACCTTCCACTGTCAGCAGTGTACGAGCTCACCGCTCGTCTGGATACACTGCATCCTCTGTTTTAATTTGTGTGAGTACCTTGGTTTATGATATTAATAAAGCCCTGTGAAGTTCAAAACTACTACACTATATGGCATCCTTGTCTCCCTTTGGTCGCTATACCCCTGGAGGATCTGAGGTAAACTGAGAGACAGCCTGAGTGCAGGACCCATCCCCACAGGAGACACCAGCAGTGCCTGACTGTTCTATGCTGTAACCTCAGGTTAATGAGGTAAGGGGCCATTACCTTCCAGTGTAGGATTATCTGCATGAAGAGCACCTGTATACACTTCACATTTCTATCCATGCTAGCGAATGCGAGAAAAGATCCAACTACTGCTCATATCTTTCCATTGTTTGGCATGTTTTAAGGAGTATTGGAGTTGCTAGACATTGCACAAGTCACCTTTTGAATTTTGAAATGCTTTGCTGTTGCACAAGTCACTTTTCTCCATGAACTTTTAATATTGCTTTATTTAACTGTAAGCACATACTATTGGCATTGGACACTCTATTGCATATATTATGGATCCCCATGGACATTCTTTGTAACATTGCACGTTTATTATATTTTGTTTGTTTCTTCGTTTTTTTTGGCCCCAATCACTGTTTATATTTTTCCACTGTTTGGCACGTTTGAAATACTATTGGAGTTGTTTCATATTGCACAAGTCACTTTTTTGAATTATAAAATGTTTTCTGTTGCTGCACAAGCCACCTCTTTCTATGAACTTTAATATTGCTATATCTACTTGTAAGCACTTACTGATGGCATTGGACACTTTATTGCAGTGATTATAGATCTCCACGGACATTCAGTGTAACTTTGTACTTCTAATATTTTTTTGTTTGCTCTTTGGAGATTTTTCTGGCTCCAACAGTTTTCACTTCATATGCAATATATATATTTATGTTTTTAGGTTGATGTATTACTACTGACCTACACGTCATTATTTTGACTCACACTCACTTACGTCTATTTCTACCTAGCACTATAGGTGATACAGGTCACCGCCTGAGTTTAATATTCACTAGCACACTGAAATTAGCGATTTACTTCTTAAGCCACTGATTGCTATTGCTTATTTACATTTAGGCACTGGGGTGTACATTAGGATTAGCGCAGCACCATTCCTACTGACTATATTACATCTGCCCTTAGGGTCAGGTTGGACCCTATTCGGTGCAAGCTGCTTTTCCTTTACTATTACCGGTCTTACATGGTAGCGCAGGAATAAAAAATACCCGATAGTTTTTAGCTTTCTACCTTCACATTCTGTCCCAATGCTAAAACTGGAAGTGAGAGGAAATCCCTCCAAATTAAGGAAATTCATTGGGCCCCCCAGGTCACCAAAACTAGTGTTCCCATTGGAACATTACTCCTCTATTACTGTTCTGGGGACAACCCGAAATGTAGGATTTTCCTTTACTCAAATTTTTGATGATAACGTTAAATAGGACAAATATAGGGGGAGAATCTCCCTAACAGGGCAGAGGTATCATTAAAAACAGGTGTTCTAATCCATATCAACGCAGTCCAAAGCAAAAACAAAAACAAAAAAAAAAGTTTTTCTTTTAGTTATACTTTAAGGCTTATTACTACTACTACTACACAGAAAAGCAGTTGTTTTTGCTAGAAATGCCTAATAAAAATGTCTTTTGGGGTGGAAATAAATCATATTGGGTTGTTACTGCTGTATGTAAGCCAAGCAATTTTGTAGAAGTAAAGTCAATCATTAGAAATGCAATGTACGTGTTACCAGAATATGGTGTCATTGCATGTTTCCCAAGAGTCATAATGCTCTTGTACAGATTTAAGGCATCCACCAAGCATACTATTTAAAAGAACTGCATACTTATTGGGGTTGATTTACTAAAATCGGAGAGTGCAAAATCTGCACAATCATGCAGCTGTGCATGGTAGCCAATCAGCTTCTAACTTCAGCTTGTTCAATTAAGCTTTGACAAAAAAACTTGGAAGCTGATTGGTTTCTATACAGAGCTGCACCAGATTTTGCACTCTTCAGTTTTAGTAAATCAACTCTATTGTGTTGCCATTTGACTTGCTTTAAAATGGCCTGCCTCCACTAAATGATAATATCATATTTTTAATACATGTTCCCCAGGTCAGTGCCCACCCCCCATGTCCTTTCTTTGTCAATACCTTGACTTTTAGGTAGGAAAATAGTGATTACTGAAAAAAAAGGAACTTTAAGATGACTTCAATGGGGTTTGGATTTCGGATGCAAACTTTAATATTAGTTGTCGAATGTTCAGCAAACCAAACCCGGGTATGTTTAGCTCATCATTAATTGACGGAAAGATTACATAATCGCATTGTAACACTGTTGACCACATTAGTATTCTTGGGTGTTCCTGGAACAGAGTAACACACATCTGCCTTTTTGTGAAGTAATGAATTCTGCATGTAAATTACAGATAAAATAGATTGGCCTGAGCATACTCTCTGCATAGCCAACAATTGGAGTCCATACACCTTGAATTGAACTACAAGCAGGCTAGGCCAAAAGATGTCTTCTAGGTTTCGTCTAGTCAACAGTTCTAATCATACTCAGAGTAAACTGTCTTCCACACCTAGACTTGCCATGTGATTTAATCTTGTCACTGTGATACTTATCCTAATTAGGTGAGTGTGGTGGAAGGTTGGTAGCATTAAACAAGGGACTTAGGGGAAGTTTGTGATTTAATGAAAGCTAGTTAAGTGCCGTTGTACATAGTGAGATAAAGGTAGCTTAAAGTTCAAATCAAATTTGGCAAGGAATGCAAAATTACATTGGCTGGCATCAGGTAAAATAAAAAAGTAGCTGTAGCAGCAGTACTCATCAAACCTCCAGCGCTGTCCCCTGCAGATTACCTGATCCAGTGCCAATGGTATGAATCTACTTCCTGTGAGCCCATGGTTTTATAGTCTTCCCAACTCACAGGAGAATGCTGCAGAGATTGGACCCATGTTACTACATGCCAACATTTGGGATCCACTCTCAATCTGAGGAAAAATGGATATAAGTGGTCCGTGACATCACTGAAGACACTTAAAAGAAGGTATGTATAAAAAATTGTTCTAAAAGTGGAATAGTATTGTGAAGGCAGATGGACATTCATTTTAAATAGGAAACCAATTACTATATCAGTGGACCAAACATACACAACAAAACATAAGAGATATCTTTAAGTACAACTTTTTATTAAAGAAGTGCTAAAGTACTGGCCGTTCAGTACATCATATTTCATTACCAAAATTATTGACAAGTATACAAAATGTGGTTTACTTTTCTGGGATTCCACAATTGTTCATCAAGTACAGGACTGTCTAACTGGTAAGCTAAAAGCAGCCCTCCAAAGCTCTTTGGAGCTCCCAGTTTCCCTGAAAAATTTTGCTTGATTACATATTCATTGAATTCATTAGTAACAGGCCCACAAAAACATACTAATTACAGAAATGTAGGCTCCATAATGGAAATACTTGGACAGCTCTGATGTAAACATTTTTTCGGTTAAATAACATAAAGTAAGCCATTTAGAATGCTGGTAGTGTACATACACCTTAAAGATGAACGTCAGCCATGTTAAAATTGTGGATCTTGTTTTTAATCTTTACCTACTCTGTTTTACTGGTGAAGCAGGGGGGATGCAATACAAAGTTCTCCAGCACACAACACAAATCCTTTGTGTATTCTTCCTTCATTGCTACATAGAGCAGGTACACAGAGAAAAATCCCCCTTGCACGAAGAGAACGTAAACAGGATCCAGATAAGATTTTCTTCTAGGTTTATACCTGCTCAGCTATGACATGAACAGGAAGAATGGCTACACACAAAAAAAAAATCAACTCTCTTCAAATGTCCATGTGGGTGCATGGTGACGTCATGAGGGTTATTTTCCACAGAAAAGAACATTTTATTGGGGTTGTGTTAGAAACTAATGTTCCCTATTGGGGTCCTCTTAAATTATGTATTTGGCTTTCATATATAAAATGTAATAACAACATTTGGCACATGGCAGTGACACAGGATGTGCAAGCACAAACAGTTTAACATTTTTTATCTCAGCAAGTGCCACCATAAAGTTAAAAAGGAAAAAATTCCATAAAACTGAAAACAAAAATGTTAGTATTATTATGTTTGATCGGATACTATGTAAGATTCCAGTGCTTATACAGAAATGAATATGAGATCAAACTGGTCATAGAAATAGATTAAACAGTGTTATTATTTTTTGTTTTTACACATATTTGACATTTTCCGTAGTGAGCATTTATAAATTAAGAATAAAACAATATTTTCCTTTGCTTATTTGCCATTTCATGTATTTGACAGCAAGTGTAAATGTTGATGCTGTATAAAAATATATGCCATAACACTCCAGGATGTAAAGGTCCTTTGACTCCAAGAAATATTTAATCTTCCATGGATGATAAACATTATCCAGTATGTTTTTGTACATGTAGACCAAATAAAGCTGATCCAGAGCAAGGTTAGGCAATCATAAGCTATCATCCATGTTTAGTGACTTCACCATTTATGGTTTTCCATTTATGTAACGTTCAATTGAAATCCCAAAGTAAATGGATCCAGATTAAGTGGGGCTCAATGCCCTGCATAAAATGACTCAAATCTCCTTTTTGCCATCACAAAGATGAAGTGCTATCCTTGGTTCCATACATCTCAGCAAGCTTTTTGAACCGTGGACCCCAGTCAGTAAGATAATCATAGCTCTGATCAGAGTCTGTACTGAAAGACTGTAGTGAGCTTAGTGAATGAGCCACTGAGCCATCTCCCTCGAACATATAAGTTTGAAGAGAATCAAAAGGAGGAGCACAAATGTCTGTGTCTGCTTCATACAACTTAGCCAACATATAGCTGTGAACATTGTTGTCCACCATACATGTCTGAGGCACATAACGGGACAAGCTTTCAATCTCTGGTTGCATGTCCTGCCTATTTTTTCCAACATGGACCTCCCTTGGATTCCAGAAAGCTGCAATGTCAAATGCCTCTGTGTCTTCTTCTCCTCCTCCTTCATCATCATATCTAACAATGTTTTCATGGACATTGTCTTCTTCATCAATAGTGTACGGTTGTTTTCTGTGTCTTCTCATTGATAAAATAAGAAGCACCAACACTGCAACAGAACAATAGTTTCTTTTAGTGAGTAATAGTTTCTTTTAGTGAGAACCATTCACAACAAACAGGTTAATTTCTAACCACAGCATACTTTCACATTCTATATTATTTGGAACTGAAGCTCAGCTGAAGTTATATAAGGAGGAAAGTTATGTACTGAAGGGAGTGTCCCCTCTAAGTTAATTTGTAGTGGTAGAAACAATGTGGGTTGACAATGATGACCACTAGTTCTGAAAATGATTGTTTCCTGGCTGTAATTGTGATTTTCTGGCTTCACTGACCCAGACTAAGTGTACTGATTGGGAGTACTGACTTCATTTCGCTCTTTTCAATGCCTCAATATATACTGACACTAGACAGCTATTATTTTTAGAAGAAGATCAGCGATCGCAGCCCATCATTCCCTGATTACTGGTTTGCTTTAAAGTTTTTGGTTTTAAGTACACTTGAACTTTGTTTGAGAATTGGGGGCAGGAGGCGGAGCCTAGCGGAGCAGACATGCATTGTTAGAGCTCCACACCGCTGAGGAGAGAAGAGAAGGACAAAGCGGAGCCTGCAGGCTCAAAAGGTATCCATTTGAACCTTTTTGCCCCAGGGAACAAACTGTGAAAGTTTGGGCAGGAAATATGGTACTGGGAGGAAACCGTGGCAGAAATAAAAATCACCTCACAAAGAGCTCACAGGCACTCACTGCAACTAAAGCAGCTCCAGTCACCTCACAAGATACAGCATCAGGGCGCTCTCACAGACAGAAAATGTCACAGCAAGACTCTCCATTTGAGTCAGATACAGAGCAAATCCTCTCACAAACTTCTCCACAAGCCTCCTCAGCATCCCCAGTAATATTATTACAATTTGAAAAGATGTTTCATAAGGCTTTAAAACAAACCTCAGACCAAATAACAAAAAGCCTAACCAAAGAAATAAGAGAGCTGGGAAACCGCACCGCAGCCTTAGAAATAAAAATGGATGAAATTGAAATTACAACCCAAGAAAATATAACAGAATTGGAACAATTAAAAGAAGAGAATTTAATACTTCAAACTAAGCTCGAAGATTACGAAAATAGAGCCAGACGTTCAAACTTGCGCATAAGGGGAATACCTGAAACTGTGACAGACCTGCAATCTACTATTACTGCTCTATTACAAGAACTAAAGCCAGATATCCCTATTGAATGTTTAGAACTGGACAGAGTACACAGAGCCCTCACAGCCAAAAAGAAAGATGGACCCCCACGTGATATAATCACAAAATTTCATTATTACAGAACGAAAGAACAAATACTAATTGCTGCAAGAGAAAAAAAGGAACTTAATTTTCAAGGACACAATTATCAAATTTTTGTTGACCTATCCCAACTTACTATTACTAAAAGACGATCCATGAAACCCCAACTAATGGAACTACAACGCCACAACATTATATATCAATGGGGCTTCCCCTTTTCAGTCAGATTTAACTACCAAGGTACAATTTACAGAAGCAGATCAGCAGATGAACTACAACAAACCCTTTTAAAACTAAATCTGACAGAACCCACAAGCAGCAACACTCCCACACACAGAAGAATGGCGTCATCTTCACCTTCAGGCAGCACCCAGAAAATTTCAGAACAAAATGGGAATCATCATTCTCACAAAAGAGGCCGTTATGCCACATCATCCATGGACCAAGAAGATTCAATGGACTGACATCCTAATTCCTGATATCTCTTCATTTATTATACTAAGAGATGGTTCTCTATAAAAAACCTATATTTATAACTGAATGTAACTGCATTCTGATAGTCACACACTGTGTGGGATCATGTTACATTCCAGTTATATTTCTTATTACTACTGATTCATATAGCCTTAGAATATATAAGTGAAATAAGGAAATTCTTGTTCAGTTATATATTATCAGGTAATAACAATAGATGTATTACTTTTTAGGACAAATATGTTCAATAATCCAGAAGTAATGGAAGCTTTTTCTTTCTTTTCTTAAAACAAATATATTATTACCTAACTAGTACCTAGAATTATATTTTTGTTTATTCTAATCTGAAGCAATACAACCTCAATTTTATAAGTTAACATATCTAAACAGTTACATATGAATAAAATATGTAATTGTTTACTCTAAAAGGGTTAAAATCCCAAAATAATTCAAACTATCTTCATCAATACCAAAGTTATTAACAGTACCTTTCTAACTGAATTATTTAGCCTAGGGCAAGACTAACCATATACAACCACCCTGGAATAAATAATTTCAACAAAAACTATATTCTGCACTCCAATTAATGAAACATCATTTTGATGTCTTTTGACATAGCACTTCTCTCCTGTAAGCGGAAGATCCGTGTACCCCCATTAGCCCTCCTCATTCTCCCAACCATATTATGTGGGAGTGTGACGAAGGCACTTATTCCCCTGAGAGAGATATTTATTCTCTTTCACTGGTAAATTGTGATTACTTGCAAAAAATAATTTATACAATGTATCATCTAATCTCATATGTTTTTTGTTTACTCTTTACTCCAGAATTCACTGGTTTCTTTTCTATCTATTCATCTCTTCAGTCCACACAGGTTGATCTGCGCAGTCAGCTCTGCATAACAAAAAGTAAGTCAAAACTATTTGATCTATTGCCATGGCACCACTGAATATACTTTCCCTGAATGTTCAGGGAATAAATGTCCCTCAAAAAAGGACCAAAGCCTTCCGTACTTTCCATAACAAGAAGGCTCACATAGTATGCCTCCAAGAAACACACTTCACCAAAGATTCTACTCCAAAATATATTTCTCCTTTTTATCAACAAATTTACACGGCTTCTGCCTGTACCAAGCAAAGGGGAACTCTAATTGCATTTCACCGATCCACACCATTCACCTTATCATCAGAAATTAAAGACCCAGAAGGTAGATACCTGATACTCATGGGTTATATAATGGATACAGCAATCACGGTGATTTCCTACTACGCTCCTAACAAACAACCTACACCATTCCTCTCACATATATTACAAGTGATTAATACACACAAAATAGGAACAGTGATAATGTGTGGGGATTCGAACCAGGTCCTCCTCCCATTTCTAGATAAATCACCTTTTACACCATCCAAAATAACCTCTAGATTACCTTTTTCTCAACTTCTTTCCAAATACAATCTGGTAGATTCATGGAGAGAAAGTAACCCAATGAAAAAGAAATTCACTTATTTCTCGCACCCTCATCAAACCTTCACCAGAATAGATCATATTTTTCTAACAATAGGAATGATACAGAAATTATTGCATCAGATATAATTCCGATTCCGTGGTCTGACCATAATGCAGTATACACTACTATAGCCTCAGCCATACCAAAAGCGCATGACCCAACGTGGTACTTACCGGACATAATGCTCAAACACCCACTACATCAGATGGCCATTGAATAAGCTTTAAAGGAATACATATCAATTAATAATACAACAGACATCTCCCCAATAACACTGTGGGAAGCTCATAAGCCTGTCTTGCGTGGTACAATACAAAGACAAATGGCACTATTTAAACGGGAACGCAAAAATCTAGCAAAAAAACTAGAACTCAATTTTAATGCAGCCTACATATCATTTCAAGA
Source organism: Aquarana catesbeiana (assembly GCF_042186555.1). Classification (NCBI taxonomy): domain Eukaryota; kingdom Metazoa; phylum Chordata; class Amphibia; order Anura; family Ranidae; genus Aquarana; species Aquarana catesbeiana. The sequence continues at coordinate 362,035,405 of NC_133328.1, read as the reverse complement.
TAATCCATCTCATAGTACAAAATCTCATCTGCAAAAATCTAGATTGGAATACGATCTATTTCTCACTGAGTCAGTTGATAAATCCCTCAAACGCTCCAAACACAATTTCTACATGAATACAAACAAACCAGGTACATATTTGGCTCGGGCATTAAATTCAACTAACAAATCTTTCAAACCAATACGTTTGAAATTATCAAAAAATGTTTACACTTGTAATCCAGTTAAAATAGTCCATAAATTTCACTCACATCTCGCAACTTTATACAAGACAAACAATGAATTTAATCCTACAGAAGCTGAATCCTTCTTCTCAAAAATAACCTTACCTGAGTTATCTCAGAATCAAAAAAGCAGTTTGGATGAGCCTATAACTATAGATGAAGTTGCTAACGCCATAAAAGACCTAAAACTTAACAAAAGACCAGGCCCAGACGGCTACTCGGCTTTATACTATAAAACATTCTCAGAAATACTCTCTCCCATTCTCACTGAAACTTTTAACAAACTTCTAGATGGACATTCTTTTCGGCAAGAAACACTAATGGCAATTGTTTGTATGATCCCAAAACCCCTTTCTGATGATACTTCCTGTGTGAATTATCGGCCTATCTCTCTGTTAAACCTCGATATTAAATTATTAGCAAAAATAATAGCAAAACGCCTCAATAGCATTATAGGAAAATTAATACATAGAGATCAAGTAGGCTTCATGCCAAATAGACAGGCAGGCGATAATATACGCAGGGCAGTGTTATTGGCACATATTGCTAAAAAACGGAAAATCCCTTTATGTTTTCTATCTCTCGATATTAAGAGGGCATTTGACACAGTATCCTGGCAATATATGCAATGTTCATTACAAAAATGGGGTTTTGGACCCCACTTTTTAACATGGATCAAAGCATTATATAATAAACCCAAAGCCTATATAAAATATGCTGGATACAAATCTGAAGCCTTTAATATCGAAAGAGGTACCCGACAGGGTTGCCCATTATCTCCCTTATTATTTGCCCTTATACTCGAACCCATGGCCCAATACATCAGAACAAACCAAACTATAACTGGCATTGAAGTAGGAGGTATTACACACAAATTATGTATATATGCAGACGATATATTACTTTTTCTATCATCACCACAGGTCTCTGGTCCTAACTTAATACCAGCTCTTGATGGATTTGCAGCCCTATCCGGCCTTATGATTAATCCTAAGAAATGCCTAGTGCTTAATATTTCACTCACAAACATGGAATTGATCCCGGCTAGGGCTGCACTCCCATTCACATGGGCAGAAAAATCAATCCCATATCTTGGAATTCATTTAACAGCATCTCATTCTGACTTATTCTTAACCAATTATCCTCCTGTATTAAGACAGATCACAAATCTAATAAAACAATGGTCGCAACTTCCTTTATCCTGGATAGGGAAGATTAATGCAATCAAAATGACTATTCTACCCAAATTGCTTTATCTATTCAGAGTCCTCCCTATTCCAATTCCTTCCTATTTTTTGAGAATAGTACAAAAAAGAGCAACTTCGTTTATATGGGGCTCTTCTAAACCACTTATACCTATACACACACTACATCTTCCCAAAAATAAAGGAGGCCTGGGATACCCTAATTTTACTAACTACTACAGAGCAGCACATTTGGCCAGTCTGTCCAAATACCATGCAAAACAGGAAATCCCATTATGGGTATTTATAGAGGCTTCAGAAAATGACCCTCTATTAATATCAAATTTATTATGGCTTGATCCTAAAGACCGCTTTAAAATTCATAATCCCATAACTAAACACTTCTTATCTCTCTGGGATAAACTAAAAACCAAATATCAGTTACAATCTCCACACAATCCTCTCCTTACTTTTATCAGAAATCCGGCCTTTTATCCGGCATGGATCTACCCAAATTCTTTTAAAGCTTGGACAACATCAGGCATTCAGACACTAAATGACTTCATAGCATCTAAATCATTCCTTTCATTCCCATCGCTTAGAGAAAAATATGATCTACCAAACTCTGAGATATTTAGATATCTCCAAATCAAAAATTTCTATACACCATTCCTAAAGGGGGATACACCATTATCCCAATTATCCATTTTTGAATCAATCTGTACAAAAGATCCATTTGCTAAAGGTACAATTTCATCACTTTATAATCAATTATATGGAGTAGCAAATCTTAATAGACCCTCTTACGTTCAGAGGTGAGAGGAGGACCTGGGACGAACTTTAGAAGACACGGACTGGTCTAACATATGGCTCACATCTAAGTCATCTTCACCCAACATCTTAGCACTGGAGACAAATTATAAAATCCTAACTCGCTGGTACCTTGTACCCGCTAGAGTGGCAAAATATTCACCTAATACCTCAACTCTTTGTTTTCGAGGATGCCCAGAAATAGGCACATATTTACACATATGGTGGACGTGCCCAGTAATCCAAACCTTCTGGAAGGAAGTCTTCGTGATTGCATCTAAAATATTTAAAAAAATAATACAACCAGATCCATATTTAACTTTACTTAATCTAAAACCGGAATGGTTAACACTCTCTCAATTCAAACTTATGATCCAACTAATAACGGCTGCAAAACAAACAGTGGCCAAGGCATGGAAATCTCCTACATTGGTACTAGCAGAAACAATTCACAGAATGAATAATACAATGTCCCATGCTAAGATGGTAGCCATCGATCAAAATCAAATTCCAAAATTTAAAAAACTTTGGCATCCTTGGATAAAACAACAGTTCCTGTCAAACTTCAATGACTCTGTCCTGTTGCCATGGTAACAGATTAAATGACTTACAGAGACACCCATTCTAAGGCTTCAAAGAGAACTAAAAAGAGTAATAAACTGACGAGCGGGACAACCTTGTGGACCATACCTCTACCTTTCAACCCTTTTTCTTCTTTCTCTTTCCTTTTCTCCACCTTACGATTAAAGCTCATTATCAGAATTTATTTGACCTATATACACTCTACTTGTAAACAATATGTATAGTAGGTATAAATCATTTAAATACCTACAAAAGTAACTAAGGAAATGATATATATCTTTAATTTAGGTTTACGTGAACCCAATGTTTAATATTTTAAATTTCATGATATTTACCTATATAAACCCTACTGTAAAACAATGAGCTTACTTTATAGATCCTTGTAAACTTACTTTATGTATCTTTATAACATTGTATACTCAATAAACTTCTTTTGACAAGGAACTTTGTTTGAGAATTAAAACAAACAGTGCTTTTCTAGTGTTGCAGTGTTTAACACAACTATATATTTAATTATGAAAAACATGAATTAATATTTAAATTACATTACTGGGTAATTAATCATTAATTGGCCTATTTCAGACATTACTAATCATTAATGGGTAATGCAGGAAGGTGGTTTTCAACCACAAGTGTGCAGATCATTGTTGATTGACAGAGAGTATTCTAAAAGTCGGTGATCATACTACCATGTCATTCTTTGGAGCTCTTCACAGAGATCCAGTGTGTATGCTTCCCTCTTGGGGAGACAGCAGAGATGTGATACATTCATTACTTTCAAAACAACTGAATATTTGCTGTTTGGGCCTCTGTTATCTTGAGGGTTCTGTCATTTTGTTCACATAGAACTAAAACTAAAATCAGCTTCAAACTAAGAAACGGGGTTTCTGCAGAAAATCTTGTTGTTATTTCACTGCTGATGTGCAACTGACAGTTGTATTAGACTACTGTATGTATGTTCTGATTAAAGCTACATGCTGGACTAATGGGTTTTAAGAGGTGGAGCCTTATTTTCAGAGGCCTATAATGTAAAGTATATTTTACAGTACATATAACTAAGGATGGCAAATGTCTACTGTAGTGAGGGACCTTTACAAATTTGAACAGATGATTGAAGGGAAACCTGTGATGTTGATGGAGCTTTGTAGGTAGAAATACTGGTCTGGGGGTTGTGTGCTCATATTAGAAGTTGACACATATGGAAGTGTAGAATGAATCCTGGGGAATATTAGGAGATATATGCATGGCATGTTTGTCCATCTTATTTGCAAGCAAATTATTGCCATCTTTGCTTTGGGTGTCAGAGGACTTTGCCCCTACAATGATCTGAAGACTAAACAGAGTGTCATTGTATCAAAAAGAACTATTGCTGTAGGGGGGATGCACAATGACTGATACAGAGCATAGTGTCTAAAAAAAATTCAGAAACCTTGAAGGAAAGTCAGTTTCATTAATACAATCTTTCAGAGGCCAAAAGAAAGAGATCATTTTGATCTTGGTGAACATAGTTATGGTAAAATAAAAGGGAAAGGCAATGTGCAAAGATTAGCAACAAATGAGTTCTGAACTTTCATTATTCTATTGGCTAAAAATTTATTGCAGATTTTAGCACTTTATACATAATCTTTGTTATTGTTTGGCATGCCATGATTTAACCACTTAAGGACTGAGCCTCTTTTTGACACTTGTTGTTTACAAGTTAAAATATTTTTTTTTGTGTTAGAAAATTACGTAGAACCCCCAAACATTATATATTTTTTTTCATACACCCTAGAGAAAACGGTTTTAATACCGTTTTCATATGCGGGCGCAACTTACGTATGCGTTCACTTCAGCGCACGAGCTCAGCGGGATGGGGTGCTTTAAATTTTTTTATTTTATTATTTATTTTACTTTTTTTTTTTTTTTTTTTTTTACACTGTCCTTTAAAAAAAAATGTTTGGCTAACTTTCATTCATATTACAAGAAATGTAAACATCTCTTGTAATAGAAAAAAAGCATAACAGGACCTCTTAAATGTGAGATCTGGGGTCAAAAAGACCTCAGATCTAACATTTACACTAAAGTGCAATAAAAAATAAATTAAAAAAATGGAATGTCATTTTTTTTGCAAAAAAAATAATTTCCCTTTTAAGACCATTGGGCGGAAGTGACGTTTGATGTCACTTCCGTCCTCTAATGCTATGGAGCCGAGTGGGGGCCATCTTTCCCTCACTAGGCATCCAGGCAGTGAGGGGAGTAGACGCGATCGTCTCTGCCTCTACCGATGGCTCCGGTAAGCGGCGCAGATGGCCCTCTCCTGCCCTCTGATAAAAGTGATCTTGCGGAGCATCCACTGCTGAGACCACTTTTATTTGAAAGAGAACCATGCGATGTTGCTTGAAATACCGGGGCTATGGCAGCTAGCTGCTGCCATAACAACGGTATTTAGCATCAAATACTGAAATACAGCTACGGCGATTTGCGTGAGGTGGTTAAGCCCCTATGGCTACAGAAATCTGAAGAAAAAGGAAACATTTTATGAGGGATTAGAGTTGACTGTATGCTCTATACATGATTTATGTAATATATTTCTATATGTTCTTTGTACAATAAAGTTAGGTTTCTCACATATGATCTGGTATTTGCAAGTGTTTCAATTTAGTGTAATATTTTGTTACAGTATCTTACCTAATAACACAAATATGCAAGCAAGAATTGCAATTAATGCCCCTCTGCTGAGGCTTATGGGTAATGTATATGGTTCAGCGCTGCAGGACATTATGTCACCATCTTCATCACAGCTGCAAACTTGTATTGTTAGAGTACCAGTACTGCTCAGCATGGGCCTCCCATTGTCTAATACTAAGACGGGGATGTAAAACATGCTCTGTTCAGACTGTTTGAAGCCAGATTTCCTGGTTAAGATCCAAGCAGTGTTATCTGTGCAGATAAAAAGACACATTTTTTAGCAGTTGAAACCTAGTTGTTATTGTATAATGCTTAATTACCAAAAAAACAATAGTTACAAATTTTACTAAAGTAGTAACACAAATGAATAAACAATTAATAGATTATTATTATTATTATTATTATACAGGATTTATATAGCGCCAAAAGTTTACGCAGCGCTTTACAATATAAAAGGGAGACAATACAGTTATAATACAATAAAATACAGCAGGATTAAGAGGGCCCTGCTCAGAAGAGCTTACAATCTAATAGATTGGGAATGAGCTCTTAAACCAAGGCTTTCCTCTAAAGACAGTGTCACTTTTGCCTCTAGATCTGCATTTTCCATGATTCCGTACATGAAATCATCCATTTACTGTAAGGGCATGAAAGTTCAGCTGAGAGTTGATATAAGGACACAGGAATCTGTGACAGTTATCACATGCTTTGGGACATATTTTATGTCACAGTGGTGTAGTGGATAGCACTTTCACCTAGCAGTAAGAAGGGTCGCTGGTTCAAATCCCAACCACGACACTACCTGCCTGGAGTTTGCATGTTCTCCCTGTGCCTGCGTGGGTTTCCTCCGGGTACTCCGGAATCCTCCCTCACGCCAAAGACATGCTGGTAGGTTAATTGGATCCTGTCTAAATTGTCCCTAGTATGTATGAATGTGAGTTAGGGACCTTAGATTGTAAGCTCCTTGAGGGTAGGGACTGATGTGAATGTACAATGTATATTGAAAGCTCTGTGTAAATTGACGGCGCTATATAAGTACCTGAAATAAATAGTATATAGCAGTGGCGTAACTAGAACTTTCAGGGCCCCGATGCAAGAAACCATGAAGGGCCCCCCTGACCCCCAGACAGGGCCCTTTCCTCCGAGCCTGGTGGCGCAGCAACAGGGCCCGTGGGTGGCTGCATATAAAGGAACCGATTTCTCCATTTCCCCCTGCTTCTCCTCCTCTCCCTCCCGCAGGCATTTAGCGGCTGCAGGAGGAAAATCAGGAGATCGGTTCCTCTATGCCAGTGTTTCTCAATCTTTTTCCAGTCAGGGCACCCTTGGAGTATACCCTTAGGTGAATGGGGCTGCACTGCAACGACTCCGCAACTGTGTACATACAGTTGCAGCATAGTGATGATGCATTTAAGAGGTTAAAACGGGCGGTCAGGAGGCAACACATTGCCTTTTTACCGGTTGTCAAATGCCTCCGAAAAGGGATCTGAGCATTGATCGTTTTTCAGAGGAACACCATTTTTTTTTTGCTGGTACTATGAACAAGCAAGAAAAAAATCAGTTCTGATTGTACACATATAGGGGGTCAGGATTAAAAGTGCATACATTAAATGTGCATACATACATGTACGCACACACACACATACATACAAATATATAACACACACACACACATAATACACACACATATACTGTATATACACACACATGTATATAAACACACACATATATATAAATGCACAAATGCACACACACACACGCATATGCACATGCACACACACATATATACATACAGAAAGCCTTTTAAAAAATGGCAGTCCTTTACCTTATCTCTTCCTGCAGGGTACTGCACTGTAGGGGGAGACAAAGAGCACAGCACACACTGTGCTTTCACTTTAGGTCTAATGAGTGTGACAAGCTCCGCGCAGTGCAGATTTACAGTTTGGCTGAGGATCAGGGAGCTCGGTCTCAGCCCCCCTTGCCACTCCTCCTATCGAGGTATACAGGGGGCCCTCAAGGGCCCCCTGAAGCATGGGGCCCGGTTGCCATGGTGACCTCAGTGACCCCTATAGTTCTGCCACTGGTATATAGAATGTGCATGTACTAGTAGGCAAAATGAAAGTACTGCAGAAAACAAAATTGGTCTGTTTGATTATGGATTTTATGTAATTTGTTGTACATTTAAAACTTGAGCTTTCTTTTGATAAATCATTAAAGCTGCACTTCAGCTATGATTTGCATTGCATACTTACATTGGTCTACTTTGGCACAATGTAAGTATACATTACTCATACCTGATTGAATGAGGTGGAGAGGAGGGGCAATGACATCAAGATCCTAATGCCTTCCAATCAGCAAATGCTTTGCAGTCATGAAAAAATACAAGGTGTTCTAAGAATGGCACCTGTAGTCTGTGTGCAGTGGGGAAACCACTTGCAGAGAACCTGAGCAGGACCAGGAACCTCACAGCTATCACTCTAGTAGCACTGACTACTACAGGGATTTCTGCCTTCCCAAGCTGTCCATCCGGTATGTATAATGCATACTTACATTATTAAAAGAACTTTCATACTCACAAGTAGTAAGTGAATAAAAGCTAACATCAAGGCCTAAAGGCATAAATCTGTCCTGACCCCCAGTAAACTAAAAAGTGCTGTGTACACAGGAATTTTCCTACTGCTCGCTGTGTGTACTGGGACTCCTGGACGCTGGCTCCGAGTACTTCTGCCCACACTGTCACTCCGCCTCAATGTGATTTGTCTCTATGGCAACTACATGAAGAGGATTACAGTAGTTGTTTTAATAAATTACTTTAAAAAATGTAATACACTATGTGCAAATTTTATTTCTGTGGGCGAATCATCTTCTTTTGGAGTATGGAACAGCCATCCACATAGGCAGAGAAGGAATCCTTGAATGACAGCTCTATTGGGGAGGGGAGACGTTGCAGTCTGGAGTCCCAAGCATCCATCTATGCATGACAGCTTGAGCTTGTTTGCCTTTTCTTTTTACTGTGGCGAGTAAAGATCAGATCCCTGTGGTGAAAGTGATCACTGTAGATTGTTCTGGGGTAGTGCATGAAAGGACATTTATTTATTTTTATCTTTATTGATTGTTGGTGTTTCAGACATTTTTATAATTTAGTTCATTAGTTGTTGATATATATATACATACAATCATTCATTGGCACACAGAGGGTATTGTTTTTTTTTCTTTTTTATGTCTTGAATAGGACAAAAAAACTCCCCGAAGTACAGAAATATAATTACAGATGTAACACAGGTACAACTTTTTGTTGGTCACACAGATCATAGGGGCTTTGCCTGCTATGCTGTTAGCCAACTTCAACATGCTTTTAGAAAGCTTTAGCAATACTTCAAACATGTTAAAAGCCTGATGAAGGCCACAGCTTGTTTAGTCCGTTTAAGATCAGTGTTCAACCGTGTTCAACATCCCCGTAAAACTTCAAGAAAATAGCTTGAAGCTTGTTGAAAGCTTTGCACGTGCTTTGTAAAAGCTTGCTGTACATGCTATTCTTATACAAGCTGAAAACTGTATGTACATGGCCCTAGACGACAAGGTGAAAATGGTTTGTTTTGATAGTATACTGGGACCAGGGTAACTGGCAAGCTTTTTATATGTTTAGTTAGCTACCCCACATAAATAGGCTTTTTTCATTTAAAAAGTAAATTCACACTTCCTAGCTTCAATTACTTTTCCATGCCCTGACAACTGTCCCTGTGTCAAAATAAAGAAAAAGAACATACTCACCAGTGAATGTGTCCAGCTTCCTGGCAAACAAAATTGTCCCTCGACACTCTGCTCCTGTGCCACCATCTTGGGACAAGATCCCGTGCATGCTAGGGTTGCCACTTCATCTCTTCAAAACTAAACACATATTAATTACACAGGTTCTGAGGCTAATTTAATTCACATGAGGCATTAAGTGCATTTAGTTACCACCTTAATCAGCCACAGAACATGTGTAATTAATATGTGTTCGGTTTGAAAGGGATGAGCTGGCAACCCTAGTGCATGTGCAGGCAAACCACAGGTCCAGTAGATTAGCAGGGACCTGCAGCTTTCTGTGTGTGTGTGTGTGTGTGTGGGGGTCATGTATGTGTGCAGACATGTCACAGGTCTCTGCTCTATCCCATAGACCTGCCAGAGACCTATGGACACTCAGTCTATGAAATTCTCTTCTGGACAATGGTTCAGGAATCTAAATAGTACAGAAGTTAAAAGAAAAGTATATATGATTTTAAAAAGGGAGACATGCTATGTATGGGTGAAGGTCTGCTTTAGCTCAAAAGAGGAGTGTATTTTAAAGGACTGCTGCCCATTTCCTGTTTCCTGTTCCTGACTTGCCACATGTCAGAAAAATACAAAGTCTGTTATGAAAAAGGGTGTGGAAAAGCAACCCTACATGCTGCCTCTCTAAAGCAAATGTAAAAGATTTAAAACTTGTAAACTAAATATATCTAGCCAGTAAATAGCATCAGCTAAACATTACATTTTAAGTTGTATGCTGCTTTTCTACACCAACTTTGACTAGTAACAGCAGCTGTTTACAAGTCTCTACTTATGTCTGATGGGGGGAGGTTACTATAGGGCATTTCATTCCCAGTTTGTTGATTTGCAGACATGTGCTAACATGTTACTTGTTTAACAGAATATATAATCGGCCAATTAATCAGACAGGGAGTAACTTGCAGTTAACCAAACAGGTGCAAAGTTGGAAACAATAATGCAAAACAGGTTCAGGATGCCAAAGAACATGCATACACAGCAGAATAATACAAGGCACTGGATCCGACCTGTGTTGTCAAGCTACTTAGAAGAGGTAGGTCTTGAGTTTCTTTCTGAAGGCCTGATGGTTTTCTTCCATGCGAATGTGAGTAGGTAGAGCGTTCCATAGCCGTGGTTCTTGGACTGTAAATCTTCGTTCTCCCTTTGTTTTGTAGCGGGTTTTTGGAATAAGGAGGAGGTTATGGTTAGAAGATCGAAGACTGCGATTAGGTGTGTAGCGTTTTATTTTCTCGCATAGGTATTGAGGAGCGTTTCCTTGTATACATTTGTGGGTGAGGCAGAGGGTCTTGAAAGTGATACGATTCTTTACGGTTAGCCAATGTAGGCTCCTCAGGGAAGGGGAGATGCATTCCCAGGTTTTTTTTCCTGTTAACAGTCTTGCTGCCGTGTTTTGCATGAGTTGTAAGCACGCAAGTTGATATTGGGGTAGTCCTATGTAGAGGGAGTTTGCGTAATCGAGTCTGGAATTGATGATTGTTCCAACTACTGCTGCTTTGTCCTCTTCTGGCACGAAGGGGATGAGTCTACGTAGCAGGCGGAGGAGATGGTGAGATCCGCTGACTACTGATCCTATTTGTGCATCCATTGACATTTCTGAGTCAAAAATGACTCAGAGGCTTTGGTGCTTGGAGAGATGGTCTGTCCAAAGATGGTGGGAGGTGTCCATGGGGTCTTAGTCACACCTGGTTAGCCAAGTTTGTGGCCCTCCACTGTCAGAACTGGCACGCAGACAGAAACCTAATAGCATACAGCTTCTCTGATAGACCCAGCTACTGTGGGGAATCATGTCTCAATTGCTACCAGTACTCCAGTTCCAGTGGGGTGACCCTTTGTCCTTGAAACTTTGATTCCTCCAGCTTTTTATGAAGATAATAGTAGTAGTAGGTTTGTTGTTAAGTTGTTAAGTAGAATCTGTTTGTAATTTTGAACTGGTACATTTTTAACGTGTTTAGCTCCAGCCAAAAAATCTATTTTAAGCTTTTTGGAAAACATAGGGAAGGGTTATCACACCTGTGACATTTGTTTTGCTGTCTGTGCTCCTCTTCAGAAGATTTCACTTCACTTTTTGTCCCAATGACAAATGTTTTTTGAAAATTTGGTGTTTTTTTGTGAAACAAGGATTGGTGATAAAGCATCAGTGGAAAGGAGAAATGTTTTTCCCATATTAACTCTTACAGGAGAGAATTTCCCTTCCTAGGGTTAGATTTCACCTCACTTCCTGTTGTCTCCTTCCGTTTGCAAGTAGGAGTCATTTGTAAGTTGGATGTTTGAAAGTAGGGGCCTGCCCTATATACTCAGCAGAAATTTGGGCCTTAGGTGTTGTTGTGGCCACAACACTGTAAGCCCTCATAGGGCCCTGCTGTGAAATATTAGATCAAGAATTGTAATTACATGCCCCTGTTGAACGGGGCAGAAAAATTGGGCCTTTGGTGGTGGTGGTGGTGCTGGTGCCACAACACTGTAAGTCCTCACTCGCTCTTGGTGGGGGCAGAAACGGGCCCTGCTGTGAAATATTAGATCAAGAATTGTAATTACATGCCCCTGTTGAACAGGGGCTGAAAAATTGGGCCTTAGGCACTGGTGCTGGTACCACAACACTGCAACCCCTCACAGATACTCTAGTTGGAACTCAGGAACAAGCCCTGCTGCAAAGTATTGCATCAAAAATTGTAATTACACGCCCCTGTTAAACAGGGGCTGAAAAATTGGGCCTTAGGCACTGGTGGCAGCGCCCAGAACCAAAAATGTTCTTACAAGCTATCAGCGTGATCATTGAGGAAGAGGATAATTACTCAGGATAGTCACTCAGCATCAGCATAGGCAGTCTTTGAAGGGATCTGAGATTTAAAAAAAATTATTTGGTTACATCAGCATCAGGTGCTTGGTAGCTGGTGGTGATCCAAGACTGATTCCTTTTGATGAAGGTCAGTCGATCCACCGAGTCGGTGGACAGACGCACCTGTGATCGGTTACAAAGCCTCCAGCAGCACTGAATGTGCGTTCCGAAAGAACGCTGGATGCAGGGCAGGCCAGTAGCTCAATTGCTTACTGTGCAAGCTCTGGCCAGTGATCCATCCTCAAGACCCTGTAACCCAGAGGATTTTCAGTGGGAAAGGTGTCCAAGTCAGATCTTGCCCCTAGGTATTCCTGCACCATGTAAAACAGACGCTGGCGATGGTTGCTGGAACTGATCATACCTTGGGGCTGCGGACTAAAAAATTGTCTGAACGCCTCGGTCAGACGGCCACCTTCTCCACCGCTCCTTCTTTGACTGACCGAAGCCTCAGAAACACGTTGTCCAGAAAAAGGAGTTTGTAACCTCCCAGTCTCTGGGAACGCCTTGCACAGACCTTTCTGCAAGGCCTCCCGAAGATGTTTCATCCTCTGCTCCCTCTGCGACGGCAAGATAAGATCTGCAACCTTACCCTTGTAACGTGGATCAAGGAGGGTTGCCAGCCAGTACTGGTCCTTCTACTTGATACCACGAATACGAGGATCCTTACGCAAGCTTTGAAGGATCAGGGAGGCCATGCAGCGTAGGTTTGCTGAGGCGTTCGGTCCGGAGTCCTCTGGGTCACTAAGGACGACATGGTCCGCAGCCACCTCCTCCCAGCCATGTACAAGTCCATGTGTTTCTTGGGACTGATCTCTTAAAGACTGCTGCTGATGCTGAGTGCCAGGCTCCACCTCCATACTGACACAATCCTCCTCCTCCTCGTCCTCCTCCTGTGTGATCGGCGGGTACGCAGGAACACTGTCTGGATAAAGGGGCCCTTGAGAGCTAAGGAAGTCCTCCTCTTCCTGCCTCTGTTCTGCCTCAAGTGCCCTGTCCACTATTCCACGCAGCGTGTGCTCCAATAGGTGGACAAGGGGGACAGTGTCACTGATGCATGCACTGTCACTGCTCACCATCCTCGTGGCCTCCTCAAATGGTGACAGGACAGTGCATGCATCCCTGATCGTGGCCCACTGGTGTGGGAAAAAAAAAACAAGCTCCCCTGACCCTGTCCTGGTGCCATAGTCGCACAGATACTCATTGATAGCCCTCTGCTGCATGTGCAGCTGCTGCAGCATGGCCAACGTTGAGTTCCACCTGGTGGGCATGTCACAGTTTAGGCGGTTCTTGGGCAGGTTAAACTCCTTTTGGAGGTCTGCCAGCCAAGCACTGGCATTATATGACCGGCGGAAATGCACACAGACTTTTCTGGCCTGCCTCAGGACATCCTGTAAGCCCGGGTACCTGCCCAAGAACCACTGCACCACCAAGTAAAGGACGTGAGCCAAACAGGGCACATGGGTCATTTGTCCCTGTCAGAGGGCAGAGAGGAGGTTGGTGCCATTGTCGCAAACCACCATTCCTGCCTTAAGTTGGCGTGGCCTCAACCACCTTTGAACCGGCCCCTACAGAACTGACAGAACCTCTGCCCCAGTGTGGTTCCTGTCCCCCAAGCACACCAGCTCAAGCACCACATGGCATCTTTTGGCCTGCATACTTGCGTAGCCCCTTGAACGGCTACGGAGCACCGCTGGTTCCAAGGACAAAGCACAGGAAGAGGCCATGGAGGAAGAAGAAGAGGAGGGGGTGGAGGAGAGAGGTATGTCACAATCATTAGTGGTGGCATTTTGGAGGCGTGGTGGTGGAACAACCTCCAACACTACTGCACCTTGTCCTGCTTCCTTCCCAGCTGCCAACAGAGTCACCCAATGCGTGGTGAAACTTAGGTAACGTCCCTGTCCATGCCTGCTGGACCATGAGTCAGCGGTAATATGCACCTTACCGCTGACCACCTTGTCCAGCGAGGCATGGACATTGCCTTCCACATGCCGGTAGAGAGCCAGAATCGCCTTCTGTGAGAAAAAGTGGCATTTGGGTACCTGCCACTGAGGAACCGCACATTCCACAAACTCACGGAAGGGGGCAGAGTCTACCAACTGAAAAGACAGCAGTTGAAGTGCTAGCAATTTTGCCAAGCTAGCATTCAACCGCTGGGCATGTGGATGGCTGGGAGTGAACTTCTTTCGGCGGTGCAGCAGCGGGGGCAGGGAAATTTGCCTGGTACAATCTGACGTCGGTGTACTGAAAGCAGATTGCCCACAAGTACTTGGCTGTGACACACCTGATTCTACACCTTCATTACTCTCAGTGCAGGTCTCAGAGAGGACTGAAGGTATAGTGGGGTTGGAGATCTCAGCTGATGAGGAGCAAGGAGAGGTCCTCTTTGTTCTTTGGTGTGGGTCTTTTAGATACGCTTGCCAACAAACTGCATGGCAGGTCAACATATGTCTGGTCAAGCATGTGGTGCCCAAGCGGGAGATGTTTTGGCCACGCGAGATACGCTTGAGACATAAGTTGCAAATAGCAGCGGTGCGATCTAATGCACTCGTCTCAAAAAAGGCCCACACCAAAGATCTTTTGGAATAACGTGCAGAGACAGCAGCGCCCTGCACATGCGGAGCTTTGGGGTGTGATGCAGTCAGTGTGCTGCCCTTAGGCTGGCCCCTGGAGGGCATCCTGCCTCATTGGTGATGTGCCTCCTCCTCCTCGCTTCTATCAGGGACCCATGTTGAGTCAGTGACCTCATCATCCCCTCCCTCCTCATCACTGGAGCAAACCTGGCAGTATGCTGCTGCAGGGGGAGCATGACTGCCAGATTACTGTCCTTCTTGGGCACCCCCTCTGTCCGTGCTCACGTTACTGCTTTCATCTAGCTCAGTATCATCATCAGAGCCTTCTAAACGCTGGGCATCCTCCTGGAGCATGTACCCAACACTGTGGTCAAACAGTTCAAGGGACTCCTCAGGAGGACATGGTGGGGCTAGGGAAGGAGTCACTGATGCCATTGAGCTGAGGGAAGAGGCCGCGTTGGCAGCTGCTTTGCCAGACAAAGTACCCTGAGCATGGGTGAGAGAGGATGAGGAGGACGAGGACGGCATGGTCATCCACTCGACCAAGTCTTCCGTATGTTGCGGCTCAACACGGCCAGCTGCCAAAAAAAAGGCCAAGCGTGTCCCACGGCCATGTGCTGATGAGGATGCACCGTCTCCATGACCAGCACTGTTGCCTCTAGACACAGAGCCTGCTTGCCCTCTTTTATTGGCTTGTGACTGTCTTCCTCTCCTTGTTGGCCTTCCAGACATACTAATGGCCTGTAGCTGCACTAAGCTGGGATATATATATATATATATATATATATATACTGATACTGCAGCTAGCAAAATCAACTACCTGCCTGTAGTATGAGAACAGCACCAACCTTCTACAGGTAGCTTTAGCTGAACACTGTGCAGAGCTTGCAAAAAACTAACTTGTAGCTTATTTAGCTGCCTGCGGTAGTGATAGGATCAGGAAAACACCACCAACCTTCTACAGGTAGCTTTAGCTGAACACTGTGCAGAGCTCGCAAAAAACTATCTTGTAGCTTATTTAGCTGCCTGCGGTAGTGATAGGATCAGGAAAACACCACCAACCTTCTACAGGTAACTTTAGCTGAACACTGTGCAGAGCTCGCACTACACTAACTTGTAGTTTTAGCTGAACACTGTGCAGAGCTTGCAAAAAACTAACTTGTAGCTTATTTAGCTGCCTGCGGTAGTGATAGGATCAGGAAAACACCACCAACCTTCTACAGGTAGTTTTAGCTGAACACTGTGCAGAGCTTGCAAAAAACTAACTTGTAGCTTATTTAGCTGCCTGCGGTAGTGATAGGATCAGGAAAACACCACCAACCTTCTACAGGTAGCTTTAGGTGAGCACTGTGCAGAGCTCGCAAAAAAATAACTTGTAGCTTATTTAGCTGCCTGCGGTAGTGATAGGATCAGGAAAACCCCACCAACCTTCTACAGGTAGCTTTAGGTGAACACTGTGCAGAGCTCGCAAAAAACTAACTTGTCGCTTATTTAGCTGCCTGCAGTAGTGATAGGATCAGGAAAACACCACCAACCTTCTACAGGTAGCTTTAGCTGAACACTGTGCAGAGCTCGCACTACACTAACTTGTAGTTTTAGCTGAACACTGTGAGGAGGATGCACTACACTAACTTGTAGCTTTAGCTGAACACTGTGCAGAGCTCGCACTACACTAACTTGTAGTTTTAGCTGAACACTGTGCAGAGCTCGCAAAAAACTAACTTGTAGCTTATTTAGCTGCCTGCGGTAGTGATAGGATCAGGAAAACACCACCAACCTTCTACAGGTAGCTTTAGCTGAACACTGTGCAGAGCTTGCACTAAACTAACTTGTAGTTTTAGCTGAACACTGTGAGGAGGATGCATTACACTAACTTGTAGCTTTAGCTGAACACTGTTCAGAGGATGCACTACACTAACTTGTAGCTTTAGCTGAACACTGTGCAGAGCTCGCACTACACTAACTTGTAGTTTTAGCTGAACACTGTGAGGAGGACGCACTACACTAACTTGTAGCTTTAGCTGAACACTGTGCAGAGGTCACACTACACTAACTTGTAGTTTTAGCTGAACACTGTGAGGAGGACGCACTACACTAACTTGTAGCTTTAGCTGAACACTGTGAGGAGGATGCACTACCCTAACTTTTAGCTTTAGCTGAACACTGTGAGGAGGATGCACTACACTAATTTGTAGTTTTAGCTGAACACTGTGCAGAGGTCACACTAAACTAACTTATAGCTTTAACTGAACACTGTGAGGAGGACGCACTACACTAACTGTAAATAGTCTAGCTGCCTGACTGTGGTACTAATAGGATCAAAAGAACACCAGCAATTTTCTTCAGGTAGCTGTAAATACTGTAGACAAGCCTGCCTGTCAGTAGGAAGATAACAGGAACGGATCTAGCTAAACTGAATACAGTGTGTATATATATATATATATATACACAACACCTAGGATGCATATATATACACAATACACTGTAAGTGCAGCTAACTCACTGACTGTCCCGCCTAATCTATCTAACATAAATCAAATGACACTGTCTCTCTGTCTATATCTTTCAACGCCGGAACACACACTACACAGGGCCGCCCTGTAGGCGGCCTTATATAGTGTGGGCGTGTACTAAATCCCCTGAGCCATAATTACGGCTCTCTGTTCAGACGGCGCTGTGATTGGCCAAGCATGCGGGTCATAGTGCATGCTTGGCCAATCATCAGCCAGCAATGCACTGCGATGCCGCAGTGAATTATGGGCCGTGACGCGCCACACGAATTTGGCGCGAATGGCCCATATCATTCGCAATTCGGCGAGCGGGCGAACAGACGATGTTCGACTCGAACATGGGTTCGACTCGAACACGAAGCTCATCCCTACTGATTACTTTGATGGGGAGCTCACTGGGATATCGTGCTTGAAATCTAGTTCTGCCAGGATAGTGACTTGCAAGACGGTATCAAAAAGAAATGTAATTGCTTGGGCGTCAAACCATTGATGTACAACAGGACAGTCCAGGGGCGGCCCGTGCACTGTGGGCACATGGGCGCCACCCCCCATCCATGCGCCTTTCAGGACGCCAGACGCATGGATTCCTAAGGCGGGGCGAGAGGGGGTGGTACTTTTTGAAGCACCTGATTAGAGCCAGAGGCTCTAATAGACTTCAAAATAGGAGGGCTCGGGCGCAGAGAGTGCGCCCTGATCCCACCCAATTGTGTGATGATAGCGAATTAATTTTCGCTATTTTCACACTAATGCTTCTCCCCGCCAATCAGGAAGGCAATTTGTCAGACCTGTTTCCCGATTGGTCAAAGAGCCAGGGCATCCTATTGGATGTCTGGCTCTTAGGAAGAGGTGGCACAGAGGAGACACGAGGACAGACAACAGGACTGGCGGTAAGTGACCACCTGTGGGGGGTTCTGTCAGAGAGCCATGAGTGGGGGGGCTGTCAGAGCCGCAAGTGGGGGGGATCAGAGCCGCAAGCGGGTGAGAGTCAAAGCCACGAGCGGGGGGCCGTCAGAGCCGTGAGTAGGGGGGTCAGAGCCGCGAGCGGGGAGCCATCAGAGCCGCGAGGGGGCCATCAGAGCCTTGAGCGGGGGGCCATCAGAGCCATGAGGCGGGTCGGTGGGCACAGTGGCTGCATATACTGGGCACAAGTGGCTGCATTTGATGGGCACAATGAGGCTGCATATGATAGGCACAATTGGCTGCATTTAATGGGCACAAGTGGCTGCATATGATGGGCACAAGTGGCTGCATATGATGGGCAAAAGTGGCTGCATTTGATGGACACAATGACTGCATATGATGGGCACAAGTGGCTGCATATGATGGGCACAAGTGGCTGCATATGACGGGCACAAGTGGCTGCATTTGATGGGCACAAGTGGCTGCATTTGATGGGCACAAGTGGCTGCATTTGATGGGCACAAGTGGCTGCATATACTGGGCACAAATGGCTGAATATACTGGGCACAAGTGGCTGCATTTTACGGGCACAAGTAGCTGCATATGATGGGCACAAATGGCTGCATATACTGGGCACAAGCGGCTGCATTTGAGGGCACAAGTGGCTGCATTTGACAGGCACAAGTGGCTGCATATGATGGGCACAAGTGGCTGCATTTGATGGGCACAAGTGGCTGCATATGATGGGCACAAGTGGCTGCATTTGACGGGCACAAGTAGCTGCATTTGATTGGCACAAGTGGCTGCATTTGATGGGCACAAGTGGCTGCATATACTGGGCACAAGTGGCTGCATTTGACGGACACAAGTGGCTGCATTTGATGGGCACAAATGGCTGCATTTGATGGGCACAAGTGGCTGCATATGATGGGCACAAGTGGCTGCATATACTGGGCACAAGTAGCTGCAATTGACGGGCACAAGTGGCTGCATTTGATGGGCACAAGTGGCTAAATTTGATGTGCACAAATGGCTGCATATGATGGGCACAAGTGGCTGCATATACTGGGCACAAGTAGCTGCATTTGATAGGCACAAGTGGCTGCATTTGATGGGCACAAGTGGCTGAATTTTGATGGGCACAAGTGGCTGCATATGATGGGCACAAGTGGCTGCATTTGAGGGGCACAATGGTGGCATATGATGGGCACAAGTGGCTGCATATGGTTAGCACAAGTGGCTGCAATTGACGGGCACAAGTGGCTGCACATGATGGGCACAAGTAGCTGCATATGATGGGCACAGTGGCTGCATATGATGGGCATGGTGACTGCGTTTGATGGGCACAGTGGCTGCATTTGATGGGCACAGTGAGGCTGCAATTGATGGGCACAGTGAGGCTGCAATTGATGGGGGGGTTTCAGTATTTTTCAGTTTGTTTGCTCCCCCCCAAAATTTTGAGCACCAGCCGCCACTGGGACAGTCAGCCATACATCTTTAGTTCTTAAATGGGAGGTCGTTCCATCTTGCTGTCCCAATGCTTGCCTCCTAATAATGGAACATACTAGTTTAACGGGTTCTTCTGTTTACAATTTGGGCAACTGTGGCAGTCTCTCTGATGATGGCCTAACTCTTCACAACTCCAGCACCAGGATCAGGACTTCAAGGAAGTGTTTGCCTTTTCCATGAGGGGGCATCTTCTACTTGCCCCTCAGAACAGTATTCTTTCTCCTGTTATAAATCAATGTTATCATTAAAAACCTTAGTCTCCTGAATGTTTGTTTGACACCCTCATTGGACTGTATGTACGTGGATTCTCAACTCTGGGTTCTTTCCCTGTTACTAAGGGGTGTCCCTGTTTTGTGAAGTGCTGCCAAAACATTACAACGTGCCCAGTTACGGTTTCAGTGGTCTTTTAAAATCTGAATCCAGTGCCCCATATGTTCCTAGTTCTTGTGTTTAGGTTTTTATTTCCTCTCACTTTCACTCCCAGTAACCGAAAATGTTTGGAAATCTTTCCATTGGAGACAGAGACAAAAATTAAACTGGGCAGGGAAACCTATGACAACATTTTTATTGTTGTTTGTGCCTTCCTGTTGCGGTGACACCCCACATTTCTCGTACTGGTGTCACATGTATAAAAGATGAGGGGATCGAACTTTCCTCATTAAGGTCTCCAACATCAATACAAATCTGATATAAATTCCAACCCTTGACCAATCAACCTAAAATGTAAAAACGCTTAGTACAATACAGTCTGATGCAAATGTGTTGGTTTTATAATCATAATAAGGACAATCCTACACATAAATCTAGTCTTCAATATAGATACCTTGGTTATCCCTTAATGTAAAATTTGGGTTGTTAGCTCCCTCTGGAGGCAGGCTGTAGGATATATGTTGGCCTTCTTGAGGATCATCTTGGTCTATTGCACTTAAAGTCTGAATCAGCTGAAATGTAAATGAAGAATAGAACAGGTGAAAATACTGATAACTGAACTCTATTAAATGCCTTTGTTAAAGAAGCTTAAGCTGTTTGAAGTATATAATACATAACAGACAGTCACAATTCAGAGGAAAATTAACTGTCATTCAGTAAAATGTTGGAAGATCATAGGTGAACATCAACATTACATTCGAGTAACTCAAGTAAAGCTTCAAATTTAGGGAGTTTATGAATCATTTATTCTACCACTGATGAAGGGTTGCTTCATTTAGAAATCCAGGGGATTCTAACATAAGAGAAACAAGACTTCATTTTATAAAAGGCGCAGTGTAATATCTGATCTTCCATATTTGTCCTTACTGCTAGTGATTTTTATTGTAATCAAACTTTACTGTAATTTTTCTTGTAATCAAATATGTTTCCATTAAACTTGTTTGCCTTTTATCTTCTTTTCATGTTTGTGTTACCATGCAATTGACCTTTGGCAAAGCAACCTTTGGGTAATACAGCCATAGAGCATATGGAGGGTTAGACTGCGACTAAAAACCATTCGTATGGCTAAAGCATGCAATACAGGATGCTAAATCTGAATATAATTATTATCTATGTGAATAAAAATAGAATAGGGGATGCGGCAGCTTTCTTTTAATAAACAATATACTACACTATCTGCCTTCTGTGGCTCTTTTTGGTGGAGCCAATTTTCACAGCAATCTGTGATGGGAGAAGGAGACAGATTAATATTGCGGAAGATATATGATACTGCAGAGTTTTTCTATTTTCACATACCCCTGCATATTGGATTGTGATCATACCTAGGAGGAGAGAGTTAGATGGGGAATCTGATGGAGATGGAGATTGACCTTTGAACTGAGGGGTCTGTTATCTCTGATATCCATGCTTTATGGTCACTTGTTGGCCGGGTACATCTGGTGAGCACATTTTATACTCACTTCGGGTGGAGCGCTATTGTTTTTGGAGTATTGGAGCACTTATTAATTCAGGAGCACGGTGTTGGAGATCAAATTGAAGATTAATTAATCACAGCAATACATGAACTTTTATGTTTTTTTATGAATATTGATTATTTATGCACATTTGATTATATATCAATTTATTTATTTATGGTACTATTTATTTATTCACAGTATTGTTTCATTGTCTATTGATTGATCTATTTATGGTTTTATTTATTTATTTATTTATTTACATTATGGTTTAATTGTCCAGTTCAGTTAGTAGTTTATACACTTTTTTTCATGATTATTATATATGACCTGTGAAACTGATAGGATCTTCACCATTCTGTCTGTATTGGGATATTATGTGTGCTTATAGAAAAAGACTTCTGTTGATGACATCTAATAAATCTATATTCAGAGTAATTTCACATGTATTACTATATAGCTAATGCTGTTAATTGTGAATTAAGAAACAGTATAGTTAATTATTTGAAAAATACTAAAAGAATATCAATTCACCCACAGATTTAAAAAAAAAAACTGTTTGCTAAATATTGACACATTCCTAAATTTGAACTTTAGACAAGCATTTAGATAAACAGAAGAAATAGTAATTAAGATCTGTTTTATCTGCCAAAAGATCTGAATTACTGTTCATTCAGTCCTGAGATTTACACAGCCCTGTCTGACAGCCCAGCCAATGTGTTTGCTGACACTTACAGTTAAGAAATACAATGGTTCAGAAGAGTTAAAATGCAAGGCCACCAAACAGCCTGGAAGTCCTCCTCAAAAGGTAAAGAGGTGCAATTAAGCTTAGTAAAGAGAGTGAATCTCCTGAACAAGGACCGAAATAAAAACCTGACAGTGGTTTTTGCTACTTACCACTCTATCCAAATCTAAAAAGAGGTTTTGCTTTAGTTATACTTTAAGTATAACTTTAAGTTGTTTTCTTTTGCAGCTAGTAAATAATTCTGCTCACACTTGGTACGTATGCTTATTCTATTACCGTATTTATCGGCGTATAACGCGCACTTTTTTCCCCTTAAAATCAGGGGAAAATCATGGGTGTGTGTTATACGCCTATCCCCCGCCGACTGTGAGCCTTTTGGCGGCTTTTGGCCGCTTTCGCCAAGAATGGGCGAAAGCCGCCGAGAGCCGCCGAGAATGGCCCAGAGCGGCCGAGAGCCGCCGAGGCACACTGAGGCACGCCGAGAATGGCCGAGGTCGGCCGAAAGCTGCCGAGAGCGGCGGGGCCATTTTTAAACAGCAGCTCTGCAAATGACACAGGGGCAAGGCTGCAGATTGACACTCACAAGGCTGCAATGATGGATAAGACTACAGATGGACACTCACAAGGCTACACTGACACTGACAACGCTGCAATGATGGACAAGGCTACAGATGGACACTGACAATGCTACACTGACACTGACAAGGCTGCAGATGGACACTGACAAGGCTACACTGACACTGACAAGGCTGCAATGATGTACAAGGCTACAGATGGACACTGACAAGGCTGCATTGATGGGCATTTAAATGTAAGTTTTTTTCCTTAAACTTCCCTCCTAAAAGTTTTTTTCCTTAAAATTCCCTCCTAAACTTGGGGTGCGTGTTATACGCCAGCGCATGTTATACACCGATAAATACGGTAATTCTTAGTGTCATTTTTTAAATGAAATAATGAAACAGTGGCCAATTACAAACTATTACAAACTCTTAATCTAGAAAAAAAGGGTATTGGCCAAAAATAGTGGGACCCATGGATTATCTTGGGGGAATTCTCATTGACTCTGTACAAACTCTCTAATTCACTGAAGCATACATGTGGGGTGGTTTATCCTGTGCGTGGGAGCCCAGCCTGGCCAAAATCTTGTGTCTTTAAATAGATCTTTCTATTCATTTGCATGTTTTTTATTTTGACAACACTTATTTAATGTCAGTATTCGCCCCTTTTGCAAAATGCACTTTCTGTGTTACCTACACTCTCCGGTGCATGAGCCCTTGGGAGTGGGGGTATGCTTTTTGGGTATGCCTACTTTTTCACCCACTTTACCAAGATGCATATTTCTATGTACATATGAGTTGAATATATCCTTAACCTATTAACCTCAACCACTTTTTGTTTTCAAGCTAATGTGTTTGTACTATACTGTTATAAAGTAAGCATACCCTTATGAAAAAATATATGTGAAATTCGACAGTGAATTGTATTTTGTATCAGTTGCTTAGTAAACACTAAAAAAAAAAAAGGCATTGCATTACTCTACAAAGTATTTTTGATTCTGTCCAATCATGCTAATAATACACTCACTTCACTAGTCACACTCACTAGTCAGTAAGATTATGTTCTGCTACTTCCTGGGTCAAGTTTACTGTCATGGGTCAACTTACTGCTTATTGCACAGAGTTGATGATGCTGATTAACTGTCAAATGAGACAGAAGAAAGAAGAAAGGTGAAGAAAGGCATTGCTGAATTAGCAATGATTTATCAAACCAAAAAATAAGTATATCACCCGTTTAATTGTGTAGTGTGAAGAATACGTGTAAATAAGATTATATATACATAACTATTTAGAAAAAGAGCAAACAGCAAACTTATATGTATTTCAACTGTGTATTTAGTGTTTGTCCAGCATTTCCTTTTACTTCTTTGATGGCCAGCTTGTTATTGAGTTTTGAAATGGTAAATGCCTTACACCCAACACAGATTCATATTAAATTGCAGCGAATTTATTGATGTATAAAAAAATAATCTACTCCGGAAGGTTTAGAGTGGGTAACGAGATTTACAGACAATCTGCCATTGGGGAAGAGAACAGCAAGTTATCACTTGCAGTGTAACAATTTAGGGTACATATATGATTATTTCACAAAGTTTTATGAAACACCATAAATTACTAAAAGGACTAATCACTTTTTCATTTTTATTGCTTTACTTTATACAAGTTAAATGGCATGCTATCTTGGTATCCACCTACTCACTCTTTTTCCACTATATTACAAGACCCTGCAAAAATCATCTCTATAGTTTGGTATTAAATTGCAATTTGTTACTAGGATGCTTTAGTACCCCTACAGCAAGCAGCTTGCTATGGGGCACCTGAGCCGAGCTGAAGCTCCGTGTGTTCATTCAGACACAGAGCTTTCGATCGGCCCGCCCCCTCTCTCCTCTGATTGGCTAACTGACTTTGACAGCCAATGGCGACGCTGCTGTGTCTCAGCCAATCAAGAGGGAGATTCCTGAACGGCGAGGGATTCGTGGACATCATTGGACAGAGAGGGGCTCTGGTAAGTATTAGGGGGAGCTGAAGGGGGCTGCTACACACAGAATGCTTTTTATCTTAATGCATAGAATGCATTAAGATAAAAAAAACCTTCTGCCTTTACAAGTCCTTTAATAATTGTCAGTAGGAAAAGTACAAGTACAAACTCTCAAACATGAAAGAAGAAACTTGCCTAATATATAATAGAAGACAAATCATATACTGGGGAAGTAAAGATTAATCATAATCACTGTCCCAGCCCATCAACTCCATCAGTTTATTCAGGCAGTGTTAATAAGAACATAACATGTTTCTTTATATTGATCTGTGAAAACCTGAAGCAACTACAAGACAAAGTAGATGCTTTAAGCAAGCAGTAACGGGTCTGTTACAATCAATACTGATTGTGCACAAGCTACCCCTTCTGTTTCAGGCAAGGCCTGAGTTGACAGCTGTAGAAATAGGTCATAATGGCAAGAAAGCTATCAAACTTAAAAGATTTTTTTTAATGGCAAAATTCTAAAAAATAACTTACAGGCTACCATTTTTAACTGATGACCTCAACTATTGCAGCAATACATTTTCACAGGGCCAAAACCACCAATATTACCCAGTGAAAATTGAAGCTGAACTGCAGGCAGCCATCTAAATTCACAATAGTAGTACAAGTGAGTAAACATATCTCTCCAAAATAGCCATTCTTGTCAGTCAGTCTTGTAACTTAGGTACCCCAGTCACACAGCATAGCTAGGTCCTTGACATATCCCTGATTATCAAAACATTCACTTTAGTTAAAGCTCTGATAAGAGCTAACCAAAACAGTTATTGGATAGTTTATTGGAAGAAACAGCAGCTTCAATTGGTCCATGCATTAAAATGAAAGGTCCTGTTATTTCCTTTTACTCTACACCCCCCCCCCCCCCCAATAAAAATTAAAAAATAAAAGCTAGTTTAAACCTAAAAATGTACACATATAAAAAAAATTAGGAGCAGAATGTTGAAAATACTCTTTTCAAACCCAGACTTCTGGCATGCTCACCTAAACCAAGATAATGTCACTCATCTTGCTCACAGGATCTTGGAGAGATTGAGGAACCCAAATATTGCTAAAATGTGCTCCAATAGAGGTCCATTCTAAAGGTTTTGTAATAGATACTTAACTGGATAAAGTGGGACTCTTCATATCTGCTGCTTACAGTTTAGCTTTAGGAATGCAACAATATACGAAGTGGATAACAGCTGTGTTACTTTGAGTAATATTCCAAGAAATGTTACTTTCTTTGGTCCATAAAGTTTGTAGTGAGCTTTTTTCAACCCAACTAGTGTTGGGTTGTAAAACAATTCTTACCTGTCCAGCTTTAGCATTTTCACACATAAAAGTTTCATAGAATTTTGTGAATACTGGAGCATTATCATTGACATCTAGTACTTTTATTGTAACCGGAACAGTTCCAATCTGTGCTGGATTATCTGAAAGATTGAAAAAATCAGAATGTAAATGATGTCCTTAGCTCTGTGCAATAAATGCAAGTAAATCACAGATTTGTAATGTAAATTACAATTTAGATGTTACAAAAAAATCTCCTAAAAAATTTCATGGTGGGTTTTTGGAGAAATGGACTGTTTGACATTTGAAGAGACATTTGGCATGGGTTTTTGTTGTTTTTCATTTGGTTGGTTTTAAAGGGGCACGAACATTTTCGTTGCATGACATTTTACGTGTGATAACATTGTTGTAGGTATCATTTTTATAGTCATTACAGCTTTTAAAATATAGTATTGATATTTTAACTCAAGGATTAGGGTTAGCTTTAGGAATTCTATTCCATTCCATGGGTAGCACAGTGGCTAAGTGGTTATCACTTCCGACTGGCAGCACTGGGATCATTGGTTCAAATTCCAACCACAGCACTACCTGCCTGGAGTTTGCTTGTTCTCCCTGTGCCAGCATGGGTTTCCTCCGGGTACTCCGGTTTCCTCCCACACTGCAAAGACATGCTGGTAGGTTAGTTGGCTCCTGTCTAAATTGGCCTTAGTATGTATATGTATGAATGTGAGTTAGGAAACTCATATTGTAAGCTCCTTAAGGGCAGGGACTGGTGTGCATGTACAATATATATATAAAGTGCTGTGTAAACTGATGGTGCTATACAAGTACCTGTACTAAATTCTATGATAGGTCTAAATTAAAATGGATCTTTAGTTTTTTGGGGCCCCCAGGTGCATTTGTCATAATGTGAAAATATGCACAGAATATTTGCTCATTATGTGTTCTCCCAAAATGCCTTCCTGCAACATGGCATCTGTGCTCCCCCTTGTCTCTTCATTGTTGCCGCTGCCATCTTATGGTCTTCAGAGTTAAAAGTCTACTTTCTTCTTATTGGCCAGCTACAGATGATGTAATGTCAACACATGTGCATGGGAGTTACTTCCTCCCAGCATCTGTGAAATGCCAGTACTGTACACTGCGCTGAGCATACATAGCTGTTCAGTGTGCAATTAGGAAAACATTTTTACCAGGCAGGGGAAGAGCTTTTAATGCAGAGGTGACTTACAAAGTCGTTTCATCTTCAACCTACTTGCTTACAATTTTTGTAAAAAACGAAGCTAACTTTAAGGTTGAAGGTCAATACGTAGGTCACACATTTGTTTGTGTGATGAGTGTATAACACATTAAATAAAATGACTTTAGCCAGAAATTCATGTTCTGAGATTTCTGGTGCCAAAAGTTCAGAGCTAAACAAAACCAGACAAGTTTTGAGAATTTGAAAATTAATGTTCCATAAAATGTAAACAAATTAAAACACAACTTCAGCCAAAAAGGTTTTTAGTTTATTATAGACTTGGAAAAAGCATTTTACACATAATATACTTACTCATCTCCATTGCTAAAATTGTGATATTATGCCATGCCAGTTCTTCCCTATCCAATGGCCTCGCTGTCATCAATGCTCCTGTAGTAATGTCAACATAGAAATATCTCCCAGGATCACTGTTTCTGTCAATAGAATATCTGGAAAAAGTATTAAAATCTGTTACATATAGTCCATTTTTAAATTTTAGCTTACAAGAGCCAATATTTTGTTTTGTTTTTTAATGCAAAATATTACAAAAAAATTACATAAAATTTTATGTATCAATAAATTTAAAAAAATGCATTATTTTAATTGCAAGCAGTGCAAGTACCTGAAATTGACTTGGTATCAAAATCTGGGAGAGGGAGGCAGAACAAGGAGCCGATCATTTGTGCTGCAGTGCTCATAAGTCCAAGGTACATGCTCTTAGGAGAAGAGAGTAGAGTGAAGAGAGATGAGCACACCCATCTCATATTTCTATTTTTACTGCCACAGGCTGGTGGAGAGACAAGACCTGTAAATGTTCCTTAACTAAAGCAAAGAAACTCAGGTCTTTTGCCCCACCAGACAAGGCTGTGCTGTACGGTAGGGATGAGCCCAATGTTCGAGTCGAACGTAAATTCGTCTCGAACATCGGGTGTTCGCCTGTTTGCCGAATAGCAAACAATTTGGGGTGTTCACGGCAAATTAAAAAGCCGTGGAACACCCTTTAAAAGTCTATGAGAGAAATCAAAAGTGCTAATTTTAAAGGCTTATATGCATGGTATTGTCATAAAAAGTGTTTGGGGACCTGGGTCCTGCTCCAGGGGACATGGATCAATGCAAGAAAAGTTTTAAAAATGGACGTTTTTTCGGGAGCAGTGATGTTAATGATCCTTAAAGTGAAACAATAAAAGTGAAATATTCCTTTAAATTTCATTGTCTATAGTATGCCTGTAAAGTGGCGCATGTTTCCCGTGTTTAGAACAATCCGAGAGCAAAATGACATTTCTAAAGGAAAAAAAGTAATTTAAAAGTACTCGCGGCTATAATGAATTGTCGGTCCCAGCAATACACATAAAAGTTAATTGATAAAAACGGCATGGGATTCCCCCACACCTGGTCCGCCCCCCTCTGACGCACGGGGACATCCCTATGACTTTCCCTTAGCGTCAGAGGGGGGCGGAGTCACTCGGTTATGTAACCGGGTGGCCCCGCCCCCCTCTGGTGATACGGGGAAGCCATAGGGATGTCCCCCTGCATCAGAGGGGGGCGGGGTTACCCGGCAATGTCATCATGGGGCCCCACCCTGTTATAAAAGAGCTGTCACCTTTCTTTTTCGGTTCGTCGGAGTGAGAGAAGAAGAAGAAGAAGACTTTGTGGGACAGTTTTATTATTTTATTTTTTTAATAAAGGACTTGTCCCAAGCAGGGCCGGATTAACATAGGGGCTGGTGGAGCTGCAGCTCCAGGCCCCTCCCTCAATATAGGCCCATGGAAGTGGCTTATCAATTCCTGTGTGCCTTCCTGAAGGAAGAGGAGCCCTCTGTGCACACATGGAGGAGACAAGTGTTAGTGCAGCCGAGTCCTGTCTCTACCGATGCCTGACTCCTATCACAGGATCTGTTCCACTCACACAGATCCTCAGTGTCTGGGAGCTGTCTGGGGGAGGGGCGCTGATGTCCTAACCAGCAGGAGCCCGGGAGGAAGGACATCTTACATGATGTTGTTGAGATAAGGTTAGTACATTTGTTAGGGAGGTGTTTTATTGTGCTAGGGGAAAGACTGCTGTTTCCCCCCATGTAATGTGCTCTCTTGTGCCCACCATGTCGTGCTGTGCCTTGCAGTGCCCCCATGTAATGTGCTGTGCCCACCATGTCATGTGCTTTGCAGTGGCCCCATGTAATGTGCTGTGCCCACTATGCCATGTGCTGTGCATTGCAGTGCCCCCCATGTAATGTGCTGTGCCCAGTAAGTAATTTGCTGTGCATTGCAGTGCTCACTATGTAATGTGCAGTGCCCACCATGTCATGTGCTGTGCCATGCAGTAATCCCACCAAGTAATGTACAGTGCCCACCATGTCATGTGCAGTTCCCACCATGTCATGTGCTGTGCCCACCCTGCCATGTGTTGTGCCCAGCATGTAGTGTGTTGTGCCCACTGTGCAATGTGCTGGGCTGTTCAGCAGTGCCCACCATGTCATGTGCAGTTCCTAACATGTAATGTGCAATTGCATTGCCCACCATGAAATGTGCTATGCCATGCAGTGCCCACCATGTAATGTGTTGTGCCATGCAGTGCCCACCATGTAATGCGCTGTGCCCACCACGTCATGTGCTGTGCCATGCAGTGCCCACCAAGTAATGCGTTGTACCCACCATGTAATGTGCTGTGCCATGCAGTGCCAACCGTGTCATGTGCAGTGCCCACCATGTAAATTACTGTGCAGTGCACACCCTGTCGTACTGTGTTGTGCCCACCATGTCATGTGCTGCGCCATGCAGTGCTTACCATGTAATGTGCTGTACCCAGCATGTAATGTACTGTACATTGTCCACCATGGCATGTGCCGTGCAGTACCCACAATGGAATGCGCTATGCAGGGCTCACCATGTCATGTGCGGTGTCTACCAATTAATGTGCTGTGCTGTGTCATGCAGTGCCCACCATATCATGTGGTGTCATGCAGTACCCACCTTGTCATGTGCTGTGCAGTGCCCACCATGACATGTGCAGTACCCATCATATAATATGCTGTGCCCACCATATAATGTGCTGTGCAGTGCCCACTTGTAATGTGCAGTGCCCACCATGTAATGTGCTCAGCTGTGCCCGCCATGTCATGTGCTGTGCCCACCATATAAGGTCCTGTGCCCACCGTGTGCATGTGCTGTGTTGTGCCCACCATGCAATGTGCTGTGTTGTGCAGTACCAACCATGTCATGTGCTGTGCCCACCATATAATGTACTGTGCCTACCTTGTAATGTGCTGTATTGGGCAGTGCCAACAGTGTAATGTGCTGTGCCCGCCATGTAATGTGCTGTGCTTCGCCCACCATCAAATGTGCTGTATCCATGTATCCACCATGTAATGTGTAGTGCCAACCATGTAATGTACTGTGCTATTCCCCCCCCGTAATGTACTATGCTGTGCCCCCCACAGACTCACCCCCTCACTCTCACCCCCCCCCCGCTCTCTCTTTCACCCCCTCTCTCTCATCCCCTCTCTTTCACCCTGTTCTCTCTCTCACCCCCTTCATCCCCCATTCTCTCTCTCTTGCCCCCTTCAACCCTCTCTTTCCTACCACCCTCTCTCTCTTTCACCCTCTCTCTATTCCCCTTTTTCTCACCCCCTCTCTCTCGTCCCCATCTCTCTAATTCAACGCCTTTCTCTCTCTTTTCCCCTCCCTCTCATTCCCTCTCTTTCAGCCCCCTATCTCGCTATCACCCCCCCCCTCTCTCTCTCTCTCTCTCTCTCTCTCTCTCTCAACCACTCTCTCACACCCCTCTCTCTCTTTAATTTAATTCAACAAAAAATTGTTTGCATTTTCATTTTATTTATTTTCATAAAAAGGCCCACCAAAATCCTTAGCACCAGGCCCATGTTGCTCTTAATCTGGCCCTGGTCCCAAGGTGTGTATTGTCTTTTTTTAATTATTTTTATACATTGTTTGTGAAATGGTAGAGGTACATTTGTACCCCGTTACAATTTCACACGGGGGGGTAGGGATCTGGGGTCCCCTTGTTAAAGGGGGCTTCCAGATTCTGATAAGCCCCCCGCCCGCAGACCCCCACAACCCCCGGCCAAGGGTTGTGGGGATGAGGCCCTTCTCTCCATCAACATGGGGACAAGGTACTTTGGGGGGCTACCCCAAAGCACCCTTCCAATGTTGAGTGCATGTGGCCTGGTACGTTTCAGGAGGGGGGGTGCTCTCTCGTGCCCCCCTCTTTTCCTGCGGCCTGCCAGGTTGCGTGCTCGGATAAGGGTCTGGTATGGATTTTTGGGGGGACCCCACGCCATTTTTTTAAAACTTTTTTTTGCATTGATACATGTCCCCTGGGGCAGGACCCAGGTCCCCAAACAATAACTTGCATATATGCCTTTAAAATTAGCACTTTTGATTTATCGTGTTCGCGTCCCATAGACTTTAACGGTGTTCACATGGTCAAACAAATTTTTTGCCTGTTCGTATGTTCTGCTGCGAACCAAACCGGGGGTGTTCCCTACTGTATGGCACCGCAGTGTAGGTCATAGAAATGGAGGGACAGAAATACAAATCTTTTGGCAGGTAAAAGAGGTCCCTTGTATTTCATCTGTGTATTTAACTGTTTGCCTGGAGTTCAACTTTACAGAAATGCATTGTCTAGCTAAAGTTGCCAGCGATCAAGTCACGCTGGCTGCCCAAAGATGCCAGCAGCAGGGCAATGCTGGGACGCCACATTGCTGGAGCCAAGGTGAATATAGTTCTGCTTTAAAATACATTTTTTACTAAGGCAGTTATTTTCCAATCTTACCAACTGACTTATATGGTACTTCTGCTTTGCTTTATTTGAAATGACAATACAGTGATTATTGAGCTCCTCCAATTCGTGAACCATGTACTGTTGCAGGTCTAAGATAAATTGTACAGGGACTTACACTTGTAAATAATTTTTTTCAGAACATTCTAATTTCATGATATTTGAAGGTCGACCTAGTATTGCGATTATGATTATTATGTTATATTATTAAATAATGTCAAGCTGTAGAAGCAATACATTTCTTATGAATTCCCCATTTTTCTCTCTTAATAACCAGACCTTGAATTTAGATTATTTTTCTACTGCAAACCACAGAAGAATCATCATTATATTCTAATGAAATATTAAACTTACCAGTGTAGAAATGCAAAGTTCACTGTCCAAGACACACAGGTTGTTTCATAACTGTAATTAACTATTGCTTTTTAATAAACTGTGTATTTCCATTAATTAAAGCTACTCTTGCGTACTGTGGATAGGTGATCTGGTGGATTGCTATATGGCTGACTGATCTTGGGGAAAGAACTGATCACCAAGATAGCGTTTGGCAATTGATCAGTACTTTACTGTTGTGTTAACACTTATAACAGAAATGTCTGTCTACTACATAAGTATGCATTTTAACTTGAGAATGCACGATTTCACATTTACGGGAACTTTCAACTACCAAATTATGCGCACATAAGTAAATTACATTTACATTTCTGCCACCTATTCATAATCTTTTAGCTTAAACATAGAAGAAAAGACATAATAAAAAAAACACCTTCTAAAGCGATATTTGCTCATCTAACTCTGATATTCGTGTCCCCCACCAGCCCTGCTTATGGAAGTTGGGGGGTGGTGATCCAGCACTGCAGTCTCTGCCCAGCTGTGCAATCTTCTGGAGCCTGAGAGGATGTGGTGCAGGACAGCCAATTAGAAAAAAATGCATTTCACCCAGGCAGCAACAGGGATAGACTTAGGACTCAGTACATTATGTTACTATGGATTTAGGTGAATATTTTAGGCTTTTAGGTATTTTTTTTCAGCCAGTTAGTTAGAGAGAGATGGGTAGGGGTAGGTGGGGTAGGTTATGTATCTGTTGGATTTAGGTGAATATTTTAGGCTTTTAGGTAGTATTTTTAGCCAGTTAGTTAGAGAGAGATGGGTAGGGGTAGCTGGGGTAGGTTATGTATCTGTTGGGGGAAAGAGGAATCTGCCTAAAGAACAGCTTTAAACTAAATCAGTCTTAAACAAATGTGGGTTATTCTAACTAACGTGATGGGAAATGCTTAAGCTGAGGTTACTTTCAGAGGAAACTACATGTAAAAATAATCAGCACAGAGTTATATGCAACTGAAGTTATATGCAAATCTTGATAAATGCTGTAAAAGTAACATGTTGACCTTTTTTTTGTTTTGGGTGGCCTCAATGAATAGTAGGAAGCACTTATGAGGCAGAAGAAACATAGCCAAACTTGATTTTTACTGGCAAGGTTGATATCTGATATAACATGACATGCATTTCCCCAAGAAGGTTATTTCCACTTAGGTCCCTTTCTCTTGAGCAGTAGTTCACACCAGAGAGTTGATTAACAGTCAAGATTCTGATCTCTAGGGCTTGATTTACTGGAGCGTGCAAACTCTGGTGCCTCTCTGCATAGAAACCAATGAGCTTCCAGTTTTTTTTCATCAAAGCTTAATTGAACAAGCTGAAGTTAGAAACTTATTGGCTACCATGCACAAATGTGCCAGATTTTGCACTCTCCAGTTTTAGTAAATCAACCCCTAGAGATCAGAATCATGACTCTTTGCTGCTTTGTTACACATCTACATAAATGCCTTGGTTGATCACCAGTGACTGCAACACCTATAATGCTTCTCAAAACATGTAACCAGTTATTAACCTCTTGTGTTTTAGTATGCAATATTGCAGACATTGCTCTAAAGATAAAAAAGGTGAAAACAGTATTTTATTAAAAAAAAGGTGGTCTTTGCAGACACAGTGCAGATAAAATGTCACCCAGTTTGGGCTTACATTAACTATAATGCCGCGTACAGGCGGTCGGATTTTCCGACGGGAAATGTTCGATAGGAGCTTGTTGTCGGAAATTCCGACCGTGTGTAGGCTCCATCGGACATTTTCTGTTGGAACTTCCGACAAACAAAATTTGAGATCTGGATCTCAAATTTTCCGACAACAAAATCCGTTGTCGTAAATTCCGATCATGTGTACACAATTCCGACGCACAAACTTTCACGCATGCTCGGAATCAAGCAGAAGAGCCGCACTGGCTATTGAACTTCTTTTTTCTCGGCTCGTCGTACGTGTTGTACGTCACTGCGTTCTTGACGTTCAGAATTTCCGACAAGATTTGTGTGACCGTGTGTATGCAAGACAAGTTTGAGCCAACATCCATCGGAAAAAAAACATGGATTTTGTTGTCGGAATGTGCAATCGTGTGTACATGGCATTAGGGTGTGTTCACACTATATGCAGTGACTGGTGTTCTTCTGCATCACCATTCAATGCAAGCACACATAGAAAAGGGTTTACTGCAAAAAAGAGACAGCCCTTCACTTTTTTTTCCCCTCACTTTTTTGGTCAAGAAAATCTGCTCTTTCAATTGATGGGGCTTAATTCTCAGGTTCCTCAACAGATTGTGTTGCCTGTTTAGAATGTTGGATGGAAGAAAAAGGCAGCTTCAAGATTAAAAATTCACCCTGCTTTATAAAAAAGATATTTTGGTATGCTAACAGTGCTGAAACGCACTCAAAAAAAAAAAAGTACAGTTTTTAGTTTGCTTGAAGTTAGTAAAACTGGAGATGCCTCATTATTACTGCAAGCCCTTCAATTGTTTTTGTTGTCCTTGTTCATAATGCAATGCTGGTGTGATGTGAGGTGCTGAAAAGTGCTGCATTTTTGTGCTGTGAATTTGGATAGTGTCACATGTCACCGCAGTGCTATGAAACATGCTGCACTGCCGAGACTTGTGTGTAGCGTAACTTTGTGCACTCCCATTAAAGTGAAAACATGTAAACAGTGTGATATGCTGAATCAGAGCATTGCATCACCCCCTCACCAGCCGTTAAAAGAGACACCAGCTTGCATGCTAGGATGAAAAGTTTTAGTATGCAGCTAGTGTAAACAGGCCCTAAGTGTAAGAGGTATCTTAAGCTTACCTCTAGTGTACCCTCAAGTAGATCATGTACTTTAAAAGACAAGTTCACCTTTGTAGAAAAGAAAAAAGAAAAAAATGTGCATTTATATTTTTTTCCTGCAGAAGCCTACAAAGCATTGCACCTGCGAGCACTATATCATGGGTACACTGTGGGCTCCTGCAGACATGTCCTCCTACTTTCATAGCTCTGTATGAAAAAATATATATATAATCAGCGCAATAAACAATGTGATTGTAAAAATAAAAATAAAATAATCAATATAATAGCCTACTAATAGGCTTGACGTGATTGTTGCCCACACCACTGAGAGTGTATCCACTTGTGACTCAATAGGTAATAAACAAAATAATATACTGTATATATATATATATATATATATATATATATATATATATATATATATATATGTAGCGCAACCAAAAACTCATAAATCAAGTCCAAATATTGATGAAATTCCACCGTAGTGCAACTTTCAGTGACAGTTCATTGATATCCAGTGACTTCGGTGACCACCACCTCAAGCTAGAATGCCTGCTCACCTCCCAATGTTGACCCCACTACAGAGTCACACATGCCTGTAGTAATATCTCTCAGGATGTCTCGGGGAAACCCTTTCTCCTCCTGGTGTTCCTGGACAAGACAGACCTCCTCCTGGGTTCTCACGGTATGGACCCCACTACAGAGTGACACACCTGGTGAAATATCTCTCAGGATACCTCGGGAACACAAGTCCTCATCACAGTGCACCTAGACAGCTCAGACCTCCTCCCGGGATCTCATTCAGTCATGTGTAGCCATATAAAACAGAGGCAAACCATAGTGCTCTCTGCTAATAACATTTAATAAAGCTTAACTCAGGGATAAAATACACACATACAAATGTGAAAAACAAATATTTCATCATATTGATGAAAATGGAGAAAAACATCCTGAATGGTAGCACCTCGCACCTGTACGCGTTACGCTCTCTAATGAGCTTCTTCAGCAGGTCAGGCATTACTACAGGCATGTTTGACTCTGTAGTGGGGTCAACATTGGGAGGTGAACAGGCACAGGGCTGGTGCAAGGATTTTTGACACCCTAGGTGAAACCTAACTTTGCTGCCCCTCTGGCTCCACCCCTGACTCCACCCCCTTTGCCCTGCCCATGTATACCCCTCCTTTTTAATGAAGCACCCATTAAATGCAGCCCACCAGCACCCATCAAATGCAGCCTCACCAGCGCTCATCAAATGCAGCCTACCAACGTTCATCAAATGCGGCCTACTAGCGCCCATCAATGCAGCCTCACCAGCGCCCATCAAATACAGCTGACCAGCACCCATCAAATACACCTGACCAGCGCCCATCAAATGCAGCCTACCAGCACCCATCAATGCAGCCTACCAGCGCCCATAAATGCAGCCTACCAGTCCCCATCAATGAATGTTTGCTTGCTTTCATTCATTCGGGAGTTGGAACACAGACACAGTTCTCTGCCGCCGCTGTGCCTCTGACACTAAGAGCAAACGGAACGGCGGCTGCCTGCTGATTCTAAAACTTAGTTGCTTGCTGCAGAGAGAAGAAAGTAGGAACACCAGTGGCCGAGCGCCCTAGGCAGCAGTGCGCCCTAGGCGGCTGCTTAGTTTGCCTAGTGGTAGCACCGGCCCTGAGCAGGAAAACCTCTGTATGGGCCAGAGGTTGTGTCAGTGGACTATGAGAGCACTCATTAGTGCCCCCGCAGCCCATTGAAACTATAAGTCTGTCTGCAGTGGTGTCAGATGGCACATGAAGTTTATTCATTTACAGGAATCTGTGAATAATTGATGTGGCAGTGTAGGCGGAGCCCTGCACAACCATGCTGTAGTTGAAAAGTGACAGTGGGGATTGGGGGGGAGGCAGGAGCTTGAACATGTTACATGTTCTACCCTAAATACAGGTGCAACATGTAACATCATCCAAAGGTGAACTTATCCTTTAAAAATTCAGATCGCACTCTCTCACTGCCTAGCACACTTTTGATCGCTGTTCTCTGCTTTGCATTATTTTTACTGTTGTATTTGGCTCTTTAGGAATCAATGGAGATATCCTCCTTTTATATCTTTTTGGTTTTCATTTGTTTCTTTATTTGGAAATTTAAAAGTGCAGCAGTCTGCTTTATAATTATAATTTCATTCACTAATATTTTTGAGTACAAGGTTTACTTATTTAAATACAGTGGTACCTTGGATTACGAGCATAATTCGTTCCAGAAGAATACTTGTAATTCAAAGCACTCATATATCAAAGCGAGTTTCCCCATAGAAGTCAATGGTAACTCAGATACTTCATTCCACAGTGACTTCTATTGTATGCAGTACAGCATGTGACCAGAGGTGGGAGGGGGTGCTGGAGACACTCGTAAACACTCGCAATCCACTTGGAGCCGCTCGGATGCGCTCGGAAACACTCGGGAACCAAGTGTTTCTGTGTTTTGCAAGTGTTTCCAAATGGCTCAGAGCGTCACCGGCGCCCCCGCACCTCTGACCAAATGTGGTACTGCACACAGCAGAGGCTTGAATCCTGCTCGTTTTGCGAGACAACGCTCACAAACCGAGTCAGGATTTAACAAAAATTAATAGCTTGTATTGCGAATTGCTCCGATGTATTGCTGTACTTTATAATCAGCTACAGCAGTTTTTTTTCTTTTGGGATAAAGGTATTACATGAATAAATAAAAGTTGATTACTTTAAGCCCCCCTGTCAGTGTTAAATGATCTGTCACATCCAGGTAACTGCAAGAGAGATTTCTGCTGAAAAACAACAGACTTACTGGATGGATCACCAGATGAAAATAGAAGAAGGCAAGCATAAAAAAATAAAACTGATGCAGCAATCACACCTAAGAATTGGTAAGCTACAATATAATAAATGTTTGCTTTTGGGTTAAATACTGCTTTAACTATTGCAAATTTTTATTTGGATAAATAATCAATAAAGCAGAAGATGTATAGCCAAAGCATTTTCTTTAAATTTGACAGAATAAGAACCCCAGTTGGATTATATTGCTGTCTGTATGTCTGTCCTCTCACTTCCTATGCCAGGTTGGATTCATTTGTAAGGAGGGGTAAAAACTGTGGTTAGATGTTTTGTTTTCCGTTTGTGCTTTGGGGAGCTTTCCTCTCACTTCGTTGCCTAAGTTTCACCAGTCACTAGGACAGAAAGGGGGGGCTTTCAGTTTTAGTCCTGACTACATCAGGAAAATGTATACCTGCATACAAAGCTATTAAATGACTTGTTATAATAAATTAAATAAGCTAAAGTGGAACTTCAGTCATTTTTTTCATCTTGCCATTTATTAAATACTCTGCCCTTGTTGTTTTAACTTTGGATAGTAAAACATTTTTTTTCTGCCAGTAATTACCTTATACAGCCCACTTCCTGTTTCTTGTCTGGTCATTAGCCTAGGCTTATGACATCATGCACAGCTCTCTGTCACTCTTGTGAGAGTTTGCCAGGAAGGGAGGGGGGATGAGTCATAAGAGGGCCAATGAGAGCTGCAGAGCTGGAGGTGTATGTCTGTGTAAATCCAGGAAGTGAACAGGCAGCACCTTTAGCTGCCCACAGTTAAAATGGTTGCAGCCAGACTCAGTGGAGGGAGATTTCGGCAGTATATTTGGCAAGTACAGAATCACGGTATGTATAAAATAATATGCAAAGTGGTTGGAAGGAAGCTTCAGAATGGCAAAGATGTTTTTATTACAAATGATGTGAGCAGAATGCAGTTCCTCTTTAATATTACCTGTTTCTTTATGGCATGAAACCTACAAAATAATGCACACTCCCCACACAACTAATTATACAGTTTACAAAGGGAACAGAAATAATAATGCACGTAGGCGCCTATTCTTCTATGTAATCAATATGCTGTTAGGTGTACACAGTAATATCATACCAGTGTGTAAAAATAATCAATGTTTCAAGCTAATCAATACTTCTCTATTAATACATACAATGCACGAACCCAGAAGAATGCAATAAATCAAAAGTGCAATTAGTTACCCACCTGACTGAATTGTTTGTTGCGTCTGGGTCCTTTGCAGCAACAATTTGTATTGTTGTCCCGATATCAACATTTTCTGAGACTTCTACGAAATAATGACGTGACTCAAATACCGGTGGTTCATCGACATCTTCTATAGTAATGTGTACAGTAGTGGTATCACGAAATGGTCCTAAGTTAAAAAAGCGCACTTCGATGTGTGGGTTGGAACCTTCAATCTTTAGTGTATAGCTTTTCTTGCTTTCAAAATCTAGCGGCTGAAAAGCAAAGTTACATTGTAAATATTATAGTTTTTTAGAAAGTGAATTAAAAGGTGCTATTGAAAAACATTTGTTCATTCAAATAATTGGGTGCTACACTCAACACACAACAAGCCTAAATAAGATGAAGTTAGGTCTGGTGTATAAGAATGCCCCAGTCTCTAGGTACCAATCATTGAGTGCCATGCATTTTAGGTGTAAATATTCCCCAGTGCCTACATCAGCCAACAGCGGAATTTAGCCCGCTGTCAACTATAAACGGGTCATAGGAGTGCAGAACCACCTGCACTCCTGTGATCCCCAGGAGAAGTATAGCAAAAATAGCTATATACTTCTAATATAATAATATACTTCTCCTTTAAACTGAGGGGAAATTAAACTGAGGGGAAATTTGATGATGGCCTGGATGAAGGCATGCAAGTTTAGGTGTAAATATGTATCAGTGCATAAGTTTCATTATAAAATGCTGTACACATTCAGATCTATGTGGTTTATTGTTATTTGTTCCTTTGAAGTGGAACTGAACTCATAAAGTAAAGATATGGTATGTTATAAGGAACATTTGAAAATGTTAATTGTGCCTAAGAAGTACTCTGAAAAATGTAGCTTTTGTCTGGAATTTCTCCTTAAAAATAGCAGTACACTCCCTGGTATGTGAGGGTGCCTAGGCACAGCCTACAGCCTCATAGGTGTATATCTGCAGTGTGAGATCTAAGACATGAATGCCTCTGAAGGCTAGTTGTAAGAAACTTAGAATGAGATTTGGCAATAACACCACTGTACTGCTCACTGTTCTCCTTACTGGAGGCTCTGACATGAGGAAGCATAACCCTGCCTCTACCAAGATGGTCACTTCATCACAGAAATACAAAGCAGAACAAGGCATGGTAGACTAGTAATAGACAAAAGTCAGCTACAGGGAGACCACAGGCAGTGTTCTGTAGTCCTGTTCTAGAATAAGAATGCTGTTTCTCCATAGGTCAGTATAGTAAGTAATGGCTGTTACCCCCCAGAAAGTTAGTCAATTACAGGCAGGTTTATTAAGGAAAAATAATGGAAAAAACTGGATTGGTAATGATTGCTAAGCTACAATATATTATTTTTTCTTGTGTTTAGATATGCTTTAATTCTTCTTTGGTGGTACTGGAAACCTAAATGGTTAGGTGTCCAAATTATATAATTTGGTCTCAAAATTATACAACACAATAACAAAAAAAAGAGATAAATGTGGCTTCATCCAGGCCATCATCAAATTTCCCCTCAGTTTAAAGGAGAAGTATATTATTATATTAGAAGTATATAGCTATTTTTGCTATACTTCTCCTGGGGATCACAGGAGTGCAGGTGGTTCTGCACTCCTATGACCCGTTTATAGTTGACAGCGGGCTAAATTCCGCTGTTGGCTGATGTCACTTAGCCAAGCCAGGCTTTTTACAGTCGGGATCCACCCACATACCTGGATGGGTAGCTGGCTCAGCCTCTCAGCGAGCAGCTAAGAGCCTGAGTCAGCTGCTCCCGCCCCCTCCACAGCCCAGCGTTCCAGTGAGGAGGGGCAAGGCAGAGAGGCAGTGACTGAAGGCTGAGAACCATTCGATCAGAATAGGTGAGTATAATTTTTTTTTTTTTCCACAAGCCATACTTTTCTTTTAAAGTAAAATTCCATGTTTATTTGCTTTTAAATAGTTTGTTTCAGCCAAGTTGGCCCAAATTAACTTTTTCTATAACATAACTATGTGCTCACTGTGTGTGCTATATTATTCTATAGTATCATTAACTGTGTTCCATAGCTGTACAGTAGCAGATGAGAAGTCACTTGTACTGCTGCCGAAACACAGCTCTGGCTACTGTATGTAGCTAATGCTTCCAGGGCTGTCTTTTAGGCAGGGCAAAAAGGGAAGCTGCCCTGGGCCCCATCATTGTTGTGGGTCCCAAATGAGCTGCCTCATACTTGCCAACTATCCCAGTTTAAATTCTCTTGTGCCTTGAAGTTTTAGTCCAGTGCTGTGTCCCGATATCTCAGTGTGAAGTTCTGTTACTAATGCTGTCCAGCTCTGCCCTATTGTGGTGTACAGATGGCTCAGCTGCAGACCCTATGTTTATATGTAATTAACCAGCATTGATATGTAAATAGCCGCGGAGTAGCTGCATTGATATGTAAATAGAGTCGGCAGAAGTGTTCTGCAAAGGTGAGCAAATTGGGGGTAGAACCATTTTTCAAAATAACATGGTGCCACAGCACCCTGAATTTTGGTGCATGTGCATACACACATCTTAACAGATGCGTGAGGGTGTCATTAAAGGGGTTGTAAACCCTCATGTTTTTTCACCTTAATGCATCCTATGCATTAAGGTGAAAAAACTTCTGTCACTGACCGGCCCCCCAGCACCCCCGTTTTACTCAGCTGAGCCCTGTATTTCCCTCACCAGAGATGCGCTCTTCCTCTCTGCTCGTTGTCTCGGCTCTTGATTGGATAAATTGATAGCAGCGCAGCCATTGGCTCCCGCTGCTGTCAATCCAATCCAATGACGCGCATGCCAGGGGGCGGGGCCGAGTCTGGCATTCTGCATCTATGGACGTAAATGCTGGACTTGGGAGTGCACCCGCAAGGTAACCCCCCAGGAGAGCGCTTCTCCTAGGGGGTTATACGATGCTGGGAGGAGCTACCAGCTCCGCCGGGGGACCCAAGAAACCGATAATCGGGGCCACGCTGTGCAAAACGAACTGCACAGTGGAGGTAAGTATGACATGTATGTTATTTTTTTTTTTAAAATGTAGCTTTACAATCACTTTAACAATGAATGGCACTTCTGTGTATCTGTGAAAGGGCAGCATGTTTATGTGGTATCAGGAAAGCGATTTTGCATGTGTTCCCGACACAAATGTGAGCGCAGGCTAAATGTCTCAGTTACATTGGTGGTCAGTGTAAATCTTCACATTACATTGGGGCTTGGTGTAAAATCCTTTAATTTACACTAGTGGCCAGTGTGAAGATCTCCCTTATATTGTTGTCAGTGTAAATCCCTCCTTACATTGGTGGTTACTGTCAATGCTCCTATTACATTAGTGGTCAGTGTAAATTCAATTACATTGGTGGCCAGTGTAGAAACTCCTCTTTATATTAGTAATTGGTAAAAAAAATCCAAAGTTGTATTTGTGGTCGAATCCTCCCGTAAATCCCCCCTCACATTGGTGGTCATTGTAAATTCCCTATTACATTGGTGGTCAGTGTAGAATCCCCCATTAT
This sequence comes from Aquarana catesbeiana, assembly GCF_042186555.1. Lineage (NCBI taxonomy): Eukaryota > Metazoa > Chordata > Amphibia > Anura > Ranidae > Aquarana > Aquarana catesbeiana. The sequence continues at coordinate 361,992,594 of NC_133328.1, read as the reverse complement.
ATACTTGGCAAATATCCCCAGATTTGCTCTACATGATTCAGAATTTGCCACAGTGTACTGCCTCCTAACTAATCCCACCCCCTGCCACTGATCCCATCAACCCCCCAGCATTGCCACTGATCACACACCCCCTCCCCAGCATTGTCACTGATCCCAGGAGTCCTAGGATCCCTAGGAGTTTTCTATCTATTGATGGGTCCCCTCACCTCCCCAGTCCATGGTGTGCAGGCAATGAGGTGATGATGTGCTATAACCTTTAGCAACCAATCAGTGAGCAGTAATGATGTGCAGTAACCTCTAGCAACTAGTTAGTGAGTGGTAAGGATGTCCAGTAACCTCTAGAAACCAATCAGTGAGCAGTATTGATGTGCAGTAATCTCTAGAAACTAATCAACAAGCAGAAGTCATTTGCTGTAACCTATCTCAAATTATCAGGGAGGCATAATATGTGCTGTAACCTCTAGCAGCCAGCCAGTGAACGGTAATGATACACTGTAACCCCTGGCAGCCAACCACAATTGCTGCCTGATCTGATTCAGTAAACTGATTTTGAGTCTAGCCGCTATTTATTGTGTGTCTCAGAGCAGGTGGAGAGTGAAATTGCATGGGGGGGCAAGAAAATCTTTGCCCAGGGTCCAATCAATATTAAAGCGGGGGTCCACCCACACCGCCAAAAAAAAAAAAAATATTAAAAGCCAGCAGCTACAAATACTGCAGCTGCTGACTTTTAATACATGGCCACTTACCTGTCCCAGGGTCCAGCGATGTCGGCAGGCGACGCAGAGAACCCGCTCGGTTCTCGGCAGCTGCCGCCGCCATCCTAGGTGAGAGAATCAGGAAGTGAAGCATTGCGGCTTCACTTCCCGAATCCCTACTGCACATGCGCGAGTCGCACTGCGCGTCCCAAGTGGTCCCCGCTCTCTCCTGGGAGCTGTGTGTTTCCCAGGAGACAGCGCGGTGGGGACGGGAGGAGGTGTAGACTCCCATGGGAGTCTATGCCGGAAGTGGGTGCAAATACCTGTCTTAGACAGGTATCTGCACCCCCCTCCCCCCTGAAAGGTGCCAAATGTGACACCGGAGAGGGGGAGGGCTCCGAAAAGCGGAAGTTCCATTTTTGTGTGGAACTCCGCTTTAAAGATGGCCCTGAATGCTACTATGATATAATACAGCGCCCACAGAGGCTTCATAGTTATGTAATAGAATTAGTTTGTTTGGGCCAGCTTGACGTTAACACCTCAAACATTTGAACTACAATTTACTTTTAAATAATTATTCAGTGGCTTGACATCTGTAATATACCACTTCAAGATTTGACTGTTTGATCAAGAATTGTAATGTACACATATCTTTGGTTTTAATGCTGGATAAATAAGCACAATTTATATTTGACACTAGAGTGATAATATCATCTCATATAATACTTTAGTTACATTCACACTCTGTGCAGAAGCAATTCTCCATCTGCCTTATCGAAGCCAGTTTCTTCTTACCATAATTAGCATTCAGAGCTCCAATTAAAAAAGCATGGGTTTTACTGGTTTATAAATAATCCATGCTCTTTTTTTATTACTGTTTATAGAAGACTAGAGTAAAAACTGTGTGTTAAGCAAAGGCAAGTATTGATAAAATCAGTCTAAAAGTAGACAGTTAATCCTTCCTGTATCTCTAAAACATATAAACACCAATCAAAGAGCTCTCCTACTTTCCTACTGGAAACAACATGTTTACGGACTCAGAATTTCCAATTACAGAGAAACTAGCTCTGATGTCCTAGGCAAATATACAACAAATTATAAAATATGAATTATATATCAAATTGAGGAAATACATTATGCAACCTTAAATGATTGGGAAAATCAGGACTCTATTTAAACAATATTATTTGTTAAGTCTTAACTGTTAACTTGTTAAGTCTTAACTGTTAACTAAGATGGAATTCAAATTGCCCAGTTTTACTGGGACCTGTTTTTTTTATATAATATACAGTAAATTCTTTACTAAAAAACTTTCTTAGTTAGTTAGTCAGTTTTGAATAGAGTGTTTTTTATCACTATCTATGTCCCCTCACAGAATTTCACTCTCTGTTTGTTCTGGTGACCAATATCAGTGAGACTGATAGCGAGAGAAAATTCAAAGTTTTGAGTTATCATAAGAACGGGACTATTGTAAAAATCTTCCAATCTTCCAAACCTTCCAACTTTTTTGGTAGTAACTGTAAGAGGGGATTTGCTTTATGTTGTCTCTCAAATGTCACACTTGGGTTTTAATAAAATAAATTCAGTTATACTTTAGCCACTTGCCGACCGCCTACCGCATATTTACTGTGGCAGGTCGCCTCTATTGCGCGAAATCACGTACCTGCACATCAATTCGTGCAATAGACACGGGGGGGCGCATACGTGGCGCCAGAAGAGCGACCGCACACTGATTAGACACAGGGGATGCAAATCAGCAGGTCCGGCGGACCTGAAGTCCACCGGCCATCTGTGATCATTCCTGGGAGAGGCAGAATAGCGATCTGCCTATGTAAACAAGGCAGATCGCCATTCTTACAGGGGAGAAGATGGAGATCTTGTGTTCCTGCTAAGCAGAAACACCGATCTCTGTCTTCACCCAGTCAGCGCAACCCCCACACAGTTAGCATTTGTACACCATTAGACCAGTACAAGATTCAGAATCCAACCACATGTTTTGCAGGTCTATTGGAGAGAAAGGTGGGACAAATAAGAAGCCTCTTTTTCATATAATGCCTTTAATATCATGAATAGTTAATGCAACAGAGGTGGTGGTAGGAGAAAGAAGTTTCCCCATATAGTTGTAATAGAGATGAAGAGGTTCTGCTGTGTAATGTACACTCACTGGCCACTTTATTAGGTTCACCTGTTCAATTGCTTGGTAACACAAATTGCTAATCAGCCAATCACATGGCAGCAACTGAATGCATTTAGGCATACAGATGTGGTGAAGACGACTTGCTGAAGTTCAAACCGAGCATCAAAATGGGGAAGAAAGGGAATTTAAGTGACTTTGAATGTGTCATGGTTGTTGGAGCCAGATGGGCTGGTCTGAGTATTTCAAAAACTGCTGATCTATGGGGATTTTCATGCACAACCATCTCTAAGAGTTTACAGAGGATGAGCCAAAAAAGAGAAAATACCCAGTGAGCGGCAGTTGTGTGGACAAAAATACCTTGTTAATGTCAGTGGAGAATGGGCAGACTGGTTAGAGATGATAGAAAGGCAACAGTAACTCAAATAATCACTCATTACAACCAAGGTATGCAGAATACCATCTCTGAACACACAACACATTGAACCTTGGAGCAGATGGGCTAAGGCAGCAGAAAATTAAACCAGGTGCCACCCCTGCCAGCTAAGACTAGGAAACTGAGGCTACAATTTGCACAATAAACAATAATATTGTGGCTCTTCAAAGAGTAATAATAATGAAATCCACAGTGAAATAAACAATGAAGATATATAGACCAACAATATCGTGTGGTAAATGGTTATGGAATAAATTTAAAAAAGTTCAAAAATAAATAAAAGTTCAAAAATAAAGTTCAGATATAATCCAAAATGAGTCAAAAGATTCTGGTGGTGAACAGTGCAACATAAAATATAAAATAACTCCTGTGCATGCAAGAAAGTCTTTCACACTTCTGACGGCGATAACAACCTTGACCAAACATGTGCAAAAAAGGCTGGTAAGGCTGGTACGCTTACCAGATGAGGTGGACCCATATACTGTACAGCATAGGGGTCGATAAGGCATGGATGAGGAAATACCTCAACAGGGTATACCTTGTGTGATGGGTATTCTGAAGGTACACTCCCTACAATTTGCACAGGCTCACCAAAATTGGATGATAGAATATTGGAACAATGTTGTCTGGTCTGAAGAGTCTCAATTTCAGCTGTGACATTCAGATAGTAGGGTCAGAATTTGGCATAAAGAACATGAAAGCATGGATTCATTTTGCCTTGTATCAACATTTCAAGCTGGTGGTGGTGTAATGGTGTGGTGGATATTTTCTTGGCACACTTTGGGTCCCTTAGTACCAATTGAGCATTGTTTAAACGCCACAGCCTACCTGAGTATTGTTGCTGACTATGTCCATCCTTTTATGACTACAGTGCACCCATCTTCTGATGGCTACTTCCAGCAGGATGATGCACCATGTCACAAAGCTCAAATCATCTCAAACTGGTTTCTTGAACTAGACAATGAGTTCACTGTACTTCAATGGCCTTCACAGTCACCAGATCTCAATCCAATAGAGCACATTTGGGATGTGGTAGACCGGGATACTTGCATCATGGCTGTGTAACCGACAAATCTGCAGCAACCGCGTGATGCTATCATGTCAATCTGGCCCAAAATATCTGAGGAATGTCTCCAACACCTTGTTGAATCTAAGCTATGAAGAATTAATGCAGTTCTGAAGGCGAAAGGGGGTCCAACCCAGTACTAGCAAGGTATACCTAATAAAGTGGCTGGTGAGTGTATATTTCCATAGGTGGCCAGTGGTCTCTCAAAGGCACAAAATACCTCACTTGTGGCCTCTGAGGAGCTGACAGTCTATTTCCACTGTCGGTTTACTAAGAATGTTGGCAGGGTGATTTTTGGATATAAAACCTGGCAGCTGTAACTGGAGCAAATGCTTAATTTTCTGCTCATCTCTAGATGAGAACATCATTGTCTTTGTTGTACTGTGGCCTGTTAGTAGTTACACGCTAATAGCCTCATGTGTATGCCTAAAATGAATGTATTTCCTAAAAGAGAAGATCTCTGTTCACTACTAGAGCAGATAGCAGCATACATTATTTTTATAGTAACTTAAATGTAGTTTCTGGCATTTAGAAAAGGAATTACATATTTGATTTAATAGCATTAAATAATTTATCTTTAAATAAGCATTTGTGACAGGAGACTCCTCTCTTGGGTCCTGGTTAGCATTTTACTCTCATTCCTATTAAATTTATACCCTCCATATGGAGGATGCTGTCAATCATAGCAAAGGTGCTAAAATAAAAAAAGAACAAGCTGCCAGATTTAATTAGTCTCTCAGTTACTCTGTAGACCAACAGACCAAACTGCAAGTGGCATATCCTATGCTAGATTCAGGCAAAACTAACAACATGGAAAATGGCTGACGTAGTTGTTAGTTTATTTGTTTTTCCTTTTAAACATACTTGTTTATTTATGATCATTATTTTTAAGCCATATTTATGCTAGAATTCAGTACTCTATCTCTACCACAACTTCTGTAAATTAATGATATATATTTTTTCGTATTATGTTTTTAGCTATCATAAGCTATAAGTATGCTATCATGATTGTGTGAGCATCATGCACTTATAGGGGTTGATTTACTAAAGGAAAATGGGCTGTTCAATTTGCAAGGGAAATTGCATTTTTGAAAGGAAATTTCCCCCAGGGCTGAATATGGTAAAACTTTGCTAAATTACTGCATTCAATCATGTGCAAGCAAAAATGCTGTTTTTCTTTAAATTTTCCTTGCACATGACTGGGTATTCTAGCAAAATTAAGTTTTACCATTCATTAAGCTTTGGGGGCAATTCCCTTTCAAAGTGGACAGCCTACTTGCTTTTAGTAAATCAACCTCATATTAATTACTATGAGAATATGCTATGATGTTTAGCTTAGTTTTCAGGGCCATCAATGTGACAGTAAACTTGAATATTATTTAGTAACTTTGAATAATCAGTATGAACCCCCCCCCCCCCCCCCCCGTGTAGGTCACTGATTATAGTTCCCCCCATGTTTATGCCCTCCAGGGCCTTCCTCCCTCCCCATATCCTCATATGTGCTTTCTCTCCTTTCCAGGAGTGTGATGCAAGCCATCCCCCACCCGGTGGCAGCCCATCCATTGGGGGAGCACGGGCGACACCCCACCTCTCCTCTCTATCCCCTATATGCAGTGGATAGATTTATGCATAGCATGAATCCATCCACAGCCACCGTGGCCGCCCCTTATTCATGTGTCCATCCCCTTTCAGATGAATTACAGCGGCCAGGTTTTTTTTTAAACACCTTAATAGAGCCATAGGCTTTAATAGGCTTCAAAATAGCATGGGCTCAGGTCACAGAGCATGCGACCTGGAGCCCACCCAGGTGTGTTGCAACAGCGAATGAATATTCGCTGTTGCAACACTGATCCTCCTCCTGGCCAATCGGGAAGCAGGTATGAAACCTGTTTCCCGATTGGCCAAAATGGCAGGTGATCCTATCGGACGGGAGGAGCAGAGAGAAGACGTACTGTGGAGCGGACTCCAGGAGAGGACACCGGAGCCCACCACAGCAGCTGCTCTCACTGTCCACATCCACATAGAGGAGGGGGTGTCAGTGCCCCGCCGCATGGGGCGGTAGCTGGCAGTCGTGCTAGTGCCGCTCCACCAGTGGCCTGGGGGGTTGTTTGCCGTCCCGCCAAAGAAAAACATCAGCCACCACTGCCCCACCCCCTCCCTTTTTTCCTTCTTTTTCCTCTTCTCCTAAAAGATTATTATTATTATTATTATTATACAGGATTTATATAGCCAAAGACAGATTCAAAAAGTTAAAATCCTGGTGTCAGAGATTCAAGAATACAGGAACAGCCTTTCAGTAAGTGAATGATCCCACTACCAATAAATGGGTTGCTTCGCTCACCTCAAGAAGTTGACCCCTGTATCCACAGAGGGTCAAACGTTGCCTTTTTCCCACTAAATCGGAGAATGGGTGTAAGCAGATGTAAACTGGTCTCAGCGGATAAGAAGCTCAATCGACATCCAAATGCAATGAAGGACATAAAGAAAGAATCTAAGTGCTCTCTGTGTGGTAATAAATTAGTGCTTTAATAGATTAAAACTTACACGATCCTTCGTCTTGTTCACAGCATGTAAAAACAGTATACACAGCCGTCAAGCGGCTAAGAGGAGGGACATGGTCCGATTGGATAGCAATGAGTGACGTCAAAGATCGTGCCTCCTCCTCCCGTACGCGTTACGTCCTATGGGACTTCGTCAGTGGAGTGGAGCCACGGCATCACCCGACGTCTAATATAGAGCAATTGTAACCAAGGTTACGAAAATGCACAAAAAATCCATGCATGCCCAGTCCACAAAAAACATCCATCCGGATTTTGTTTGCATTTTTGTAACCTTGGTTATGATAGCTCTATATTAGACGTTGGATGACGTTGTGGCTCCACCCCACTGATAAAGTCCCATAGGACATAACGCATAGGAGGAGGAGCCACATTTTTTACGTCACCCGCTGCTATCCTATTGCATCATGTCCATCCCATTAGCCACTTGTCGGCTGTGTATGCTGTTTTTACATGCTGTGAACAAGACAAAGAATCTTGTAAGTTTTAACCTATTAAAGCGCCAATTTATTATTACACAGGGAGCACTTAGATTCTTTCTTTTCTTTCTTTACCATTCTCCGGTTTCGTGTGAAAAAGGAGATGTTTGACCTTTTGTGGATACAGGGGTCAACTTCTTGAGGTGTGCGTAGCAACCCATATCTTGGTGGTGGGATTATTCACTTACTGAATCGGTGTTCCTGTACTTTTGGATCTCTGATACCAGGATTTGAACTTTTTGAATCTGTCTTTGGCTGTAGACTTTATCATATGCTTTCATTTATGCACTTTACTACATTGCGCTGCACCGTTTTTTTTATAATGATGTTATTAATGGGTTTATGAATTTACCTTTGATGTTCAGCTTTTATATCAATTTATTTGTTCTATTGAAAGGTTGTTTTTAAGGGTTGCACTGAGTGTATATATTTTTTATAGGATTTATATAGCGCCAACAGTTCACACAGCACTTTACAACATGAGGGCAGAAAAAGATGATTGGCTTTTAATCAGTAATACACTCACTAGGCCCTTCTCATAGACCATTGTATTAGCCACCCTTACCCCTGCTGCTTGAAGGGGAAGAGGGATTTAGACTTAATATTTGGTCTCTCCTTTATTGTACTCAATATATGTTTATTGGCCTTTCAAATTGGGACATTTGAGTGTATATCTCTATCTTTGTATTTTGTAATGTCGTACTCTGGATCTATGTTGTTTTCAACGATCATATGCCTACTTTCTGTACAACAAATATTTTAACTAAAATGTTTTTGAAAGTAAAAACCTTCCCACTCTATTTTGAAATCTTGAGTGCATTTTTTTAGCTTTGTTTGAAGGGAAGCTGTATCCTTTTTTCAGTGACTACATCATTAAAAATTCAAGACCAGGCAAACAGCTAATCTGTGTGATGAATACATGAAAGTATGCTGTTTTACCTGCCAAAAGATTTGTTTTGCTGTCTATCCAGTCCGGAGATTTACACAGCCTCATCACAAAGCATGGCCAGGCAGATAACACCACTTTCCCTGCTACAGTTAAAAAATACTGCGGTGTTCTCTCTCTGCTCTTAAGTTGCTGACTAGAAAGTAAAGGAGCAGCGAACAGGTTGACAGGGTTATCTCTCTGCTCACTCACAAGGAGGTGGGAGATGTGTTATCCCCAGGAACCAGGGTCATCAGGACCAGTCAGACAGTAGAATTCACTGGCAATAATCTTGATTATGTGTATTGTAGAAATTCATTGGAGAAGCAGAATTGATCCCAATAAAACCATCTGGTCTTATGTTTCTCCAACGTGATATTTGCTACATAACCACTTAAGGACCGAGCCTCCTTTTTATACTTGTTATTTACAAGTTAAAATCATTTTTTTTTTTTGCTAAAAAAATACTTAGAACCCCTAAACATTATATATATTTTTTCTAACACCCTCAAGAATAAAATGGCGGTCGTTGCAATATGTTCTGTCACACAGTAATTGTGCAGCGGTCTTACAAGCGCACTTTTTTTAAAAAAAAATACACTTTTTTGAATTAAAAAATAAGACAACAGTAAAGTTAGCCTAATTTTTTTATATTTTGAAAGATAATGTTACGCCGAGTAAATTGATACCCAACATGTCACACTTCAAAATTGCGCCCGCTCCTGGAATGACGACAAACAAAAATCTCCATAGGCGATGTTTAAAAATGTCTACATGTTACCAGTTTTGAGTTACAGAGGAGGTCTAGGGCTAGAATTATTGCTCTCGCTCTAACGATCACGGCGATACCTCACATGTGTGGTTTGAACATCGTTTTTATATGCGGCACTACTCACGTATGCGTTCGCTTCTTCGTGCGAGCTCATCAGTACGGGGCGCTTTAAAAATTATTTTTTTATTATTTATTATACTTTGAATTTTTTATTTTGGCACAGTTTTTAAAAAAAAAATATTTTTGGGTCACTTTTATTCCTATTACAAGGAATGTAAACATCCCTTGTAATAGAAAAAAAACATGACAGGACTTCTTAAATATGAGATCTGGGGTCAAAAAGACCTCAGATCTCATATTTACACTAAAATGCAAAAAAATTAAATAAAATAAATAAATAAATAAAATTCATCTTTAAGAGCTATGGGCGGGCGGAAGTGACGTTTGACATCGCTTCCACCCTCCCATGCCATGGAGCTGAGCAGGGGCCATCTTCCACTCAGTCGACAGCCAGGCATCCACGGGAGAGGACGCGATCATCCCCGCCGCTACCGGCGGGTCCAGTAAGCGGCGGAGGTGACCTGAGCGTGGCGGCAGGGGAGTGGGAACCTCTCCAGGGGTCATTCTTGTGTTGACGTTCTAAGATATGAAGTTGCGTTAATAGATTAGACAAGGTTTTAATGCAAAGTTGTTTGGCCGAATGCCCTTGTTTGATTATCATTTCCCTGATATAGTACTTATGTGCTGACCACACAGAGATCGGGTTCTCGACGGAGCCAGCATTGGTGGAGAAATAAGAGGTAAGTTTTTTTTCGGTTATCAGTGGCAATTTCGGGGTCCTTAAGGAGCGTTTCGTTAAGCCACCATGTGGAGGTCCTAGAGGACGCTTGCGAAAGAGCAAGCTCCAGTACGATTGGTGCGTAGTCAGAGAGCGTAATGTGACCGATATCCATTTTGGTGACCAGTGGTAACGCTGAGTGCTTCAATAAGAAAAAGTCGATTCTGGAGTAATAACCATGAACAGAAGAATAGAAGGTATAATCCTGCTCTTGCGGATGGAATATTCTCCAGATATCAACTAATTGATGTGTGTGTAGAAGGTCTTTGAGGTGAAGGCGGGTTCCCAGGGGTAGTGAAGAGGAGTTGGAGGAGGAGTCCCGGTGAGGATCTTAAGTTAAGTTGAAGACCCCACCTAGCATAATGGTTCCTTCAAGCAAAGAGTCAAGGGTGGACAAAAAGGTCTCAAAAGTAGGAAGTTAATTAGAATTAGGAAGGTAAATGTTCAAAAAAATGAAGGTCTGAGAATAAATTTTCCCTTTCAGCAGCAGGAACCTGCCCTCCTGATCATGGTACTCATCAAGGAATTGCCAGGGAAGGGATTTAGATATGAAGATATTCGTCCCTTTAGATTTAGAGGTTGAGGACGGACTGTGATAAGCCATTGTAAAATATTTGTTTGAGAGTTTGGGTATCTTGTCTGACCTAAAATGAGTCTCTTGGAGAAAGACAATGTGAACCCTGTGTCTCCAAAGCTCGGCTAGACAGCTAGTGCACTTCTCCAGGGAATTCAACCCCTTGACACTCCAAGATAGGACCTTAACAGTCATAGTGCTAAGAAGAGAGAGAGAAATAGCACTGACCACTGTCTGCTCCCGGAGTATGGAATGGGGGGGGGGGTTCAGAGCAAAGAGAAGGAAGGGGAAAAAAAAGGGGTGGAGGAAGAGGGGAAACTTTCCGGAACACCACAGAGAAACGAAAAGAGATGTGGAAAGCAAAGGATAGAATGGGAGAGAGAAGTGTAAGTGAAGAAAAAGAAAGAAGGGCGGAATAGATTTGGGATACGAAAGGGCTTAGTAGAAGGTAAGGATTCGATTCCACAGTAGAGAGTTACTGCCACCTGGGCAGAGTATTCCTAGAGTGGAGAGTGGTAAGGCACAGAGCCCCAACCATTGGAGCCCCCGCAGCTATTTTAATTATGTGAAAAACGTGCATTTCAGTTAATTAGGGCAGGCATGAGATTGGTGTAAGTGTACCCGGGCCTATAAGTCACTCATATAACATTCCGGGTACGCTCCCATAAATAATGAAAAGGATAGTCAGTTCATGCGAGTTTAATCTGGAACATAAGCATGTCGAGTCGCAGATACATTGGATGACTGTATAGGTAGGTTCAACTGGCCGCCTCTTCATTCAAAACTTGATGCCCAGAGTTACCTGCTGAGCGAGCCGGTGAGAGACCCCCACGGTATCGATGGTTGTTTCGAGCCCATGGCGGTCTGCCCAGGGGGGCCTGATGTTGAGGATCACTGGGGACGATCACTGTGAGCCAATTGGAAGTTGGAACTGGATCCATATAAAGACAAACAGGTCCGGAAACTCTGATGGATGGCATAGGGGGGAGGTATCTGGTCCCTTGTGAACTATGAAATGAAATGGATGCCCCATTTGTAGGTAAGCCCTTTCTTGCCAAGACCATCCAGAAAACTTTTAAGTGCTGCATCAGAAATGTCTTTCTGGAAATGTCTGGCAGAAGGTGGATCGTAGCTCCATCAAATTCCAAGACACCCACTTGCCAAGCTAACTGTAATATTTCCTCTTTGAGGATAAAAGAGAGCAAACAGCAGAGAACGTCTCTGGGTCCAGATGGTCCAGATATGGTCCAGATCTCTGGCCCTGGGTTCTGTGCACCCTATCAATAATTATTTCTGTATCCAGTGGGCGATCCAGGTAACGATTAAAGATGTTAGACACTGTTTTGCATAATTCTGATTGCGGGACAGATTCTGGGATCCCTCTCAGCTTGATGTTTAGTGGTCGGCTGAGATTCTCTAAATCGTCAAGATGCAGTTGTATCATTTGGTCATTGAGGTCAGAATTAGAGGACTGTTATGCCCCGTACACACGGTCGGACTTTGTTCGGACATTCTGACAACAAAATCCTAGGATTTTTTCCGACGGATTTTGGCTCAAACTTGTCTTGCATACACACGGTCACACAAAGTTGTCAGAAAATCCGATCGTTCTAAACGCGGTGACGTAAAACACGTATGTCGGGACTATAAACGGGGCAGTGGCCAATAGCTTTCATCTCTTTATTTATTCTGAGCATGCGTGGCACTTTGTCCATCGGATTTGTGTACACACGATCGGAATTTCCGACAATGGATTTTGTTGTCGGAAAATGTTATATCCTGCTCTCAAACTTTGTGTGTCGGAAAATCCGATGGAAAATGTGTGATGGAGCCTACACACGGTCAGAATTTCCAACAACAAGGTCCTATCACACATTTTCCGTCAGAAAATCCGACCGTGTGTACGGGGCATAAGACCTGCACAGTCTGTGTCGCTGTCTTTTGTTCATGTTCAAGCATAGTAACACGAGAGTCCAGAACAGACACCACTTGCTTAAGGTTTTGTACTTCCCCTTTAAGGCTGTCTCCATTCTATGGACCATTGTCTTCAGATCATCCAGCTGTTGTAGAAATGTCCACAACCTTTGCGGCATTTTCTGCATTTAGGGGAATTCCCTGTGATTGGGGTGAGTTAGGGATGTTACTCACTGTGCCTTGATGTGATGGCATCATTCCCTGTTCATCTGGGTTGTGCTCTGGGCTGTAACACAGGACACCATGTGTGTAGGAGCCGTGGGAGAGGCAGAGAGCTTGGGGCTGCACAGGTCATCCTCTGCTGCTGTGGAGATGGTCAGTGATCTGGGAAGGCATGGGGAGAGATCATTAGGAGGTGAGAAGGGAGGCATAGTGCGCTCATCCACCTGCTGCAGCAGTGTGCCTGGCTCTGCGATGTCCTCCGTCGTGGCTGTATGGCGCCATCTTGGAAATCGCGGGCGTGGAGGTCTGCAGGTTGTTGCAGCCGCAAATAACGGTCTATGCTGTATGGGGTAGCGGCAATGTAACGGCCTGGTTTCCTGGACATTTCAGGGTCTGATGGGCACCTGTATTGTACTGTAATTTGGCTCAGTAAATCTGCGAGAGAGCCGCTGGCCGGGAGCTCTGTCAGAGAACATCCTCACGTCGCCATGCCTAGACCACGCCCCCCAGAGGTCAGGTTTAAGCTCCCATTCACAGATAGGAGGTTCTTGAGAGAGGGGATTTTTAGATCCCCAAAACATTGGTTTTTCCTCCTCCTCTCTCTTTTCACCATGGTCTGGCTCAGCTTTCCTTTTTATTACTCTATGTAGGTACTGAATTCCTGTATGAATTTATGAACATCAGCTCTTATACGTTTTAAGTGCAGCTTATTGCACCCATATGCATGCATGTTCTTCTGCTAAGTAAATATCTTTGTTGTATTATGCTTAATGTTAGATGACATACTTACATATCTGTATCTGTTGTATAATTGTATGTATATGCCTAATACAGACTTATTTGCTAAAGCAGTTTGGCTATGTGGTATGCTTACTCTTTACATTAAAAATTAAAAAGTCCCATTCACACCTCAAATTCCTAAATGCTTTTCCCATGTTTTCAATTGTGCCTGTTTACACCAGAGCATAGTGTTGCTGGAAGCTTAAAGCTTGTAGCTCAAAAAAGCACTTTTATTGGCCCCAATAGACTTCAGTGGGACCGCCTGAAAAAAGAACTGCTTGCATGTGTGTGCAAAAAAAATGTAAAAAAAAAACCTTACTGGACAGATGTATTCCTTATTAGATATTAATGAGCAAAAAAACCTGTACAAACTCTAAAAAAAAGCCTGCAAAACAACCAAAGATGCTCAGCTAAGTGTGAATACAGCCTAAGTAATTAATGCAAAGTTCACTTGACTTTTTGCTTACTTACTGCTCCTTATTACATGAGGACAAGTATACAGGTGTGAAGATTCTAACTGTGGTGGCCATTGATCCTTATAATAAATGTCTAGGATCCTTACTAAACATCTGCAGAGTTAACATAATAAGCAACCTAAAAAATGTATCTACTTATCAATCAGCTTGAACAGACTGACTGATTTGCATTTGAGAGAGAGGAACAGTGAAGCACAATTACTGTGCAGTACTCCATGGGAGAAAGCAATCCTGTATATTTAATAAGTAAGTCTAGCTACTACATTCACACATACAATTAAAAAAAATTAAACTTTTTTTCAATTAGTAAGAGTCATCAATAAGGTTTGTAACATTAGGCTGATCAATGTTTACTCTCTTTATATCTGCAGCCCCACCACTCTTCATATCAGTTGTCACCCTTTCAAAAAAGTGTCACATTTTATAGTGAATATAAACAATAAAAAAAAAATCATATAATACAAAGAAATAATAAAAAAACTCTTTAAGGGCTCATTCACACCAGCGTTAGTCTCTGAAGAGCAATTTGCATTTGGACTGCTCTTCAGAGAGCATTTATTAGGCTTTGAGGAGGCATTGTATCACCTCCTCAATGCCTGTTATAACCCCTTGAACCCTGCATTGTGTGCCGCAATGCAATGCAGGGGGCTTGCCCCAGGCCCCATTCACTTAAGGGTCAGCGGGTGCTATGCCCACCAAAAGTGACAGGGGGTATAATTTCGTCCTCTGCAGCTAAAGAAGACAGCAGTTTTGGGGGTGATAAAAGTGTGGCTCAAATGTGGGGTTTTACTGCCCCCCAAATGCTAGTGTGAATAAGCCCTAAGTGAGATAAAATTATGAACTCTCAATGATTGCAAAGACTTACAGTGAGTGGTTTGTGAAACATTAAGTACAATGACCATGATTGTACAAGAAGGGAATGTGGACAAAGAAAGGGCGTTCTAATACTGCATACCATGCTTGTTTTTTTTTTTTCTCGTGATTAATATGTACAGTATCTCACAAAAGTGAGTACACCCCTCAAATTTTGTAAATATTTTATTATATCTTTTAATGTGACAACACTGAAGAAATTACACTTTGCTACAATGTAAAGTAGTGAGTGTACAGCTTGTATAACAGTATAAATTTGCTGTCCCTTCAAAATAACTCAACACACAGCCATTAATGTCTAAACAGCTGGCAACAAAAGTGAGTACGCCCCTAAGTGAAAATGTCCAAATTGGGCCCAATTAGCCATTTTCCCTCCCCGGTGTCTCGTTAGTATTACAAGGTCTAAGATGTGAATGGGGAGCAGGTGTGTTAAATTTGGTGTTATCGCTCTCACTCTCTCACACTGGTCACCGGAAGTTCAACATGGCACATCATGGCAAAGAACTCTCTGAGGATCTGAAAAAAGAATTGTTGCTCTACATAAAGATGGCCTAGGCTCTAAGAAGATTGCCAAGTCCCTGAAACTGAGCTGCAGCACGGTGACCAAGACCATACAGCGGTTTAACAGGACAGGTTCCACTCCGAACAGGCCTCGCCATGGTCGACCAAAGGAATTGAGTGCACATGCTCAGCGTCATATGCAGAGGTTGTCTTTGGGAAATAGACATATGAGTGCTACCAGCATTGCTGCAGAGGTTGAAGGGGTGGGGGTCAGCCCTTTCAGTTCTCAGACCATACGCCACACACTGCATCAAATTGGTCTGCATGACCAGAAGGAAGCCTCTTCTAAAGATGATGCACAAGAAAGCCATCAAACAGTTTGCTGAAGACAAGCAGACTAAGGATATAGATTACTGGAACCATGTCCTGTGGTCTGATGAGACCAAGATAAACTTATTTGGTTCAGATGATGTCAAGCGTGTGTGGCAGCAACCAGGTGAGGAGTACAAAGACAAGTGTGTGTTGCCTACAGTCAAGCATGGTGGTGGGAGTGTCTTGATCTGGGGTTGCATGAGTGCTGCCGACACTGGGGAGCTACAGTTCATTGAGGGAACCATGAATGCCAACATGTACTGTGACATACTGAACCAGAGCACAATCACCTCCCTTTAGAGACTGGGCCACAGGTCAGTATTCCAACATGATAACGACCCCAAACACACCTCCAAGAGGACCACTTCCTTGCTAAAAAAAAGCTGAGGGTAAAGGTGATAGACTAGCCAAGCATGTCTCCAGACCTAAACCCTATTGAGCATTAGGGATGAGCCGAACACCCCCCGTTCGGTTTGTACCAGAACATGTGAACAAACAAAAAATTCGGAAGAACACATGTACACCGTTAAAGTCTATGGGACACGAGCATGAAAAATCAAAAGTGCTCATTTTAAAGGGTTATATGCAAGTTATTGTCATAAAAAGTCTTTGGGGACCCGGGTCCTGTCCCAAGGGACATGTATCAATGCAAATTTTTTTTTTTTTGGGAGCAGTGATTTTTTTTTAATGCTTAAAGTGAAACAATAAAAATGAAATATTCCTTTAAATATCATGCCTGGGGGGTGTCTATTGTATGCCTGCAAAGTGGCGCATTTTTTCCGTGTTTAGAACAGTACCATAGCAAAATGACATTTCTAAAGGAAAATTTGTCATTTAAAACTGATCGCGGCTGTAATGAATTGTTGCGGAACCCTGAACCAAAAAATTGCATGGGGGTCCTCCTAAAATCCCTACCAGGCCCTTCAGGTCTGATATGGAAATTAAGGGGAACCCTGCGCCAAAAATGAAAAAAAAATGGAGTAGGGGTCCACCCAAAATCCATACCAGACCCTTACCCGAGCATGCAACCTGGCAGGCTGCAAGAAAAGAGAGGGGGGCAAAAGAGCACCCATGGCGTCAGAGGGGGGTGGGGTCACCCATTTACGTCACTGGGTGGCCCCGACCTCAGCTATATATGAACTGTCACAGAGAAGAAGCTTTTTTTTTTCTTTTTCGGTCCATTGGGCAGCGTGAATTTACATCGCGGGACATTTTTATTTTTTAATTTTTTAATAAAGGACTTGTCTCAAGCTGTCTCTTATCTTTTTTTACCATTTTTGACACTTTTTTTGTGAAATGGTAGGGGTACAATGTACCCCATTACCAATTCACATGGGGGGAGGCTGGAATCTGGGAGTCCCCTTGTTAAAGGGGGCTTCCATATTCCAATAAGAGTCTGGTGTGGTGTGTTTTTTTATTTGGCGCAGGGTTCCCCTTAATTTCCATATCAGACCTGAAGGGCCTGGTATGTATTTTAGGGGGACCCCCACGCATTTTAAAAAAAATTTTGGTTCAGGGTACCCCTTAATATTCATACCAGACCCAAAGGGCCTGGTAATGGACGGGGGGGGGGGGGACCCATGCTCTTTTTTTCAATGAGTTTTATCTACATTGCCGAGACCCGACAATTCATTACAGCCGCGATTAGTTTTAAAAGACATTTTTCCTTTAGAAATGTCATTTTGCTGTGGTACTGTTCTAAACACCAGAAAAATGTGCTACTTTGCAGGCATACTATAGACACCCCCCAGGCATGATATTTAAAGGAAATTTTCATTTTTATTGTTTCACTTTAAGCATTAAAAAACCTGGGTCCCCAACACTTTTTATGACAATAACTTGCATACAAGCCTTTAAAATGAGCACTTTTGATTTTTCATGTTAGTGTCCCATAGACTTTAACGGTGTTCTGGCAGCTTTCGAATTTGCAGTGAACACTGCATATTGTTCGCTGTTTGGCGAACAGGTGAACACCCGATGTCATCCCTATTGAGCATCTGTGGGTCATCCTCAAATGGAAGGTGGAGGAGCACAAGGTCTCTAACATCCACCAGCTCCGTGATGTCATCATGGAGGAGTGGAAGAGGACTCCAGTGGCAACCTGTGAAGCTCTGGTGAACTCCATGCCCAAGAGGGTTAAGGCAGTGCTGGAAAATAATGGTGGCCATGCAAAATATTGACACTTTGGGCCCAATTTGGACATTTTCACTAATGCCCCGTACACACGGTCGGACTTTGTTCGGACATTCCGACAACAAAATCCTAGGATTTTTTCCGACGGATGTTGGATCAAACTTGTCTTGCATACACACGGTCACACAAAGTTGTCGGAAAATCCGATCGTTCTAAACGCGGTGACGTAAAACACGTACGTCGGGACTATAAACGGGGCAGTGGCCAATAGCTTTCATCTCTTTATTTATTCTGAGCATGCGTGGCACTTTGTCCGTCGGATTTGTGTACACACGATCGGAATTTCCGACAACGGATTTTGTTGTCGGAAAATTTGATATCCTGTTCTCAAACTTTGTGTGTCGGAAAATCCGATGGAAAATGTGTGATGGAGCCTAAACATGGTCAGAATTTCCAACAACAAGGTCCTATCACACATTTTTCGTCTGAAAATCCGACCGTGTGTACGGGGCATTAGGGGTGTACTCACTTTTGTTGCCAGCGGTTTAGACATTAATGGCTGTGTGTTGAGTTATTTTGAGGGGACAGCCAATTTACACTGTTATAAAAGCTGTACTCTCACTACTTTACATTGTAGCAAAGTGTCATTTCTTCAGTGTTGTCACATGAAAAGATATAATAAAATATTTCCAAAAATGTGAGGGGTGTACTCACTTTTGTGAGATACTGTACATGAGCTGTTCCTAGATGGGCGTAGCAAACTGTAAGACTGGCCCCACTTTTGCGGCTTGCTATAACAAATGTTTCCTTTGTGACGTACTTTTATAAAGTGTATTTTTTGTTTACTGTATAAAAAAGAAAAAGAGGATGGGAAGTTCAATATGCACATATGACAAAGCTGCAAGAATGTTGTTCATAAAATGAAAAAAATATAGGGCTCACTAGGGAACAACATTCAGTTAAATACATGACTCTATTGCCCCGTACACATGATCAGATTTTCCGACAACAAATGTTGGATGTGAGCTTGTTGGCTGAAAGCCCGACCGTGTGTATGCTCCATCAAACATTTTTTGTCAGATTTTCCACCAACAAATGTTTGCTAGCAGGTTCTCAAATTTTCCGCCAACAAAACTTTGTTGTCGGAATTTCCGATCGTGTGTACACAAGTCCGACGCACAAAAGTTCATGCTTGCTTGGAATCAAGCAGAAGGAGCCGAACTGGCTATTGAACTTCCTTTTTCTCGGCTCGTTGTACGTCTTGTATGTCACCACGTTCCCACATTCGTAATGTTGGCCAACATTTGTGTGACCGTGTGTATGCAAGGCAAGTTGGAGCCAACAACCTTCGAACAAAAATCCATGGTTTTGTTATAGGAAAGTCCGATCGTGTGTACGGGGCATATAACTTACGTTTACTAAAACACATAGAATATTATGTGAAATTGTTATATTTAAAGCCATTGTTTCCATTAGGTTTACATTTTGATGATGTATAAAATATGAAAGACTAAAAGATGTGACTGAGAATCGCAGGAATAGGACATGGAAAAATAAAGCGACTTGTATTATTAAAGTATGTACTGTACATAGAGACATATGCCTTGTTCTAAAAAAAATTATGCTATTACCTTTTTTACTGTGATAACTCCCACTTGGTATGTAGCATCTGTTCCTACATCAAACATCTCAAGTCCATCGCCATCTATGATGGTGTACTTCATTTCTGCATTCACTCCTTCATCCTGGTCCATTGCTAGAACCCTTCCAACTGTAGAATTAATAGGGGCTGATTCTAAAACATTCATTTGGTAGTGTTCTGATGGAGATCAAAGGAGAGGATATTAACATACACATAAGGTACATACAAAACAGAAATAGTGACTTCCAAAGAAATAGACCTTTAAAAGCGTTTGTTACCCCAACACTTCATGTTCCTGATATGTGCCTGCTGTACCATGTACTTATATGAGAAAGAATCCTGCTCTCTTTGCATTGCTTCCTTTGTGTAACATCCCTGGTGTTCCTGCTAGTTCCTCTGCTGTCCTTTTAAAAACTGACCACACTAAGCAGGAGAAAACACCATGGTCATTTCTCTAGTACTTAAAGCAGACCTTCAGTCATTTTTTCAACTTTATAAAACAAGTGGAAGCGCACAACTAAAACCATAAAAAAACTAATAAAAATCTGCAATAAAACTGTAAAACGATCAATCATAGATCTGTGACCAGTCCGTTTTGTTTTATATACACAGTCTATATAAGTCTATGTACGGATGGTGAGAAGGGGTTAAAAGTTCAGAGCAAGCAGGGCTGCCATCATATTAGAACAGAAACCATGTTCCAGGGAGCTGCAAAAAAACAAGGAGAGAGGCGCCTCTGGGTGCAGACGTTTTTAACAAGTTTTAATACACATAAATTAGTCAAACTCACATTTCAGCAGAAAGTGATAGGCATAGAAGTATAGACATGGTTATGTCATGGTGGCGATCCTGAGTCCTGGGCCTTGTAGTTCCTCTGTCAAAACAGTCTGGTCGGAGAGGTGTCCACTGTTAAGATGGTTATGCCGGCTCCCGAAGACAAACTCGAGACGAGGCGTGAGGCGCAGGGAACAGCAGGCTGCAGGGGATGACGTCACCAGTAGTGGACGCGTTTCTTGAGTAGGCGCGCTGCGGTGTACTGGCAAGCCGCACTCCTTTATCAACAGACAACTTTCCATCTATTTAAATCTTCTGCCCTTGTTGTTTTAACTTTGGATAGTAAAACATTTTTTTTCTGCCCGTAAATACCTTATACAGCTCACCTCCTGTTTCTTGGCTTGTAAAAGGCCTAGGCTTATGAAATCATGCACAGCTCTCTCTCTCTCACTCTCGTGAGATTTTGCCAGGAAGGGATGGGGGATGAGTCATAAGAGGGCCAATGAGAGCTGCATGGCTGCAGAGTTGCCCACAGTTAAAATGGATGCAGCCAGACTCAGTGGAGGGAGATTTCTGCAGCATATTTGGCAAGTACAGACTCACAGTATATATAAAATAATATGCAATGTGGTTGAAGAGAAGCTTCAGAATGGCAAAGATGTTTTTATTACAAATTATGTGAGCAGGCTGCAGTTCCTCTTTAATGCACTCTAATCCAATGATCAGACTTGTCCTGACATCCCACCCCCCACCTGCACAGCCATTCACTGGGAAGCTCAGTGTGCTGCTGTTTCTCCTCCCCCCAGCTCTTATGCAGCTGAGAACAGAGGAAATGTGATCACTTATAAAAAAAGGTAAAAAATATTATAATGTTTTTTATATCTATACAATGTTTTGCCTTTCTATTTCTATTTTAAACTGAATGGGTTGTTTTACAAGGTGATTGTTTACAATCACTTTAAGTTATGCATAATGTGGTGCCATTAAGATGCTATGGATGCGGGGAAGTGGGTCATTTCAGGGCACAATGTCCCAGTGGGGAGAATGTGGCCGACTTTGCAGCAGAAGTTGTGAAAGTGTTAAAGAAGTTGTTCCTGGAGAAGCCTTCAGAGGGCCCCAGTGAAGGAGCCAATCAGGAGTCCATCTACAGTAGCTAGCTCCAAAACTAACGACATGAAGAAAAAGGAGGGGAAGTCTAAACCCTTGCAGCAGACTCCCGCTATTGTCCCAGAGCAACCCAACCTTGCCCCCTCTGACACGAGCTACCCGACAGGGGAGGGCACCTAGGAATCAGCCGAGACCCCAGGCGGGTCAGAATTCTTGTAAGAAAGGAGTGCAAGTACAGGCCACAGAACAGGTCAAAGCCACCACGCCCTATGAGTTTCCTGCTAGACTAGTGTCACCTTCTCCTGTGGTTCCCATTCAAGTAGAGGGAATCTACACCAAAGCCCTCCTAGACACTGGAGCTCAGGTAACCCTCCTCTACAGAGATTTCTATGACACGCATCCTAATTACCTGCCCTTACAAAAGTTTAGAGCATTGGAGATATGGGGCATTGAGACTCAGAAATTCCCTTATGATGGCTATCTACCAGTCAAGCTGACCTTTGACCCTTCTGTGGTAGGAAAAGCAGAGACCTTTGTCACGCTGGCAGTAGTTTGCCCTCGCCCACCAGGGGCCGGAAAGAATTGCATAATCATAGGGATCTTGTTTGGAGATTGTTCACACCTCTTGTCCTGGAGTCTGGTACTCCAACTACTAGTGTACACCCCGTGCTGAGACAAGCCTACCAGCGCCTAGTACAAGAGCAGAAGGCCCCAGCTGAGGGGGTGGGGAAGATATGGCACCTGGACCAGCAAGGGAAGGTGTTACAGCCTGGTGAAATGGCTTGCCTACAAGCGATTATCAAGCTCCACTGGAAACAACCAGGTCCTTTCATCATCCTAGAAGTGGACGACAAGGAGGTAGATACAGGATTAGAGATAATCCCAGAAGTGGTTTCAAGCAAGGTGTTACAAAGAAGTCATGGGAAGATTTTGGTCAGTGTCTACAACGAAACGGCCTCCCCAGTGAAGATGTCAGATCGAATGTTGCTGGGACAAGCGAAACCGGCCACCCCAGTCTCACTGTTCGATCTGGTGGGGAGATCGAAGGATGGAATCTCTGTCGAGGAGTTTTATCCAAAGAATACTCCTCTTCCTCCTGAGTGGAAGGAAAGGGTAAAGACCCAGCTGCTTAGATGGCAGGCTGCATTCATCAAGAGTGAGTTCGATGTAGGGTGCGCAAAAGTGCCAAACATCGGATTAATCTCCAAGAAGATAAGCCGTTTAGAGAAAGAGTCAGACAGATTCTCTGGTGGGGGGAGTGTGTAGTGGTAGCTATGCCTCTTCATTACATTGCCAAGCTAGCTGGGACTCTGAATGAACAGAGATACAGCTTGTCAGTTTTGCACGAGGGACTCCCCCACCCCCTTTTCTTCTCACAGACTTGTTCACAGGCAAGAAAGCCCACTCTTCCCTTTCACCTAGTTTCCCATAGGCAGAGGTTAGTGGGTCAATCAAGGGAGGACTGGAGGAGATGCAAAGAACTCTGAGAGATGTAGTTCCCAGTACAGACTACTTGATTGAAACGACATCTTCCAAGAAGCACTACTGTATGGGAGAAGTTTTTACCCTGGAGGCTTTCTGGGAGAAAGGGCAGAGCTACCATGAGGCTGGGAAGAGTCTAGATGTGTGGACAGGAGGCTGTGGGTTTTAGACCTGGGGGATCGCGTCTGCCACATCCAGGAAATCGGCGGCAGACATCTGGGAATAAAAGAGGACTCCGTGTGCATCCCCAGGCATTCTAATTTGCGTGCTATGCCCCTGTGAGGAGGTGTCAATTGGACACTTGCAAGGACCGGCACTACAGTAATTTTACCTGCAGCCGTCGGACACAGGAGTTGGTTTCGCCCAAATACTTCATAGGCCAGAACTCTGATTTATCCTTGTTGCCCTGCCTCCTTTAGTTACATGGAACCGTGATGCTGTTACACTCTGCCTGGCAGTGAAAACACTTGCTTATTACCCCATAGCATGCTTGTCAAACCCTTTGGATGTACTGAGTTTACCTCACTGCAGGAGATCAACAAGAGCACCACCGCAAAGTAGTTCAAGATCTTAAGGGCCTTATCTGAGTTCAAGACACTAGTTAATTGGTGGATCCACATTGGGGGTTGCTTCAGTGCACTGGGTCAGTTATTGAACTTAAGCGAGCCTGCTAGGACTGTAATGCTGAGGTGAAAAAGGGAGAGGATTGACAGACAAAAGATGAGGTCATTCTTTTACCCTCCTTCTGCCTGGATATAGCCCAATTTGTTTGGGGTTGTCAGATGCTTTATTGAAGTTCATTTTACATTTTCTTGACTTAATATTTTCATGTGTTTACCTCTGCTCTTGGGACCGTTTCACTTAAAGGAGTCCTCTAAGAGCAGACGAATTTGACCTTGTTGATTTTCCTGTAACTTTTGTCTTGTCATATCTCATCACACCTGCTTACTTCTTTATATTGCTGTGACTGCTTGTTTTGTCCTCTTTTAAGCAAGCACGCAGTAAAACTTACTTTCTGATTTCACTATAACCTGTGTCTCTTACTGTGGTATTTACACTACACTACAGCCAGGTGTGTCAGTGGGGTTGAGCCTGTTCTTGGGGTTGAGAAGGCAGAGTAAAAAGCCAACAATATTCAAGTGGCTCCTGCAGGGGTATCACTACATTTAGAAGAGCTTTAAATGTAGAGGCTGCATTTGTTTTATTTTTTTAGGCTTTTTGTATCTTTTATTTTTTTCTAACCTGTTGATCCCACTAGTAACATACTTCCTATCTTGGGGTGTCTCCATTCTGAATGGAAGAGTAAAAGAGACACCTTTGGGCAGCAGCATTGTCAGCCTGGCCAGAGACTAATAGATTTTTGGACTTGTGTTAGAAATTCTGTATATAGCCCTACAGAACAGACAAACAGTGCACAGTCCACAAGGGCCTTATTTCTTAACTGCAGAAAGGAAACAGGAACTTTATTATCAGAGAAAGGACAATAGAGTATACAGTACCATAGCTGCAGCTACAACCATATAAACACTGCCATCTACTGGCTGAAGAATATAGCTGTAGTTGTACACAAATACATGAACCATGTATTCCAACAACTTGACTAACAAATTAAGACTGAACTCAGCTAACGCTTTATATGCAGTTACGGCAACTTTTTTTTTTTCTTTAGAGATAAAGGATCTACATAAATGAATAAAAGTTGACCATTGTAAGAACCCCTTTCAGTGGTAAATGGTTTGCCTCAACGCTCTAACTACCACTTTTGCTGCACAGCTTGGTTTGTTAAAGGCAGATGAAAAACTTGCTGACCAGGTCATCAGGGCAAAATATACAAATAAAAACACTAACAAAAAAAAAGTAATTGAATAGAGTCACCGCATCTAAGAGTTGGTAAGCTGCAATATTATAAAAAAATAATTTTTGGGTTTACCGCTTCAATTTGATGCTTGCAGCCTGAGAGAAATGAGAACAAAGCAGTACACAGAACTTTGATGATGATGATACACTCACTTACTTTGAGGAAATCTTGGAGGATTGTCATTCACATCGCTGAGGGTGATATTAACAGTGGTTGTTCCAGCTAATCCTCCCAGCTGTCCTCCCATATCTTTGGCCTGGATAATGACTTCATAATATTCTCTTGCTTCTCGATCCATATTTGTTAACGCCGTTCTGATTATGCCTGTAGGAGAGAAACAATGTCAATACTTGCCTGCATAATGACATAAGAAAAAATTCATTTAACTTTTAAATTAAAGAGTGTATTTTGTTAGGAGTGAAGGAGAGGAGGTAGAAGAGGACAAAACTGCAAGAAATATCCTGCAGAAATACTCTTGATATCTTTCCATATGGCATTAAGCATGCCATTTAGAGAGCCAGATGTAATTGGCCAGATGCTAAATCTACACTATCAATATAATTCCTTCACTGCATGTTCAATTAAGCAGCTCAAAGTACTGTATATTTAAGTATACTGCAGTACATTCATATGGACATTTCATGTCATAAGCTGAAAAAATATCTATCAGTTCAGAATTTGCATGCTCTGCACAAATTAGTGCAACTTTCACAAATAAATACGACTTCATTTTATTGTAGTTTTTTTTTTTTTTTGCAGAATTACCAAGTGCTGCCAAAAGATGGCAGCAGTGCTTCTTGTAAGATTTTCTTTGCTTTATATCATTAGTGCAGACAGACTGAGTTTCTTGATATGCACTGAAACTGCAGAGAAATATTTGCTCTTCCTGAGAAGACTATCATGAGCCTGACCTCTTCATAGGATATTTCCCAAAAGATCAAGATTTTTTGGAACGTCTACTTTCGTTTTGTACAAGCACATGAAACTAGTTTCTGCACTGACATCCTGGACTGTGGAGAATTTCAATTAGATTTCATCATGATGTGATAAGAGCAGAATGTCTGAGTGGTGAAGTGCATTTGTCTGTAAAATGTGAATGCTTAAAGGACAAAAGCTAATAATAAATAACATGATTGTATAAATGCATTGAAGAAAATAATCATAGCAGCAATATTAGTTCATCAGACATACAGTATGTTAAAGAGAAACTCCAATAAAAACTGTTTTTTTTTTTTCTTGATTTACACATATGTATTTTTGTCCTGGTGTGTTTTTTTCATTGAAATCAATAGAAATGCATGAAAAAGCACAAGTGAACACTTGTTGCAATGTACTTTTTATATTTATTAATGTATTCTTTAATGTCTATGGTCATACATTTTCATCTTACATCTTTGCATGGGGTACAGGTTTAATCTAACATAAACACATACATTCTTCTTATTATTATACAGGATTTATAAAGCGCCAATAGTTTGTGCAGTGCTTAACAAAATGAAGGCAGATATTACAGGTTTATTACAATTTGGTACAAGAGGAATCAGAGGGCCCTGCTCCTTAGAGTTTACAATATAAAAATGCATACACCGGTTGTAGGCTTGCTTGACTAGGATATGGAAAATATGTAAACTATAGAACAGTATTTGGGAAGTACCGAGGCTTAATAACTTCTACGCTCATAGTGAGGTGGGATAAAATAAACAAAAATGCCCTAATTTAAACATAATAAATTACAAATTTGCCTTTTTAAAACAAAAGAAGTTTGTGTATCAAAATTTCCTGAAGCTAAAAAACAAAGTGGGAAGGAGTCATGCCGATCATTCCTTTTTACCTAAATGGCCAACACTGTAATCTTAACCATTAGCTTGCAAAGTAAATGCAGCCTATATATATATATGTATATATATATATATATATATATATATATATATATATATATATATATATATATATATATATATATATATGCATATATATATGCAGCAAATGTGTTCAGTTTAAGTTAGGAAATGCAATGCAAGTTGGAATAAATGTCTTTGTAATTTAAAGTAGTTGTAAAGGCTGAAGGTTTTTTAACCTTCAGTATGCAGCTCCCCCCTCAGCCCCCCCTTATACTCACCTGAGCCCGATCCCAATCCAGTGACATGCACAAGAGCAGGATCTCTCCTGGGTCTCTCCCGTCTCATTGGCTGAGACACAGCTCTCACTGCTGTCAATTACAGCCAGTGAGGCAGGAGCCAGTGGTGGGGTCGAGCCATGCTTTTGTGTGTCCCATAGAAATACAGAGGTGACTCGGGAGTGAGCAGCATGAGTGCCCCCAGGGCAAGCATCTTGCTATGTTGCCACTCAGCAGGGGGAGAGGCCAGGAGCACCGGTGGGGGGTCTTAAAAAGAGGAGGATCGAGGCTACTCTGTGCAAAACCATTGCACAGAGCAGGTAAGTATAACGTATAACTTATTTTGATTCATTATTTAGATACATTGTAGGAATAGAAGATGGGTACACTGTAGTCATATGGGGATGGATATGGTCAACAACAATACTCAGGTAGGCCGTGGCATTTAGATGATGCTCAATTGGTACTAAGGGGCCCAAAGTGTGCTAAGAAAATATCCCCCACACCATTACATCACCACCACCACTAGCCTGAACAGTTGATACAAGGCAGGATGGATCCATGCTTTCATGTTGTTTACGCAAAATTCTGTCCCTATCTTCTGAATGTCACAGCTGAAATCGAGGCTCATCAGACCGGGAAATGTTTTTCCAATCTTCTATTGTCCAACTTTGGTGAGCCTGTGCGAACTGTAGCTTCAGTTTCCTGTTCCTAGCTGACAGGAGTGGCACTGGGTGTAGTCTTCTGCTGTTGTACCCCATCTGCTTCAAGGTTCGATGTGTTGTGGATTCAGAGATGGTATTCTGCATACCTTGGTTGTAACAAGTGACTATTTGAGTTTCTATCATCTCAAACCAGTCTGCCTATTCTCTGACCTCTGACATCACAAGGCATTTTGCTCCACACAACTGCCGTTCTCTGGATATTTTCTTTTTTCCTGACCATCCTCTGTAAACCCTAGAGATGGTAATGCGTAAAAATCCCAGTAGATCAGCATTTTTTTTTTTTTTTTACAGAAAAACGTTGTTTATTTGAAAAGAGTACATAGATACAGATCATACGGTACATTGACGTGTATCAAAACATATGGCAAGGGATAACATAAAGAATATCAATAGTTCCATCTTTATGGACAGTATGAACAAGGCACGTGTGAACATTCATTTATAGTTTTTAAACATGTAATTGCATATTATGTGTATATGGCGTTGAGTATTGTATCAGTTTATACATTAAATATTTAATTACCCTTCTGAGGTATTTTCATCTATTGTGTTGCATGAGGCTGCATTACTCAACCAGGAGTCCCATATTTTCCCATATTTAGATGGACAACCCCTATGGGAAAATATTTCTTTTTTGTAAGGCAAAACTTTATTAACAGCTGCTATCCATTCATGAAATGTTGGTGGATCTATTTTTAACCACTTTCTAGCTATGAGCAACCTGGCTATAAACAGTGTTTCCTTGAGAAATGTGATATGGAATTTGTCCGAGTCTGGATCTGGGAATATTCCAAGTATGCACTGTTTGGGGCACAGTTTGAGGGGGGATCCCATTTCGTCATGTATGAATCGCACTATGTGGGACCAATAATCATGTATAGCCGGACATGACCATATAAGATGGAAAAAGGAGCTTGAGGAACTGTCACATCTGGGACAAAGAGGACTATGGTTGGGTTTGAATCTAATCAATCGAGCAGGGGTCAAATATGATCTGTGTAAGATGTATAGTTGTGTAAGGCGATCTGAGAGTCTGGTAGATACGGCCCTGCAATTGTCCAGAGCATCTTCCCATTCATCATCCTCCAGCTCCCCCACGTCCCCAGCCCATCTGCTCTTTAATCCATAGGCAAGTTTCATGGCCAATGGTCGAAGTAAACAGGTATAGAATGTTGAAATGAGTTTAAAGGGGTCTTGTCCTCCTAAAATGTTAAGAATATCCAAATGTTCCAGATTAGGTGGGTTATTGCGGAATTGGGCCTGAAGAGCGTGGCGGAGCTGAAGATATCTGAAATGCATAGAGTTTGGAAGGGTGAACTCATCCTTAAGTTGTTGAAAGGACTTCAGTGTGTTTTCCCTGTAGACGTCTGAGAGAATTCTTACCCCCCGAACAGCCCACAATCCATGGTCTGGTAGAGTCAGAAGTTCTCTCAAACCCGGGTTGTCCCATAGTGGCGTGTGTGAATGTGTATCTGGTGCATTTAATCTACGTCTTACCACTGCCCATATTTTGCTGTAGGTTTGTAATAAGCCATTACATTTTCCTGACACCCAGGAGTCTGTGGGGTCTCTAAAAATAATTTGAAATGGGTGGGTGTATAAGCGGGTTTATTGGAAGCATATCAGGGTCATATATCGTTCTCTGTCACATTTGTCGAAATAATAAAAGTGCGATAGTTGTGCCACCAGATAGTATAAATTGAAGTCAGGTAAAGCCGTGCCTCCCAGATTCGTAGGATTTTTTAATACTTGCCATGATAATTTATGTCGAGCCTTCCCCCACACAAAAGAGTTAAGGATTTTTTCAATTGTTTTGAAAATTCTGAGAGGTAAATAAATCGGGGTGTGCCAGAAGACATATAGGAACTTGGGGAGCAGAACCATCTTTATAAGGTTCACACGTCCCAAGACCCCCAAGGGGAGTTTAGCCCAAATCTGTGTTTTATTTTTCAGAGTTGTAATCAGAGGTTCTATATTTTGTTTGGTATATTCTTTGGAAGTGCGGGTGATATTGATCCCCAAGTATTTCATAGAACTGACTATTGTAAGGGGGAAGAGGCTTGGGTTTGCGTGGGTGTACCTATATCTATAGGGAGGATTTGGGATTTGTCCCAATTTATTTTAAGACCCGAGTGTTTGCCGAATGTTTGTATACTTTGTAATGCCGCTTTCAAGGAGGGGCCGGAATTTGATAGATATAACAGCATGTCATCCGCGTAGATACTAATTGTCTCCACCAGATCCCCACTTCACAGACCTATAATACCCAGATGTGATCTCAGCGCCGCTGCGAGAGGTTCCACCGCCAGGGCATATAGCAACGGAGACAAAGGGCATCCCTGACGCGTCCCCCTTGATAGGGGGAAGGCGTCCGAGACCCTCCTGTTAACCAAGATCCTGGCACTAGGATTTTGATACATTAATTGGATCCATCTGATAAAATTCGGTCCGAATCCGAATTTTGCCAAACACTACCAGAGGTAGACCCATTCGACAGAGTCGAACGCCTTTGCAGCGTCTAAGGATACCACGACTCTGGACCCCATCTGGTCGTGTTGAGCTTGTATGTTCATATGTAGTCTACGGAGATTATGTGCCGTGTTTTTTGTGGGCATAAATCCCGTTTGATCCGGGTGAATTAGTGTAAGGATTACTTTATTTAGACGTAGTGCCAGGATCTTGGCCAAAATCTTTATGTCCAATTGAAGGAGGGATATGGGACGATATGACTCCGGAATTTCTAAATTTTTACCAGGTTTGGGTATGAGCACTATATAGGCTTCGGTCATAGATTGAGGAATAGATCCAGATTTGAACATATGGGAGAATAGTTCGTGTAACCTAGGGATAATATTATCTGCATATGTTTTATAGAATTCCAAGGGGAGGCCATCGGATCTGGGTGCTTTTGAAACTTTAAGATGAGACATCGCTTCAGCGATATCATCCGTAGAAATTGGGGCCTCCAACACTTCTATATGTGGCTGAGATAATGTGGGTAGTTCTACAGTGGATAATAATGCCTCTGTGTCCTCACTCGTGCTATCGACCGTGGAAGTGTATAGTGACATGAAATAAGAACGAAATTCTCACGCCACCCTAT
Source organism: Aquarana catesbeiana (assembly GCF_042186555.1). Taxonomy (NCBI): domain Eukaryota; kingdom Metazoa; phylum Chordata; class Amphibia; order Anura; family Ranidae; genus Aquarana; species Aquarana catesbeiana. Next base: position 361,962,039 of record NC_133328.1, on the reverse strand, counting down.
CAGGTTCAGTAATCATTTCGCCATTAGTACTTTGAAGGGATACCACTGTTGGAGGCCTGAGATCCATATGGGCTAAATATGCCAGAAGACGTCCTGCCCTCTCCCCACATTCATACAACCTCTGTTTAGCATAAAATATATTTCTTTCCACCTTTTCAAAATGCATATTGGATACTATGCGGGTTTGTTGTTTTAATTGATCGGCATTAAAATGAGTGAGGTTAGAGGAAAATTCCCTCTCTATGACTGTCAATGCCTGTTCTGCCTGTTTGAGCGCATGAGAGGAATTTTTCTTGTATTTAGTAATGCGTTGGGCGAGTGTCATGCGGGCATGAGATTTAAAAGAGTCCCACACTACTTCAAGGGGCGCTGAATTTCTATTGGTTTGAAAAAATATGTCCCACTCAACCCCAATCTCATCTAGTCCCGGGACCACCGATAACCAGAAGGGATTGAGTTTCCACGTATAAGTGTTGGGTGTGGAATCAAATTGAAGAACCACCCAGTATGGGGCATGGTCGGATAATGTGCGGGGATAAAATCCCACCTCTTCCAACATAGGAAGAACGAAGGGAACGAGATATCAAAATGAGGTCTATACTAGACATTGAGTTGTGTGACGCTGAAAAACAAGAAAAGGCCCTATCCTGCGGGTGACAATACCTCCATGTGTCCATCAGGGTTAATTCATTAAGAAATCTGCCAAATCTGGTGTATTGTTGTGAGGGGTTGCCAGAAGGCTGTGTTGTCAGTCTATCCAGTTCCCTGTCTGGTACGTTGTTAAAATCTCCCATCCACAGTACGGGTATAGTGGGAAACTGAGACATAAAAGCAAGACCCTCATTTAGAACATTAAAGTGAAACGGGGGAGGTATGTAGAATGCCAGGATAAGCATCTCTAGCCCATTTACTTTAGCATGCACAAACAAAAATCTGCCTTGTGGGTCAGACTTAAGTGTCAGCAGAGTGAATTGTACCGTTTTTGCCACTAGGAGTGTGACTCCTCTTTAATTGGTCGTGTGGGGGGCTTGATATAGCCATCCCACCCAGGGCTTTTTGAGTGATAGCATCAATTGCCCGGTAAGATCAGTTTCGACTAGGACTATTATCTCTGCTCGCATGTTTTTGAGAATAGATAAAGCAGCATTTCTCTTTGGCCTAGCCCTAATACCTCACACGTTCCACGTGACACATTTCAGTTTAGATACCATATTTGAGCCTCTCCATCAATGGTCTCGCCGCCCCGGTCACAAAGCGGCCGTCGCGTCCCATCCCGCAATATGGGAGGGCGCGCATCCCCGTCCATCTCGGCCAGGGCAGCTAGATCAGGATCCACATTCTCCATTTTTTTAAATCAAAACTGCATGTCTCCATTGCAAAATATAGAATAACATACACATTTTAATATAGAGACTAGTTGACAGCATGCAGTACTCCTATTAATTCTTTGAAATGATAAGAAGATAAGATAAGAACATAACAACAGCAAAACTTTTGCAACTTACAAACTAACACTCTGGGCCATCCAGGCAGACATCCCTCCTCACGTAACCCGAGGACAGGATGCTGTTCCTGGACATTCCAGAGAAACAAAACTTGCGCCATTCGGCGAACCTTATATGTAGTTCCTGTAAAAACAGGACCCACATTGGATCCTGTATCTATGGGGACAATAATCCGCTGCAGAGCGAGCAATAGCATGAGAAGTTTGACTCCCAAAGTGTGACCATCAGGGTGGTATAATGATGGAAAGCAAACGGATAGAGAAGCCTGAAAGTTCTCCTTGGGAGCCATGGTGGGCATCAGCTTGCCATTTCCAGAGATTATCCATGGGGGACTGTCTGACTACAAGGGAATAGGCAGATGTCAGAAAGGGACACGTGAATATGGCCAGAAAGGGAAGGGAGGGGGATATGGTAAGGCAATTTTGAGTATAAAGTCAGTTCTCTAGTGACTTATGAGCCGTCTCCATATAAGCTTGTAACGTACAGTACCTTAGTGAAGCGTGGGCCGTTTACATCTTGACTCGAAGGTTAGCGCAGAAGTTCCATTCAGAGGATAAGAGTTTCGTATGGCAGTTATGATCATCATGAAGCTTAGTAAAGTGCTCGGTCCGGAGCTGCTCTGTCCTCCAGCCATGCAAAAACGGCTTCAGGCGTATCAAAGAAGTGGGCTTTATCCTCGCTGACCACGTGCAGCCTGGCTGGAAAGAGCATTGCGTAAGAGTAATGGCGGATCCTCAATTGCCTTTTAGCTTCTGTAAATTGCACGCGTTTCTTCTGGACTTCCGCTGAAAAGTCTGGGGAGACTTTAATTTCTCCATTTTTATAAGGAATGTTGCCTTCTCCTGGTAAGGCGGAGAACAGCGTCTCGGTCACGGTAATTAAGCAGTTTGGCGATAAAGGTTCTAGGAGGTGCACCTTGAGGAGGAGGTCTGGATACCAATCTGTGAGCTCTTTCCACCACAAATGAGGTGGAGAATTCGGCCCTGCCGAAGGTAGAGGTTAGCAAGTTTTCTAGAAATGAAGGGGGGTCAGTTCCCTCCGCACCCTCCGCAAATTACACCTCCTCAATCTGTTTTCCATGTCATCTTGTTTCATGAGCACCGTATTCAGCTGATGTTGTATTCTTTCAGTTGTTATTTGTAATGGCGGTATGTCGTCCTCTACCTGGCTGATCCGGGTCTCCGCCTCGGTGACTCTTTCCCTTAATTTTTGTAGATCCTGTCGGATTAGAGACACATCTACCTTCACCTCCTCTATTTTACATATAAGGGTGCTTTTGCAGTCCGAAATCGCCTCCAGAACACGAGCGGTGTCATCTGCTGCGGAATCTGACGGAGCAGGCAGCTCGGCGCCATTTTCTTCCCCGGCCATCTTTTCTTGCAGGCGGTATTTAGCAAGTTTAGCGGCTGTGTCTGTGGCTTTTTTTGGGGGAGGCATTCTCCCTGTGTCTTACCACTGCCGGCAGGTTGTATACGCTGTTTTTAGCAATAATTTTTGCCCCACGATTAGTGGATGCGGATATTCGGCAAGCGGAGCTCTCGATCAGTGCTCCTCACGCCATGCCAGTCCAGGCCACACCCCCCAGATCAGCAGTTTTTGAAATACTCAGACCAGCCCTTCTGACACCAACAACCATTCCACGTTCAAAGTCACTTAAATCTCCTTTCTTCCCCATTCTAATGCTCGGTTTGAACTTCAGAAAGTCATCTTCACCATGTCTAGATGCCTAAATGCATGCTGCCATGTGATTGGCTGATTAGCAATTTGTGTTACCAAGCAACTGAACAGGTCTACCTAATAAAGTGGTTGGTGAGTGTATATTTATATATATATATATATACCTAGTTTTTTTGTTTATTTGTCTTACACCTTGTTTTGAATCCCGCATCTTGAGGGTAGAGCATTAGATGTGATTTAGGGAGCGTGGGGGTTATTCTACTATATATAAGTATAACGTGTTTGTTATTTAAAAAAAAAGAAAACTGAACCTAAAGCTCACGAGTGCTTAGACTTACTTATCTAAAACCCAAGCTTGGCAGCAGTTACCATAAGGTGTTCATTCTAATTTTAACTGTGCTCTCACACTGCCCTAATCCTCTTCTGGAGTTTTAGAGAGAGGCCTGGTATTCCTGGGTATGTGGGAGCTAGAGACACACATACCCACAATTTAGAAATTAGTGTTGATTGTCAAGCCTGAAAGTGGGGGTGATGAAGATTTAGCTTGGTCCCTCATACTTATGTCAATAGTTCCAAAAGGAAATCAGGGGCATCTCACAGTAGATTGGGGCAGCAGTGCGAACACAAACAAAAAAAAAGGTTTTGACTAGAGATACACTTTCACTTAATGCTTTACTTTGAATTGCTTTAGTGAAGGGCTTTTCTTTTAGCCCTTCACTAAAGCAATTCAACTTTTTTTTACTTTTGAATTAAATAAATCATCTCCTGAAACCCAAATCACACAGGATCCACTAAATTCTGCAAATATTCCAAATCAACAAACTCCTTAAGACATTTTTGTAAAATTGATTGTAAATTGAAAAATTGATGATTAGTACACAAATACAGAAGCACGTTAGGCATTTAACAAACAATCCAGACTATTACTTTACCACTCTGCAATGTGTGTTCAAGCTGCTACATTAGCAACAGGATCTGTTGGTAAATAGCTTTGTCTGTTGGTATTTCAAATAGTGCTTTTCTGTGTGAATTGTACTGTTATAATTATTTGTGTGCCCTGTAAAAGTAAACCAATGTAGTCTTCAAGTTTTTGCATCACATTTTTTAGCACACGTAAAATGAACAATGAGATAACATAACTAATATGTTAAATAATCGATTTTACATCTGAAAACTGAATTGACAATGAAAAAAATTACTTAGGTTGTAGTACCCAGACCTTTATAGGATTGTGGAAGATCAAACAGGGGGTATAGGTCAGTTCTTTGTTAGAATCAGGTGACAACCAGTGCAGTGTGTTTGCCCTTTTGCAGCCACCCATGCATTTTTCAATCATGCGCTGGTACTCGAGTGCCACCAGGACCCAAAATGTTGTATTTTCTGGGCTAGGAAAGGTGGCATAGTTTAGGAGAGCTGCCTGAGATTGTTCCCATAAGTAACCAAAGCCAAGCATCAAAAACCTGAGCATGGATAAGAGTTCTAGCCAGGGACAGTAAAGGTAAAGAGAGATGATGTGCTATTGAGCACAGGGCAAGTAAAAAGTCTGATCCAGAAAGTCCAGAACACGTATGTCAAACACAGGGCCCGTGGGCTGAATGAGGCCCTCCAGGCCTTGTCATTTGGCCCTCACACCCAGTTTTGCAGCCAGAACTCCATCCCGCCACCTCCGGCTCTCACCCTCCGCTCCCACACCCTCTGTCACATGTAAATACAGAAGCCTTTTGTGTTTACAAGGGACAGCTTTGCCCTCATGTAACAGATCCCTGGACGAACGCGGTGGGGCACATCTCCAGAAAGAACAATCTCCCTGAAAATACACAGGTAGTAAAGCCTACACAGGGAAGTACTAGAGCCAGGTAGGTGAAAGAGATGCAAAAAATTTTTATGGAGCGGTTTGGGGTTACAAACTCAGTGCACCCCTAAACGCTGCACTTCATACACAGCACACCCCTGAACGCTGCACTGTACATAACGCAACCCTGGACCCTGTACTCTGTATGTAATGCCCTCCTGAACTCTGCACATAATGCCCTCCTAAACTCTGTACTCTGTACGTAGTGTACGCCTGAACTCTGCACGCAATGCACTCTGTACATAGCATAGTCCTGAACCTTGCACTCTGCACGTAATGCACTCTGTACATAGCGTAGTCCTGAATCTTGCACTCTGTATGTAGTGCACCACAGATACAACCGGCCCTTTGAGGGCAACCATACTGCTGATGCGGCCCGCAATAAAATTGAGTTTGACAACCCCGGTCTAGAAGGCTATAGATTAGATGTAAGCAGGTTTACGGGGATCAGGTGCAGAAAATGAACAGCGTCTAAGTAGACTGGTAATAGACATCAGCAGGGGGTCAGATTTTAGAATATAGGAACATGAACTTTGTAATCACAGAGTAAACCAGAAACATCCTGGGGACAGATTTATGAAATACAGCAATAAGAAACAGGTACAAAACCACATGGAGGTACATTCCAGTGCCCTTTAAGCAGAGTATGTATCAATGAAGAACTATGCATGTGGCCAAGACCCTCGATTTGCACAGCTCACCTGAATTTCTTGTACAAATAGGGTTCAGTTTGTTAAAGAACAGCGTCTACAGCTAGCTTCTAAAAAACACTTGCAGTTTTCAGCAACCATCAGGCAGCTTTCTTAAAGCATTTGTAGAACCTTTCAACTCCATTTTAAGGATGTTTAAAGTCACGATAGGAGTACAGGATTTCACTTTTATTAATGTACTAGCAAGCTCTAGTAGGCATTTGGCAAGTACACGTTGCATAAGGCAAAACAGAAGCTTTCTGAAAGCCTGATAGCAGTTTTTTTTTAAAGTAGCAGTCAGCACTCACATTATGATCGGTGCTAACATACCAAAATTGGTGCTGAATAGTGCTTAAATGGCTTTTAAGAAATTCCAAATTATGTTAAAAGCTCTGCAAATACCTTGTAAAATGTTGCTGTACACACTGTTCTTATGCAAGTTAAAGCCCATGTGTAATGCCCCGTACACACGGTCGGATTTTCCGATGGACAATGTCCGATCGGAGCGTGTTGTCGGAAATTCCGACCGTGTGTGGGCGCCATCGGACATTTTCCATCGGATTTCCCGACACACAAAGTTGGACAGCAGGAGATAAAATTTTCCGACAACAAAATCCGATCGCGTGTGTGGCCTGTTCCGACGCACAAATTGCCACGCATGCTCAGAAGAAATTCCGAGACGGGACAGCTCGTTCTGGTAAACTTAGCATTCGCAATGGATATAGCACTTTCATCATGCTGCAATGTTCAAAATGGTTTAATACAGCGCACTCTCTTCTTCTTTATAATGTGACAAGAATTAAGTAGTTTTGCTGCTCATATTCACACACACTTCTCACAAACTTCTTTTCTTCTTCTTCTTTCGTTATTATTTATCGGGATTCCCTCAATATATTTTGATTTCTCACATCTGACAACATATTTTTGTATATTTTAATTTTTTTTTGCCTTTAATGTAGAATCTTTTTTTGTGTTTCTCTTTTTTTTTTTTTTTTTTTTTGGTGATTTTGATTTGTACTCCCGAAAATGTTTGTGTGTTTTTTGTGACAAGTTCCCACAACACCATTGATATGTTGTTCTATTTAATCTGTAGGAGATTGTTTCGTGTTGTTGTCCCTTGTTAATTTCACATTTTATGTTAGAAATGTACCTGAATCGTCACCAACAAACTGTCCTTTTTGGATGAAAACACACACAGAAGAGTAGAATTTACCTAAAAAAATTTTATTAAGGGGTCACAACTATAAAAAAACAAAGAGGGAGGCAATGCTGGAGAAACTGCAGAAGTGGGCGAAGCCTTGGACCCCCAGGGCAGACATCAATTATTTAAAAGCAAAATTGGTGGCCTGAGGAGTCCTTATCTAAGGGAATGCAATCTGGTCCAGAAGTCCCAGAGATCCGGAAAGCAGCAGATGACATCTGTGTCCCCAGGCTGTGGTCATACGAGAGACTGCAGCTTTTGTCAGACCAGACTGAACCCAGGGCAATCACTCTTTGGTCTTCCTTCCATGCTTCCTTACAGGCTTTGGCTGTGGTGGTGGAGTAGTGGCAGCAGGAGGAGGAGGAGGAGGAGGAGGATCGTCGATCTCAATGACATCCGTCTTGGGTGTCAGTTCCCCACTCTCCCCCTTACGTAGGACTTTATAAATCAGGTCCTCAGAGAGCTTGCGTTGGCCCTCCTGCATGCCCTGCAATTTGGTGGCAGCCATGCAGGCAAAGGCCTCTGCAGGACTGGGGAAGGCTCTGAGGGACGCAGAAGCCTCCTGGATCAGCCTGTATGCTGAATCCTGCACAGGACTGGGAGTGGCCTTCCTGGCCCTTTTGTATGGCAGGCGGAGGGGAGGAACCTGAGACTCAGTCAGGCTGCGACTTGTCCCAGGCTTCTCTTGGCTGACACTTAGCCCTGCCTCCTCCTGGCTGATACTAATCCCCGCCTCCTCCTGGCTGACACTAATCCCCGTCTCCTCCTGGCTGCCACATTCCACAGCCTCCTCCTGGCTGAGGTCTTCCTGTGTATGAAAAAGGGACATAGTTTTAGTATTTTTTACATCAATCACACACAATTTTCACCTCCTGACTGCTGCAAATTGAATGTTAACAAATATAACAGACTATCATTCTGAGCCCAGCATTTTGCATTCTTGTCCCAATTTTGGGTGCCCACTACTGTCTATTGATATGTAAAATACTTTTTTTAATCAGCAATTAATGATCAATAATAACATCTAGTAAACATCATTTATTTATTGCCCAGAAATCTGTCGAAGAATGCTATACCTGACTCCAGCTGGGCTCCTCCACTTCTTCTTGGCTGGAAGGCCCAGGTTGGACATCGGAAGCCTCAGCTGGTATGGAAGGAAGCGTGGAAGGAAGAGTGGAGACGGATTCCCTGACTTCAGTGTGGTCTGTCAGAAATCGCAGTCTCTCATAGTACCACAGCCTGGGGACATAAACGTCATCTGCTGCAGCTCCGGATCTCTGGGAATCCGTGACCTTCTTGCGCTCCCTAAGATACGTGCTCCTCAGGCCACCAATTTTGGCCTTTAAATAAGGGATGGTTGCTGTGGGGACCACCGGCTTCACCAACTCCAGCAGTTTCTCCAGCGCTGCCTGCCTCTTCTGTTTGTGATTATAGTGGGGGTGTCTCACTTGCCACAGACAGGGCAGCTCCCTGTACTTGTCTATGAACAGGGGCAGGAAATTGTGGTCGTTGAACCCATCCATTTTCTCTGCAAGACACAACACAAGACAAACCCTAATGTCAGGCCAAACTCCCCTAATCTTGTTACAATATAGGCTTCCATTTAGAAGCAGTATAGGCCCAAGTTTAGATCCTACCTTCGTTATCACGATCGGCGTCTCCAATGCTCCTTCCTCCGCTCACAGATCATACGTAAGACGCGTGCATGTTACGATTTATACACACTGCGCATGCGTATAACTCCGCCCGCCCCTGACGTTCTTTCTAGTCTATTCCCTGCCCCTTTTCATTCGGCGCAGTGGGGGAAGAGCACATGGCGGATAGACAGCAGGATCGTGCTAATTGTAGCAACGAGGAGGAGGAGGAGGAGGAAAGGCCGGAGCCTGAAACGTCCCGATCCAGAAGGAGATTAAAGGACTCAAATATGTCCTTTGGGGAGATGTTGGAGATGGTGGACATCCTGAAGAAGGCCGACTATGATGGAAAGTATGGGCCTTACCCCAACCCCAATATCCGAAAGGCCAAGATCATGGCGAAAGTGGTCAGGAGTCTGCACCGGTAATTCGGGGTACGACGATCGAAAGATCAGCTCAGGAAGCGGTGGTCGGACCTGAAATTACGAGAACATGAGCAGTACAGAAAGATCCGGAGAGTGCTGCAAAAAAGTAAGTAGTTGTGCTGTGTTCCTATTCTTTTTGTGTTTATTACATTCGTGCTGCTCCATGTGCTTTTAGGAACTGTTGTACAGTTTAAAATGGCAACTTTCATGTTCATGGGCACATTATTCGTTCGGATCAAACATTTTTATTTCGGACTATAAAATACCATTGTTTAGGCCATATGCATTTGGCCACCATTTTGACGCCCTATACTTGGCTTCAAAGAATTGGGTTGTGTAGATGGCTTTGTTACTAGAATGAAATGCAAACTAGATTGTGTGTAAGGAGAGGACACTCAGCAGCTGTTTTCACATCTGGACACTGGAGCACTAGTGTGGGACACCAGAACACCATTTTTATTAGGGGGGGGCACACAGGTGCTCCAGTGTATATTATAGGGGGGTCTCCATCTGTGAAGCTTGTACTAAACAGGTAAAGTATTGCAGCTTGACAAAGGACACTAAAAAAGCTACATCTTGGAACTCGGCTAAAATAGATAATTGTACCCCACTTCCAAGCAATGTTTCATCTTTATAGTTCTGACATTAAATATCTGTGTGCTAATTATACCATTTTTGTTTTACATAGGGGAGAAAAGACTTGGAGGACACCCCTCATCCGAGGAGACCAGAGCCCCCCCCCCTCTGGAAGAAGGGGAAATCCCACCAACACAAGATGAGCAGGAGGAAGAAGACGTGGTGGAACTAGTCACCACAACAGGTGAGTGTCTGCAACCACAGGCTCAGATAAGAGATGGATGGCGGCATTTTTTTTTAAACCTAATTTATTTTGGGGTTCCTCTCTTTTTAGGTGATCGTGAGGTTGTGGATGAAGATCCTTTCACATCCGAAAGTGCCCAGATCCTGATCGGGGAGATCATGGGGTGTAATTTACAATTGGAAATCATCAAGCAAAACATCAATGATGTTATTCCAAAATATAAAAACATCATGGATGTTTTGGGGCGAGTTTAAAACCCCTCCAAATCACTTTCTTCTTTTGTCTTCTACAATGTGCGAAATGTTTTTGTGATTTTTTCCAAAGCCAAATTTGGAGGATGCACACAGTGTGTCAACATGTGCTATCTGCCATCATGGGAGATCAATGGACGCGTTTTGGGGGTGCAACCCCTTCCTCAATAATAAAGTAGTGGTGAGGAAGGGCTTTCTCCCCCAAAACACGTCCCTTCATCCCCCATGATGGCAGATAGCACATGTTGACATTGTGAAATTTGTGTGCATCTTCCAAATTTGGCTTTTCCTGGGGTGATTTCCCCCCATCGCAATATCAAACACAGTTCCTAAATACTCATGTCTGATATTGCCTTCCAGTTCCACCAAATGTGAACTTTGTAAGATCAAGATTTGTGTCTTTCTTGTGGGTTTTACACAGGCCTGTTTTCTATAAAATGCACATTTTGATTTTGGATAATGACACCACAAAAATTGTTATACAACAAACATGTTGGTTTGTCAGAAAAACCTTTGGTAAATGCACATGTGATTGTGCAGGTATTAAAAAGATTGTTCATCAAGAATGTGTGGATTATTGTCTCAACGCTACAATACTTTTGGGGTGATGTAATTGTTGTTTTATGAGAAAATGGGGGTAATTTCCTAAGGGCAAATCCACTTTGCACTACAAGTGCAGTTTTAGTGCAGTTGCAAGTGCACTTGTAGTGAAAAGTGTCTTTGCATTTAGTAAATAACAGCCAACAGTGCTTTGTATAATAAGGTTACACAATCACGACATTTTCTGGACTCCACACATTTCTGTCAGGGTCAGCTAAAACAAACACAAGCAGTAAATGTCCACAAAGAAGAGCCTGGGGGGAGACGCCTGTCGAGAACTTGAGGTCCTGCAGACTTCTCCCTGTGGCCAAATACCGCAAGGTAGCGACCAACCTCTGCTCCGGAGTGATGGCTTGCCTCATGCAGGTATCCTGCCTGCTGATATAGGGGGTCAGCGAAGCCAACAAACGGTGAAACACGGGGTCCGTCATCCTGATAAAGTTCCTGAAATCACCAGGATTATTCTCACGGATCTCACAGAGCAAAGGCATATGACAGAACTGGTCACGCTGAAGCAACCAATTCTTGGTCCATGAACTCCTCCCCACCCTGTTCATGGACTGGACTTGTGTCAAGGTCAGGACCCCAACACCAAGCCCCCGCACAGCATGAACTCTACGAGGAGTACGCATATGAAACATGGCTAGAAAACGGTCGGCTGCTCAGAATGAAGTAACAGAACGCACTGAAGAACAGCAAGGCCTGTGAAGAGCGACCTGAAAACCAGTAACGAACGAACAAGAATACAATGACTACCTAAAGTCACGCGGAACTTGCTGCACGCACTGAAGAGCAGATACAAACCCACAAGCACAAACTGAACGGCAGAAAACTATTTGAAAGCCACGAGTCTGAAAAAGCGCGAATCGTCTCTCACCAAACTTTTACTAACACGAGATTAGCAAAAGGAGCCCAAAGGGTGCCGCGCTTGGTTCTGAACCGGCCTTTTCTAGTCTCGTCGTACGTGGTGTACGTGACCGCGTGGTTGTCGATCGGAAATTCTGACAACTTTGTGCGACCGTGTGTAGGCAAAACAAGTTTGAGCCAACATCCGTCGGAAAAAATCCTAGGATTTTGTTGTCGGAATGTCCGAACAAAGTCCGACCGTGTGTACGCCCTATAAGAGGCATAACAAGACAGGTATGCTCATGTTGGGGCACAGAAAGGTTTGCCTGAGTGTAGGAAAAGCTAGAGAGGATTTAAGGAGAGGATGCTCTTAAAGAAGCAAAAACAGACAGCAAGAGTCCCAAATGACAAAAGTAAACCGAATAGGAGACAGCAAGAAATGGCCACCACCAGCCAAAACAACTGGTAACAATTGTGCCACAGATTGGGTGGAAGGCTACTGTTTATTGCAAAACAGTGTGATAACTATGTGGGTACAGCTCCTACTTGAATCTGGTTTCAAACTCAAAATTTTGCAACACAGTGACATAGACAATTGTAAAAAAATTGGAATTTTCTGCATGAATTTAGTGGTGGTTGAATACTGAATTTAAGAGAAATGGTTAATGCAAACTGAGCAACAAGTTCAATAATTTGTGGAATTACAGTTTTAGAACAACAGCAAATGTAATATAACAGCTGAGAATAAGGTTCGGTTCACACTGCATGCCATTGTGGCTCGCAGCAGGGGTCCTGTGCATCCTGGTTCACCGCTTCAGGTCCGATTTCAGCATGAATTTTGGGCTGAACTTGGATCTGAAACGGACCAAAAGACGCACAGGGCTCCTGTGCAAATTCACACCAGAGCCGCATCCGAGATATGTAAACCAGCTCCATAGAGAGCCGGTCACATTCTCCTGCTACTGCGAATTGGATGCGGGATTCTAGCATCCAATTCGCAATGGTGTGAACCCGGCCTTAAGGCTCTAAACCTGTCAAATGTTTGTGTTGAGGACCCAAGAAACACCACCATAATAGATTCCTTTTCAAGGTAACAAAGTAGCAACTAATGTACTGTCTGTTTTAGATAACACATATTGAAGAAATAATCTGCTTCCCAGACTTTCTGTAGAACCTTCTTCTCTCTAATGCCCCAACCACCTCTAGGCTAACACGCCTCTTTCTGTAGCTTTTCAAATTAAATAAATTGTGATGGCCATTTTGGGGTAGTCTGGAGTGTTTTGTACTACATTGCTGCAAGCTGTTAGGAACAGAGGGTCCTCTAGTGCCAGCCTGTGTGAAATAGTAAACAATTGCTGCCACATAACAAGTGAAAACATCAGCCATGCAAAGTGAATTAGTTCTGCAATACATGCACACAACAGGTAGCATAGTAAATGTGTATGAAATAGTTCTACAAGGATGTTCCGCTATAAATGACATTCATTTAGCAGATTTTTCTCCATGACACATGTGAGTTGCCAATTGTCTGATTTGTGCAATAAATATTTTTTACGTCTACACTTAGATGTGCTTCATTTTCCTTGTTTTCATTGCTCAACTTGGAACCTGCTTCAGGCCCTCTGTAGAAGCTGCCAGTCGTGTTATGCCCTGTACACACGATAGAATTTTCCGACAACAAAATCCATGTTTTTTTTCCAACAGATGTTGGCTCAAACTTGTCTTGCATACACACGGTCACACAAATCTTGTCAGAAATTCCGAACGTCAAGAACACGGTGACGTACAACACGTACAACGAGAGGAGAAGAATAAAATTCTATAGCCAGTGCGGCTCTTCTTTATGCATCGGAATTGTGTACACACGGTCGGAATTTACGACAATGGATTTTGTTGTCGGAAAATTTGAGATCCAGATCTCAAATTTTGTGTGACGGAAATTCCGATGGAAAATGTCCGATGGAGTCTACACACCGTCAGAATTTCCTATAACAAGCTCCCATCGCACATTTTCTGTTGGAAAATCCGACCGTGTGTACAGGGCATTAGACTGTTTCCTTCCTTTTTCATCATCTCCTATGGACTATCTTCATTTGTGGACTTTTTTAGATATTTGGACTGATGAGCAACAACTCTGATCTTATAAATAAATAGTTGCACTGCTTATATTCGTGTTGGTTCCCAAAATATCATTGGCCTTGCGCCTTACCCCTGTTTGTAGAAGAAACAAGATGCCTAAGCTAATTGTACCAGCAACAGGAAGGCTGCACAACGAGATACAAAACAATATTCTTCCTTTATTAAACTAGCCAGCAGCAACAAGTTCTATTCTGACATATTTTACTCTAGGTACATCGCATTCTAAAAGAAGTCTAAGTTGTCTTAGATATGGAAGGGGTCTTCAGTAAGAAAAGGACAATCACTGAATGTTTTGGGGGTATGGAGACATACTTTAGTTAAATACAATAGAGGGAACTATTAAAGGGTACCTTATTAGAATACCTCCACCTAGATTTGTATTAATGTCATGCACCAACACCCCTTATGATGCTGCTGGACAATAAAAGGAAATACTGTATTTATTGGCGTATAACACGCACTTTTTCACCCTGAAAATCGGGTGCAAATAGTGTGTACGTGTTATACGCCGATACTGCAAATTGGACTGCCTAGAAGGGAACGGGGAGGGGGGCGGAACGAGTGCCATTTGATTACATACAGTGAGAATCTCCTGTTTACTCAGCGGCGTCTGTAATAGGAAGTCCTGGGCCGCCATTGGACCAGTGTTCTGTCTATCATAGAAGCCGGTCCAGGAGGCGGGACTTTGTATTAAAGAGGCTGCCGAGTAAACAGGAGATTCTCGCTGTATGTAATCTGACTGCAATCATCCCGCCCCCTCCCTGTGCCCTCCGAGGCAGCAGTAAACTGAGGTGAGGCGGCAGATGGGCATGGATTAGGCTGCATTCATGGCAATGGTGAGGCTGCATATGGGCATTGATCAGGCTGCAGATGGGCATTGATCAAACTGCATTGATGGGCAATTGTGAGGCTGTAAATGGGCATTGATCAGGTTGCATTGATGGGCAATTGTGAGGCTGCAGATGGCCATTGATCAAGCTGCATTGAGGGGCAATTGTGAGGCTGCAGGTGGCATTGATCAGGCTGCAGATGGCATTGATCAGACTGCAGATGGACAATGGTGAGGCTGCAGATGGGCAATGGTGAGGCTGTATTGATGGGCACTGACCCTTTTTTGCTTCAAAGTTCTTTATTTAAAATTTAAGTTTTTTTCCTGACACTTCCCTCCTAAAATGAAGGTGCGTGTTATACGCCTGTGCGTGTGATATGCCGATAAATACGGTAATTCATTTCAAACTATAAAAAATTATAGTGCAAATGTCTTCCGTTCATCAGTTAAGATGATGGTTTTATTGAGCCAGTTTGCTCAATAAAAGCAGGATTACACAATCCACCCTTCTATTATACTTATCTAACTTCATCATTCTATCAGGAGGGAATTATGAAACATGGTATGTTTTCACTTAAATATGCCTTGTTTTAAGTAGAAAATTAAAGTACTAATTTGAACTCAAAATGTTGGAAATTTTCATGACTGCATCAGTATGTAGTATGGTTATCTAAAGGTGAAAAATCAACAATGATAAGGGTCACACTACTCATATAGATTTTTCAGTTCCCTGGGAAATCTTCACCACTCATTAAGAATATTTTTCTTCCAACAGAAGAGGTAATAGCCAGTTTACTATGTCAAAAATGTTTTTGTTAGGAATTCAGTCTAGGTTTGAAATGATCATTAAAATAGACATGTGGAAATAGACAGTTGGGTCGGTTTAACAGCCTTAATAAAATACAATGTGGTTGGGATAGTTAACTAGATGGCCTAGCTTGGCCAGCAATGTATATCATGAAACTGTATTGTATTTATGCTGCTTTTCACACAGGTCACATTCACTTTCAGTCAAAATTGAAAAGATATGTAAACCTATTCACTAATCTTGACATGCATCTACTTTTATCAGTTTGACAAAGAGAAAGCTTTGTTTCCATGGTACCAGAGAACAAAGAGTGTTAATTCTCTATATGTATACACAATAACATTGCAGTGTAACCACACAAGAGAGTTGTATTCCCTGAATGCTCTTGTAAATTTATTAATGGAATGATCTTATTAAATTCCGTTGCATAAATACAATTAAATAATTGCAGAAATCCCCAATTATGCAATCATATGGCCTAGCCAATATTTACACTTTAATATTTAATTTAATCTGTAAAAATGCTAAATGCCATTATTCTCTAAGGATTGAAGTCATCACAACTGCATGAAATTATTAAAGCAAACCATGGGATTTATATGGTATTTGAATATGCAGGCACAATTTACCTGTGAAAAGATCTTTTCATATTTATTTTTGCTTGATTTTTATCAGTATGTGGGGTTCTACTTATAATAAGGGGGGGGGGGGGGGTTGGGAGCAGTTAAGAAGACATCCACGACACTAGCTTCTTTTAATGGCAAATGCTAGATATTATTTGGGGGCATCTTTAATGCACCACCTTGAGTATGCAAATGAATGCAATCACGTCAATGACTCCCAGACAAGAATGAAGTTTCATAGATGATTTTTGATAAGTTCATTGTCAAAGTACCATTTTTCAGACTTTATGAAAAATAAGTCTTCCTCTCAATGGAAAAGAGGAAAAATCTTCAAAATTGTACTTTGCAAAAGGATCATTTTCATCTGTTTAAACAATGTCAAGTAGCATATTATGCTACAGAAAAAAGGAGCACTGCAGGAAATAATAAGGGCCAGGGAGTATCTTGACACAAGTTCAGGTTATTTATCAAATCATTACACATTTCTAGTCACTACAAAGTAAGATCTGTTATTGCCTGGATTCTAGAAACATTAAAACAATTCCCCAATTTAAAATACTGTAAGTATTCGAAAGCCTCATACACACGATCGGATTTTCCGATGGGAAATGTGTGATGACAGGCTGTTGGCGGAAAATCTGACCATTTTTACGCTCCATCGGACAATTGTTGTCGAATTTTGCATGGACAAATGTTGGATGGCAGGCTTTAAAATTTTCCGCTGACAAATGTCTGTTGTCGGCTTTTCCGAGCGTGCGTACACAGGTCTGATGGACAAAAGTCCAAAGTACAAACACGCATGCTCGGAAGCAAGGACGAGCCAGAAGCGGTCGGTCTTGTAAACTAGCGTTCATAAATGAGAATTAACATTTGTGACGTGATTCAATTATAAAATCTTGAAATGCAGCGCGCATTCTCTACTTCTTTAATGGGATAATAATGAAGCTGCTTTGCTGGTGATACTGATGGAGTTATTGCAAACAAATTTTCAAAGGCTTTTTTTTTCTAGTGATAGCAAGAATAATATTATCATGCTTGTTATTTTTCTTTTTTGGTGCAAGTTACCAAAACACCATTATCCCGTAGTTTTTAAGCTCAAAGATACAATTATGTTGGTGTCCCTTGTTAATTTTACATTGTATTTTTTAAAATGTAACTGCCTACTCCCAAACTGTCATTTGAAGTAAAACACATAGCCAAGTATTATTCTCCAGAATTTCTTTATTGTGCATTAAAAAAAGAAAACAAATAAAATTAGACATGCTATCTGCCAATAGAACTTAACCAAGAAGTGCATTCCATGCATCCAAAAATATACCAAAAATATACCAAATCAAATCATTATTCAACCAAAAAATAAAATAAAAGCCTCAGCATGTGCCCTGCTTCTTAATATAGGGGGCCAAAAATCCCAAGAGCTGGTGATAGCAGGGGTCAATCATCCGGAGATAATTTTTTTTTTTTTTTTTTTACAACCAGGAGTGCTTTATTGTAGAATTAACATTTACAGTATTATATAATCACATTTTGTTATACAAGAAGTATATTAAGTACAGGTTTGTCAGCATTTCACACAAAGCATATACCGTAAACCAATGTCAAGTAAAGAGGAAATCTAAGACTATAAACATTCTGAAATGCGGTGTATTCGTTATTCCCTGCTCAGGGATCATATATTGGAGTAATGGAGGGAGGAGAAAACAGGAAAGGAGGCAGGGAAGGGGAAAAACCAATAGGGAACGTAACCCCGGAGGGGGGGGGGGGGAGGCCGCGGAACCAGAAACACCAGAAGAAAGCAGGGGTCAATCAGCACATCCTCCACTCTACTGACAGTATCCCATTGTCTAGATCGATGCCCATGATGACCAGACTTTATCAAATTTCCATGGGCATCCCCGGTTAATGTACGTCAACTTATATAGTGGCAGAGCAGCATTTACTTTATTTTCCCAGGTAGCTACATCCGGGGGGACAGAGGAGGTCCACCTACACAGTATCTCTTTCTTAGCATAAAAGAGCAAATATGAAATTAATCATTTACTATGATGCGATGTCTGATCATCATCATGTATACCCAGTAAGGCTAATTCAGGCGTCACGGGAACATTCAAGTCCAGGCGAACGTTTAAATGATCAAATACCCCCTCCCAGAAGTTTGACAACCTAGGACATTCCCAGAACATGTGTAAATATGATCCCGGATGCGTCAAACATCTGGGGCATTGTGGATCTCTATCTGGATATATTCTAGACATACGAACCGGGGTAAAATAAACCCTGTGGAGGAATTTGGTCTGTATAAGTTTATCTCCTGCAGCTATAACCAGCTTGGGGCTCTGTTCAAGACTGTCCTCCCAATCCTCTCTCTCTAACACTGGAATATCAGCCTTCCATTGTTCCCATAGCCTATCCATTTTTACGTTGTCAATTGGAAATAAAATACCATATAAAGCCGAAAGTGGCTTTATTAGGTCTTCACAGGACAATAAATTCTCTACGGGGTCTAATTTCAGAGTAGGCCGCGTTTGGAATTGGGCCCTGGCTGCATGCCTCAGCTGAACATAGCGGAAGAACATCCACCCAGGTAGCTCATATTTCCTTGTTAGTTGCGAAAATGACAGCAGTGTGCCCGTAGGCATAATATCCCTTAGTGTCTTAATGCCGAATCTCGCCCACACCTGGGGGTCTGGTATTGACCTAAAATGAGGTAAGTTGGGATTTCCCCAGAGAGGCTGGACCGGTGACCATTGGCCCGCTATGAGGAACCGACGTCTAGCTGCAATCCAAACCTTTATCGTTGCCTTAGTTGGGGCGGGGAGGTTTTTATAAGCTCCCACTCCTCTATACGCCAAATTTTGTAGATCCTGTAGGGAGCCTAGCCAGGCTGCCTCTACACAAACCGCAGCATTATATTTACTCGCCGGAAACCACCAGTATACAGTGACCAGCATAGCTGCCCAGTAATACACCCGGAAATCCGGGAGGGCCAATCCCCCTAGTTGTGTCGGTGCGCGGAGTGTGGTTTTTGCCAGTCTAGGTATGGAACCATTCCATATAAAAGCGGTAATGCATTTATCAATTTCTTGAAAGAAGCTCTGCGGTATCCAAATCCGACTGTTCCGGAAAAAATAATTAAACTTAGGTAGGATAACCATTTTGAGGATACTTATGCGGCCTAGTAAGTTCAATGGAAGTCCGGACCAAGACTGGCATTTCTCCCTTAGAAGTTTAAGCAATGGGAGCAGGTTCAGTGCATAATATTGGGCAACATCCCTAGATACCTTGACCCCAAGATACCTGAATTCGCTAACCCACTGTAATGATGTTTGGTTGTGAAGGCCCTGGGACTGCATATCCAGTGAGAAAAGGACCGATTTGTTCCAATTGATTCGGATGCCTGATAACGCACCAAATCTATCAAACAACACCAGGGCGGCAGACAACGAGGGTCCAGAGTCATTTAGATAGAGTAGCGCGTCATCCGCATACAGAGATATTTTCTCTTCCAGATTGCCAACCCGGATTCCCTTAATTTCTTGTGACTCACGAATTAAAATTGCTAGTGGTTCCAGGGCCAAGGCAAACAAACTAGGGGATAGGGGGCATCCTTGACGGGTGCCCCTGTGTAAAGAAAAAGCGTCTGACACTCGGTCATTAGTGCGTACCCTAGCTTTGGGAGCTCTGTAAAGTAGTTGCAACCAGCGTATGAATCTGGGTCCAAACCCAAAGTGCTGTAACACCCCCCAAAGGTACAACCACTCTACAGAGTCAAACGCCTTTTCGGCATCTAGGGAGGCAATCACCCGAGATCCTGCAGTATCATGACTGAAAGAAAGGTTTAGGAAAAGGCGTCTAAGATTTATGTCGGTACCTTTGCCCGGCATAAACCCTGTTTGGTCGACATGGACCAGGGTGGATATAACCGACGACAACCGAATAGCTAGAATTTTTGCTAGAATTTTTGCATCGACGTTGAGTAAAGATATTGGCCTGAAGGATGCACATTCCTGTGAGTCTTTACCAGGTTTGGGAATTAGAACTATAATAGCTTCTTCCATAGATTCTGGGAGAGCACCTGTCTGATCCAGTCCAGAAAAGAGGGATTTCAATCTAGGGGCAAGCACCTCTAAGTTTTGTGAATAAAACTCTGTGGGAAGGTCGTCTGCACCCGGAGTTTTCCCGCACTGCAAACTGCCAATTGCAGTCTGGACCTCCTCCAGGGAAAAATCCCCCTCTAATAAATTTTTATGTTCCTCAGAGAGGGACGGGAAGGGGATGGCATCTAAATACTCCTGTAGTTCCACTGGCGTAAACTGGGCTCTAGAGGTATATACCTCCCTGAAAAACTTCAGGAACTCAGCATTTATTTCCTCAGGTGATGAAAGTAGTTGTCCATCGGTACACCCGATACTAGCTATGTGGGTGGAGGCTGCCTGGTTCTTTGCTAGCCAAGCTAACAGACGTCCATTCTTATTTCCGTGCTCAAATAGTTTTTGCTTTGTATATAGCATAGATTTTTTAGTCTGTTCGACATTATGCAGAGATAATTCACGTAAGGAGTTCTGCCATAAATAATAATTGTTATCATTAGGGGATTGAATATAGTCTGACTCACATCTAGCGGCCTTTTCCTCTAATGTCTCCCGAGTCCTGGAGGCCTCTTTTTGCAAGAAAGAGATACGGGCAATATAGTCCCCCCTCACTTTTGACTTAAAAGCATCCCATAACACATTAGCGTTAGCAAAATCACCGTTTTCATTCCAATAGTTACAAATATTTTCTATCATTGTCTCCTGGACTCTATCATCCTTGGCCCAGAATCCGGACAGATGCCACAGTTTAAGCCCCGGAGATTTAAGCAGTGAGATTTTAAGGTGGACAGGGGCATGATCTGAGATACCACGAGGCAAATGCTCCACTGCCCCCACCCAACGCAAGGCCCCGGGTGAAGCATAAACAAGGTCTATACGTGAGAGTCAGAATAATAAAAGTGTAGCGCTAAAGTGAAATCAATAAAAAAAGAAATGTGTAAGGGTTTGGGATAAAGGGAAGTCAGTTCACATATGAAGGAACAAGTGACCTCATCTAATCTCAAACCTAAAAGATAAGTATGTTGAAAAGTGAAATGAATATGGATGTATATATTACCACATCTATAAACAGATAAAATGCCCTTTTTTTCAAAAAGGCTCAAATAATCATGAAAAATATAATATGTTATAACGACAAATTCTTGACTGAAATGTCCAAAATTATTTTTTTTCCCATAGAGTGAAAAAGTACATAAATAGTGTCACAAGTGTCCACAGTGTTGGTGGGGAGATATAACTCTCAGGTAGGCAATGTACACATAAGAAATTAGTCCATATAGTGCATGGTGTGGTTGACCCAAATTGAATCCAAGGCAGGTAGTATCACAATAAAGTGCAAACCGGAGAAAGAGATGTAATACTCTTACCGACTTCGGTGGACTCACAGGCCGTGGGCGGTGAGTCAAATAGGCTTGTACTGTCTTAAGATGGATGACAGTGTAAGACTGGCTGATACACCAGAAGATTTCCTCCTCGGATGGGGGGCCAGGAACCTGCCCAGAAGATCTGCACGATCACCGTCTTTGTCAGCAGGCGTGGACCATGTATAAAGAAAAAACAAGGAGCCTCCACATGGTGTAAATCCAAAAATTACTTTTCAAGTGGTGTTTATTAGATCGTTCAAGATCATCAAACATGCCATAAGGAATAAAAATGGTAGAATCGATTCAAATGATAAAAATAGATCTAAAAACAGCAAGCGTGGTGTAGGTGGCTGGGTACAGCAAGAAACCCGACCGTGAGAGTGCTCGATAGGAGGCCGAGTGGCACGTATATTCTCTTTTATTTGGGTGAAAGTGACGCCACACGTCTGTAAGAGCAAACGTGTCAGCCCATCCCCCCAAAGCCACTGCATTACGGGTCACCATGTGTAATCTGTCCAGATCCTGTGATGGAGCCATGTTAAAGTCACCAAAAATAAAAACTTCAGGTACATTAAATCCCATTACCAAATGCATGATGTCGTTTAGCAATTGTGCATCAGCCGGAGGTGGCAGATATAGGCCTACCAGCACCAATCCTCTATCATAAAGTGAGGCATTAATAATAACATATCTGCCCCCCGGGTCAATCTTAACATCTAGAATCTGCAGAGGTAGGGACCTGCGGATCAAAATGCTCACACCCCTAGCATAATTTGAGTAAGTGGAATGATGATGAGCTCCCACCCATGCCTTCCGGAGTCCTAAGACACGTCTGCCTATCAAGTGGGTCTCTTGAAGTATACAGATGTGTGGATTGTACCTTTGTAGGTATTTAAACACCAGTGACCTCTTTGTGGCTGAGTTTAAACCCCGGACATTCCAGGAAACAATAGATATCTCAGCCATCACTTCTCATACCCAATTGTATAAGCAAGATCCGCACGTCCCCCCCCCCCCCCCCATACCAGTCCCCCAGATACAGACATTCTATCCATGTCATTGTTCCCCTTAGGTCTAAGAAGGCGTTATGTGAATTGGTTACATGCATAAGTACGTGTGAGCCAATAACATTCCAACTACAATCAAGCCACTCCTTTATAAAACTTGCAATTGCTGCAACTTCAAAAACCTGCAACGGCAGATATCCCCCCCCCCTCCCCACATCCCCCTCCTGAACCGAGGATGTTTCATACCCTGAACCCCCAACATCTATACTTAAAAGAGGGCGAGCACTTGTAGCGTGAAGTGTTACCTAGCAAGGCAACAGAGTTGCTGGTTCATTATGCATAACTTATCTCCTGGGAACTCCCAGGGGTACTTATCTTAGTTACAAAACGGTCTTTTTAAAATAAGAATAAAAAGAGAAAAGAAAAAAGAAGAAAAGAAAAAAAGGGGGGGGGATTTGTATATAACCATTAACAGTGTAATTCGGACATATTAAGGCAAGCTATTCCTGGATACGCAGGGATACCTGTTGTCCATAGCATCAACACAGCTAAGAACTCCCCAAAGTATGCCTCCTAACACAACCACCCTACGGATTGTCACATGCGTTATAACTGGAATCGAAGAAGTTCAGTTCCTTGGTTACAGTGTCTCAGCCTAGCCTAGGTAGTTGTGATTGAGGATATTTCCCCCCTGATAACCGATGTTACCGTACAAGAGGGCTGAATACCCCATACCAAGACATCAGCGGTGCATGGCCAAGCAGTTCTTCTGTATAGTTTTACTCCCTCCAACATGGACGAGACTATTTGAGTGGTAAAGTCCACAACACCTCAACATCCGCTCCGATGTATCACACAACTTTCTTATTAAAGTATACACAGGCATTCGTCTCGGTAAATAAGACATCCAGATCTGTAGTGACCATCAGTCCATGTGTAATGATCTGATGCATGCATCAGGATATGATTGATTAACTGCGTCTACACACATTAGGCCGTTGTCCTGAAAAAAAAGGGGGGGTTGTCTCCATTTCAGACCCCTGTAGAACCTGTTGAGAGGTGCTGTAGCCCACGTGCGCACATGACCGGCGGGCTTGGAATTTGTGCTTTGCCGAGCAAGGGTAAGGATCGTAGACATGCGACGGCATCACAAAGTACGTCGGTCACTTTTCACCTCTCCAATTCTATAGTACAAGTTATAGCTTCCAGACTGAGGTAATGAGCTGCAGCTGGTATTCGGCATTCGGCACTCAGCTTGTATGAGGGTGACCCCACTGCTTCCCCCCACACAGCACATTGCACAGTAGAGCCCCAGCACCGCAGCTATTATATATCAAATTCCGATCCCCATTCCAAGTAAAAGACGGAATAATTAGTCTGCTTCAAAAACTCAAAAAGAGAAAAAATAAAACAAAAACCACAGGTATATCATAAGTTGCTTGAGCATATAGCAGTGTGCTTGAACTTACACTTAGCGTTGTGGAGGTAAAGAATCCAACCATGCGGCAGCATCACGAGGCGCGGTAAAGAATTTTACTGTTTCCCCATCCTGCACCCTCAGCTTGGCAGGGAACAGGATACTATACTTGATATTTCGCGCCCGTAGCCCCACTTTGATTTGGTCAAAGGACCTGCGTAGCTTCTGAGTTTCCAATGAGAAATCGGGAAAAAACATCAGGGTAGCATTCTGATATTTTAGCTCACCGGCTCTGCGGGCTGTACGGAGTATTTCGCCCCGATCCCTGAAATTAATAACCCGAAAGATCAACGTGCGGGGGTTAGATCCTGGTGGTCCCGGAACTGGAGGGATCCTGTGGGCACGCTCCACCGTAAAATATGGTGAAAACTGGGCCGTCGGCAGAATTTCTCTTAGGATCTCTTCTACAAAAATCGTGGGGTTCTTTCCCTCTGCACCCTCCGGCATACCCACGAGGCGGAGGTTGTTCCTCCTATTCCTGTTTTCTGCGTCGTCGACCTTAAATTCCAGCGCTCTGACCTTCGTTTGTAAGGTGCGGATCGAGGCTGTGTGCTCTGTGACCGTATCCTCCGTCAGCCCCACACGTTGCTCCGCTTCTGACACTCGAGCACGAAGTTTATCAAAGTCCTGCCGAATGAGGCTAACATCAAGTTGGACGGCCTCAATTTTGTTAGTCAGGGCAGTTTGACATGTGGCAATCGCAGCCATCACCTCTTGAAAGCCAAGTCTCTGCGCGTCTGACTGCTCCTCCATGTCCGTTTGGGACGCCATGTTCTTTGCCCGGCCAGGAGAAGCTTGCACGTGGGGAGTCCCTTGTGGGGCTGTTTTCTCCTCGTCCGGTGGAAAACGAAGCTTCTTCCCCCTGTGTCTTGTCTTGTATGGCATCCGGAGTCGCTCTGACCACTTTGTAGTGAGAAAAACCCACCAGGAGAAAGGATTTAAGACGAATCTCCAGCAGAGCTCTAAAACCTGCTTCCTCTCAGGTCGCCATCTTGGCCACGCCCCCCGGAGATAATTTTTAAAATCATCCGGATTATTCTCCTGGAGCTCCCGCAGCAAAGGCATATGACATAATTGGTCACGATTAATAAAGCAGACAATTTTTGGTCCAAGAATTCCTCCTCCTCCTGTTCCTGGACTGGACTTGGGTCAAAGCAATAACTCCAAGGCCAATAATACACAATACGTACGGCAAAACATGTTATCTCCTCCGATTCCGCAGCATGGCTGGTTGACGAACAGCCGTTCAGAAACGAACTGAAAAGCGCGAAATGAAAAGTGCGAATCAACATTTACCAAACTTCTACTAACAGGAAATTAGCAGAAGGAGCGCAAAGGGTGGTGCTAAAGACAAAAGTCCGATGTTATGGCTGCAGAAAATCCAATTGTGTGTATGAGGCTTTGGTGACAGTCTTTCTCAATAACAGTATTTGGTGGTGGCATCTTCCTTGCATCTGCACCCTTTTTGTTTTTCGCTATTCCACATGGATAAGACTGTTTTTGCTATACTCTGTGGGGTCTACTGTAATAGTGAACATGGCATCAGATACATTTTAATGGTAAATGCATACATGTTTAAAGAGAATTCCAAGTATGGATATTTTTACATGGTTGTAATTATGCATATTCCATACCCATGGGATCCCTTTGTAAGCTCACAATCACTGTAGTAGACACCCTTACTCCAGTGATCTCCGCTAGCTTCCGGGTCCCTTGCCGAACAGCTGCCCTGTTGCATTGTGAACACAGGAGATTGCCCGCTGGGTACAGGCATCATTCAGAGATTGCTTTGCATTTTCTCAATGAATTCAAAGTGTTTTATGATTGGATAAGATGGAGGGTAGTGATGCAAAGCATTTGGTGAATGGCACCCGTGCCAAACAGATGACCTTTTGTGTTCACAAAACAACAGGGCAGCGACTTGGCGTGGGACCCGGACACTAATGCATTAGTGTATGCATACTTACATTGGTCCAAGTTGGACCAGTGTAACTATGTAAAAAATATCTATGCCGGGAATTCAGCTTTAAAGCGGTATTAAACCCAAAACCAAAAATGTAATATATGGTGGTGGCTGCATTAGTTTTCTTTTCTTAGGTATTTTTTCCCCTCTGTTTTCACCTGGTGATCTGGCCAGCAACACACCACCTGTATCAGAGCGCCCCCACTCTGGATGAATGTGGACAGGGGGCACCTTACAACAACAGCATTGTCAGTCTGTGAGAAGAGAGAGTTAGATGTACTGGCAGAATTAAGTACACTAACACATTTAGAACAATCTCCAGCTAATACTCTATAAGCAGTTACAGCAAACAGTTTTCTTCCTTCTGGGATAAAGGTTTTACATAAATGAATAAAAGCAGATCATTGTATGCACCCCTGCTTGTGTTAAATGGTTTGTCTCATCTCTGTAACTGATACATCCTGCTAGAGAGCTTGTTCTTTTGAAAAATAACTTACTGGCTGGATCATCAGGTGAAACTAGAAGTAAGAAAGCCTAAAAAAGAAAAGGAATGCAGCCATCATATCTAATGCCGCGTACACACGGTCTGACTTTTCGTCTACAAAAGTCCAACGGACGCTGACGGACTAAAGCTGGCTGGTAATCCGATCGTGTGTGGGCTTCTCCGGACTTTCAACGGACTTTTTCAGCCTCAAATCCGACGGACTTTAGATTTGAAACATGCTTCAAATCTTTCCGACGGACTCGAGTCCGGTCGAAAAATCCGCTCGTCTGTATGCTAGTCCGACGGACAAAAACCCACGCTAGGGCAGCTATTGGCTACTGGCTATCAACTTCCTTATTTTAGTCCGGTCGTACGTCATCACGTAAGAATTCGACGGACTTTTGTGTGATCGTGTGTAGGCAAGTCTGTTCGTTAGAAAGTCCGCCGCAAGTCCGTCGAAAGTCTGTCGGACAGGCTGTCGGACTTTTGTAGCTGAAAAGTCCGACCGTGTGTACGCGGCATAAGAAATGGTAAGCTGCAATTTATGAGGGGTCTTCCGCACTTTTATGTATTTAATAGAGTTAAAAAAGTGCAGAAACATTTTGAAGAACCCTCGTAATAAATGTTTGGGTTTAATACCACTTTAGGTAATGTGTAAATGCAAAACTTTAACTGGCAAAGATCATCCCTGTGCTACATTTTCTGATCATTAAGGGAGGAAACGGAGAAAATACTTCCTCCCTTCTATCGAAGACAGAAGTCAAAGTCACTTTACTAGAGTTCAGTGACTGATTTTGAATGATAAAAAGCTACAGCATTTTTAAAAATTGATACTGTTGCTGTATAATGTAACATGTTAGGACTTTATTAAGACAGATTAAAGTTACTGAAAATTTCACAGCTTCAGCAGAATATGGTTCCAATAAAGTATTTAAAGCAAAATAGGGCACATGATTATTTTTTACAAGAATAATGTTAAAGTAATGTAAAATAGGATTTTTATAACAGCTTACCTGTAAAATCCTTTTCTTGAAAGTACATCACGGGACACAAAGCACCATATTAATTACTGAATGGGTTATACGCCACCTTCAGGTAATGGACACTGGCATAATTAAAGGCAGGAAGTCCCACTCCCTATATAACCTCTCCCACACAGGGAGAACCTCAGTTTTTGTAGCAAAGCAATATATATATATATATATATATATATATATATATATATATATATATATATATATATATATCCCAAAAAGAGGGGAGGTACCTCTGTGTCCCATGATGTACTTCCAAGAAAAGGATTTTACAGGTAGGCTGTTATAAAAATCCTATTTTCTTTATTGTGCATCACAGTACACAGATATCAATTACTGAATGGGATGTCCCAAAGCAACGCTATCTGAGAGGAGGGAGACACAAACTAAAAAAACAAATGCAGACCGCCGTCAGACATGAGGACTTATACTGCTGCCTGCAGAACACTGCGCCCAAAGGCGGCATCCTCTTGCTGACCTACGTCCACTTGATAGATCTTCGTGAATGTATGTACTGATGACCATGTTGTCGCCTTCCAAACCTGAGCCATGGAGTTTGATGATGAACTGCCGATGAAGCACTAACTGCCCTGGTAAAGTGTGCTCTAGGACGAAAAGGCAGAATCTTTCCTTTTAGATCATAGGCCTGAATAATGACCTGATGAATTCACCTAGAAATGGTTGATTTTGATGCTGCTTGCCCTTTTCTGGGACCTTCTGGCAATACAAACAAGGCGTCAGTTTTCTGTATCTGAGCAGTTGCTTCCAGATAGAAATTAACCGCTCTTACTACATCAAGGGAGTGTAGTAAATCTTCTTCTGCAGAACATGGTTCTGGAAAAAACAAAGGTAAAGAAATATCCTGATTCAAATGAAAACCACTTTATCCTTATGAATGATTAAGGATAAGGTGGTACAAGAAAAAGCCGCCAACTTCGAAACCCTTCTTGCGGAGGTTACCACAACCAAAAACACCAACTTCCTTGTCACAAGTACCAACGGAGCATCATATTTTGGCTCAAATGGAGACTCCTGAAGGACCGACAAGACCGGATTCAAATCCCATGGGCACAGAGGAGACTTAATCGGTGGATTTATATGCGATACTCCCTGTATAAAGGTCCGAACCAAGGCTTGTGAAGCAAGAGGTTTTTGGAAAAAAACTGATAAGGCCGAGACTTGACCTTTGATAGTATTTGAGGCTAGTTTCATCTCTACGCCTGATTGTAGGAAGGAGAGGATTCTACTTATGACATACTTGCGAGGATGCCAACCTTTGTTCTCGCACCAGGAGATATAGGCCTTCCAGACCCTATAGTAAATATCTCTAGAGGCCGGTTTCCTTGCACTAATCAGGGTAGTTACCACCGGGCCTGAAAGCCCCCGACGACCTAGAATGAGGGTCTCAACAGCCAAACCGTCAAATTTAGAGTTTGTAAAGCAGGATGGAACACTGGGCCCTGCAAAAGCAAATCTGGGTGGCATGGAAGAGTCCAAGGATCCCTTATTGCCATTCTTACGATCTACCAGGATCTCCTGGACCAAGCTGGAGCAACTAGGATTACTAGCTTCCATTCCCCCTTTAATCTGCGTAGAAGACGCGGATGCTAGTGAACTGGAGGAAACTAGGATCAGATCAGTGAAAATTGATCCCAAGGAGTTACTAAGGCATCTGTTCCGCAAGCGAGTGGATCCCTTGTCCTTGACACAAAATTGTCCAACTTTTTGTTGAACCTGGATGCCAATAGGTCCACGTCCGGGGTAACCCACTTTTGACATATGGCACGAAAGACGTCGGGATGCAGAGACCATTCTCCTGGGAGCAATTGCTGGCGACTCAAGAAGTCTGCCTGACAATTTTCCACTCCTGGGATAAATACCGCAGATAGGCAGGGCACATGCTCTTCTGCCCAAGCTAGAATATGGTTTACCTTTTTGTGGGTGGCACGACTCTTGGTGCCGCCTTGATAATTGACATAGGCTACTGCGTGGCATTGTCGGACTGAATCCGGACAGGATTGTTCCGTAATCTGCCTGTCCAGGCCTTTAAGGCCAGACGTGCTGCCCGAATCTCTAGAATGTTAATGGGCAAGGACCTCTCAGATTCCGACCACTTCCCATGGACAATGTTCCTTTCCAAGACTGCTCCCCAGCCCAAGAGACTGGCATCGGTTGTTACTATCCTCCAAGTAACGGGTATGAAGATTTTCCCCTTCTGCAAATTTTTGGCTGACAACCACCAACTGAAACTCTGGCGAACATTTGGAGTCAAGCATAGTGGACAATCCAAATTCTGGCTTTTCCTGTTCCAAGAAGCCAGGATACTGTTTTGCAGAAGCCTTGAATGGAATTGGGCATAGGGAACCGCCTCGAGGCTACCATCTTCCCTAACAACCTCATGCAAAGACGGATGGAAGGACTCTCTTTTGCCCTGACCGTGAGTACCAGTTCTCTTATAGCGCAAACCTTTGCCTGGGGTTAAAACACTCTCTTGTGGGTTGTGTCTATGACCAAACCCAAGTACTCCAGTCTTTTCACTGGTCATAAGGATGACTTCTCTAGGTTGATGATCCAGATATTTGACCATGTTTAACATATTTTGATCTAGCCCTGGTACGGACTGATCTATTAGCAGCAGGTCATCCAGATGTGCTACTACCGTTATACCCTGGGCTCTTAATCTCACCAAAAGCGGAGCTAGGACCTTTGTAAAAACCCAAAGGGCAAGGCCACAAACTGAAAAGTACGCTGTTCTACTGCGAATCGCAGGAATCTCTGATGAGCGGGAAATATTGGAACATGAAGATATGCATCCTTGATGTCTATTGATGTTAGGAGTTCTCCTCCACGAAGGGTGGATACCACTGAGTGAATTGATTCCATACGAAACGAGCAAATGTTTAGGAATTGGTTCAGACCTTTGAGATCTAAAATGGGTCTGACACCCCCATTTGGTTTTGGCACCGTTAATAGGTTTGTATAAAACCCCAAACCCTGTTCTCTTAAGGGAGTCTCTATGATCACTCCCTGAGACAGTAGTCAGTCTAGTGCCTGAAATAAAGACCATCTTTTTATTGGGTCCTTGGGAACGCTCGATCTTAGAAAGCGAGACGGTGGAAATTCACAAAACTCTAGCTTGTATCCTAGAGATACTGTGGAAATGACCCATCTGTCCTGGATTTCCTCCTGCCAGGCTCCTGAAAATTGCCAGAGCCTTCCTCCCACTTGATCAAGTGGGGGCGCCCCTTCATAAGGAGGCCTTGGGATTCTGCTTTGCAGACTTCTGCCCCCAGGGCTTCTTCTGCCCCTGCGTTTGGTTCTGTGGCCTTCCTTTTGGGGTTGATGGTGGAGGCCATCGAAACTGCCTGGAGGCTGTTGTCCCCAGTGATGGGGAGACAAAACGTTTGAAAGAGGGATGTCTACTTTCTACTCTTTCCTTTAACAGGAAGGAGAGTACTTTTTCCACCTGAAATCTTCCAGTATTTATCCAAGTCATCCCCGAACAATCGTTCCCCATGAAAGGGAAAACCAGTCAGCAGCTTTTTACAAGGTAGCTCTGCTGACCAATGCTTAAGCCACAGAACCCTTCACATGTGTACCAACAGAAGGGCAAGGCGGGACAACTGATAAATAGAACCTTTAATAACGTCAACCGTAAAACAAAGGGCCTTAGGCAGTTCTGCTAAGTTTGGGACTTCTTCCCCTTTGACAACTTTCTTCAGTTTGTCTTTAGGGGACTGACATACGCCAATTGCTGCAGTTGCAGGCTGTGCAACTGCATCGGCCATGGAAAAAGAGGCTTTAAGCAATGACTCGAGCCTCTTATCCGATGGGTCTTTAAATACCTGAACATTGTCTACTGGACAAGTAAGACTTTTATTTAGAGAAGAAACAGCAGCATCCACTGCTGGTACACTCCATTTCTTAGTGAATTTCTCCTCCATAGGATAGATTTGAGAGAATCTTTTAGGAGGAATAAAATGCCTATCTGGGTGATCCCAGTCAGTATAAATAAGCTGTTCCAGCAACGGGTTCATAGGAAAAGCGTGTGAACCCTGAGGAGGTTTCAGTGAACCCAAAGAGGAGAAGGGAGCTTCAGCCGTTTCTGCTAAGGGTAACTTATAACGAAAACGCACTGTTTCAGCGAGTGATTGAGTTAGCAATTTTAGCGACTGTGAGGCTGAAAAAGATTTCTCTGGGACAGAGTCCTCAAACGAGGAACCATCCTCCTGCCCCTCTAGTGGGCCCCCCAGGGGCACATCAGAATCCTCTACCCACTCCTGATCTGCAGATGAAGGGTCCAGGACAGGGGAAGGGGACCTTTCGCGCATCCTCCCAGCCTGGGAGGAGGATGCGAACAAACTAGCTATCTTCCCCTCCAAACCAGCTAAGGCTGTGGCCAAATCGTCTTTAGTGATGTATGCAGAGGCTGGAGTGTTGGAGGTAGCTACAATGCCTGACGGATCCAATGGCTCAGGTTGGCTAGCCACTTCAGGACTTTCAGGGGAGGAAGATACTGTGGAGGCAAGACTAGGATACTCAGAACCTGACTACTGCACTTTTGTGCTCCTCCTCTCTGTTTTTGTCCCTTTCTTTTGGGAATACATAGTCCTAAGCACAAAGCAGAGGTACATTAAACATGCATCAATTGCTGAGCCTAGTCTTAGCAATGGTTAATATGCCGCTATCAAATGCTACAGCAAGATGCTGAGTAGATGGGTCTGAATATGCCTGTATCCAACACCCACGTTTACATGCCCATGGAAAAAAGTGTCTGTGTCCCTCTGTCAGCCACCACTCTATACAAACAGCTATAGCTTATGAAGGAGCCGCTGGTCTGTGCCTGCGCCGTGAGAAAACGTGCACGACGATCAATGTGCACGCTGGCAGCCCTGAGTCCCCACTCTTGTGACATCCTCTCGAATCACAGCATATGAAGGAGGGAACGCTCGAGGCGGCTGACACTAGGAGGATGGAGCAGCCCTAAGTACTGCATGACACATCTTATTCCAAGGCAAGCATGGGATGTTTTAACACTAGGTATGTTATTTACACCTTCTAGTGGTTGACAAAAGTAAAACAGGCAAGACAACATCTAACTCAATAAAAAGAAGTCCATAGGAATTTTCCCCAGGATCTTCTTTAACTTACCATTCCCGCCGCAGGGTACATGCTGGAATATCACAGTGACCCAATCTTCACCCATCACAGCAGGTTGGAGTCATGCTAGACCTTCAAAGATGGGGTCCGCTTTGTATATAGGGTCCACTGCCTTGGACCTGTATAGCGCTCTGCCAAGCAACCTGTGGTATAGAAATGTGACCAAGGCGCTGGATCCCAGAGCCCAGCTCTCCTTAAGAGAAACGTTATGGGCAAAACCTCGTTCTTCCATACCGAGGCTCGGGTACCATCCACTTTAGCCTTTGTCTCTGGCTCCTTGAATTAATCCGATTGTCCAGCTCCTTGGCCCAGTCAGGACCATCTAAGGAGCATTCTAAGCATAAACTTAACCGTGACCAACACCTTAGACACTGGCGAAAAAACTGATGTTCCCCCTGTGTGGGAGGGGTTATATAGGGAGTGGGACTTCCTGTCTTTAATTATGCCAGTGTCCATCACCTGAAGGTGGCGTATAACCCATTCAGTAATTAATATGGTGCTCTGTGTCCCGTGATGTACGATAAAGAAAACATTTTGATTAAAGTCCCAGATGCTTAGGGGAGTTCCCCGTGGTCATTGCATGCCCTATACTTTGGTCAAGTTTTAAATAATGATCTTATTCTGCTAATATAATATAATATAATATAATATATATATATATATATATATATATATATATATATATATATATATATATATATATATATACACACACATACACACAGTACATCTCTGCAACACATGCACATTTCTCAGTTTTTTTTATGCAAGTACAGAAAAGGTGCAGAAAAATGCACCCAACTCTTAATTTTCCACTGTGGGCTAGCAACACACAGACTTTTTATAGACTAAATGGTGTCCGTCCTAACCAGTTTTCTTATGCTAAACTACTCATTCCATTCTACAGGCTTCCTCACTAAAGCATGGGCCCTGTTTGACTTGCCGTAGTAAATAAGAACTGGGAGGACTAAATAAACTCTTTGAGATAACACAGAAAATATACAGAGGACAGACTACAGTTCTGTATCTCCAACAAGATCAGAATGTATTTAATTTTTTTGCTATTATATTAAAATATAAAAGTATACTTTTTTTCTTCAATTTTTATTTGAGTTTTACAAAATTCCAATACCACAACACAGTCAGAATACGGTTTGATCATAAACATGAAAAAAAACATGTTACTGAAACTCACTGATTTATTGACGAGCATCCCCAACTAACTCAGGGGAACACATGGAAAAGAGAAAACCTTCAAGTAAGGAAGAACATACAGGTAGTATCGTCTAACTTTAAAGCGGTAGTAAACCCGCTGTTTTTTTTTTTCCCTACACCTGTAAGGGAAAAGGCATAATGAGCTAGTATGCACCGCATACTAGCTCATTATGAGATACTTACCTTAGAACGAGGCGCCAGCATCTCACACGGTCCACGCCGAGGGAGCTGACATTTCCAACAGGAACCAGTTAAAATTACATAATAGTTTCAAGAGGGGGATGTACTGTACATATCAATGTGTTCTATTGAAGTTTATTTGTGGAATGTTAATGAGCTCTTTGAAGTCATATCTACTAAAAAATAGAATTTATCAGAAAAGCGAACAGTTTGATATATTTACATTCGTTTTAGGTTAATGACAGTGCAACTCTACTTCGTTATATAATAAGACTATAGACTAAAAGACGAATTGCAAGAGGGACAGAGGGACTTGGATAATTACAGATACCGGACTGCCAGTAGAATGTATTGCCAGGAAAGTAATTAGAGAAAGGGGAAGAAAACAATAGTGAAGAGCAGCAGCTTAAATGATATGGAAGACTTTGATGATAATAGGAGAAACAGTATTATATTAAGAGTGCGCTGCGTATCATATAGAAAGCCTTTTTTGTTTTGGACAAAGAAATAGCCACAAACAAGCAGACCAGATAAAGCGCATAATGGGCTAGAATTAAATCATCATTTAGAGAACGTTGTAGTAAAGAAGGCTAAAAGGGACCAGAACAATAGCCTCTGGAGGTAAGACATAGACTTGTATAACATGGAACCTTTTAAATTATATGCTAGATGAACATCATAAAGGGACACTAGCTTTGTGCGCCAATAACATGAGCATACAAAGACATCAGATGAGTCTATGAATTCAAGTGTGTATCCTGGTCCAGAGCAACTATGTTATACTGTATATTCCTATAACCTCCTGAATGCAGTAATCCATGGTAACCAATCATCAATGATCTTTCCAGATCTAATTTCATTAAGAAAAAAAATGCTACTTTGCATATCATAATTGCTTTTACATCATTTTAATAAGCACTATTCCTTTTTATTCTAAAATGTGTTATGTGTGTAGACATATATTCTGTTGTATAGGTAATATGACAGTAAAGGTTCATGTACAGAATTCAGATTTTAATAGTGAGTAGTCAGGCCATTCACTCACAAGCTATCTAAGGTAGCACAGCTTCTGCCATCTGCTTGTGCTGACAGAGACTGACATATATTGGAGTCTGTCAAAGCCATATATGTTCTCAGTCTATGCTCACTTGTCAGTCGCCAGAATACATTGGTTGCTGTAGTTTAGCCAGAATACAGGAATTAGTGAGCATTGGCAATGGCTGGCCAGGAAGCAAATTCTAAACTTTTGGCAAGTGAACAGATATCATAAAGATAGAGTGACTCTATGATTATGCACGTTATAGTATGAAATGCATTGGAGTAGTCTTACCTCTACTGCTGCACTTTATTTGTTCTTTTGTATGCATTTTAATAAAGAGGTTGGTTCTGAGTATATTCATCCCAAACTTTCTATAGGATGTCTACAGTTCTGAGCCTGACTGCCACCTGTTATAGCAGATAAGGATGAACAGACCTAGAACGGTATTGCACACTGCATATCATTTCAACAGACAAGTTGTTTTCTTTCATGTGTGCAAACTTGGTTATAGGAAAGCAGAAAATTTGCCTTTAGCAACCAATTGATTTTTAGTTGTTGTTTTTTAATGCAGGATAGAAAAATAAAACACATCACTGTTTGCTTTGGGCACCATCTTTTCTTCGCCTCACACAAAACGGTTAGGGAAGACGTATGTAAGTATGTAAGTCATACTTTAAGGAATTTTAACATGTATTTTGTGGGCATAAATAGGTAAAACAGGAAATAAGTAAAAAAAAAAAAAGACGAGAAGATAAGCAGTAATCTCAAATCAATACAAATAAAAATAAAAATCCTGCTTTGTTAAGGCTGACATTCAGGAAAACAGCTAAATACAGTGTTAATTTTTTATAAGTGTTCCCAAAAAATAGGTCTGATATAGAGATATAGAGATGGGCTGAACACCCCCCTGTTCGGTTCACAGCAGAACTCCCGAACAGGGGAAAAGTTCTAACCTGAACAGCAAACCCCACTGCAGTCTATGGGAGCCGAACAAGAAGGCATATATGCAAGTAATTGGCCATAAAAGGGGTGTGGGGTCTGGGTACTACCCTAGGGAACATGTATCAATGCAAATGTTCTTTTTAAAACAATTGTTTAAAAAAAACGAGTCAAATCCCATTTAAAATGACTAGCGGTTGCAATTGCCAGCACCCAGCTGTAAAAAAAAAAATACAAAAAAAAAAAACAGCGTGTGTACCCTTCCAAAATCCATACCAGACCCTTATCCGGGCATGCAGCCTGGCAGGTCAGGAAAAGGAGGGTGAGCGAGCCCCCCCTCCTGAACCTTACCAGGCCACATGCCCTCAACGTGTGGGCGTGGGTGTCAAAAAGTAATAAAAACACACACTGTTTTTGACAATTCCTTTATTAAAAAATAAATAAATAGTGTCCCCCGATGTAAATCCATCATCAATCACGCCGCACGCCACACCCGAAAAATAAAAAAATAATAACCACTCCCTCCAACATGAAGGCTGGCTGCCTACTGCAGGCTAAGTCATTTGACAGTTCTTATATAAGTAAGGGGCAGGGTCACCTGGCTACATCACCTGGTGGCACCGTCCCCTTCTGACATCACGGACTGGTGCATGCTTTGTTGGTAAGGTCACAAGGAGGCGGTGCCACCAGGGGACATAGCTAGGTGACCCCGTCCCTTACCTATATAAGAACTGTCAACTGTGAAGTCTGCAGCAGGCAGCCAGCCTTCATGTCGGCAGGAGCGTTTTTTATATTTTATTTTTCAGGTGCAGCGTGATTGACAATGGATTGTCGGGGGTACACTATTTTTGTATTCTTTAACAAAGGAATTGCCAAAAACTGTGTGTATGTTTTTATGACTTTTTGACACTTTTTGGTGAAAGGGGAGGGGTATCCATACTTATTCACATAGGGGTGGGCTGGGATCTGGGGGCCTCCTTTGTCAGCGGGGAAGCCCATTGACAGCTGATGACTCATCGGTTGTTAAAGATGCTGCGGCCGACTTCCCGGCCCCGCTCCTTAACATCCAGCTTATACTGTGCCCTGACTGGGCAAAGCTTTGCCCAATCAGGGCGCAAAATGCACTGTGCAACAACCACCGAACACCTTGCAAATTCGGGTGTTGGACAAACGGGCCAAACAACCAATGTTCAACCCCAACTTATGCTTGGACTGAACTGTTCACCTAACACTAGTCCGATATATAAATACTGTGAGGGATTGGTTCAGTAGCAGGTTGTGCGTGACTTCCTGGATGAGTCATGGATGGGTGAAAAGGTACAGCAAAACAACCTGATCTTGGTGAAACACAAGTGTGCTTTAATTACATGGGCTGTGTTCACAAAGTGTAGTTATCAAAGCAGTAAAATAAAACAAAAACAGAAAATAAATCCTGGCTATGTTGGGCGTATAACTGCACACACAGGAACCTAACTACTTGTCCCGGTACAGATTACTGCTGCCCAGATACTTGACTTTCACACAGAATAAAGCAGTCCATAGTCACACAAACTTAATCTCACCATACAAGCAAATGGCTGCTCCCCATTCTGTCCTGCACAGAAGTCTGGCTCCAGTGTGGAGCATCATCCTTAAGCAGCCTGGGAGCTTAAGACTGGGTTCACACTGTTGTGAAATGGATGTGGGTTTCCCTGCATGCAATTTGGATGTCAGGAGATTGTGACCAGCTCTCTATGGATCCGTTCACACATCTCCGAAGCGGTGCGAATTGCACAGGAGTCCTGTGTGTCTTCTGGTCCGTTTCAGGTCCGAATTCAGCCAAAAATTCGCACTGCAATCGGAACTGAAACTGTGAATGGAGATGCATCGGACCCCTGCTGTATGCCATTCCGTACTGCAGTGTGAACTGCAGTGTGAACCCAGCTTTATAGAGCCCAGAGTGTTCAATCTGCTATACCTGAGCTTGTTAACCCCTCAGTGAGCCAAACAGGCTCACTACACAGCACAAAAAGGAAAGCAATTTGTATACAACATGAATCTGGGACAAATATATCTCCCGTCCTGGACAAAACCTGTAGTTTTTTTTTGGCTTCCTGTCACAAAACATAAGGTGAAAAACTAGATTTGTATACAAAATAGATACTCAAAAACAGCTGCAGAGATCAAAGAGGTCAATAACCTAAATGTAGAGCAGTAGAGCAGTAGAGCAAGGAGGAGAATTTTGTCTCCATGCATTTCTTGAAGCAATGATCTACTAGTTACTCTCAATGTTGGAGTGAGGTGAAGCCCTGATAGGCACAATGAGGTTGCAATTTTAACCTTAAACCCTGAAAAGTTACAGCAGATGCACTCACAACTGGGGATGAGCTTAAAGTGGAAGTAAAATCTCCTATCGTTTTCAGACAAGAAGCTGCCATCTTGGCCTAATTGGCCTAAATAATTAATCTTCAACTGCCATGATGCTGCACATCATTGATCATTTATGACAACAGCCATTGGATGGTTTAACAGTTTGGTTGAGAGCACAACCAATGTGACAGAGGGAATGTAACTGTTTTTTGAAACTGGTAAATCGGGTTTACTTCAGCTTTAAGGCTGGCTGTTTGGGCATATTGGGGGACATCCAAACATTTGCCTGTTCAGTAGGAAATGAATGTCAGATATATCAGTGGTATTACTTCTGCTATTATACATGACAGCTTCCCGGAGTAATAGTTTTTAAGGAAGCCAGTGGGGGCAGGCACTGCCTAGTCCTTAACAACCAGTGATGCCACCAGCCCTATTCACGCACATAGGAATCCCTGGCCATGTAAGCAATTAAGTCTGGATAGTTAAGAGTTGTGGGGTTTCCTTTAGGAACCGTAGGGCTGGTATGAATTTCAAGGAGGATCCCATGAAAAAAATAAACTCCACTCCAAATTTTGTGGGCTTTTTTTTACTTTTTTTGAGTGGAGTACCCTTTAAAAATTCATATCAGACCTGAAGGGTGTAGTATGAATTAAGGGGGAACCCAATGCCATTTGTTTTGTATGTGGTGGTCCCCCATTAACATCTATACCAGAACCTCATCTAGAATAAATGTCTGGTATAGGCAAACAGAATGAAGCAGCCCAGAGCTGTTACTTACCCTAGGTTCACACTTCTGCATTTTGTGCGGGCCACGTTTGCGTGGGCACGGCAGCCCATTCAAATGGATTCAAATGAATGGGCTGCTGTGCCTGCATTTCCGTAAAAAAAAAGGTGCATGAGCCTTTTAATAAACGTGGCCACAGGGAAATCACATGTTCAAATGCCGCGCTGCCCGCCCCAGGCTGACGCGGCTCTTTAATCATGTGATCGGCTGTGTCCAATCATAGCTGGTCACATGTAAACAAGGAAGTGTCGGTAATCAACTCTCCTCGCCTCACACTGACAGAGAATCTGGCGAGGAGAGACGATCAGCGACATTTCCTCGCAGGGGACAGTAAGGGATGTAATCAGGGCACTGATGATCAGTGCCCTGATTACATTAGAGCTCCACCTATGCCAGCAACCCATGCTAACCAGTGCCAGCAACCAGTGCCAACCAGTGCCAGCAATCAGTGGCCACCAGTGCCCACCAGTGCCAACAATCAGTGCCCACCACAGCCAGAAATCAGTGCCCATTAGTGATGCCAGTCAGTGCTGGCTTTCAGTGCCGCCTATCAGTGATGCCTATCAATGCCCATCAGTAAAGCCCATCAATGCCCATAAATGCCACACATTAATGCCCATCAGTGCCCATTAATGCCGTCCATAAGTTCCCATCAGTGCCACCTATCAGCGCCTACCAGTGCCAGGTATCAGGGCCTGTCAGTGCCACTTATCAGTGCCCACCAGTGCCACCTATCAATGCCCACCAGTGCCACTCATCAGTGCCACCTATCAGTGCCCATAAGTGCAGAATATTAGTGTGTCCTCATCAGTGCCCATAAATGCCACCTCATCAGTGCCCATCAGTGCAGTCTATTAGTGCATATCAGTGCCGCCTCATCAGCGCACATCAGTGAAGGAGAAAAATGACTTATTTACAAAATTTACTGACAAAAAACTTTCTTTTTTCAACATTTTCGGTCTTGTTTTTTTTTTGGAAAAAAATTAAAATCCCAGCAGTGATTAAATACCACCAAAAGAAAGCTCTATTTGTGTGAAGAAAATGATAAAAAATTCACATGGTTACAGTGTAGCACGCAATTGTCATTCAAATTGTGACAGCGCTGAAAGCTGAAAAATGGCTTAGGCAGGAAGGGGGCGAAAGTGCCCTGTAGATAAGTGGTTAAACACACATTTCTGCTTGTAAGTGTCAGTGTTACTGTAGTAGGTTGTATTGCACAGATGTGCCACTTCACAGGCAGGGTCAGGGCATCCCCCAGGCATGTTATTTAATAGAGTTTTCATTTTTAATATTTCAATTTAACCACTTGCTGACCAGCTCCTGCCAATATGCGTCGGCAAAGTAGCACGGGTACGCAAAACGATGTACCCGTACGTCGCAGCGTCATCCGCGGCTAGCAGCGCGCACCCGCTGCACGCCGTGGGAGCATGCCTGCGGGTCCCGCGGATTTGATGTCCCGCTGGTGGCCCGCGATCGTGACATGGAGAGGCAGAACGGGGAGATGCCTATGTAAACAAGGCATTTCCTTGTTCTGCCTAGCAACATCATAGGGATCTACTGCTCCCAGTGATCGGGAGCAGTGATCTCTGTCATGTTCTATTGAGCCCACCCCCCCTACAGTTAGAACATGCTGAGGAAACGCAGTTAACCCCTTGATTGCCCCCTAGTGTTTAACCCCTTCTCTGCCAGTGACATTTACACAGTAATCAGTGCATTTTGATAGCACTGATCGCTGTATAAATGCCAATGGTCCCAAAATAGTGTGAAAAGTGTCCGATCTGTCCGCTGCAATGTCACAGTCACAATAAAAATCGCAGCTCACCGCCATTACTAATAAAAAAAAATAATAATAAAAATGTAAAAGAATACTGTACATATTGGCCTAAACTGTGGAAGAAATTAGTTTTTTTTTATATATATTTTTTGAGGATATTTATTATAGCAAAAAGTAAAAAATATTGCTTTTTTTTTCAAAATTGTCGCTTTTTTTTTGTTTATAGCGCAAAAAATAAAAACCGCAGAGGTGATAAAATACTACCAAAAGAAAGCTCTATTTGTTAAAAAAAAGGACGTCAATTTTGTTTGGGTACAATGTCGCACGACCACGCAATTGTCTGTTAAAGCGACGCAACGCCGTATCGCAAAAAAGGGCTTGGTCGGGAAGGGGGTAAATCCTTCTGGGGTTGAAGTGGTTAAACATTGATAAAACCATTTCCCACAGCTAAATAAAATTATAATTTTTTTGCTTTGGTACAATTTACCCATGGCAGTGCTCGCACCCCATGCCATTTGTTTGACAACCACTTGCCTATGAGCCTAGAACAGCTTTTTTCAACCAGGGTGCCCAGGCACTCTGGGGTGCCTTGAGGTTTCTTCAAGGGTGCCTTGGGAAAATTCCTAAAAATTTCCCAAAAATGTATACAAGCCAGCAGGTGGATCAAGCCTGCCTTTTAGTTACACAAAGCCACAGGTTTTTATTGTGCACCATTTCAACCTTACAGCCCCCAGCATCCTAAACAACCAGTGATGTCATCAGTGTTGATAAGAAGGGGTTTGCTCGGCCCCTCTCTGTCAGCACTGGGGTCACATTAGCTGAGTGAGGGAGAGAAACTGAGGGAGAGGAGAAATACTGGAATACTAGTCAGTACCAGTGTGCAAAAGTGTATTTGTTTGTTGCATAAATCACTTCTAAGGCTGGGTGTCTTATATGTGTCGATGCTGTTAGAATAGTTTTTTACATTTTAGAATGGGGTGCCCTGAGACTGTCAATAGTTTTAAAGGGTGCCTTGAGGTTGTCCATAGTTTTAAAGGGTGCCTTGAGATTGTCTATAGTTTTTGAGGGTGCCTTGAGATTGTCCATAGTTTTAAAGGGTGCCTTGAGATTGTCCATAGTTTTAGAGGGTGCCTTGAGATTGTCCATAGTTTTAAAGGGTGTCTTGAGATTGTCCATAGTTTTAAAGGGCGCCTTGAGATTGTCCATAGTTTTAAAAGGTGCCTTGAGATTGTCCATAGTTTTAAATGGTGCCTTGAGAGTGTCCATAGATTTAAAGGGTGCCTTGACTGAAAAAAGGTTGAGAAACACTGACCTAGGAAATGGCCAGAACTCTTTTTTTTTAGCCTTCGGCTCACTTCAATGGGGTTTAGATTCAGCACCCAAATCACTGATGTAAATAAGCTTTTAGGTATTATTACTGGACAAATCAAAATGTAAATAGGTATTTCATATTTTAAAGTTCAGAAATGAATTTAACAATAAAAAAATACTGTACCTTCTACTGAACCAAACAATAAAAGAAAATTGCTTAAATACCTGTCTTGGAGTCCACAGAGAAGTATGGCTGCCCTTGGAGAATACTGTACAACACCCTTGCACTACTTCCATAGGTAGGATCATCTGCATCTGTTGCTGACACTTGGATAATAGAGGTACCTAACAAAAATAGAAAACAGTGACCTTTTTAAATTAGGAGCTGAAAATCTCATTTAGATTCTCCAATAATAAAAAAAAGCTTTCAAAGTTTGCATAATGACAGCAACACTAACTGTTTAACCACCTGTCAGTGGAAGATTAATTGCCAGGCACATCTTCCATTCCACTAATGTATCCCAACAATATAATGAAGAAACAATTCTAAGAGATAAGCAGCACAGGGCTATTAATGTTTCCTTGTCCCTTTACATATTGGATTTACTATTCATAGCCAATATGATCACTGTTTTAGCCACCTGTTCTCTATGCCAAGAATCCCGTTAATTTCACTGCATTACTCTCTGTCTGGTTGTGTTATGAATGTAAATAGTCTTTTATTGTTATTATAATGAAGCTTTCTGCCACATGTCCTATCCTTGAGATACCGGTGACAACTTTACAGCTTCACATGATGAAATGTATGCTGGATGGACCTGCTATTCAGATACGACAATGAATAAAAATTCCTTAAATTCTCTAAAGTTGTTGCATTGTGACTTGTTTAATGTTATGCTTTTAATTTCTCATGGCTAAAGTCGATTTTTAGGACTTTAATTAAACAAAAAATAGCAGTAACATCCAATGTGATTAGTTATAGTGGAGCAATGAGGAAAAAAAGCCTTGAATCCTTAAAGTGATTGTAAACGATCACCTTGTAACGCAACCCATTAAGTTTAAAATAGAAATGAAAGGCAAAACATTTTTGTATAGAGATAAAAAAGACATTATTAAATACCTTTTTTCCTTTCTTTATAAGTGCTCACATTCACTCTGTTCTGGGCTGCATAATAGCTGGGGGGAGGAGAAGCAGCAGCACACTGAGCTTGCCAAAGAATGGCTATGCAGCATGGGCAAGTCAGGACAAGTCTGATCATTGGAGGAGAGCACACTGAGTTCCCAGCATAGCTAGAGAACTGACCACGTTGTGCTCTCTTTCTTAGTGGTCAGTTTTTAATAGGAAAGCAAGGGGACTGGCAGGAACACCAGGGATTTCATACAAAGGAAGCAATACAAAGAGAACAGGAGACTTTCTCATACAAATACATGGTAAAGCAGACACAGATTAGGAATATGAAATATTGGGGTAACAAACGCCTTAAGTTTGACCCTATTTTCAAAGATTCAGAATGGCTTTTATTTATTAATATTCTGTTGAAATTTTCCAATTAACAAAGTTTCAAAACTGAAATTTACACAAACATGCATGGGCCATGTTGTAAAAATAAGGGAGGAAGTTATAGTATATTTCACTGAACCTGGGTGATAGGTGATACCTATAATTTATTTACAGATCATTTATACATTTTTTTTGTCTAGCATTATTTGCCAACCATTCACTGTCTTTTTTATTACCACCCAATACCCATTGCTATACAGTATGTGTCTAATTTTTAAGGTCCAGTTGCTGAACAGATTTATATACTTTAAAGTGGTTCTAAAGTCAATATAGATTTTTTTTTTACCTTATCAAATCCCATCTGTAAATGCTTACCTGACTCCTCTCCCAATCCAATGCTGTTCTGGCCCCAGCACACCTCTGCTCTCTCTTTTCATGGTCTCACAGGAGGCACTGAGAGCAGCAGAAGCCATAGGCCATCAACCTCCTGTGAAGAAGGAGTGGGGCATGCCTTACCTGCACTGTGGGGTTGATTTACTAAAAGTGGAGAGTGCAAAATCTGGTGGAGTTGTGCATGGTAGCCAATCGGCTTCTAACTTCAACTTGTTCAATTAAGACAAAAAAAAAAAAACTTGGAAGCTGATTGGTTTCTTTGCAGAGCTGCACCATATTTTGTACTCTGCAGTCTTAGTAAATCAACCGCCATGTGTCTCTATGGACACACAAGCCTGAATCAGGAACACACACATACGGGTGCCCCATAGCACATTTCAAAAGGGGCACTCAGAAAAAGAAGGAGCAGACAGTGCCAGCAGGGGACCGCATAGGGACTGCATAAAAGCAGGTGTGGGGTC
Organism: Aquarana catesbeiana; assembly: GCF_042186555.1. Classification (NCBI taxonomy): domain Eukaryota; kingdom Metazoa; phylum Chordata; class Amphibia; order Anura; family Ranidae; genus Aquarana; species Aquarana catesbeiana. The sequence goes on along the minus strand of NC_133328.1, from coordinate 361,917,614 downwards.
GGGATCGTTATGTGGAATAATTTGTTGCACAGAGCAAGTAAGTATAATCTCTTTTTTGTTTAAGGACAAAATAAAATTTAACTTTAGTATCACTTTAAATGCTGCTCTCTTCATTTGAATGTGCATAAATTTCACTTTTATAATAGTGCATCATTATACGTGTGGTACATCAAAATAGAAAACAAAATCAAATATAAAGTGCAAACAATACCATCAAAAATAATCATGAAAAAGATTTTAAAAAAAAAGCAAAAAAAAAGTCCATTCCATGATGCAAATAATACTGTGAAACATAACTGTCAGAAATATCAGTCTTTAATTCCCAGGTTGTAGAAATCAATATAAGTGCAAACCAAGGGTTCTCACTGTGAAAATCCACACCACCTGTGTATTACAAATCAGTTCTTACCAGAAGGCAATGCCCACCAAAAGAGTGGTCATATAGGCACATATTTAGGTGGTGGTGTTGTGGTTGATCTTTGGTGGTAGGTTATGGTAATAGTAGGAAATATACAAATATATATATATATGTATAAAAAAAGATTGGTTACTGTTTTTTGGCAGTTGTACTTTGATAACAAAAAAAAAAACAAAAAAACAGGAGATATCCATTACCTTTTACCACCAAATGAAAGCTCAATTTGTCCTGAACAAAACAAGGTATAATTTACCTGGATACACTTATACACATGGCCGGACTTCCTGACAGAAAAAGTCCGATGGGAGCTTTCGGTCGGACATTCTGACCATGTGTATTCCCCATCTGACTTTTTCTGTCGGCATTTCTGACGGACTCTGATATAGAACATGTTCTAAATCTTTCTGTCGGAAATGCCGACGGAGTTTAGCCCGTTGACAAGTCTGGCCATGTGTACGCGGCATAAGTAGTTGCGATGATTATCCACTTGCTTACTGGGCACTTAAACCCCCCTGCTGTCCAGACCAATTTTCAGCTTTCAGCACTGATGCACATTGAATGACAATTGCGCGGTCATACAACACTGTACCCAAATGACATTTTTATCATTTTTTTCCCATAAATAGAGCTTTCTTTTGGTGGTATTTGATCATCTCTGCGGTTTTTATTTTTTGTTAAAAAAATTTAAAAAACTGAATTTTTAAAAATTTTTTACATTTTTTTAATATTTTGTTATAAAATTTTGCAAACAGGTAATTTTTCTCCTTCATTGATGTAAGCTGATGAGGCGGCACTGATGGGCACTGATAGGTGGCAGTGATGGGCACTGATGGGTGGCAATAATGGGCACTGATCGGCACTGGTTGGTTACACTGATACAGTAGGCAGCACTGCTAGGTGGCACTGATTGGCACCACTGGTGGGCATTAATAGGTAGCACTTGTGGGCATTGATAGGTGGCACTCATGGGCATTGATAGGTGGCACTGGTGGGCACTGTGGGCACTGGAAAGTGGCAATGGCAGGTGGCACTGGCAGGGGGTACTGGTGGGGACAGATGAGGCAGAATTGCATCTTCCTCCTCGGGACCGATGTCCCTTGCACATAAGCCGGTGATCAGCTTTTTTTCTCTTCACGCTGTCAGCGTGAGGAGAAAAAAAAATGATTACCGAGCTTTTGTTTACATCATGTAATCAGCTGTCATGGGATCGGCTCCTTACTCGGATCTATGATCACCCGAGTCTCAGTGACTCGGTGATCACAGCGCGCGCCCTGCAGGGCGTGCGTGGGGAGCGTGCAAAGGGGAGGCCGTCATATGACGGTCTCCCGGGAATTCAAGTCTGCGTTGTGGCCGTCATTCGGCTATACCGCGGACGCCAAGTGGTTATGTACAGTTTTACAAACACATGTAAAAGTTGCAAAACTTAGGATTTGTTTTACCCCCCCCATCATGAAGGGGTTAGAGCTTACAGCAAAATTATTTTTTGCGCAGTGAACCATTAAAAGTGTTCTTGTTAAGTACTGGCTATATTATATTGGAGGACAGGTGAAGAGAATTATTCTTCTCCAAATAACACACAACTAGCTTATTCTGTAGGTGAGGTTGATGCTTATTTCCTGATGTTGCTAATCATCTTATCATCCTAGGATATGGCTTTTAATTACTTTCCCATAAATCCGGCTAGGAATGCTAATTAAAATCAATATATTCCCAGCAATTAATAAATGATGCTACAGCTACAATTAGAGATTGCAAAGAGACTAATGTGCACACTTTCCCGCTATGCTGTTCTGGCACTTTCTACACCACTGTATCTGGGATGGAATCACTCCAAAGGGTTGACTTACCAAAGGAGCATTTTGTCTTATCTCAGCCAGCCTTTGTTTATTTGAAACATCCAATCAATTGCAGGACAATTATGAAATGACATTTCTATTCTAGTAATATGATGTTTAAAACAAATATTTTTCAAGAGTGTACACAGTATGAAAATTGCCTACTTTAACTATTCAAACCCAGAGGGTCTGCGTTTTTAAGAGATCAGTCTGCAGTTTTTGGTAGATGTTGGGGAGATCAACTACCAAGTGGTTATTGGAGGGGTTACAAAGCTATGGTCATTTATAGGACCCATTCAATTTCTGCAAATCCTTATTGTTGATGTATGTATATATTTTGTTTTCAGACAGTGCACCTTGGTATGCAGCTGCTGTATAGTACTCGTACTGAAATGGAAGCATTGCAAACAGTTCAACCCAAGCTGTATCTCAATAGGAAGATACACCATAAGGAGCTTTTTCACAATTTTGATTCAGCTGAACCTCATTTACTCTATTATACTCAAATAAAAGTGAGAGGTAGCTTATATGAATCAGATTCTTTAGTTAGAATGCACACATTTCAAATACTCATTAGAAAAGAAATTATATTTAGTAACCAGACACTAAAAGATGTTGAAATGTTGTAAAAATAAACCCAGGACAGCTTTGCGAATATGGAAGTCTTTTTAGAATTAATATTTCATGTAACCAGATGCTTTACTAAGAATGGAGAGTGAGAGAAACACTGGCTGCAGCTGCTCTCTGTAGCTGCTGCCCTGTGGTACTAAAGCGGTCAACAGCTGTATCAGCAAGAGGAGGGAGCTGCTGTGCAGGAAGAGTTCAATAGACTGAGTCAGGCAGCACTGCACTGTGGGAACTGTAGTCCAGAGAGGGAGAGACTCCACTGTAATCAAAAGCTTTTGCCAGAGGGGGGTTGCCAAAAGGAGGGGAAAGAGCTGCATTTTCTCAGTCTGTACACATTTGTGCACCATTACTGCTGCAAGTCAGCAACCTCTGGAGCACTGAGTTTGGAAAAGCTGGCAGCCAATGTCACCTGGGTTACAGCACAGAGAGTGGACTAATCGCTGTGTATGACTGGATGGTGAGCTGCAAAGTCACTGGGACTGGTGTGCTGCTGCTTTTTGGATTTACTATCTGCTGATTGAGAGAGCCTTTTAGGAACTGACCATACAGCCATATAGTATTCTTATTGTTGCCTGCAGGCTTGACTGGGACAATTCTCATGTGCACAAACGATAAAACTGGGCCTCAGCGCTAGTTGGCTGAAGAGTTAGGAGTAAGGACTCTCCTTCTACAGCTGCTTCAGAGAGACCATCACCTATTGCTTATGCTAAGAGGTACCACTCAGGGGACATTTCCTTGTCAAAAGAAGTTTATTGAGTATACAATGTTATAAAGATACATAAAGTAAGTTTACAAGGATCTATAAAGTAAGCTCATTGTTTTACAGTAGGGTTTATATAGGTAAATATCATGAAATTTCAAATATTAAACATTGGGTTCACGTAAACCTAAATTATATATATATATCATTTCCTTAGTTACTTTTGTAGGTATTTAAATGATTTATACCTACTATACATATTGTTTACAAGTAGAGTGTATATAGGTCAAATAAATTCTGATAATGAGCTTTAATCGTAAGGTGGAGAAAAGGAAAGAGAAAGAAGAAAAAGGGTTGAAAGGTAGAGGTATGGTCCACAAGGTTGTCCCGCTCGTCAGTTTATTATTCTTTTTAGTTCTCTTTGAAGCCTTAGAATGGGTGTCTCTGTAAGTCATTTAATCTGTTACCATGGCAACAGGACAGAGTCATTGAAGTTTGACAGGAACTGTTGTTTTATCCAAGGATGCCAAAGTTTTTCAAATTTTGGAATTTGATTTTGATCGATGGCTACCATCTTAGCATGGGACATTGTATTATTCATTCTGTGAATTGTTTTTGCCAGTACCAATGTAGTAGATTTCCATGCCTTGGCCACTGTTTGTTTTGCAGCCGTTATTAGTTGGATCATAAGTTTGAATTGAGAGAGTGTTAACCATTCCGGTTTTAGATTAAGTAAAGTTAAATATGGATCTGGTTGTATTATTTTTTTAAATATTTTAGATGCAATCACGAAGAATTCCTTCCAGAAGGTTTGGATTACTGGGCACGTCCACCATATGTGTAAATATGTGCCTATTTCTGGGCATCCTCGAAAACAAAGAGCTGAGGTATTAGGTGAATATTTTGCCACTCTAGCGGGTACAAGGTACCATCGAGTTAGGACTTTATAATTTGTCTCCAGTGCTAAGATGTTGGGTGAAGATGACTTAGATGTGAGCCATATGTTAGACCAGTCCGTGTCTTCTAAAGTTCCTCCCAGGTCCTCCTCCCACCTCTGAACGTAAGAGGGTCTATTAAGATTTGCTACTCCATATAATTGATTATAAAGTGATGAAATTGTACCTTTAGCAAATGGATCTTTTGTACAGATTGATTCAAAAATGGATAATTGGGATAATGGTGTATCCCCCTTTAGGAATGGTGTATAGAAATTTTTGATTTGGAGATATCTAAATATCTCAGAGTTTGGTAGATCATATTTTTCTCTAAGCGATGGGAATGAAAGGAATGATTTAAATGCTATGAAGTCATTTAGTGTCTGAATGCCTGATGTTGTCCAAGATTTAAAAGAATTTGGGTAGATCCATGCCGGATAAAAGGCAGGATTTCTGATAAAAGAAAGGAGAGGATTGTGTGGAGATTGTAACTGATATTTGGTTTTTAGTTTATCCCAGAGAGATAAGAAGTGTTTAGTTATGGGATTATGAATTTTAAAGCGGTCTTTAGGATCAAGCCATAATAAATTTGATATTAATAGAGGGTCATTTTCTGAAGCCTCTATAAATACCCATAATGGGATTTCCTGTTTTGCATGGTATTTGGACAGACTGGCCAAATGTGCTGCTCTGTAGTAGTTAGTAAAATTAGAGTATCCCAGGCCTCCTTTATTTTTGGGAAGATGTAGTGTGTGTATAGGTATACGTGGTTTAGAAGAGCCCCATATAAACGAAGTTGCTCTTTTTTGTACTATTCTCAAAAAATAGGAAGGAATTGGAATAGGGAGGACTCTGAATAGATAAAGCAATTTGGGTAGAATAGTCATTTTGATTGCATTAGTCTTCCCTATCCAGGATAAAGGAAGTTGCGACCATTGTTTTATTAGATTTGTGATCTGTCTTAATACAGAAGGATAATTGGTTGAGAATAAGTCAGAATGAGATGCTGTTAAATGAATTCCAAGATATGAGATTGATTTTTCTGCCCATGTGAATGGGAGTGCAGCCCTAGCCGGGATCAATTCCATGTTTGTGAGTGAAATATTAAGCACTAGGCATTTCTTAGGATTAATCATAAGGCCGGATAGGGCTGCAAATCCATCAAGAGCTGGTATTAAGTTAGGACCAGAGACCTGTGGTGATGATAGAAAAAGTAATATATCGTCTGCAAATATACATAATTTGTGTGTAATAGGCCAGTTATAGTTTGGTTTGTTCTGATGTATTGGGCCATGGGTTCGAGTATAAGGGCAAATAATAAGGGAGATAATGGGCAACCTTGTCGTGTACCTCTTTCGATATTAAAGGCTTCTGGATTTGTATCCAGCATATTTTATATAGGCTTTGGGTTTATTATATAATGCTTTGATCCATGTTAAAAAGTGGGGTCCAAAACCCCATTTTTGTAATGAATATTGCATATATTGCCAGGATACTGTGTCAAATGCCCTCTTAATATCGAGAGATAGAAAACATAAAGGGATTTTTCGTTTTTTAGCAATATGTGCCAATAACACTGCCCTGCGTTCATTATCGCCTGCCTGTCTATTTGGCATGAAGCGTACTTGATCTCTATGTATTAATTTTCCTATAATGCTATTGAGGCGTTTTGCTATTATTTTTGCTAATAATTTAATATCGAGGTTTAACAGAGAGATAGGCCGATAATTCACACAGGAAGTATCATCAGAAAGGGGTTTTGGGATCATACAAACAATTGCCATTAGTGTTTCTTGACGAAAAGAATGTCCATCTAGAAGTTTGTTAAAAGTTTCAGTGAGAATGGGAGAGAGTATTTCTGAGAATGTTTTATAGTATAAAGCCGAGTAGCCGTCTGGGCCTGGTCTTTTGTTAAGTTTTAGGTCTTTTATGGCGTTAGCAACTTCATCTATAGTTATAGGCTCATCCAAACTGATTCTGAGATAACTCAGGTAAGGTTATTTTTGAGAAGAAGGATTCAGCCTCTGTAGGATTAAATTCATTGTTTGTCTTGTATAAAGTTGCGAGATGTGAGTGAAATTTATGGACTATTTTAACTGGATTACAAGTGTAAACATTTTTTGATAATTTCAAACGTATTGGTTTGAAAGATTTGTTAGTTGAATTTAATGCCCGAGCCAAATATGTACCTGGTTTGTTTGTATTCATGTAGAAATTGTGTTTGGAGCGTTTGAGGGATTTATCAACTGACTCAGTGAGAAATAGATCGTATTCCAATCTAGATTTTTCCAGATGAGATTTTGTACTCTGAGATGGATTATCTTGAAATGATATGTAGGCTGCATTAAAATTGAGTTCTAGTTTTTTTGCTAGATTTTTGCGTTCCCGTTTAAATAGTGCCATTTGTCTTTGTATTGTACCATGCAAGACAGGCTTATGAGCTTCCCACAGTGTTATTGGGGAGATGTCTGTTGTATTATTAATTGATATGTATTCCTTTAAAGCTTGTTCAATGGCCATCTGATGTAGTGGGTGTTTGAGCATTATGTCCGGTAAGTACCACGTTGGGTCATGCGCTTTTGGTATGGCTGAGGCTATAGTAGTGTATACTGCATTATGGTCAGACCACGGAATCGGAATTATATCTGATGCAATAATTTCTGGTATCATTCCTATTGTTAGAAAAATATGATTTATTCTGGTGAAGGTTTGATGAGGGTGCGAGAAATAAGTGAATTTCTTTTTCATTGGGTTACTTTCTCTCCACGAATCTACCAGATTGTATTTGGAAAGAAGTTGAGAAAAAGGTAATCTAGAGGTTATTTTGGATGGTGTAAAAGGTGATTTATCTAGAAATGGGAGGAGGACCTGGTTCGAATCCCCACACATTATCACTGTTCCTATTTTGTGTGTATTAATCACTTGTAATATATGTGAGAGGAATGGTGTAGGTTGTTTGTTAGGAGCGTAGTAGGAAATCACCGTGATTGCTGTATCCATTATATAACCCATGAGTATCAGGTATCTACCTTCTGGGTCTTTACTTTCTGATGATAAGGTGAATTGTGTGGATCGGTGAAATGCAATTAGAGTTCCCCTTTGCTTGGTACAGGCAGAAGCCGTGTAAATTTGTTGATAAAAAGGAGAAATATATTTTGGAGTAGAATCTTTGGTGAAGTGTGTTTCTTGGAGGCATACTATGTGAGCCTTCTTGTTATGGAAAGTACGGAAGGCTTTGGTCCTTTTTTGAGGGACATTTATTCCCTGAACATTCAGGGAAAGTATATTCAGTGGTGCCATGGCAACAGATCAAATAGTTTTGACTTACTTTTTGTTATGCAGAGCTGACTGCGCAGATCAACCTGTGTGGACTGAAGAGATGAATAGATAGAAAAGAAACCAGTGAATTCTGGAGTAAAGAGTAAACAAAAAACATATGAGATTAGATGATACATTGTATAAATTATTTTTTGCAAGTAATCACAATTTACCCGTGAAAGAGAATAAATATCTCTCTCAGGGGAATAAGTGCCTTCGTCACACTCCCACATAATATGGTTGGGAGAATGAGGAGGGCTAATGGGGGTACACGGATCTTCCGCTTACAGGAGAGAAGTGCTATGTCAAAAGACATCAAAATGATGTTTCATTAATTGGAGTGCAGAATATAGTTTTTGTTGAAATTATTTATTCCATGGTGGTTGTATATGGTTAGTCTTGCCCTAGGCTAAATAATTCAGTTAGAAAGGTACTGTTAATAACTTTGGTATTGATGAAGATAGTTTGAATTATTTTGGGATTTTAACCCTTTTAGAGTAAACAATTACATATTGTATTCATATGTAACTGTTTAGATATGTTAACTCATAAAATTGAGGTTGTATTGCTTCAGATTAGAATAAACAAAAACATAATTCTAGGAACTAGTTAGGTACTAATATATTTGTTTTAAGAAAAGAAAGAAAAATCTTCCATTACTTCTGGATTATTGAACATATTTGTCCTAAAAAGTAATAAATCTATTGTTATTACCTGATAATATATAACTGAACAAGAATTTCCTTATTTCACTTATATATTCTAAGGCTATATGAATCAGAAGTAATAAGAAATATAACTGGAATGTAACATGATCCCACACAGTGTGTGACTATCAGAATGCAGTTACATTCAGTTATAAATACAGGTTTTTTATAGAGAACCATCTCTAGTATAATAAATGAAGAGATATCAGGAATTAGGATGTCAGTCCATTGAATCTTCTTGGTCCATGGATGATGTGGCATAACGGCCTCTTTTGTGAGAATGATGATTCCCATTTTGTTCTGGAATTTTCTGGGTGCTGCCTGAAGGTGAAGATGACGCCATTCTTCTGCGTGTGGGAGAGTTGCTGCTTGTGGGTTCTGTCAGATTTAATTTTAAAAGGGTTTGTTGTAGTTCATCTGCTGATCTGCTTCTGTAAATTGTACCTTGGTAGTTAAATCTGACTGAAAAGGGGAAGCCCCATTGATATATAATGTTGTGGCGTTGTAGTTCCATTAGTTGGGGTTTCATGGATCGTCTTTTAGTAATAGTAAGTTGGGATAGGTCAACAAAAATTTGATAATTGTGTCCTTGAAAATTAAGTTCCTTTTTTTCTCTTGCAGCAATTAGTATTTGTTCTTTCGTTCTGTAATAATGAAATTTTGTGATTATATCACGTGGGGGTCCATCTTTCTTTTTGGCTGTGAGGGCTCTGTGTACTCTGTCCAGTTCTAAACATTCAATAGGGATATCTGGCTTTAGTTCTTGTAATAGAGCAGTAATAGTAGATTGCAGGTCTGTCACAGTTTCAGGTATTCCCCTTATGCGCAAGTTTGAACGTCTGGCTCTATTTTCGTAATCTTCGAGCTTAGTTTGAAGTATTAAATTCTCTTCTTTTAATTGTTCCAATTCTGTTATATTTTCTTGGGTTGTAATTTCAATTTCATCCATTTTTATTTCTAAGGCTGCGGTGCGGTTTCCCAGCTCTCTTATTTCTTTGGTTAGGCTTTTTGTTATTTGGTCTGAGGTTTGTTTTAAAGCCTTATGAAACATCTTTTCAAATTGTAATAATATTACTGGGGATGCTGAGGAGGCTTGTGGAGAAGTTTGTGAGAGGATTTGCTCTGTATCTGACTCAAATGGAGAGTCTTGCTGTGACATTTTCTGTCTGTGAGAGCGCCCTGATGCTGTATCTTGTGAGGTGACTGGAGCTGCTTTAGTTGCAGTGAGTGCCTGTGAGCTCTTTGTGAGGTGATTTTTATTTCTGCCACGGTTTCCTCCCAGTACCATATTTCCTGCCCAAACTTTCACAGTTTGTTCCCTGGGGCAAAAAGGTTCAAATGGATACCTTTTGAGCCTGCAGGCTCCGCTTTGTCCTTCTCTTCTCTCCTCAGCGGTGCGGAGCTCTAACAATGCATGTCTGCTCCGCTAGGCTCCGCCCATCTCCCCCCCCCAGGGGACATTTCACCATATCCTAACCATTCTCCTAGGGTCCATTCTAGACTAGTTAAAGGTGTTATTATTCACATTGCAGTTAATGCTTATATGCACTGTTTATTGCTAATATTTCTGCTTCATGAGTTAATCTCAGTCTACTGGTACAGCACTCTTATCTAAGTTACCTTGGCATAGTAATTATACTGTGTCTGAACTACCTTATGTGTATTAATTTATGCTGAAACCACCATTTATTCTAACCCGTACCAATACATTCAGCTCATTCACCACTAAACAGTCTTGTATCTATTTGATGGTGCTAAATCACCGCCAAGATAAATATATCTATACAGTAAAACCTCGGATTGCGTATAACACGGCTTACGAGCGTTTCGCAATACGAGCTGTTTTTTTTTTTAAATCCTGATTCGATTTTCGAGCATTGTCTCGCAAGACAGGCAGGAGTCAAGCCTCTGGGGTGTGCAGTACCGCATGTGGCCAGAGTTGCGGGGGCTTCGGAATCACTCGGAGCCGCTCGGAGACACTCGGAGACGAGCGTCTCCGAGTGTTTCCTAGTGTCTCCGGTGCCCCTCCACCTCTGGCCACATGCAGTACTGCATACACTAGCAGTGACACTGGAACAAATTATCTGAGATTCCATTGATTCCTATGGGGAAACTCACTTTGATATACTGTACGAGTGCTTTGGATTACAAGCATGCTTCTGGAATGGATTATGCTCGTAATCCAACGTACTACTGTACTCCTGTTCTTATAAGTGCTTGCAGTAACTTTCATTTAACCAAGTGTGTCAGAGGGGCTGAGGTTGTTCTTGGAGTTATGGTACGGTATGGTAAATAACAGAGAATCCAAATTACCAAGCGGCTCCTGTGGGGGTAGCACTATATTCACATACTATATTCGTAAACTAGAAAATAAATTGATTTAATTTGGCTTTAAACAAAGCAATACAGTTCTATTTTGAAGAGTTTATACAATTATTACACATTGGGGTAAACTATTGTCTATGTACTATATGGATGAAAGCTTTAACCTTTTAAGAATGTGTTCTTACATATTGGCTATAACTAGACTTTGTGGTAATGTCTTAAATTTATCTCATATGGATCATATTGGTAGAGAAAAATATTTGCTGGTACATTCATTGTAGTTGATATAATCAGTGGGATCCCTGTTTTCAAGCAGAAGACAGACAAAATGGATTCCACTATAAACATGACTGTTTTTTTTTTACAAAGTCCCCCCTCCCTTACAGGGGTCTCCTTCAGAAGCACTGGATCCAGGAACTCTGCACCTTACTGCTCAGGCCTCAGACAATTTATAGACTCTCTCACCAACAACTGGGCTACAACTTCCCAGGGATTGGCTAGAGTCCCATAAATATATTAACAATAATACCGGGAGTACCAAAGGAGTACAGCTCTAAGAAGAAGCTTTTGAAGACACCCTGGGGGAGGGGTGAAACGTGTTAAGCAGCTCGAGGATAGTGCCGTCAATATGAGAGTTGGAATGCAAGGTACGGCGGCGATCACTAACCACATACATGCTTGAACTTTTCTACCTTTTTGTAAGTGTATTTGCTTTTAACATTTTAATAAATTAAAACAGTATCACGCTATGAATATCTCTCTTTTTATTGGACCATACACCATCAACATATTGAAGGCCTGTTAACCAAAGGATAAGGAAGGAGTCATAACCATTCATTTGCTAAGGGCCCACATTATGCTGTTTTGAATCATATTGCTGGTGAGTGGGGGATTCAGGAGGGGAGCACGGAGTGGCATCTTGGATTTTCACCACAAAGAGCCATAACAGCATATGTTCCATCTGTCCCAGCAGTCCCAAATGTTAGGACAAAAGAAAGGAATCATCATATCCACACTATATCACTGTCCAAAGGTTCCCACCACTCCAGCGCTACTGTATCCTGTCTCATTTGTGTTTCCTTCTTCCACTTCATAGCCATCTGCTATCCATAGTTTAGTTAAGGGCTTTCCATTTCAATCCAGTCATGCTTTGCTTCGCCTAGGCTAATCCTCCATAGGGTGCAGGGTCAGCAGGGCGACTAGATGGAAGTTGCTGATGCGGACGGGGCCCTGGCTCGGTAACGCTGCATACATCAATATGTTTTGCTCACGTGACCGTGAGCTTCAGTAGGACTAACAGGATGTGCACTCCATGGCCAGTATGATGAATTGAGACAGCAGACCCAATTCATCATACTGGCCAGCAGGGGCATCCCAGTTTCTAAACAGATATCAGAACAAGCTTAAAGCATATTAAAATTAGAAAGTGTATCTAGCCTCCTCCTCAATAACTGCACAAAGGGGATAATATTATTGAACAGTCGACCTATCTTTTAATCCTAATCACTCTTACTTTACATGTCAGAATGGGATAGCTCAGCACCGGGGGAGATATTTACACATAACCGAATATGGTGACTGGCATTTCACAAGTTACCCAAAATTTATTAGGGGGTTCAAGGTTCCTGGAAAACTTTTAGGCTTATCTCTGTATTAAGCCCTTTGAGAGCCTCATAAATATTCAGGCTGTCCACTGTTCTTCCTCCCACTATAATTCTAGAATCCTCTGGAATACAAGAAGAAGTAATTAAAGCAGCCGCTGTGAGACACTAAGCTGGCCTAAACAATTAACCCCTGCTCCACTGATTACAGAAGAGCTAACTAAATTTACCTAACAGCCAACCCTACTCTAGGAGGGAGCTACATGTATATTATAGCTTTGTATAGTTTTAAGAGTTTTTCTGCTTTCTAATGTTGGCAGAAACCGCTTGGGTTCTTGCCACTCTTGTAATTATTACGTTTTTGAAGGGTGCTAAAGCAACACTCCATAAACTTTAAGGTGTAAGGAATCCAATTTTTTTTTATTTGTCAAAAAATAAGTACGAACATTCAACATGTTTTAGGGGTTTAGGTGAACCCTCTTCTTTAAGGACACAGAAGTATACCAAGAATAAAAAAAAATGATGGGACATGCCTGAAATATTGTAAGTACAGATAAAACTGTTCTCTGATGTAGAGTATTAACCAACTTTATGCTAAAAATGAGAACATTTCCATTAAAAAAAGCCTGATTATATACCTCTATAGTCTCCATAGTCATCTATACATTGCTTACATGTACTGTATATTATGTGTGCAATAAAATATGATGAATTGGGATGTATTGGTTGTAAATATTAAGTTTGTTGGAAAAATCAGTATAATGTTCCTAAACCCACATTCAGTCCTTTATGCATCCATATATCCACCATGCACATATATGTAACTATGACACCCACCAACACCCAAGCTACATTTGAGACTGTGGGGTTGATAAGACAAAAGAGGCTGTGGGGTTGATAAGCTGTTCATTGTCCAAGGGATTTTACTGAATGCGGTGAAGTTTAACTTTGCACAAAATACACAACGGTGTAATTAAAAGAAAAAAAAAAAACACTTTGCTTGCACATGATGGGTTGATGGAAGTCAACAGAGCTTCACCTCATTCACTAAGCTCTGGAGCAAATTCCCTTGCCAATTGCAACTTCCCTTGCAAAGTGAACAGCCTATTTGTCTTTAGTAAATCAACCCCTTTATATGGCAGTCCCTTAAGAATTGAGCAGATGAAGAAAATAACTCCTGCACAAAAGGTTCCATCTTTGAAACCCAAATCTGAGTTCATATCCAGTCTTGCACCCACTAAACACCTACAAAGACTTGAATTAATTCCTGTTCTTGAATACACCTGTATTTAGCAAGTTTGGATTTTTTTACACAATATAGCCCTAGTACAGACACTATAAAATTGTTAAATCTGTGGCTAAAACATGAAGAAGTTGTACAAATATTTATAAATATACATAATGTATAATATATAGAAAGAAGCTTATTGTTTATATACATACCAACTGGGGACATTTCTGGTACAGAAGCTGTGTATGGTCCATCAAGGAATTTGGGTTCATTGTCATTAATATCTTGAATTTTAATGATAAATTCTGATTCTGGCTCCATAGGCCTGTCAGTCCTTCTGTCCAGAGCCTGGGCTCTGAGAGTATATTGGGCCCTCTCTTCCCGATCCAGTCGCTGTATTGCATGAATGTCACCTGTAGTGTCATCAATAGTAAACATGGTTCCTGCTCCATCACCAGTCAGAATATATTTTATTGAGCCATCACCTTCATCCATGTCTGAGTGAAGCTAAAAAAAAAAAAAAAAATTCAGTCAACTTAAAGCAAACCTGTATTTTTCCAAGACTAGGCAATATAACATGCTCATTTTACAGGAGGCATTATACGCATCCTTTACTTCCAATACTTGGAGAATTACTTCTAGGTAAAGAAGTAAATGTAAAATATCCCCCTGGCTCTCTACAATGCTTTGTTTAGGGCCTAAACAGCTATTTTCCAGGGCTAAGTGCTGTCATATGGCAGCAGTGGGGTAGAGTGAATAGCTTTCTATATGTTTTACCTTCAGAAACCAGAAAGTTAAAACTTACACAAGACTTTAGAATCCTCTTCTAGATGGTAAGGTTAGTGGAAGAACATGGGAATGGTGTTTAGGCTGTTTGCTGTAACTCCCTTAAAGCTGAAATTTTAGTTTGCTTAGTATAGGAAAAATAAAGGTGAAGAACATTACATACTTTTCATTGCCTATAAAGATTATAGTAGTTCAAGGTCAAACTACATAAACACCAGTTGTCTAAGTGACCATAGATATTTTGTGGTGACTAGACATCAGGAAACATTTGACTGCAGTGATCTTGTCACATACATCCAGAAAAGTGTTCTGTAAATATTCAGTAAATAATGCATTTTAGTAAAAAGTAGGCAAAAAATATACAAAGATCCTTCAAATGATGTACTTGACTCTACTCTGTTGCCCAGCAATTCAGTGGCTATACAAAGAGGAAGCAGTGGTAACTGCATAGAGTAGGTCTTCTTGGGGCTATGTGCCTGTTTTTGGGGGGTTTTGTTTGCTATGGGGGAGTGATTCACACTAAATAAGTAAACCTTGAAATTTATAATTTAATTAACTTTAATTAAAGTAGTATTAAACCCAAAATGTAATATATTGTAGCTTACAAATCATTAGAAAGGGTGGGTGCATTAGTTTTTTTTTTTGTTTTTAGTTTTTTCCCCCTCTATGTTCACCTAGTGATCTGACACAATACACTAACAAATTGAAGCCAATTCCCAGCTAACACGTAATAAGCAGTTACAGTTTTGTCCTTTTGGGATACAAGATTTACATAAATAAATAAATCAGATCCTTGTGAGCAGCCCTGTCAGTGGTAAATGGTTTGTTGCATCTCTGTAACTGATACATTCTGCAGGAGAGCTTGGTCTGCTAAAAAACAACAGACTTACTAATTTGATCACTATATAAAAATAGAAACAATAAATCCTAATGCAGCCATCACAGCTAATGCCCTGTACACACGGTCGGATTTTCCTACGGAAAATGTGTGATAGGACCTTGTTGTCAGAAATTCCGACCGTGTGTAGGCTCCATACACACATTTTCCATTGGAATTTTCGACACACAAAGTTTGAGAGCTTGCTATAAAATTTTCCGACAACAAAATCTGTTGTCAGAAATTCCGATCGTGTGTACACAAATCCAATGCACAAAGTGCCACGCATGCTCAGAATGAATTAAGAGACGAAAGCTATTGGCTACTGCCCTGTTTATAGTCCCGACGTACGTGTTTTACGTCACCGCGTTCAGAACGATCGGATTTTCCGACAACTTTGTGTGACCGTGTGTATGCAAGACAAGTTTGAGCCAACATCCGTTGGAAAAAATCCATGGATTTTGTTGTCGGAATGTCCGATCAATGTCCGACCGTGTGTACGGGGCATAAGAGTTGGTAAGTTGCAATATAATAAATGTTTGCTTTTGGGTTTAATACTGCTTTAAATTTAGCATTGAAGACTGTTGATTTTTTTTTTTTATTGTGATAAAAAAATAAATTTTTAGGTGTTTGTCTAGATGGGTAAAACCATGTTCTGCTTGTCATACAATTCCTTATTCTGACTTGCAAAGTACATGTTTTTGGAGAAGATTTACCTGTGTAAAAAATCAGGGATTATCCAGGCACTACAAAATGCTCATCCAACAGCAGTAGCATTCAAAATACGATTTATGAAATTAGGCCTGCACAGAAAGGGCTCCTATATTGTTTTTGCACTAAAAAGGAGCAGCAGGTGCAAAGATGAGGCCTACGCTATTTTTTTTTCTTAATTCACTCTAAGTAGTCACTTGAAAATACACAGTGAACAATGTTCCCTTGTGTGGTGTGTGGCTTATTAAGTGATGGTTTTAATTAGTCTGTTGTAATGATTAAGATCCAATTCTAAACAAGTCAGTAAGAAACAAGTAGAATTCCATCATTAATTTATGCACTAAGAAAAAAAAAATCACAGCTTTCTCAGTGTAAGCTAACAAATAAATCCTTCTCTGCAGGAAGAACCTTCATTATTACAAGAGGAAGTACACTGCCATTTCACCCCTTTGAAATTAGCATGATAGTAATTAGAAACTGTCACAAGCAAATAGCCTGGAACTATACTGACTGCATACCATAACATAACATACAAGCTCATAGTATAATGACGTCAGTGCCCCATTGGAGCAAAACTAACAACTAAATATATATTTTGCATGGTTAAAGGAGAACGACATAGATGCTTACCTGTGTTTGCATTTGTCTTTCAATTCAGTTGCTGACATAAAAGCTAATAAACAATATCACATTTTGGTTTTCTATAAATCCAATGGCAGGCTTGTAACATTTAGATCACAGCCTGTGCTTAGGATCCCACTACTGTTGTCCTGGGCAAGCACATACTTCAGGTATGAGCAGAAAGGAAGATCTACCTATATTCAGTGTAGGTAGATGGCAGACGGGCCTAAATGTGCTGGAGTTTTAAAACTTCAAAGTAGAGTCTTCTTGCTCTTGCATTTATAAAGTGCATTGTGGCACATTACCACATGCACACTAATGTGCTGGATTTTTCATGTTAACATGAACTGCATTAAAGCAGTTCATGTATTTTGTATCCAATGTACCACAAAACTAAAAAAGGCATGATCCTTTTTTCAGTGCATTGCACTATAACACATCCATCTGTGCGTTGCATGTTTCCCATGCGTGCACTGAGTGTGCTGTATGGCACATGCCTCGGGGTGCATTTGCAGGGTGCATTGGGGTGCCCTTTAACCACATATGGACCGGAAGGATTTGCCCGCTTAATGGCTAGGCCATTTTTTTGTGATATGGCACTGCTTCGCTTTAACTGACAATTGCACGGTCGTGCGACGCTGTACACAAACAAAATTGATGTCCTTTTTTCCACAAATAGAGCTTTCTTTTGGTGGTATTTTATCACCTCTGCAGTTTTTATTTTTTGCGCTATAAACAAAAAAAGAGCCACAGTTTTGAAAAAAAAAAACAATATTTTTTACTTTTTGCTATAATAATTATCCAATAATAAGAAAAAAATTGTCTTCCTCAGTTTATGCCAATTCTTCTTGGTAAAAAAATTTGCAATAAGCATATATTTATTTTTATTTATTTCAGGTACTTATATAGCACCGTCAATTTACGCAACGCTTTACATATACATTGTACATTCACATCAGTCCCTACCCTCAAGGAGCTTACAATCTAAGGTCCCTAACTCACATTCATACATACTGTATTAGGGCCAATTTAGACAGGATCCAATTAACCTACCAGCATGTCTTTGGTTTGTGGGAGGAAACCGGAGTACCCGGAGGAAACCCACGCAGGCACAGGGAGAACATGCAAACTCCAGGCAGGTAGTGTTGTGGTAGGGATATTGATTGGTTTGCGCAAAAGTTATAGCGTCTACAAAATAGGGGATAGATTTATGGCAATTTTATTATTATTTTTTTTTACTAGTAATGGCGGTGATCAGCGGTTTTTAGCGGGACTGCAACATTGCGGCGGACAGATTGGACACTTTTGACACTGTTTTGGGACCATTGATATTTATACAGCGATCAGAGCTAAAAATAGCCACTGATTACTGTATACATGTCATTGGCAGGGAGGGGATTAACACTAGGGGGCGATCAAGGGGTTAAATGTGTGTTCTAGGGAGTGTTTCTAACTGCGGGGGGGAGGGGGGTGGGACTGCCTGGAGGAGGAGGAGACTGATAGCTGTTCATAAGCAGTATGAACAGCAGATCTGTCTTCTCTCTCCTGACAGAATGGAGATTTGTCTGTTTACATCTGTTTACAGATCTCCATTCTGTCTCTCTCAGGAGCGATTGCGGGTTTCTGTCGGACACCGCGTCCACCAGGCACATGCATCGGCTCGGTTGTCGTCGCTCCCTAGTGCTCTTAAAGCGGCCGACGTACAGCTACGCCGATTCACCCAGGGGAGCCAAGCTGCCACAGTATAACTGCGGCGGCTGGTCCTTAACTGGTTAAAATGAATGACAACACAGCTCACTGCTCCACCAATCATATGTTGCCATGCATTGTGGTAATGCAAGTGTGAAGCCAGCCTTAATGAGCCTTAACTCCACTTTTGTTGTGAAAAAACATTCCCCTCTGGGTGATCTATGAACATTACAAGGATTTTAACAAACTTTGTTGCAGATTCCTCCCTTTTCTTATTCTGAAGAAATCCCTGTGCGTTTGTCTGTGTCCATGTAGGAAGTGAATCTAGTGGGCGTGGTTTCACAATTATCCCAATCAGCTGATGCACTTGCAGGGCTCTAATGAGGAAAACTGCAGGGTCTGCCTCCTTTCAAAATGCTCAGATGTGAACAGGGGCCATTTAAATGAATGGGATTTTTGATTCTTGTTGGGCATTTTTCAGGCGTTTTACGAGCATTTTACGAGCTGAAAACGCTCAGGTGTGAATGCAGCCTCACACCTGAGCGTTTTCAGCTCATAAAACGCTTGTGAAATGCCAGAAAAAAATGCCCAAAAACGCCCAACAAGCAAAATCCCATTCATTTAAATGGCCCCTGTTCACATCTGGGCGTTTTGAAGCCTGAAGCAAAACGCCTGAAGCTCAAAAAAGTACATGAGATTCTTTTTGGGTAGATTTTTTTCTGCTTTTTACATTAGCGACTTTTAGACCTGTGCAAAATCGCGGCAAAAACGCAGCAAAAAAGGGGTATAAATCGTGACAAAATCATGGTAAAAACGCGCATTAGTGCAGACTTCTGGGGAAATCAGTGAGCCAATCACACAAGCAGGAAATGATGTTTCTGGGGGGCGGTCTGTACACATTCTGTGTACAGAACACTTCCAGGTAACCATACTGCATTGTATTTTCAGAAAATTACAGAGCTGTAGATTAAAAGGAAAGGTAATTTTTAATAACATTCAATTACAATATGGCTTGTGTTGCAATTGTATAGCTATACTAATTTCTTTTTTTTTTTTGCTATTTTTTTCCCATGAAAGCGGAGTTACCCTTTAATCACTTCAGTCCAGGAAGGTTTACCCCCCTTCATGACCAGGCCATTTTTTGCAATACGTCACTGCGTTACTTTAACTGATAATTGTGTGGTCGTGTGGCACTGTATCCAAATAAAATTGACGTCCTTTTTTCCTCACAAATAGAGCTTTCTTTTGGTGGTATTTGATCACCTCTGTGGTTTTTTTTTTTTGCGTTAATAACAAAAAATAGCGACAATTTTGAAAAAGAAAACAATATTTTTCACTTTATGCTATAAAACATAAAAAAATGTATTCATTAATTTAGGCCAATAAGTATTCTGCTAAATATTTTTGGTAAAAAAAAATCCCAATAAGCGTATATTGATTGATATGCGCAAAAGTTATAGCGTCTACAAACTATGGGTTATTTTTATAGTTTTTCTTTTTTTTTTTTTTACTAGTAATGGTGGCGATCAGCGATGTTTAGTGGGACTGCGATATTGCGGTGGACAAATTTGACACCTAACTGACACTCTTGACACTTTTTGAGGACCAGTGACACTAATACAGTGATCTGTGCTAAAAAAAAATGCATTGTCCTAATGACACTGGCAGAGAAGGGGTTAACATCAGGGGTGATTAAAGGGTTAAGTGTGTCCCTAGGGGGTGCTTTCTAACTGTGGGGGAGTTGCTTTGACTGGGGAAAGACAGAGATCCTTGTTCCTGCTTAGAAGAAACACAAGATCTCTATCTTCTGTTCTCACAGAACAGCGATCTGCCAGTTGTTCTGCCTCTCCTCACAACGATCGACGGGTCTCGGCAGACCCGATGAGTTGCTCCTGCTGTGTCCAATCACAGTGGGAGTGGGCCCTTCACCGCCGCACGTGCCCCAGATCTCATGCACGAAATCACGTACAGGTACGTGATTTCACGCAGGAGGGCCGCCCTGCCGCAGTTAATCTGCGTGGGGCAGTCCTTAAGCGGTTAAACAAAGATACTGAAAAAAAAATATAACAAGATGTTGATTGTGTTTTAAAACTGAATTCCAGTAATTCAGCCACTTTGTAATATGTTTTGTCTTACTATGAGTTAAGTCCAACAAGAGGTGCAGGTCACCTAGTGGACTTATCTCTTTTTTTTACACCTGACATTTCTATGGTGCTTCTTGGAGGAAAGCTATCACATACTACCAGACCTCTGACCCTGGACCTTCTAGTATCAGCTCCTGTAGCTGTAGAGTCCATCACAGCTTCTATGCCTCCTCCTGCCCAGTCACAGAGAGTATTGTCTTATGTGAACCCATTCACAGAATACAAAGCCTTCTGTGAATGGGCAGTAGAGGGGAGGGGCGAGCAGAACATTGTCTAGAGCAGGGGTCTTCAAACTACGGCCCTCCAGTTGTTCAGGAACTACAATTCCCATCATGCCTAGTCATGTCTGTGAATGTCAGAGTTTTACAATGCCTCATGGGACGTGTAGTTCTGCAACAGCTGGAGGGCCTTAGTTTGAGGATCCCTGGTCTAGAGCGTGGGTTGGAGGAGGGAAGGAACAACTTAGTATTTACTGGAACCAATTCCCTGTAGTTCCCCTCTTCTCCCTCCTGCTGACTTTACAGCAGACTGGGTTCAGTAAATGCAACCCCCCGCCTCCCTCCTGTCCAGGTTCCCCTTCGTCTTCTGACTGGGCCCCCTTGTGTGCCCTGGTCCGTCCCTCCTTGCAGTGCCTCTGGCCTTTCTCTTCTCTCCCTACCAGCAGCTGTTAAAAAAAGATCCTTTCTGGATGGAGAGTGGGTGTGATCGGTACCGATCACCCACTGTGTTCATTCATAACTAAAGCATAGTAAACTGTGTTTACTATGCTTCAATTTGTGAATGAACAAGGAGACTGTGCAGAGCTCTTCCTGTTCATTCATTCTGTACAGCTGAGGCTGCAGAGATGGAGTTTGAGGACAAAGTTCTTAATCCTCTTTTTTTCTGTCTCAAAAGTAAGACAGACCCCTGATATTTCACCAAAGCTTCCAACAGTGCTGTGTAACAAAATTGTGAAAAAAATAAAAAATAATCGAAAAATAAGATTGTACTAATTAACAAAAACAAACAATATATATATATATATAATGCATATCCACTTGCCAACCACATAACGAGGTTATATGGTGGCAGAGTGGCTCTTCTGCGCGGATCATGTATCAAGCACTTTTGGGTAGGGGTTAGTTGATGACTGAGGAGAGAGGCTGGATGGATCTCTGCATATGTAAAGCAAGGAAAGAAAATCATCACATCCCTTAGCAGAAGCAACACACATAGTACACAAAAACACTGGTTAAGCACACATTTTAACCTTTGATCGCTCGACATATTTAACCCCTGCCCAGCCAGTGTCATTAGTACAGTGACAGTGCATATTTTTAGCACTGTCACTGGTTCCCACAAAGCATCAAAAGGGTCCGTTAATGTCTGCCGCAATATCGCAGTCCCACTATAAGTCACTGATCGCCGCCATTGCTAGTATAATAAAATGTATTAAAAAAATAAATAAATAGAAATTACATTATATACCATAGATTGTAGACGCTATAACTTTTACACAAACCAATTAATATACGCTTACTGGGATTTTTTTTCACCAAAAATATGTAGCAGAATACATATTGGCCTCAATTTATGAAGAAAATTGATTTTTTATTTTTATTTTTTATTGGATATGTTTTATAGCAGAAAAACATATTGTTATTGTTTTAAAAAATTGGCTTTTTTTTTGCTTATAGCGCAAAAAATAAAAAAAAACCCACTGGTGATCAAATACCACCAAAAGAAAGCTCTATATGTAGAAAAAAGAGACATACATTTCATTCATGTACAGAGTTGCATGACTGTGCAATTGTCAGTTAAAGTAACACAGTGCTGTAAAGCAAAATATTGCCTAGTCATTAAGGGGGGTAAATCCTCCAGAGGTCAAGTGTTTAAAAATATATACAGTATCTCACAAAAGTGAGTACACCCTTCACATTTTTGTTATTATTTTATTATATCTTTTCATGTGACAACACTGAAGAAATTACACTTTGCTACGATGTAAAGTAGTGAGAGTACAGCTTGTATAACAGTGTAAATTTGCTGTCCCCTCAAAATAACTCAACACCCAGCCATTAATGTCTAAACCACTGGCAACAAAAGTGAGTACACCCCTAAGTGAAAATGTCCAAATTGGACCCGATTAGCCATTTTCCCTCCCCGGTGTCATGTGACTCATTAGTGTTACAAGGTCTCAGGTGTGAATGGGGAGCAGGTGTGTTACATTTCATGTTATCGCTCTCACTCTCTCATACTGGTCACTGGAAGTTCAACATGGTACCTCATGGCGAAGAACTCTCTGAGGATCTGAAAAAAAAAATTGTTGCTCTAAAGATGGCTTAAGCTATAAGAAGATTGCCAAGACCCTGAAACAGAGCTGCAGCATGGTGGCCAAAAATTTAACTAAATAAGTGAAAGTTGACCAGAGTAAGTACCGCTGCCAATTTGTCTTAACCCCCCAACTTTCACTTTTGCTGTACAGATTGGTCTGAAAAAAAAAAAATAAAGAAATATAACAGCAGGATCACCAGGTCAAAAAACTAAGTTACAGGGGGGACTAAAACAAAACCAAATACTGCTTTGTTAATGCAAGTGACAGCCTGCATCATATGTTGTTTATGCTTTTGCCTTTAGAACCTATTTATAGCTAATTTGCGGCAAAGTTATGGATAAAAAAACAATTACTATACATGTTTAACAAGCATGAAAATAACACTAGAATTGTAAAGACGCGGAACAGTAATTCCCTCTGATATTTTACAGTCAGAATGATTTCAATTAGGGTCACCATCTGTCCGGTTGACTTGCTAACCCCACTCTCTTGCCTCCCATTTGTGACGCTACAGCTATTCCATTTCAGTCCTCCTACCATCCCAAATGATATCCTTGATGGGCTGTCACATGAGCCTTCTGATCTGCTTTGGCTCTTAGTTTACTTAACAGTGTCTCAACCTGGAAGTGCACTCCCTAGCACTGCTAGGAGGTCATATTAGGCTTTGGGAGATATTTACCTTAGGAGGAACCAGGGACAGAGTAAAAAACAGAGGCACAAGATTACCATCTATCACTCACACCTGGTTATCCCAAAAGAAATTAAGATGGCATGGTCTGTAACACTTCAAAAGTAATGTTCAGAGCCCAGAGAGGAGAAGTTTTTAAGCCGGGGGTCTCAAACTGGTGGCCCTCCAGCTGGCATCACAAGGCTGACAGTTACAAGCATGACTCGCTCAGGCATCATGCCTCTGCCTGAGCGAGTCATGCTTGTAACTGTCAGCTTTGCAATGCCTCATGGGACTTGTAGTTCTGCAACAGCTGGAGGGCCACCAGTTGGAGACCCCTGCTTTAAGCTATACACCACTGTCTTAACGTTACCTATGTCCCTTTATTACCAACTGGGCAACAATTGGAGTTTCTCTGGCCATAGCTCAGGTTTGCTTTAAATCATGCAGACTGCAGGATTTAAGTTAGGTGTATAGGATACAGAAAGCTGTACCTGCTTGTTTGCTGCTTTTTGATCCTTGTAGTAAGCATTGAGGATCAAATGACCACCTGTATGCAGTATGTCTTTAATATATATGTAGAATAACACACCCTGAAATTTTCATTACTTTGTAGTTGAGCAAATTCTCTGATTCCACTGGTAATCTTATTATTTATGCTAAAATCAACCTGTCAGGACCACTTTTTATCAGGAAGCTAGTAGACATTTGCCCTGACTAAAGTTTTGTCAGATTAAACAATTTACAAGGTAACCTGGGCATGTTTTAATCTGAACAGTAACCTTCACACAATGGTGTGTATTTACTAAAGGCAAAAAGACTGTGCACTTTGGAAAGTGCAGTTGCACACTGCAAGAGCAGTTGCTCCAGAGCTTAGTAAATGAGCAGAAGCTCTGCTGACTTTCATCAACCAATCATGTGCAAGCAAAAATGCTGTTTTTTTATTTTCCTTGCATGTGATTGGCTATTCTTTGCAAAGTGAAGCTTTACCTCATTTACTAAGCTCTGGAGCAGCTGCACTTGCAGAGTGCAATTGCACTTTCCAAGATGCACAGTCTATTGGCCTTTAGTAAATCAACCCCAATGTTACATTAAAGCTAGGTAATAACCATTGCAGTATATGCTAAGTATGGATTATCTTGTGTTATGTTGGCCATAGATGGTTTGAATCACACTGAACCGGCCAAGATTCGAACCATGCATGGGCGGGCTAATTGTCTATCAACTTGGATACAACCAGTTTTCCAGATTCTACTTGTGATTATTGCTAGCAGCTGGTATAGCCACTGGCAATAATCACTGCCTTCTCCCGAAGGTGAAGGCTTCCTTCTGCCCTCCCACCAGGAGAAGACAATGGCTGGGCAGGAGGGATTCCCCTGTCAACACTGTCTGTATTGATAGGGGTATTGAGCAAATTTCTTTCCTGCAACTGATGGTTGCAAGAAAGAAATTCACACTGTGTATAGCCTGCCTTAGAGTGCATAAGTTCTTCTACAGTAACATACTGGTATTGAATACTGCATGCTCATTCTGCTTTTGAGGATGTTGCGTGCCTCTGCTTTCATTTCAAACAAATTCACTTCTGAATAGCAAAGAACAGTCACATAATATTTAGCAATGTGCCATATCAATTAATACACAGGGTGTAAAAAATGTAACAGTAACTGTAGATGGCTCTTCAGCTATTTAGTAGTAACCATGGGGTTTTCAATGTTGAATTAACATGAGAAATTCAAATTACACAAAATTACAGTTGTCATTGTTTCATGTAAGTGAAGTATTATACAGATCTGGGTTACTGCAATAGCTATACCTACTATTTACTATGCTTGGTATAAAAGGACAAAATATATTACAAGGTGATATTAAAGTGTATTTCCAGCCAAAACATTTTCTAGTTTTGAATAGTGTAGGAAAAATATTCAAAGCCTGTCATGTTTTTTTGCCTGTCTTTATTCATGCTGGGGAGATTCGCTCTCCATGTTTGCCCTTGTATCCATTATAACCAGGACATAAAATGACGGAGAATCCAAAATTTGTGACAAGGTGAGGTGAGACAGTCTATAAGTTTCCCTTTGCTTTGGAGAGATGTCCACTTCATTCTGTAGGCAATAATTCTAAACTTTCAATACTCTATCTACAAATAAAAAAGTTGCCCTATTGTAAAATTTAGACCAATATTTACTATGCAAGGCATATGAATATATTGATATTGTAAGGTACTACAAATAATGTCTTAATCTGTAGCCAAAACTTTCTTTTGTAGTTATGGTTTACATAAGGATTGGATGTAAGATGTTATGGCTACTTGTTCCCCCACTGGATGGGGTCACCTTCTGTATTTGTTTTGGTGACTACTCTCATTAAGACCAAGAGTAATCGGAAATCTAAAATTTAACAGTTGTCACTGGAATATGAGATGAAAAGAAATCTTCCAATGGGTACACCTGTTACAGTGACAACAGTGACAGAGGGGGTTTCCTTCACTTTGGAAAGATTTCCAATCATTTCTTTGTGTCTCAGAGGGAGAAATGTCCCTAATAGGTAACAGATACTAATACAAACTTGATTTTTTTTTTTTTAAAAAAGAGAAAAGAATAAAAAAAACAGTTTTGGATAGATACACTATTATCTCTTTAGATGCGATAAATTAATTGTGCAGAATATCCATACTGCCTGCATGGTTGAATACCTAGCATCCTGTTTCTTTTCCATTTTTATGTTGCCTATTTCACATAATTTACTTCTCATGCTATTTTAAGCATCTTACCTTGCCAACATACAGCGGGTCTGTTCCTGTATACTCTTCCAGAACAAAGAACTGGTTCCATACCCAGCTTCTTTTCAGTCGGTGATGTGGGAATGGCTTCTTCTCTGATTTTTCATCCATTTGTTTCATCAGCTGACTTGGAATTTCAAATCCAGCTGCAAAGTCCAGCAGCACCATGTAGTAGATATACAACCCTTGCTGGGCACAGTTCTTCAAATGTCGCATATTTTAAAAGTAATTTTTTAAATTAGTTATAAAAAAATAAGAAGAGTAATCCTTGGTGTAAAATAAACAGAAGAAGTAGTAAAAAGATCTTTGATCTTGATTTATTCTTTGATAGTCGTCTTAACAGCAGATTCCTACACAGTTGAGTAAAGAACAGAAAGTTAATATGGTATTTTCAGTTGGAATAATAATATTTTCTGCTAAAAAATGTAGAGCTTTTTGCAAGGGCAGCATGATATTAAAATATGAACAGTGTGTTTAGGAACAAAGGGATCTCTTATCTTCTTATATACAACAAAGTAGCTATGGACGCAGACACATTGGGGGTTGTAGTTAGTGGGGAGGGTTACTTCACTTTGGCTACTTTGATTACAACAGGGTTCCACTGTATTATTGATTTGCTGTAGTTAACAGCACGCTCTCAAAAATACAGTATTTATGATCTGAGAAGCCTTTTGAAACTGCTGAATATAAGCATTGCCTTCCAGAAAATAGAATACCTACCAAGCAATTTCCAAGGACAGATGCTTTTTTTCTTTTTCTAAATATATATTTGTTGCCACACAGTTGCACACAACAGTTTTTTTTTATTTTTTCTTTTAGGTGGATCTGTATCATTACTGACCTTAATTATTATTTTATGCAGGCGGGGGCATTCAATTGTCATGGTTCTTTTGCACTTTTACAGAAAAGCATAGAGGCGCTGCTAATGTGACATAGACAAAGATTTCAATGGCCAGTTAATCATTATGTGATCCACATGGGATATTGGAGGTTTGATAGTCACATGCCATTGTGTGATATGTGTGCCGGTCAGACGAACAGATTGTCTTTCTTCAAGCTGAGCGCTCAGTTTAGGTAAAGGAATGTCGACATCCAGTGGAGGGAGCTTTCTCATCAGTCAAGTGGCTTTTGTTGTCATCAAGTCAGATTAGCTGGTGACCTCACTCTGTGCTATTGAGCACAAAAACTTTCTCTTTCACAGTTTTGTGGGGCTTAATGAGGTGGCATTGCACTCAAGTTACTCTGTCAAAACACTCAGAACATCTTTTATAACATTAGGTCTCAAGCTGCTCTGTTTAAAGACCCTCTTCCTCGATTTGCCTTTCTCTCTTATCCTCCTTCCATCTGGCTCCCATAGGCAATTACAGCAACGTTTATTTGTGATTTGGGAACTCTATGACAATACATTTTGTAGCAGCTTTCTACCCTAAATTTATGGTAGCTAGTGAACAGCTGCACGTCTCCAACAAAACATCATGTATACAATTTTCTTTTCCTTTCAATCCTTAAGCATTCAACGGAGCTATAAAAAACAGAGCATACTAAAGTACAAGTAGGTAAAGCTTTGTTTGTTCGATGAAAAGAATCAACACCAGACCCCAAAATGAGAGTGTTAACAGCTACAAAATTATATATAAACAATATGATAAAATTACTAATGCAAGAAATAAAAACCTTAATCATCTATCCATCAACATAATGTCTCAATGTTTTTTTTCTGTACTGGTACTAAAGAAATCCAATGTGGTTGGTTTACTAAAGGAACAAAGATTGTTAATTTTGCAAAGTGTATTTTGACATTGCAAAGTGAATGCCCCTTTAATTTTAGTGAGTGAGGTAAAACTGCATTTACCTCAATATTGTAAAAGCTCGCTGTCCTGTAGTTCATGCAAAGCTGCATACATACAGTCTACAACCCTTTACATAGTTCTTGTTTTTTGTTTTCCTGTCAGATTTATATGCCGAACTAGCATTGATTCACTGTACTCTTAATTCAACAGAAATATGTTCTCTGATAACTTGATATGTTGTATTGCCATAAAAAAATAATAATTATAAAAAAATATTGTAAAAGCATTTTTTTTTTACATTTCCCTTGCTCATGATTAGGCACTCAGAGTGTTGAGTGTATTTACTAAACTATATGAACATACAATATGCAAAGTGGACATTCACCTAGCTAAATGAACAGCCTGTAACCCTTTAGTAAAGAACCTTAAGGGCTCCATTGACATTTTCTGGCCTTTAAACATAAAAAATATATTACAGGCATTTAAAGATTACGGGCAGCACAGTGGCTAGGTGGCTAGCACTTCCTTCTAGCAGCCCTGGGGTTGCCGGTTTCTAATCCAAACCCTGACACTACTATGGAGTTTGCATGTTCTCCCTGTGCCTGCGGGGTTTTTTTCCGGATACTCCGGTTTCCTTCCACACTCCAAAGACATGCTGGTAGGTTAATTGGATCCTGTTAAAATTGGTCCTAGTATGTGTATGTATGTCTTTTAGGCACCTAAGATTGTAAGCTCCTTGATGGTAGGGACTGATATTAATGTGCAATATACATGTGAAGCACTGCGTGAATTGAAGGCGCTATATATAAGTACCTGTGATAATAATTATGTTTTGTGAGGCAATGCTTATAACAGATGATATGCCCTTCAGCATCTGTGGGTGCTTCAAGAAGGGAGCCCAGAAAAATGGACATCCATCTTGATATACTGGTGCCCAGTGTTGAATGGCACTGAGTTCTTGCACATCAATAGTGGCTTTGGAGGTGGTGGCGTTAAGGCAAAGGACATATACAGTATGCAACATACCAGCCTCTCCATAAATTGCAACCCCCTTTTGGCTCCTTTGGCCCCCTTGCTAGTTCAACACAGCACATTATATGCTTAAAAATAGACAAACACGTTGGGAATTTGTATTAACATTTTTCTACATTCTAAACAATTCTAATCGTTCTTGTTTAATGCTTTCTTTTAAATGGACCCCATTACTCTTTCACAGCATCCAAGTATATTGTGGCAAAGTTCAACTGAAAGGATGCTTGGACATATTCACCATTATGTTCATACAAATGAAGCAGTGTTTGGACAACATATAATAGCACAGAACTTGGCTTTCAGTGCAGTGACTTTAAAAATGACCTACTGCATGGAGCTATTCCTTTGATTTAAATGGGCAATCAATTTATTTGCATGTGACAGTGCTGGGATGGGGAATGCATTGTACTGTGAATCTTATCTATTAGTGACTTCTTGTACAGTTCAGCTAGTGAGTTCCCACCCACACGCTGAGTCTTCCTTATACATAGACCTATTGTGGCTGTAGCTCCAAGAGCCCATTCATGACCCCCATATGTCTGAACTGTGTGCTTTATATCAGTGAAGCAGGAAGAGTGCTATAAACAGCAGCCTCCAATTCTAGATCTCTAGTAATTCAAACAGGTAATGTTTACCTTATAATATACTCCTAAAACCAGCTTCCACTACTGACTGTTTTCATGTGTTCCTCTATATATGCTATATGATTTTTATGGCCTTACATGTAAACTTTTTTTATTTAATAAGTGCAAACTTAGCTGACAACTGATTTAATCCACATTATATATTGTTCTACTTCCTTCCTATTGATTAATTTGTGGTGCCTTACAAGAACATAAATGTGTACATTAAGATATTCATTTTTAAAGTGATACTTAAGTCTCATTTTTTTTTGGTTTAAAAATAACAAACATGTTATACTTACCTTCCTTGTGCAGTGGTTTTGCACAGAGCAACCCAGATCCTCCTCTTCTGGGTTGCTTCTGGCCCCTCCCTCCTGCCGAATGCCCCACAGCAAGCAGCTTGCTCTGGGAGCATGTGAGTTGAGCCGCTGCTCTGTGTGTTCATTCAGACAAGGAGCCACGGCACAGCCCCACCCCCTCTCTCTCCTTACTGGCTCACTGACTTTGATTGACAGCAGTGGGCGCCGATGGCTGTCTTAGCCAATCAGGAGAGAGAGTCCCAGACAGCTGAGTCTCTTGTGCAACATCGCTGGATCGAGATGGGCTCAGGTAAGTACTAAGGGGCTGAGGGGGCCTGCTGAACACAGAAGGTTTTTTATCTTAATGCATAGAATGCATTAAGTTAAAAAAAAAACTTTTGCCTTTAGAACCACTTTAATGTGTATGTCAGGGTAGGAAAAAATACACATTACATCCATGCAATACATTCTGCAATGTTTTTCATACTGTCTCTGCTGCACTGAAAGCTAAAGCAGTGGGGTCAATTTACTAAAACTGGAGAGTGCAAGATCTGGTGCAGCTGCGTATGGTAGCCAATCAGCTTTTAACTTCAGCTTGTTCAATTAAGCTTTGACATAGAAAGCTTAGTTTCTATGCAGCTGCACCAGATTTTGCACTCTCCAGTTTTAGTAAGTCAAGCCCATAGATGTCAGCCTTGTCCAATTACCTTTGTGGACTACAGAACACTCTCCCCTATTTGATGAAAATGTAGAAAGGGAGAAAGACTTCTGTAGTTCAACTATGAAGTATGTAGCCTAGAATGACAGTGCTGCTTCTCCACTGATACAGTGCAGTGAGTAAGCGTTGCCCTCCTAGGACAGGGACAGTGTTACCAGCAGGATCACCAGGTGAAAACAAAGTATAGAAGCCTAAAAAAAGAAAACAAATACATTTATTACATCTAAGGACTGGTAAGTAGTGTAGTGCAGTGTAGGTTTTCTAGGATTGCAGATAAAATTTCCCTATATTATTTTTGCTAGCTGGCTGGTAAGTGTACTAGAAAATAAAAAACAGTTTGTTTGCTTTGTGCCAAGCCCATACATGTGCACCTTTCTCTAAAAGCTAGTTATAAGTTGGGGTGGTTGACATTTTAGTTTAAAATGTTCATGCATCTATTTTAAAATGTTAATAATATGCAAAGTCAACTTTTCAGCTGTAGTAGGACAAGGTAAAAATCCTTGTCAATTCATGTTTTGCTGTCTGTATCCCTTTGGGAAGGCGTTCCTTCACTTCCAGTCCACGTGTAACATGACGTGATAGGAAATGTCTACAAAGTGAGGGTTGTATAGATTATATAATAACAAAGACCGCACACACACTCTCTCAAAATTTTGTCCAGCTTTCAACCACTGCTGTCCTTTCACCATGATACACATAAGTGGAGGGATGCGTGCAAATCTAGGGTGACGTACATTGAGATGTTCTGGGAAATAAAAGTTAACATGGATGGAGTTTAAACTTGCTGGTATCTACCAAGAAGCTGTAATATACTTATAGTGTAGATGATTAAACTATCAAATTAGAGATTTGGTTGGTCCGGTATACATTTTTTTGGAGGGGCAATTTTCCTTATAATGTTTCACAAAAACATTTTTGAAACACAATTCGGAAAATGTATGTTATACAATCCAACCAGGTGAAACAGTGAGATTGCATTGGTTTTGCATTGGCAGATAGCTGACATAAGCAAAGGTGGCACATAGTAGTTGAATGTTCACATTGACTAGTAAAGCTGTATTCACTAAACTTATCCATTCATGTGCAAAGGAGAATTGTGTTTCATTATTTAAAATACCCCTGCACATGAATGGGATAATTGAACATACTCTTCCTTTAGTAAATCATCCCCACAGAGATAATTCATGAAATCAATATCAAATTACACTGTTCTAGTTACATGTAATTAACAAGGAATAATTAACTGGTTGTTTGTGTTGGTTGCATTTGGGAAAAAAGTCACACTTAAGTAAATCCAATGCACGTCTAATAAAAGTTGACAGGCAATACCACAGGCGTTATACATTTTGCTGGGCTCATTGTTATTCACTTAAAGACAATGACGTGATATTCAGGACAAGATCTAAAAAAAACCCCAAAACTTGCTTTTGTTGTGCAAATTTGGCCAGTGGATATAGATAATAATGGTGTGGATTAGTTTATTGTACAATGTTTTAAAAAACTGAGAACATGTTCTGGTGTTCATTGAACCCTTGACCTTATCTGGAGGGCTGAATAGAACATATTATTCCTCCCAACACAATGTGGTGTTTATAGTAAACCAGTGGGTGTTGAGGTCTGGCTATTTCTTTATAGGTATTTCTTTATGAAATTTGGAGAAACAAAAAAAAAAAAAATCACTTGGATCAAAAACTTTGCACTTTTTAAGAGTCTGATTTTCAACACCCATAGCTTGATATACACCACAGGAAAATTAGTAAGGGCAAAGTAAACTAAAAAATAGAATCACGTGCATTCGTTGTTGTGTTTAACAGTAAAAAAGTAGGAAAACTAGTAACAGTCAAGCAAAAATGCATAGAGTGTCTTTATGACAGTAAATAACAATGAAAAAAGATTTTTAAAACATTTGGAAAACTAGTAAGAGCAAATGAAAAAGAGAATGTGTTAATGTGCATTTGGTGGGTACATTTTGCAAACTGCATGTTCAGGCTGCAAAGTAAATATTAGTGGATAGTAAGAGATTACTGTCAAAAAAAAAAAAAAAAAAAATATTAGTGGATAAGGTAAAGCTGTAATTGCTTTAAAGTGGAGTTCCACCCAAAAATAGAACTTCTGCATTAAGTGATGGTGACCCCCTGACATGCCACATTTGGCATGTAATTTTTTGGGGGGTGAGGCGGATACCCTCTTTTTAGAGGAATTCAGCTCCCACTCCCCCTCCCAGGCTCCGCTGCGCCGGAAGGAAGTTTACCTCTCCCCCCTCCCTCCCTGCAATCTTCTGGGACCTGTGACAGGTCCCAGAAGATTGCCCGGCTATTCACAGCACGCAGCCCGGCTCGCGCATGCACAGTGCATGCCTGGCTGTGAAGCCACAGCTGGGCACCCATAGTTACAATGCCGGCACAACAGAGAGGAGGGGGAGAGGAGCGGGGCTTCATTCGCCCGCATCGCTGGACCGTGGGACAGGTTAGTGTCCAATTATTAAAAGTCAGCAGATAAACTTTTTGGAGCTGCTGACTTTTAAATGTGTGGAACTCCGCTTTAAATACCCAATCAATTATAAGTGAAATTAAACAAAAAACAAGATTTTTTCCTAGCACACAATTAAGTGATCAAAACAAATACAGACTCCAACTATTCACTAAAATTCAATTTGAAAACTGAACATTCACTTTGCTATGGTAGCAGGCAGGGGCATTGCTAGGTCTACAAAAGATCTGGGGCTAGAGCCCATAGCAGCAAAGTAAAGAAAATCATACGCTTGGGCGGGCACACACATGTATATAATATAGGTGGATGTATATATATATATATATATATATATATATATATATATATATATATATATCATTATATATTATCATTACATCAGGGTCCCCAGGGAGCCTCCCCCTTACATCGGGGGTCACCAGAGAGCTTGTCACATTACCTGCCACAAGATGCAGATGGTCACTTGCCACGTCACCTACTACCAGATGCAGATTGTTACATACAGAGAGGCTAGGGTATATAGAAGAGATGCTGGGTATATACAGAGATGCTGGGTGTATACAGAGAGGCTGGGTATACAGAGTTTGGCCCCCCTCCTGCCCCCCACAGCTTTCTGGGACACATCTTAGGTCCCAGAAGACTGCGGGAGCATTCACAAAAGCACAGTGTGGCTCATGATTGCGCAGTAGAAAACTGTCTGTGAAGATGGAAGGCTTCACTGCCGGTTTCCCTTACCTAAGATGCCGGCGCCTGCACAGGAAGCCGATTGAAGAATCAGCTCGAGTGAGGACATCTCTAGACCCCTAGACAGGTAAGTGTCCATATATTAAAAGTCAGCAGTTACAGTAGTTGTAGCTGCAGACTTTTAAATTTTTTGGGGGGAGACTGGAGTTTTTCTTTAAGATAGCACTTTACACTGAAAAAAGAGCGTGATATCACGATTGAAATGGTAACATAATTCCTGGCAGATCAACTCAAGCTGTCTTGGCCTGGGACCCTTGGTAATGCCATAAACGGGCAAATTGGATGTTTTTTTCCCAAATGTCTGTAGGCATGTTAACTTATGTGTATAATCAAAACTTTTTTTTTCATTAGCTTTGAAAAGAGTGGCAAAAGTTGTTTTTTTTTTTTTTTTTTTTATGCTGTCTGTGTATTGTTGGGGAGATTTGGAGATTTTCTTTCAAAATGTAAGAGGGAATTAAAAAAATCTTCCAAAGGGAGAGGAATTGTACTCCTTGATCACTGGAACAAATGCACCCATTGGAAGATTTACACTCACCTCTTGTACTGGTGACAACATAAAGAATTTGGATTTCCTCTTGCTTTCTGTCTCAGTAACAATGATCACCAGTACAAATAGAGAAAGCGAATCTCCCCAACAAAAACAGACAGAAACGTAAACTTCACAGAGGCACTAACTCTTCCTCCTCTATAAAAAGCTAAAATGTTTTGCCTTTACATACAATTTAAGAAGTATACTGTGATAATGGATACAAATATTGAGTACTGAAACAAAAATATAATGCTTTAAATTATACTCAACACCTAGGAGCTCCAGATATGTATTCTGATTTTAGCTACACTACCCAAGAATCAATGATCTGGCACAAACTTGCAGCCAATGCTGTCTGAACAGCCTGAAAACCTTTGCTGCATGTTTGTACTAGATCATTGACTTACTAATTCTGTCTTTGTTCAACCTTTTTACCCTGGAGGAACCCAAGTCTCAAGGACCTCCCCGTTCTACACAGCAAAATTATTTTTAGAAATAATCTTAAAATTAGAACAAAACAAGCTAGAATGTGAATGTAGATATTACAAATTGTAGTGTCCAGTCTCTTTACAATGGTGGTTGGTTCAAGAGCTGCCAACTCAAATCTACGGCCACTAACAGAAGGCTCCCCTTACACTTGGGACCAGTGGTAAGAAACATGCTTCTTACAGTACAATTCAAAGGAAGGAATGCCCCATTACAACTGCTGGTAAGTGTAAAGAATGCCATCTTCACAGTCAACTAAAAAATAATTGGTGTCAGTGGTTACTTATATAAGAGGAAAAGCTTCACTGGTCCCATGCCACTGGCTCAGTGCTACTAACAGCTGGATACGTTCCAGGGTTCCATGTGTGCACTAAAAAGGAGCCCTGGAACTTTCAACTTTAATACTGGTCATGCATCCTACTAGAAATAATCATAGGTTTGATTGTTACGAACGGTCTTTTGGTTAAAATTAATCATTTAACACAGTAAAGAAAGACTTAGATTTGGTCAATTAGGTTAGATTTTACATCACACTCTTTTAGTGTGGTGTGTGTTTTGCTGCACAAAGTTTATTCCTCCATGTGTAAGTGCACTGCTAAAGATTAGATTGAAAAAAAAAAAAAATAGGATTATGCATGCAAATGTAAAAAAATAAGGAAATTACATTATATTGCCCTTATATTATTATAGGCTTTCATTTGCAAAATTATGCAACTGAGACTTATGTATGCATTATTCTTTTAGAATTCGGTATCTAAATGTCTATTTTCCTATGTGAAAGAGCAGGTTCCCTGATCAGCTGTGCATTTTGTAGTTATTATTACTCTCATGCCTATATACTGTATTTTCCTTCTATTAAATTCATAACTTCCATTATGCTTACATATTTTTATAAGGTTTCAAATTATACTGGTTTTGTTAAATAAAATGGCCATACTTACCATTCACTTTCATCTATCATTTTACTCTCATCTTGTCACTCTGTCATCTTGTTTTAAAGCATTCTTCTCAGTTTCCATTTTTTCAAAAAGTGAGGCCAGATTTAAACTACAGATAGTGGTACCTCTGTATGTGGGTAGGTGCAGCATGGTGCAGCGGCAGAAAACACACAGGGTCCCAGTGCAGAGAAACAGAATTATATTGTAATTGAAGTTTGGCAATACAGAACAGGTCCAGCGGGAAGGCCACATGACCAGGAGAACTCACAGCATATAACAGTTATGTGTCAGTAGAAGCAGGCCTCAGGTGTGTCGACAGCATATATCTCGAAAGGGGGAAAGCAGCCTGGCCAGTCTATGCCCAAGTGAGGAGGCTTCCAGAAGAATGGCATGCCCTTGTGCTTTCCTTACTCCTCTGGAACCTCTCCCTGACACTATGCACTTTCCCTGCCAGATGAGTAACCTGTCCCTACTTTACCACATGCAAAACGCCTGCCAAACCTGGGAGCCAGGGTCTTAAATAGACTCTGCCTGACCCAAGATGGCTGCCAAAATCACATGTGCTGCCAGCCCCTAATCAGATGCTACCTCTCTGTGATCGATGAAACCATAGCAGAACAAGGTTCCACTCAACTCCCTCCTCTACCTGCATTGCTGCTGCAAATAAGCACCACTTGCAGTGGAGAAAATAGATTGTACCTGCCTACAACCCCCCCATCCGCTTTACACAGTAAAGAACAACATGAACCAAAATAAACATGGTTAAGGCAAGGACAATAACATTTCAAACAACATAATCAGAGTACTTTGCAGGAAGCTGCCCGCAGTTAGACTGCATGGCGCGGCAGGTTTAAGTGTCTTCTGTGAAGTCACATTTTACATAGTCATCTTCTGTTGGTGGTTCTGGAGCCTCGGGTAGATGAGGGTCATTAGGACCAATCACACCTCCCTCACCCAGGCTCAAGGCTGACTTCTCGGAAGAGTCTAGACAGTCAGTTGGGCCCACGGGGGCTTCTGGTCTGTCCACAGACACTGCACTGGGGCTTCCTTCTTCTGAGTCTGCAGGAGCTGGAGGATCTAGAATGAGAGGTTCTGGTGGAGACCGGTTCCGGTGGAGATATCTCTTGATAGGGTTGGGACTCTCCCAGGTCATGTCATATACTGGAGTTGGGGGAAAGGGCTGCTTCTCAGCCTGATAGGGGTGTGCTTCCACTTAGGATCCAATTTACTGCCTGCTTCACTTTTGGTATTCTTCACCAACACCCAGTTTTTCGCAAGTGTTTGATATGGTTCTCAAAGGTTTTGGAGAGAATGAAAATGATGATATCGTCCAAGTAGACTAACACAGTCTCAAAGTTGAAATCTCCCAGACATCTCTTCATCAAGTGCTGGAACGTGCTGGGGGCATTACCCGTAGGGCATGAGATTTATTTCAAACATTTCCATAAGTATGATAATGGCAGTCTTTTCACAGTCTTGGTCTCTCACTGGGACTTGCCAATAACCATCTTCTGGGATTGCTTGGTATCGGCATAGACTGTCAGAAGGCTCATGCAGATAGCAGAGGAATGAGAGAGGAGACATAAATCATACTAGGTGCTTTGGATAGAGTCAATAGCATACTATAGAAGGATATGCTATGGTGGCAGGGGCACACCATCCTTCTGGAAGCCTCCTCACTTGGGTACAGACTGGCTAGGCTGCATTCCACCCCTCAAGACAGATGCTGTCGGCACACCTTAGGCCTACTTCTACTGACACACTGCTGTTAT
This sequence comes from Aquarana catesbeiana, assembly GCF_042186555.1. Classification (NCBI taxonomy): domain Eukaryota; kingdom Metazoa; phylum Chordata; class Amphibia; order Anura; family Ranidae; genus Aquarana; species Aquarana catesbeiana. The sequence goes on along the minus strand of NC_133328.1, from coordinate 361,879,908 downwards.
ATGCTGTTAGTTCTCCGTGTTGATTTGCCTTCCACTGGGCCTGTTCTGTACTGCCGAATGTCAGTTATAATATAATTCTGTTTCTCTCTACTGGGACTCGCTTGCCAAGTCAAGGGTGGAGAAATACTTGGCTTGGCCCAGTGCCACGAGTGACTCCTCCAACTGGGGTAATGGGTATGCATCCCAGTGTCCACAGGCATTTAGTTTGCGGTAGTCCACACAAAATCGCAGACTTCACTGGTGCAGTGTGGTACGAAGGGAGAAAACACTCAGAGTCCCAGGGCAGAGAAACAGAATTATATTGTAACTGAAGTTTGGCCATACAGAACAGATGCCGCAGGACGGCAACCTGACTGGGAGAACTCACAGCATATAACAGCTGTGTGTAAGTAGAAGTAGGCCTCAGGTGTGCCAACAGCATCTGTCTCGAGGGGTGGAATGCAGCCTAGCCAGTCTGTACCCAAGTGAGGAGGCTTCCAGAAGGATGGCATGTCCGGCACTTTCCCTACTCTCCTTGATGCCGCGCACTTTAACTGCTAGATGGATAACTTGTCCCTACTCTAACCACACGTAAAATGCATGCCAAACCCCGCAGCTAGGTTTTTAAATAGACTATGCCTGACCCAAGACTGCATAAAAATATTGAAATTTACATGTAAGGCCACTCTGTGGTTTAGGGCTTTAGGCTTAAAGGTATGTGCAATCACCTCTAACACTGGCACTTTAGACTTCAGACTGGTAGATAGTTTATAAAGACTTGGGAACTCACCAGTTTTCTTTCAGCAAATTATAATAAATTAGTTTAGGTCCAGATATTACCCACTGTGTGTGCTCTCCCTCTTTATGTACAACAAGCCGCTTTTACAACATATTTGCAATGAATTCATGAAATATTTTAAGATAAAGAAGTGAAGAAAAAAGGGTGTAGCTTTTAATGTGTGTATGCTTATACAGAGAAACTGTTAAAAAAATAATTTAACAAGGGACACTCTAGCTCCCCTTAGGTGGTCGTTCCTCAAACTCATAACTGCATGAAGCCCAATTATTTTAAAATCTTTATTTCTATTGAAACAATAGACTCTCCACTGTTCTGAAAACAATTAACTGTGAATAGAGACTAATATTTTGACAGCCATACAGTAGCAACTCTCAAGTTTTCAGCTTGCGTTTTCTCAAGTCTAACAAATTTAACTGAGAAAAAAAGCAAAAAACTAATTATAAGGCACTTTTAATGACGCAGACATATACAATACTTAAAGTGGAAGTTCACCCTAATACTAAAGTCTCTAAATCTACTGGCATCCACAATCTTAGCCCTGTAAAGAAGAAATCGCTATACATACCTTTTCTGAAGCTGACCCGGTCCGGTCTCCAGCAGCAGAAGCTCTGTGCAGGACACAGCTGACAACAGCTGTGAAATGCCTGGGAATTGACATCACCCATAGAGTTACTATGGGGCTTCCTTTGTCGGCTGCTTCCTCTGCACCCGCCTCCACAGCGAAGCTGCCACTGACAGCTCAGCGTGCGACCAGACCGGATCGGCTTCAGAAAAGGTATGTACTGTATAGCGATTTCTTCTTTACAGGGCTAGATAGGGTAGTCTTAGATTGTGGATGCCATTAGATGTAGAGATTTTAGTTGTAGGGTGGATTCTACTTTAAGTATTATTAAGATCCTAAGGTTTATCAACATCTCCATTTAATGGTGTGTGTGTGCCTTTTGCTTCAAACTGTCACCTTTTTTAGCCAAGACTGGTATGAATTGGTATCAAAGTATTGGTCTGGTAAGGAACATATCCATCTGATAGTTCAGATGTAGTTAGGATACTTTTTGTGGTTACCTAGGTTAAGGGTAGCTAATGATTAAAGTGAAATGGTAATAGTTTTGGGTCAAATTTATTACGTTTTTATACATTTGAAACTCATGTTTTACATCTATATTTACAATATGTCTCACTCCCTCATTTCAGGTGGGCTGATTTGCTAAAAGATAATGGGATTGGTTTAAAATGTAATAAAGGCAAATAGGCTGTTCACTTTGCCACTGAGCTTAGTAGATGTGTTGATGGTTCACTTTGCAAAAAATACCATACCACATGCCAGGAAAAAAATAAAAATAAAAAAACAGCATTTTTAATTGTACGTGTTTGGATGATAGAAGTTAACTGAGCTTTATTCACTAAGCTCTGGGGCAAATTCTTTTGCAAAATGCAACGTCCCTTGCAAAGCAACAGCCTTTTTGTCTTTAGTAAATCAGTACCAAGGCTGAATTATTTAACAGTTCCTGTAGCTATGGAGGTAAGTTATGGTTTGTTCTAAAGTCCATTTGCAGTTTGTTAAGAATAGGTAAACATTTGAGTGTCTGTAACCTGGCCAACAAATTCATTGTGAGCTCCTTCTACAAGCTCAAAAATGTAATGTAAAATATTCATATGCAGTATGCAATATTTTATATTTTTTCGACTTGTAATACAAAATACATTTTATTTTATTTTTTTTCTGAAAGATGTACAAAACTATTTTTTTGATGTACAAAACTACTTTGTTGTGTTTCAAAGCAGAATTTCAAAACATTTGGATAAAACAGCTCAGGAGGAAGCACAGATATCCATGCAATTTTATGTTTGTTTGCAACAATGCTGGAGCATTCTGTATTCAGTGTCTAAGCTACTTATAATGTGACTTGTCATTTAAGGAATATAGATGTAAATGGACCAGTTACCGGTTCATTATCCAATAGAAATCAAGTGGCAGATGTAATTTCTTTCACGCTGAAAGATGAACTTTTTAGTCTCCTGTGTTATGTGGTTAACATGATTGCCATAATTTTTGCAAAAAATGTCTAAGGCAATGTCAGAAGCAATATAGTTATTATGCGTGAATGTCTTTTAAAACTTACAAAGGCAAGGACTCAAAGGGTTTGAAATACAAATAAGGACCACATTCAAAAAAGACATTGTACTATACATTAACATTCTATTAGTGTATTTAAAAATAGATGCAATTAAACATGTCCTACAGCTTCAGGCCTTATTTTACTGCGGTTGCACCCATTCTGATGATTTCCTATATTTTTAAGAGCAAATTGCTTTAAACATTACTTGAATTGTTATAGAGAACTATATAATAATTAAAGACTTTGGATATTAAAGTGGTTGTAAACCCTCACATTTCCCCAGGGAAGTGAATGGACTCAGGTGATACACAGAGATAAAATACATCCCCCTACATAAGTTGTACATGTATATCTGCTGTCTTCTCTTCACTACAGCCATTCAAAGTGCTGAATTGTAAAGCTTGTCAGAAAGTTAAAAAAAAAGGGGGTGGAAAGCTAAAAGTGCAGTCTGCAGAGCTCAGTGAGGAGAGCTCTCGCAGCTGATTGGAGAGAAAGGACACATCACCTTCACACAGCACACAGGAACAGAGCTGAGGCTATCAATCAGCTGGAGGCCCCTCCCCTGTCACCATGTTTCTCTTGTTGTCAGGAAAACTTGTCAGAAGTGATTCATGCTTATTGCAAAGCAGCAGACAGAAATTACATTTAGTAATCTGGTATTGAGACAAGTTGTCAGAAAAAAAAGTAGTTTAAAAAATATAGCAGTTAGCAGGGGCCAGACTGTTGCCATTGGGAGTAGAAAAGGTCCCCACGTCAGCAAGATGAATTGTGCCCTATTGTTGATGTTAGTGGGAGGAATTGTGCATCATCATTGGTCCCAATTGTTGGTGTCTTTGGGAGGAATTGTGCTCCATTGTTGATGTCATTGGGAGAAATTGTGCCCCATTGTTGGTCCCAATTGTTGGTGTCTTTGGGAGAAATTGTGCCCCCATTGTTGATGTCAGTGGGAGGAATTGTGCTCCATTGTTGGTCCCAATTGTTGGTGTCTTTGGGAGGAATTGTGCCCCCATTGTTGATGTCAGTGGGAGGAATTGTGCTCCATTGTTGGTCCCAATTTTTGGTGTCTTTGGGAGGAATTGTGCCCTCATTGTTGATATCATTGGGAGGAATTGTGCCCCATCGTTGATGTCATTGGGCCCAATTGTTGGTGTCATTGGGAGGAATTGTGCCCCATCTTTGGTATTACGAGGGAGGAATTATGACCCAACGACCAGATAAAAGCAAGCAGTGGGCTGCTGAACCTTTAAAGGATTGTTCTATAGAAGAATGCTACAAAAGTGAACATAAACACTAGGCTTTTACATAGTGTTTACATCAGGAGTGTAGTGATGTCACTGCACTTCCTGTCAGTATGTAGTCTTGGATTCCAGCTTCTCCCCACAGCAGATCACTGCTATAGTGATCTATTGCTGGGTGATTGCATATTAGAAGTGATCTGCTGATACACAGCTTCACTAACGGATCTGGGATCTGTCTTTACTGTCACTGGAAAAATGAAATGAAAATAGGGCACACCAGCCTACTGCATTATCCCAGATGTATTTATTTTGTATATAAAAAATAAAACTGCTCACAAGCATGGAGATGGAAATACGCTTATACAGGCCACTATTCCGTGGCTATACAGTCCTGGAATCAACAATATCCAGATCGGATGGAAGACCTTGCAGGGGCCCATTGTCTGACGCGTTTCGGAGGATTATCTTTTTTCCCAGAGCCTGAGGCTCTAATGTTATCTTGTTATGCTAACAATTTATGCAAACTATTTTTTTCTCATGTGCCCACCGCAATGTATCATCGAAATGGTATTAAAGCTCTCCTAGTAAGTAAAATGCATATGATCACGTTGGGCTTTACCATTCTGCTAAGAGTGTGGGCAGGCGGAGCAGGGGTGTAGTTTTTTGTCACGTCCTCCATGTTTTCCCATTACATAACTAATGTCACACTAATGTTATTTCATTTTAATAAGTAGCCTTTGTTGAGAAAATGCATTTTATTTTAATTCTGTGCTACAGTATATGTCCCCATTAATAAAGAAGAAAACAAAAATATATGTATTGAGACTCAATACCGAATAAAAGCTTTATCTGTCTTGAAAAAAAAGAATGTATAATACATTAGACCTTAAAGATATAATGTGCAGAACTAAAACATTGCTGACACATTGCTTACCATTTTAATGTTCTTTTCTGATAACTACAGTGTGAAAAAATCCTAAATAGTTCTGTTTATGAAGGGGCTGGGAGGGTGGGGAATTTACCCTGTCTTTACTGTGACCGAATAAGCAAAGTTTGTGGTGCTCCTCAAGCCAATGGGGACCGCTTCCCCGGATCCAGTGGAAGACAGGGTGTCGGCGTATCCATGCACCGCTCCAGAATGTTAACCCTGATGAATAGAAATATCGCTGCTCTCTCAATCAGCCAATCAGAAAACAGAATGCAGCCTCAGCCTATGTGTCTCCGCCAAAAAACACGCCCCCTGATGTGTATTTCTCCACCCACCTGGGCTTAGTCATAGGTGGGGGGGGAATGCTTCAGAGGGGGTGTTTTTGGTGGAGACATGTAGGCTGGGGGCGCCTCTTATTTTCTGTCTATATGAGCTGATCAGGAGAGCAGTGATTCTTCTCATTATGAGTTAACCCGTCTGTACTGTGCTAGAAGATCTCATTATCAGTTGGAAAACTGAATTAAAACACTGTCTGTCCCAACAAACAGTTAACATTTAAAGTGGTTTTAAAGACTAAACACTAAACATTTTTTACCTTAACCACTTGCCGACCTGCTCATGCAGATATACTGTGGCAGGTCAGCTCTCCTGCCCAAACTGGCGTACCTGTACGTCAGTCCGTAAGAGCAGGATAGCGGGCAGCCCGCGATCGCAGCGAGGAGAGGCAGAACGGGGAACTGCCCAAGTAAACAAGGCATTTTCCTGTTCTTCCTAGTGACATGACAGGGATCTACTGCTCCAAGTGATTGGGAGCAGTGATCTCTGTCATGTTTCAGTAAGCCCACCCCCTACAGTTAGAACACGCTGAGGGAACACACTTAACCCCTTGATCACCCCCTAATGTTAACCCCTTCCCTGCCAGTGTCATTTTTACATTGATCAGTGCATTTTTATAGCACTGATCAATGTAATAATGTCACTGGCCCCCAAAAAGTGTCATTCGGGGTCAGATTTGTCCGCCGCAATGTCGCAGTCCCGCTAAAAATCAAAGCTCGCCGCCAAAACAAAAATAAAAAATAAAAGGCCCTAAATCTATCCCGTAGTTTGTAGATGCGATTACTTTTGCGCAAACTAATCAATATACGCCTATTGTGATTTTTTTTTACCAAAAAATGTAGAAGAATATATTGGCCTAAACTGATAAATACCTTTGTTTTTTATTTTTTATTTTTGGATGTGTATTATAGCAGAAAGTAAAAAAAAAATAGTTTTTTTTCTAAATTGTTGGTCTTTTTTTCGTTTTTAGCGCAAAAATTAAAATCCGCATAGATGATCAAATACCACCAAAAGAAAGCTCTATTTATGGGAAAAAAGGACGTTAATTTTTTTGGGGTACAGAGTCGCATGACTGCGCAATTGTCAGTTAAAGCAATGCAGTGCTGTATAGCAAAAAATTGCCTGCTCGCTTCAACGCTCACATACGCCAGGGAGATCGTGGCCGCAAAAAGGCCCCCTCCAAAAGGAGGTGATAATCAGGGACACTGGTGCTGGGTGACAGCCACAAAATAGGCACCTGTGTCGAGATGTGGGGATGTACAAGGTAACTGAATGTAAAGAGTACTTAAATAAGTATTAATTAATACTTTAATTAGAGTTTGGATAAGCTATAACACTAGGTTCCATACTCACATATCGGTTGATATATAGCCTACCTACTACTACTATTCACATCGCCTTAACCCAGGTACTTGCCAATCTATAGAAAAAAACACAGAGTTGGTCCTACCAGGATCTTTATCCATGTGATGACACACTTTAACAAGTAACTTTGAAAAAGGAAGAGGGTAACTAACAAAGCCCAAAGTACCTTAGTTCACCGATCCGGGATAGAGGGATTCAGTCATTTCTGACCGCAGTTGCTCTCTTAGCCACTGGGGGCATCAGCTGTGTGATGCCATGGTTGGTATAGCCAAAGGCCCCCTTGAAAAGGAGGTGATAATCAGGGACACTGGTGCTGGGTGACAGCCACAAAATAGGCACCTGTGTCGAGATGTGGGGATGTACAAGGTAACTGAATGTAAAGAGTACTTAAATAAGTATTAATTAATACTTTAATTAGAGTTTGGATAAGCTATAACACTAGGTTCCATACTCACATATCGGTTGATATATAGCCTACCTACTACTACTATTCACATCGCCTTAACCCAGGTACTTGCCAATCTATAGAAAAAAACACAGAGTTGGTCCTACCAGGATCTTTATCCATGTGATGACACACTTTAACAAGTAACTTTGAAAAAGGAAGAGGGTAACTAACAAAGCCCAAAGTACCTTAGTTCACCGATCCGGGATAGAGGGATTCAGTCATTTCTGACCGCAGTTGCTCTCTTAGCCACTGGGGGCATCAGCTGTGTGATGCCATGGTTGGTATAGCCAAGATGTGTGGCCACCCAAGCCATTGGGGTTGTGGCCTACTCCCCCAGGTCATACTGACCTGGCACAGATGGAACACGCATCCACCTGTGTATCCTAGGTTCACCGTGGCTGCCGCAGTGCGGCAGGCACTAGGACGGCGCATCTGGTACTCTAGTGTGCATGCTTTCGCTGGTGCATGCGCGGTGCACCAGCGGCCGGGCTGAGTGACGTCAGACGCCAGTCTGACTGAGCTCAGTTGGGGTGTACAAATAGCGAGGATAGGACACCATTCCCCAGGCACTCTGAGGGAAGTGGATGTCCATTATACCCCGTGGAACAGCAAATAGGCAGCCCCATACTCAGGACCCAGAACCACCGCAATTCCAGGTACTTCACCATGCACCATGCTCTGGTATTAGCTAAGCAGCCACTTTGGCTCCAGTGTGTATATATTCTCCCTGTCCTCACAGCATCGTGGTCTCCTCTGCCCTCTTGGAAAGTGGATGTAAAAGCTTGCCGGTGTAGGATGTGTGCATACACTACTATGACTGAATCCCTCTATCCCCGATCAGTGAACTAAGGTACTTTGGGCTTTGTTAGTTACCCTCTTCCTTTCTCAGTCAAAGTTACTTGTTAAAGTGTGTCATCACATGGTTAAAGACCCTGGTAGGACTAACTCTATGTTTTTTTACATAGATTGGCAAGTACGTGGGTTAAGGTAATGTGAACAGTAGTGGCTATATATAAACAGATATGTGAGTATAGGACCTAGTGTTATAGCTTATCCAAACTCTAATTGAAGTATTTATTAATACTTATTTAAATACTCTTTACATTAAGTTACCTTGTACATCCCCACATCCTGACACATGTGCCTATTTTGTGGCAGTCACCCAGCACCAGTGTCCCCGGTTATCACCTCCTTTTGGAGGGGGGCTTTTTGGGGTTTTTTTTGGTCACGATCTCCCTGGTGAAGGTGAGCGTTAAAACTCTTTGTTCAAGCACTATATTATTGGTGAGTTCATGTATAGTTTTGTATACACATGCACACTTGTACCATAATACTTATAATTTGTACTGTATTCTAATTAAAGTTTGTCTTTCTAACTAGAAATATTGAAGCTCCTGAAGAATTGACGGTTCATGTCTCAAAACATGTAGAGCGAGCAATTTTGTTTAATCTATGAGGATTTCGGGAACAACCAAGAGGAATACATACACCTCAGTGTGAGCATTTTCTCAGTATTGCCCCACAGGAAGTATATGACTCAAGTATATCCTCCAGGACAAACCACTGTGTCCCATATCTTTTTATAATCAATGTGTTGTATATGTATGAATTTTATGCAAACTATTAAAATTTGTTATTATTTTTATACGTGCCTACAAAGTTCATTATTCCCAAATTTCAGCCTTTATAGATTTTGTAGGATGTGGCACATTTATACCAAAGGTGTTTGATTGCCACCTGTGGGCAATGCAATCAATTGCGTTTTATGGCTTGTGGCTTGTTTTGTACTGTTACTCTAGATTGGGAGTGTGGACAGGCTGCTGTTCCGGCACCTGGAGAATTCACAGTAAAGGAGAGGCTTTGGTCTGTAGAAGGGTGCTTCCCAGCTTGGAATGCTTAACAGAATGTTCCAGAATTGTCACACTATCATATACACACCAGGTGAAAATTACAAGCAGCTATACCAACACTCAATGCTTATGCATAGTCTATTATCAGAGTAGCAATGATGCACAGCCTGTGCTGGAATAAGTACATGTAGACAGGAAGTGGCTGAAAATGCAGGAGGGGATCAGCAGTACAATAATTTTCATTGAGCCGGTGCCACTTGGACACTACAAATTTTCTGTTAGTGGTATACATTGAAACAAAGTTTGGAAAACAATATTTAACATTAACCCTCATACAGAGTTGTATTCATCTCTCAGCCTAAACTTTGCAGTATTTTACAGCCAAATTGTAAAATATCACTGATATTTAAGTAATTTCAGGAACCATTGACAGTATTAGCATTAACTTATAAACATACAGTCAGAACCCTGTAAAATCAATGCAACAAATGTAGACCAGTAGATAATTACAAGGGCCCTGCATGTGATAGCATATATTATTAAAAAGCCGTAGTTCACAAGAACTGCTGTCTTAGCATCTGTATGTCATTTGACAGTGGTGACAAGTACAGAGAACCAGGCAATCTGCTGATCAATAATATTTAGCATTTTTCTTTTTTTGTCGCATCATCTCGCCTGAATACATTTTCAGCTCTTGATGCTCTGGCTTACCTGCTGACACCAAGCCTCACATCTCGGTATGGTGCATCCTGTGCTATTGCTGACTGTGGTAAAAGCAATCAATTGTGCTTTAAAATGTTTAAAACAGTATTGTGCTGTTGAATTCTATTTCATAATTTACTCTATAGCATGATACAAAAAAGTTAAAGCTCGTAGTTGGCGTCATTTATCAATGTGTGCCTATCTGTGTTGCCCCATGGCAATCAGTCAGATTCCAACTTGTATTGGAAAATCACAGTTGGAGAGTGAACAACTAAATATAATCAGTGGTTATGTACAGCAATTATTAAGCACAAGACGATATGTGTGTTTTTACCATATAACGTTTGTACATAAATTAATTTGCAATTGTTGTGTTTACACCTCTGTCTTGTAAGATGCCTCTATTTACTGCTGTTACATGTGCAATAGGGAAGCCCTGCTAGAACCCACCCCTGGGGGTTCTAAGAGGTCCTTTACATGTTTTGTTACACATTTACTAATTTTGTTAGTAGTTGAACAGCTATTTTTTTTTAGTAGTTGAACAGTAGGACATAGGACTTCCTTTTTCTGTTGGTATACCCCAAGGCTCCATCTTGGGCCCCTTCTATTCTCTCTCTATATCACTTCCCTGGGCCAGTTGATAATCTTCCGTGGCTTCCAATACCACCTCTATGTGGACAACACCCAGATCTATCTCTCCACTCCTCAACTTACGCCCTCAATCTCCTCACATATCACAAACTTACTGAGCAGCATATGAGTATGAATGTCACACCACTTCCTCAATCTTTCTAAAACTGAGCTTGTAATATTTCCTCTTACCGGATCCCCCCCCCAAATGACTTTACCATTGAGATCAACGGCACAACCATTGATCCCTTCACACATGCCAAGGAGGTACTGGGTGTAATCCTAGACTCTGACCTCTCCATCAGCCCCCACATCCAATCACTGGCTAAATCTTGCTGCCTTAACCTCCGCAACATTTCCAGAATTTGCCCCTTCCTGACTTAGGACACCACTAAACAACTTACTGTATTAACATCTTGGTTATTTCCCACCTTGACTACTGCAACTCTCTCCTCACTGGCCTACCTTTACACAGGCTATTCCCCCTTCAGTCTATTATGAATGCTGCTGCTAGAATAAAGCCTCGTACACACGATCGGATTTTCCGCAGAAAAAACCTTGGACTTTTGTCTGAAGGTGTGTGCCTGGATTTTGTCTTGCATACAAACGCAAAGGATTTGTCGGCCAACAAACACAAACGTACTGACGTACTACGTGGTTTTTCAGCTCTTTAGCGCCAGCCTTTGGACTCCTTCTGCTAATTTCGTGTTAGTAGAAGTCTGGTGAATATTGATTCACGCTTTTCATTTCACACATTTAATTTCGTGCTTTTCAGTTTGCGCTTTGCATTTCGTACTTTTCAGTTCGTTTTTGAACAGCCGTTCGTCAACCAGACATGTTGCGGAATCGGAGGAGATAACGTGTTATTTATTATTGGCCTTGGAGTTATTGCTTTGACCCAAGTCCAGTCAAGGTACAGGAGGAGGTGGAGTTCTTCGACCAAAAATTGGTTGCTTTATTAATCGTGACCAATTATGTCATATGCCATTGCTGCGGGAACTCCAGGAGAATAATCCAGATGATTTTCGGAATTATCTCCGGATGACGGACCCCTGCTTTCACCAACTCCTGGCATTGTTGACTCCCTATATTAAGAAGCAGGACGCATGCTTGAGGCTTTTATTTTATTTTTTGGTTGAATAATAATGATTTGATTTGGTTATTTTCTATATTTTTGGATGCATTGAATGCACTTTTTGGTTAAGTTCTATTGGCAGAAGCATGTCAAATTTATTTTTCTTTTTTTTAATGCGCAATAAAAAAAAATGTGTAGAATAATACTTGGCTATGTGTTTTACTTGACAGTTAGGGAGTAGGCAGTTACATTTAAAAAAATACAATGTAAAATTGACAAGGGACACCAACAGTTGTATCTTTGATCTTAAAAACTATGGGATAATGGTGTTGTGGTAACTTGCCCAAGACTGCCCACTAGAAAAAAAAGCCTTTGAAAATTTGTTTGCAATAACTCCATCAGCATCACCAGCAAAGCAGCTTCATTATTATCCCATTAAAGAAGAAGAGAATGTGCGCTGCATTTCGAGATTTCATAATTTGCCACGTCACAAATGTTAATTCTCAAAACGCTAGTTTACACGGCCGACCGCTTCTGGCTCGTCCTTGCTTCTGAGCATGCATGTTTGTACTTTTTGTCCTACGGACTTGTGTACACACGCTCGGAAAATCCGACAACGGACATTTGTCCGCGAAAATGTTAAAACCTGCTATCCAACATTTGTCCGTGGAAAATCCAACAACAATTGTCCGATGGAGCATACAAACGGTCGGATTTTCCGCCAACAGCCTGTCATCACAAATTTCCCGTCGGAAAATCCGATCGTGTGTACGAGGCTTTACACACCTTACTAACTGATCCGTGAATGCTGCTCCTCTCTGCCAGTCCCTTCACTAGATTCCCCTACCCCACTGTATAAAATTCATAACCACAACATACAAGGCCATCCACAACATTGCCTCCAGCTACATCAACAACCTCATCTGCAGATATTGCCCAAATCGTCTTATCTGCTCCAGTATCACCAGCAAAGCAGCTTCATTATTATCCCAATAAAGAAGAAGAGAATTGTGCGCTGCATTTCGAGATCTCATAATCTGCCACATCACAAATGTTAATTCTTCATTACGAACGCTAGTTTACAAGGCCGACCACTTCTGGCTCATCCTTGCTTCTGAGCATGCATGTTTGTACTTTTTGTCCGACAGACTTGTGTACACACGCTTGGAAAATCCGACAACAGGCATTTGTCCGCGAAAATGCTAAAACCTGCTATCCAACATTTGTCCGTGGAAAATCCGACAACAATTGCCGATGGAGCATACAAACAGTCGGATTTTCCGCCAACAGCCTGTCATCACACATTTCCCGTCGGAAAATCCGATCGTGTGTATGAGGCTTTACACACCTTACTAATTGATCCGTGACTGCTGCTCCTCTCTGCCAGTCACTGGATTCCCCTACCCCCACTGTATAAAATTCATAACCACAAAATACAAGGCCATCCACAATAGTGCCTCCAGCTACATCAACAACCTCATCTGCAGATATCGTCCAAATTGTCCTCTCTGCTCCTCCCAAGACCTCCTGCTCTCTATCTCCCTTGTTACCTCCTCCCATGCTCGCCTCCAGGACTTGTCCAAAGCCTCTCCTATCCTCTGGAACTCCCTGCTGCAGGATGTCTGGTCAGCCCCTACCCTGTATGCATTTAGGCGATCCCTGAAAACTCACTTGTTCAGGAAGGCCTACCCACCTCCACCTAAGAACTGTACTCGAGTCACCTCCATCAGATCATCCCCGCAGCTATTACCTTTTGCACCACCTCCCCCTCCCTTTAGACTGTAAGCTTCATGAGCAGGGCCCTTCTATTCCTACCGCATTGAACTTTATTGTAATTGTACTGTTCCCCCTTTACATTGTAAAGCGCTGCACTAATAGTTGGCGCTATATAAATCCTGTATAATAATAATAAATAATAATACAAATATGGGAAGAAGCTCCTTGCATCAACAAAACCTCTGGTATTTGCATTCATACTGCTGTCCAGTAATATACTGTAAATACCTAAAGAACGATTTTAGCACAATATAAACCCCACTCAGGAGGCATCAACAATTGAAGCGTGCCAAACACTATTCAATAGAGATACAATACCAAAGTGTACCATCTACACTTTGTCATCATTCATAAAGCAAGTACAGAACAGGCCTCTTAAAACTTTTTTTTTCTTTTTTCAATTGTATTTTTTCAAGAGAGAATGAGAATTTTTCAAAAACAATACAAACATCAGAAAAAATGTCGTAACATATGACATAGCAAATATAGTACAGCACTATTACGAATAAGGGAAGAATTGTCATATTGATGTACATAAACAAAAATGATATGGAAAATATCATAAACCTTATCAGGGTAGTAACCCATAGAGCAGGCTTACAAAAAAAAAAAAATTAAACCATCACATAAAGCAAATTATGGCTCAAGGGGTATATCTGTGAAAGGGTTACTGAATGTGTCAGTAAAAGAAGAGAAATCACCTCAGAAAACTGTATAATCGGGGGAGAGGGTTACACCATGGTAGAAAAGAGGGGTGTGAAATAGAAAATGAACGTATTATATTGCAATACAAAAAGGTAGGTAAAGAAACAGTAATTAATTGGACATATGGGATACTGATTCTGGATTGAGCTCAGAGTTTTCCCAAAGATCCCAAATTTGTAAAAATTGGGTTAGAGAGTCATGAACCACAGAAGTGAGATATTCCATTCTACGGATATGGGTTAAAGCTTGTAGCATTTGAGATAGTGTGGGGGGAGACATGGATAACCATTCTAAGGGAATAACTCGTTTAGCTGCTAACAGAATAAAGGAGCTCAGTTTCCAGATGTGCTTGGAGATACCAGGGATAGGCAGACCTAGAAGAAAATGAAGTGAGTCCAAGGGAAGTGATAGTCCAAGTAAAGTTTGAATGAAAGAGTGAACAGAGGACCAAAATGGTTGGATACTAGGACATTCCCAAAATATGTGAAAATGTGAGCCCACAGCACCATGGCACCTTCAGCACCACCGAGAAACCTCAGAATTTTACCTGTGAAAGACCTCTGGAGTTCTATACCAAAATAACAAAATCCTATAGGCAGTCTCTTTCTGTTCCACACATCAGGAGGCTATAAATATAGAGTCCTATATTTTTTGCCATTGTGGGAGAGTAATAGACCTCTGCAGAATTTGGGACCATTTGTTCATATAAGAATAGGACGTATTATGTAGTGGATGGGCGTTGTGAAGGTATTGGTAAATGGACAATATAAGATGAGTCTGATTGGGGCCTTGGGCACATAATAGTTCAAATGGAGTGTGTTTCTCCAGAGTTATAGTAGAGGATTTGGAAGAGAAGTAGTGTTTGAACTGGAGGTATGTATAAAAAAGCTGCTTAGGGATCTGGAATTTATGTTGTAACTCAGCAAAAGAATAAAGTCTATGGGTAAGTGGGTGCACTAAATTTCGGAGTTGGAAAATACCGGCTTGTGACCAAGGGTACATCCGGCTATAGGACAAGCTATCAGAAATTTCCGGATTGAAAAGCACGTTCAATAGGGGCGTACAAGGAGAAGAGAGAGAGAAATAATGTAAGCTTTTCTTCCATATAGAAAGAGTAACCATTGGGTTCAAACATAAGCTTCTCAGATGAGTAATGGATGTATCTAAGGTTGACCATAGCATAGCACAGGGATGAACCGGGCAAGTGACGCTCATTTAGATCTCGAACTATCTGCTAGATGCCATTCTATTTGACCCTGAAACAATCGCTCTAAGGTGAGTAGCATAGTAATATTTAATGAGATCCGGGCCCCCAAACCTCCTTGAGAGCGGGGAGTGAGCACCACTGAGCTAGCTATACGGTGTGATTTGCTGTGCCAAATAAAATTAAGCCAAGATAAGACTTCTAACTTCCTTACTTCACCTATGTGATCTTAGGCCCCTGATCTCTCCATCTTAAATAGCTGCTTTTGCCCTTCTTACACTGCCTTACTGAGGAAGAAAAGGAAGTAGTGATACTATTCCTCATTTAAAATAGAACCAAAGGCAAAACTTTTATGATTTTTTTAATTTTATTTTGTATATAGTAAAGGAATGGTTATAACCCCATATCCATTTTTTTCATTTGTGTTCCATTTCCTTTTACTTCCTGCTTCATAGCCAAAACAGTAAGCGAGAGGGAATCCCTCAAAAGTAAGGCAATTCAAGGTAGTCACCAAGGTCAACAGAACTAGTGTCCCAATTGGAAGATATCCTTTCTCTCTGCTCAGAATTGGGGAATTTCTTTCACTTTTACTCTCAGTGATAACAGTAAACAAGATAAATAAGGAGGTTGAATCTCCTAAACAGCGGCACAAACAGAAATAAGAACCTGACAGGTGTTCTAATCCCTTTCCACTGAAAGTAAACAAAGTTTTTCCTTACGTTATACTTTCAGATTAATGTACAGTGACTTACGCGTAAATCCTTTATACCACTATGGCTGACCTTTGTCTGTATGAAAACCACTTAGCTCATGGCTTATTAAAACAACGTATTTTTCTGGTTTTGTTTAAAAACTGAAACCTATATACAAAAGCCCCAATTTAGCTTCCCATACAAGAGTCACACTTTACAAGATCCCCTTTACAAATGAGCATCTTTTGTGCAGAGCAGCAGAAAAATGGTACATATGGGACACATAATGTGAATATGTAAATATTTGAGATGCAAAAAGAGCTTCTACTGACTGGAAGGTTATTTGGGTATAACAAGATTGAGATCAAAGACAAATTAGGGCAGTAAAAAGGTTAATCCCACCACATGTCAGTCCCTGTCTTTACTCTGAATGAGCTGGAATCTGTACTTCATACTTTTCACTCAGTTATGTTTTTCTTTTATCATTCATTATTTTAAGATCAAATGATGAGTTTCTAAAGAGAAGTTGATCAAAAGGAAGAAAGATCAAATGCAGAAGTCAGAGGGTGAACTGTTAAAAATGCTGCAGCATGCAAAACAATACTGGGGTTGCAATGAAGGAACTTAAACGTGATTTTTTACTTGGAAGTGTTCTTAATAATTTAAGTAACTCTAAAGCCCAAACTTTTATTTTTATTTTGGCTGGAGTAGGGAATGGTCGAAACCCTTCTTGGTGCCATTTTCTTTAGACACCATAGGACGTGAGAATAATTCCTCTCTTAGACAATTGTCACCAGAAGAGTGTCCTCACTGGATGATTTCAACCCTGTTGCTGTTTTTATGGTCATTCAAAATTTTGGATTTCCCTTCAGTTCAGTGACTATGGTCACCGAGACAAATAGAGTGAATCTCTGTAATAGGGACAAAGGCAGAAATACAAAAACTTAACAGGGATTCTAACACCTCAAGATTCTATGCAAAGCAGAACAAAATGGTTTGGCTTTAGGTATATATATTTTTTTGTAAACCTGCTACAACTGCCAATGCTGTATTATTATTCTGTAAATTATTATTCTGTAAATGGAGAAATATTTTCTAATGACATCTGTCATTGTAACATGTTTACTTACTTTCACACCCCAGATTCTGCCTTCTGCAGTGAACTTGTAAATACCAGTAAATGCCAGTTTATAATACTTAACCTGGCCAGGCCAGCAGAGTGTTGCTCGACTGCAGTGCTTCCTGCCTCTTTGAACTCCTGCAATTAATATTAGCCTAGCCGTAGAGAATAATGGCTGTATCTGGCACATGTGTCAAGCTAAAGAAGAAGACAGGCATAATTTCTCATAGCCAGGCCCAGCACATGCCTAGGAGCTTGGAAGCACCATAGTAGAAAAACACAGTACAGACCCTGTGTAGATGGGCAGTGTAAATTGCAATTCTTTCTGCTTTTATTGTATGTACTGACATTTTTGAATTTAATGTCTGGAAGTATGGGAACGGTGATGGGGAATCTTATTTATGGCCTCAAAAGTAAGGCTGGGTTCACATATGTGCGAATTGGATGTGGGTTTCCCCACGGCAATGGAGCTGGTTCACCCAGGTCTGAGGCGGCCACAGTCCGCATTCAAAAAGGGTCCTGTGTGTCTTTGGGTCCAATTCAGGTGCGAATTCAGGCAAAAATTCAGACCTGATTCGCACCTGTAGCGGTGAACAGGGATGCACCATACCCCATGCTGTGACTGGCGACCGAACCCAGTCTAAGGTTCATATATGGCTATTTACCCCCATGCCCCATGCAGGGCCGGATTTTACTGTATTTTACCACTATGGGGATGCACAGGTGTTGTGTGCATCCCTATGTTGACAGTTCCTTTGCTGTTTATGGGACACAGCCACTGCTTCCAATGTGTCATCCCTGCGGTAGAGGTTTATTGCATCATATATTAAGTTTACATTGATATATAATCTCAAGATACCTGCACTGGAATCTTAAAGTCAGTACCCAGCATAATTGCCGGATTCATATAACTAGCCCCAGCAACAGTGACGGCTGGGGGAGTGCTTATTTTGGGGGGGAGGCAAACAAACAACACCCCTGGTGGCACAGCACTGAGACAGCATCCCCCGTGGGTGGTCCAGCACTTACTCACTCGTGTGGTGGGGCTGTGGTGTCCTCTCCTCCTCTCCTGGAGTGCGGGTAGCGGTGGCTCCAATGTCCACTCCTCAAGCTTCCTCTGGCGTGTCTCCTCTTCTGCCAAAGAGCTAGGCATCAAATAGGATATCCTGAGGCTTTGGCCAATTGGGAAACAGGTCTCACGACCTTCCTCCTGATTGGCAGGGAGAAACTTTAGTGTGAAAATAGCAAAAATGAATTTGCTATCGTCACACAACTGGGTGGGCTCAGAGCGCAATGCTCTGCGTTCTGAGCCTACCCTTTTTTGAAGCCTATTAGAGTCTCTGGCTCTAAACAGGTTTTTCAAAAAAACACCCACCCCACATTGGAATCCATAGTCCACTGCCCTGACATGTAGATCAGGGGGATGGACGCATGGATAAGGGAGGTGGCACCCGTTCACCCTCTATGGACGGGCCGCCACTGCCCAGCAATATACTTCTCCAAAGCTGTTTTTCATCTGTTTTTACCCCCAGTGTACTTACTTCTGAGTTCACTTAAACTATATGGATCTGATTTGCAAAATGTGGAGCAAATGTAGAGCTGTTACTCAGAGCACCTACTTAAATTTCATCTTTGAATTAAAGCACAGAATCTAATTAGCATTATGTATACAAGAGAATAAAAGCCCTGGAACACAGGCTCGGCACTAGCTGGACATAGGACATCCTGAGATATAGAATTGTGTTCTACAATCACCAATGTCTATGGCCATTTTTTAATGCATACAGTATGTTATTAGATCTGCTTACTTACTTGTATCTCATAGTTCAAGCAGGTAGGACGATGTATTTATCTGTAGAGACCTTTTTTGTTCAGACATACTTTAAGATGGTAACAAATCTAACTTCCACATGATAGGTTATCGATGATTACAAACGTAGTCTTGTTTTGAGTTTTGTCTTTTAATAATAATGGCTTATTGCAAGTCTGCTTGCTTATTTTTACCAGTTTATTCAGTATATTACCTTCAAATACACTATTGCCCTGTACACACGGTCGGATTTTCCAATGGAAAATGTGTGATAGGACCTTGTTGTCGGAAATTCTGACCGTGTGTAGGCTCCATCACACATTTTCCATCGGATTTTCCGACACACAAAGTTTGAGAGCAGGATATAAAATTTTCCAACAACAAAATCCGTTGTCTGAAATTCCGATCGTGTGTACACAAATCCGACAGACAAAGTGCCACGCATGCTCAGAATAAATAAAGAGATGAAAGCTATTGGCTACTGCCCCATTTATAGTCCCGACATACGTGTTTTACGTCACCGCGTTTAGAACGATCGGATTTTCCAACAACTTTGTGTGACCATGTGTATGCAAGACAAGTTTGAGCCAACATCCGTCGGAAAAAATCCTAGGATTTCGTTGTCGGAATGTCCGAACAAAGTCCGACCGTGTGTACGGGGCATTACGCAACCAAAATGCAGTGACAGAATGAATTCTGTAGTAATATGTCAGTCATTACCACATGTCTGTCATTCTGCCATATGATTATATCGGGTAAACAATGAACACAGATACAAAACCAGGCCACCATTACCAAAAATGGCCAGAACCACCTCTTAAAGAAAGTGAGAAACCCTGTGTTAGGGAGGCTTTAAGACAAATTACTGCTTTTCAATTAAACTGTCAGGACAAAACCCCAATCTCACGGTAGTACTTTAAAAGTGAATAGAACTGTCTCAATAGGTACAAATGTGGCTTTTGGCTCCTTAAGGCAGCATGGAGACCTCTGTGATCTCAGTGAGGCTGGTGGTCTCTGTAACCAAGCTATGTATTTTTTCATACCACACATTGGCAATCATTAATCATTAGGTTTTCTCTATAGAAAAAATGTATATAAAAAGAAGTATTATATAATACAATGTGCTATTTAAGGGTGAGAATGCGAGGAACTTGCTGAAAGAAGGATGAAAACAAAACTTGAAGAGGGTGCCCATAACAACCTTTCATTTCAAGCCTGCACTGGAAATAAGATGAAATTTGATTGGTAGCAATAGCCAACATGTTCTCCAGAATAACATGCTATGATATATTGATCAAATTAGATACACCTATGGCATTTTTAAAAATATGTTCAGGCTAAATATTCATATGTTTAATAAAGTGAACTTCCTGAAAATAAGTGAAAAAGAACAATATAAATCTGCTTTTGCATTATAATTTGGGATTTATAAGTAGAAATGGGAAAAGATTGCAGCTGGTAGAACCCATACTGTGATTATTTAAGTGCACTGCTTAACTTATTAAACAAAGGTGCTGTTTTGTCAGCAGTACTGCATTTACATTATAAAAATAGTCCACATGATGGGTTTTGGTTTTATTGCTGTTTCAAGTATTTTGATAAGAGGATTATGGTTAATAAAACCAAGATAAGTGTTAAACTGTGACAATTAACTGTATTTTAACCATGCCTTTACAAGAGCCACATTCATAATCCTCAATAAAACTGCATAAAGTGGCTTACAAAGGAATTATCTCTTCTGAGATGAATACCCAGCACTGGATTATGGGTTTGCTAATAGGATGCTACCTATATTGCAAATCCAAGATGCGCAAGATGTTACAGTATTTTCTTTTTAATGAATACAAGTATTCACATTTATGAATCAATATAGTCACTGTGTTGTACAGTATTAGCTTAAAGGAAATGCTCGCCTAACATACAAAGGAAACTGAGAACGTACATATGGCAAACTCCATAATTCTTTTCACTTAGGGAGCACACATTTGGATTATTGTTGTCAAACTTGTGCTGGCAGACTGGCAGCTTTACCATTTGCATAAAAAAAATTGTTAACATTGAATGTTTTAGGGGGCTGATCAGAGCTCATATCTGAATTAAAATGTGAAGTGTTCTGTTTTATAGGCCAGCACTTGATTGTAATAGCAGTCTGGTCTATCACTGTATTGCATAGAGTACATCTGACTTTTTTTGCAGTGTATATACCCTATTGTATATTAACCCTACCATTGCTTCTCCCCCATCTTAAAGGATCCTGTAGGCCCAGAAGGGAAGGAAGACTGTGTTCACATAGAATTCAGCTTCAAAAAGAGCAATGTGTACTGTGTGCTTTTACAACATGTTTGCAATGTTCTAAGCCAACAGTAAGAAGTTTCTTTAATGCACCTTTCAGTTTCGGTTTGAGTACATTAACACACATTTTAATGGCAGTGCTGACTGACACTTTAAACAAACTGCTAACAGGCTTTCAACAAGCTTTAAGCCTGCTAAAGCCTGCTAGCTACTTGTTTAAAGTGACAGACAAAACTCTCATTAAGATGACTGTCAACATCCTCAAATTGGAACTGGAGGATACTATAAAGGCTTCAAAAAGCTTTTTAAAGCTAGTTGCAAGCTTTGCAAATGCTTTTTAAAAACACACTGTTTCTCAAATTAGCATTGTTTCAACAAGACCTAATAACTTTTGTTTTCTTTAACAAAAAGAAGTGGCTAAGTGGTGGGCAGCACAGTGGATAAGTGATTGACACTTCTACCTGGCAGCACTAGGGTTGTCAGTTCAAATGCCAACCATGGCACTACCTGCCTGGAGTTGACATGTTCTCCCTGTGCCTGTGTGGGTTTCCTCCAGTACTCCGGTTCCTCCCACACTCCAAAGACAGGCTGGTAGATTAATTGGCCCTAGTATGTGTATGAATGTAAGTTAGGGACCTTAGATTGTAAGCTCCTTGTGGGCAGGGACTGAGGTCAACGTACAATATATATGTAAAGTGCTGCATAAATTGACAGCGCTATATAAGTATCTGTAATTAAACCCCACAATATTGCTCCCTTGCACAATCATGAATGTAGTAAACTGCAAAAAAACTTCCCTTTGCAAGTGAAAGCAGAGTTTCACCCAAAAATGGAACTTACGCTTTTCGGATTCCTCTCCCCCTCCGGTGTCACATTTGGCACCTTTCAGGGGGGTGGGGGGAGCAGATACCTGTATAATCCAGGTATTTGCTCCCATTTCTGGGCATAGATCACCGCAGTATCCACGGCGATCTACGCTATGTCCGGCCCCTCCTCCGTCCTCCCCGCTGTCTTCTGGGAGACACACAGGTCCCAGAAGTCAGCAGGGACCAGTGAGATCACGCAGCATGACTCGCGCATGCGGAGTAGGGAACCAATCTGTGAAACTGCAAGGCTTCACTTCCTGATTCCCTTACCGAAGATGTCGGCGCCTCCACCTGGGAGCCGAGGGACAGATCGGCTTCGGGTGAGGACATCGCGGGCGCCCTGGGCAGGTAAGTGTAAGTGGTAAAAGTCAGCAGCTGCAGTATTTGTAGCTGCTGACTTTTAAATCCTTTTTTTTCGGCAGAACTCCACTTTAAGAGCATAATGTGCTAGTATGCAGCGCATACTAGCAAATTATGAAAGACACCCTAAAACTAAGCCCTCCAAAGGTGTGCTGCCGCTGCTGACAGGGCTTTCATTATCACCTGGTTACCTACCTCATCTCTTGCCAGCTCCAACCATTTGAATGGCCAAGCTGCAAAGATATAAGCGTGTCGTAGTCACGTCTGTGGCACAACTCTCTCAATAGATGGCATGCTGCCCATTGAGAGTGCACCACACATTTGCTGGTGACATAACCGGCTGCTACCAAATAAATACTGTATTTCCTAAATGGTGCACCTTTAGGATATTTTTACTGTAGCTACAGGTAAGCCTTACTATAGGCTTACCTGTAGGTATAGATAAGCAAGCAGACTTTACTGTGTACAGTATAATGATTACTTGTATAAACTACATGTCCATGTTGGAGAAACAGTTGCAACAGAAATCATTTATAACATCAGTCAACATATTTTACCATCGACACATAAAATTTTCATACATATTTCATTTGTTTTCTACTCTTGAGACAGACATAGGCCAAAAAGCATACTTCCAAATGCAAGCACCAATGATGCACAACTCGCTAAAGGCTTCACAAGTGCCAGATGCCAACATAGCCTCTTGCTGGTCCCATTGTTTCCTAACAACCAGTCTAATCATCTAGATGAACTCATAATGAACATTACAGTAAAGCATTCTGGGAGTCTAAACATAAGGTTTTGGATTGACATGTTGCCTTCATAAGATGTGAAAGAAACATAATGCATCTTTACTTTGATAAGAACCCACAGATATAGGGTGAAAAATCATACAAGGTGAACTTTTCCTTTTTTTCAAAATACACAAACTTAATATAAAGAACCAATAAGTATTATTTTGACTAAGCTGGTGAAATATATGAATGACTGAGTCTCCTTATATCATCGCTCTAGGGCAGCGAGTAGCTACCTGGCAAAACTCTAGGAAGTAGAATTAGGAGACATGTGCGTAATTACTCTTAGAAAAGCCTTGGCTAATCGTGACAAGTAATGTGGTGTAGAAGAAATTAAATTTAAAATAGATTAAAGGTTTATCGCATTTGCATTTTTACATTGCCAAATTTGAAATTCTGAATAAATGTGTGGAATAGTCTGTTTCTTTGTCCCAATATAGTAACACAAGGAACAGTCTTTTTCAAAATACCAGAGTTTCCAAAGTCTTTGTTCTGTAGGAAAAAGATGACTCTCTGAGTTGTGTGTGAGAGCTCAGCAGAGGCAGCAGCGTGTGAATGGGCACTTGGCATGGAAACTTGATGTGTTCCCCTCTATGCTAGGAGACTGTTTTAGAACAGTGAATCTGCTTCAAAGAGATGCTGTGACATGATCACCCTTTGCAAGTACCCAGTCCTCCTCTATTCACCCAACCAACAGCTCTGCTGCTTTGTACTGTATTCAGATGGGTCCTCTGCTTTTGTAAATTAAAAGGGACAACCTCATTGATACCTTGTTAGAGAGTGTGTGGAAAATACAAAACAGACACCCATCCCAATTTCCCTGCAGCTATTTGAAATGAATCCAATTAATAAACTGCATGTCTGCATAGGAGTGAAGAAACGGTTTCTCATTAATTTCTGCCTTGGAGCTTGGGTTCATAGTCAAAAGCACATATATACATAAAAGAAAGTAATGAAGTGCTTATTTGATTTAAGTACAGTACACACATAAAGAGCATTTCCGCTCTGCAATATTTGAATCGCCAAAGTAATACGGTGTAATGTAAGCGGGATGTCTGCTCTCTAACATTCCCTCTAGCAATGCAACATTTCTAATCCCAATTAGTATTTCAGGAGAAGTGTTTTCTCCCCTCTCAGCATAGTAAATCGACATTATGTGTACATGAATGGAAAACAATCAGCCTCATTATTCAGGCTTGGTAAAGATAGCTGAAATAACCTTTTCCATCATGCTGTCACAAAAGGTGAGAAGAAAATTAAACCCAGCGAAAAAAATGTGTCTCTTTAAAGTCCTATTAAATAAGGCAGGGATGCATAGTAATCTAGTTATTAATAAAGTCAGTTTAGCATCATTTGTCCATGACTTACCAGCACATTATTTATTTTAAGTGGAAGTGCAGTTCCTCCACCGCTTTCTATTTTTAAGTCATACATCCAGCTTGAAAAGTTCTGCAGAAAGTTTTACAGCAGTTTTAGAGTCCTAAAGCCAAAAACAGCAGTGGCAATATATAAAGTGAAGTAACCCATCACAACCGGTCAGTTTACGGTTTACTACAGCCAAGTCAGTGATGTATGTATCCTTATTAACTTTTCTTGGTAAGTATATTTTGACATTGACTTTGCAAAACATGTTTGTAGGTGTGGATGTTAAGAAGGCCAAGGGAGTACAGATCTCTCTTCCAAGTGATAGAACATCCAATGTATGCCTATTCTTTAGGTGGCAGAACTAATCTCCTACATTTTCTAATTATTTTTTGCAAATGACAAAAAAGTTCACCATACAGTTCATTTTATAACACTATGGTTAAAGTATTCCACTGGGAAATATTGAAAAAGTTAGTCATCATTGTGCTAATGGAGTATAGTAAACATAAATATTCATGACATCAGCTAATAAATCAGCCTGTACGTGGCAAGCATTACATTAGACAACTAAAAGACAAACGACAGACATGTTACGGCTGTGATGTGACAAAAGTCTAGGTCCTTGGGGCTTTTTACCCTAAGGGGTATTGTTAAATATTGCACAGTTTCAATATTGCCAATTTTTGCTAATGATCATTTTAATCATAAGCAACTTAACAGTTTACTTGTGATTCAGTAGCATCTGCGTTATTAAATTATATACTTTTTTTTTTGTTTACTAAGCTAGCTTACATTTTAAACAACCTATGGGTCACAGCATTAAAAATAAATAAATTTCAGTAAATATATATAGATATCTGTATATATATATAGATCTATATATAGATCTATATATATATATAGATATATATAGATCTATATGTATAGATCTATATATAGATCTATAGATCCATATATAATATATAGATCTATAGATAGATAGATAGATAGATAGATAGATAGATAGATAGATAGATAGATAGATAGATAGATAGATAGATAGATAGATAGATGTGTGTGTGTTTAAAATCAAAAGACTGCTTTCTATTTTTCATCATTGACATAAAAATGTTAACAGGGACCTACCTCTTTTTCTCCTTTGGTCCAGATTCTTTGATAAAGTGCTGTTCAGTCCACTTAGGATTCCAGTGATATAAACCTTGTAGTTACTGCAAAGCAACTGTGCTGCCTTTCACTCTCTTAAATTAGGAAAACTTGAATTGTCACTTGTGAGGGCAAGCAACTTTCACTGAGAACTGAACAAGAGAATTTCAAAAAGACACACCAATCAGCATCTGTGCTTCAATCTGCTATTCTCCCTCCTCTTGCATCCCACCCCCTCCAGGCTGAATCACTGAGCAAGCCCTCTGAGACTTATGTAAGAAGTCATTCACAAGTAAAAATCTCTGGATGCATTGACCGCGCTCCATTATGATAAAAAAAAAAAAAAAAAAAAG
This sequence comes from Aquarana catesbeiana, assembly GCF_042186555.1. Taxonomy (NCBI): domain Eukaryota; kingdom Metazoa; phylum Chordata; class Amphibia; order Anura; family Ranidae; genus Aquarana; species Aquarana catesbeiana. Next base: position 361,853,961 of record NC_133328.1, on the reverse strand, counting down.
AAGAAGAAATCAACTCAATATTCTCATATTAAAATGAATTGTATATTGATCAAAGACCACGTTGTATGTATTCTTGTTGCGTCTTAAAATCAAATTAAAGAGAACCATTTACAAATTCTCTTTGGTCGGTCTTGCTGCAGGTAGCTTGTTTCATTAGGCTGGCAAACAACATGCATATAAGCTGTGATATAAGAGAGCCCTGTAACCTTTCTTTATATTTCCGAGATTAATTGGATGCTCTCTGTACCTAATTAGAAGCTCAAGCCTTTTAATGTCGCATATCCTTTTATGCAAATAAACAATGCATCTGGGCTGGCCTTTTAAATCATTATTAATTAGGAATTACAGTACTCCGGGAGAATGTTGTCGTTATTAGCATCCGCTAGTTACATTTTTTGTTTGCTTTAGACTGCTGGCAGCCTACTAATTGTAGAGAGATTATATTGTACATAAATGTACATCCCTGCCATCTGAGCAGCAAGTTTTATCTGGGAAACTTATTGGATCTTTAATTCTGATGAGTCACAAGGACACAGGGTCTGCCTGTGCTATTCTTTACTGAAATTGGAGCTCCAGGGAAAAGAAACACGATGGTTTTGTTTGCTGTGCAGTATTTAATATACCAGCAATTAATTATATTTCTTAATTAGGGACTTCTCTTACACCAGAGGAATATATTTTCTTGCTCATCTTATGTCTATAAAGTAATCCGATACATAGATGATTCTGCAGTCTGCTATTTGTTCTCTGGATTTTCATACAAATTTCTGATCTTAAAATAAACTTACATTAGACATAAAGGATATAAAGGATCATTTCAATTTTTTTTTCTTACAAACTAGCAAATGTTGCCAATATAGAAAATTCGGGGACACGCTTATGTTTACAGATTACAATATAGTTTGTATACCAGCATGGACACCCGCCAGCTATGTGGGCTGATATCCTTATCAGTAAGAGGGCAGCAAGCAAGTGGCCCTCTGCCATGCTACCACCTCACATGCACTTCAGCAGGAGGGTAAATTTAAGAGGGTTCCCCAAAATAGCTATACTTTTTTAAAAGTACTGATACCTGATCGTACACATAACCTTTTGACAAGGATGTGTTTACTCTAATGGCACGTTGGACAATGCTTAGAACAACAGGGTTGAGAGAGAAAAGCTCCAAGCTTCAAAATGTACAAGGTACATTAAAGTCATACTAATGGCTCATTTTGTTAAAAATAATAAACCTGTAATACTTACCTGCTCTGTGCAGTTGGTTTTGCACAGAGCAACCCAGATTCTCCTCTTCTCAGGTCCCTCTTCAGTGCTTCTTGCTCCATTCTCCTGTTGAGTACCCCCACAGCAAGCAGCTTGCTATGGGGGCATCCGAGCCCCAGCGCCCTGTGTCCATTCAGACACGGAGCCTCGGGCCGGGCCCACCTCTTTTTCTCCTCATTGGCTGACTGACTTTGATTGACAGCAGTGGGAGCCAATGGTGCCACGCTGCTGTCTCAGACAATGAGGAGGGGAGTCCTGAGCAGCCGAGACACTCCTGCAACATCGCTGGATCTAGATGGGCTCAGGTAAGTATTAGGGGGGCTGCTGCACATAGAAGGCTTTTTATCTTAATGCATAGAATGCACTAAGATAAAAACCTTATGCTTTTACAACCACTTTAACCTTTTCCTTATTTTGTTTTTCATTCTGTTGAGTTTGGAATATTTTGGCTAAGTTCATCAAGAGAACAGTAGAGGAATGTGTGTTCAGGAAACACAAAACTGTCTCTACTCTTTCTTATTTGGTGGTTTGCAAAGCTGGAAAATAATCATCATGGTGTCTCTATTAAAACATTCTAGTATTAGTTGTTATTAAAAAAAAGTTGCATGACACAAGAGGTGGAGCTTGTCTAATACAGTATCATCATACATGAGGATGAGGTGTGCATTGGCCACTACTAGGCTTTCGTTTGCCATGGATCCAGGCTAACTTCTTTGTAACCATAATGCACTGGCTGACCTTTGAAATTAGGTTAGCTAGCATAGAAGGGTCAATAAGGTATCAGGCAGAAGTTGCTGATAGTCCATTCAAGAGATAAGTTATTTCTTAGCACCTCGCTTTATCCTTAGAAAAAAAAGTAAAACACTTTGCACCTAAAACACCACACCCTCACCCCAAGTACACCACAACCTCCTGCTGTATCCCCATATGCACAATTTGTCAAAAATGCCATAGTAGGTATAGTCTTTTGGCATTGTTTGATAAAAAAAAATTGTCCAGCAGCAGGACAGTATGTAAATGTGACCAGATAGAAATGTAAATGTATCATCACAGAGACAAAAAAATTACCACCAGCAGGGCATTTTTTTAGCGGAGTGAAGAAGGAAAAGGGCTTAGAGATAAGGCAGATGTTTTGCAATAGTAGTGTACTGTTCCAAAGGCACTTCAAGAAGCAAGATGGTAATTTAATGTCCAAACAGTGAAATTTTCTATGTATGTCCAAACTGTAATACAAATTACAGTGATGTATATCAGATTCACTTGGGAAAAACAATTATAGTGCCTTTAAACCCAAAACGTAAAATTTCTTTGTGTGACCCAAAAGAAAATATCCTATTTTTAGGTGGTAATTACTGGGTGATCCTGCTAGTTCATCGGAATTCTTTAGTGAAGCCACAAACTTCCATTTTCCTCCCCAGTTATTGCAACTGAGCGTAAAAGAAAAACAAAAAAAGAAAATATAACTACAATCTTAAAAAAATAAAAAAACAAACACTTGAAAGCAATTCTTGCTTCAATTAATTAAACTAATGAATAATCATAATTTATACATAAAATATTCTTTAAAGTGGTTCTAAAGTCAAAATGTTTTTTTTACCTTGCATACACTGCATTAAGATAAAACATGTCTCACTACCTGTTTTTTTATCTTAAGACAAAAAGACTTTAAAGCGTTTTCAGTTGCTCCACGTGACACTTCAGATATCATATGCAGTGGCTAAATCTTAGTAATTGACAGCGGAGCACTTTCTCTTAACTTCCCTGTTTATCTGGACATCATGTGACTGAGAACGTTGACTAGTTGGAGGAAGCCAAACTGCGCTATTGAGTGCATTTGTTGCAGTTTTGGACCTTATACCAGAACTTTTGAGGCCACTTATCTATTTCTATAAACCCTGTCACTGAGTCACCTTACTAGCCAGCTTTCAACTGTACACTTTCTACTTCCCCTCTAAGATGGCTGATGCATGGGTCCTTGTAAGAGATAAAATAATAAAAAGCTTTTTCTTGTCTCAATAGACTTGTGTTGTGTTACACTGATGTGCATTTCCGTGTGTTGAATTAATGCCTTTGTGCCTAGGGGTACTTTCACACTGGGGTGGTGCCGGCGTTAGCGGTAAATTGCTGCTATTTTTAGTGACACTTTGTGGCTGTTATAGCGGCGCTTTTTGGCCCCTAGCGAAAGGGTTAAAAGCGCCCGTGTTGCGGCGCTGCCAAAGCGCTTTGCAGGCGCTTCGGCAGCACTGCCCATTCATTTCAATGGGCAGGGCATTTTGGTAAAAGTGTATACATCGCTCTTTCACCGCCCCAAAGATGCTGTTTGCAAACGCACAGCCCCAGTGTGAAAGCACTCAGTCTTTCACACTGGGTAGGCGTGAGAGTCGCTTTTCTGACACTTTACAGATGCTATTTTAAGTGCTAACACACCTGAAAAGCACCACAGTGTAAAAGTAGCCTAATGCCCCGTACACACGATCGGACTTTCCGATAACAAAACTGTTGATTTTTGTTCGAAGGGTGTTGGCTCCAACTTGTCTTGCATACACACAGTCACATAAATGTTGGCCAACAATTACGAACGTAGTGACGTACGACGAGCCGATAAAAGGGAAGTTCAATAGCCGAATGTGATATCTCCATTACAAACGCTAGTTTTACAAGACCGAGTGCTTCCGGCTCGCACTTGATTCCGAGCATGCGTGGACTTTGGTGCAACAGACTTGTCGCGACACGATCAGACACGAGGAGAAAAAAGAAAAATAGGGACTTTATGGAAGCCAAAACCTGGTAAGGTCATGTATTTCCATCCCTTGGGCTTTGAGTGAAATCATGGCATGGTAAGGTCATGAATTTCCATCCCTTGTATTGAATCAGAAAAGGGAAGCACGAGGGTGGGACTTTATATGAAGCACATGGTTGCGAACAAGTGAATGGGTGAACACTGAGAATTTATTGATAGACATAATTAAACATATGTACAGTGTTAATAACAATGTAAAAGGGTAAGCATAATGGCAGCAATGAGCAAAATGATAACATGGAGTCTCATAATGTGACCACTGTTATAGGGTAAGCAATATACATGATTAAGACCATTCTATGCGATGACAAAACAGATATCATGGTGGAATAATTTAACAAATTCCCAGGGTCACCCGAAATGTGGGTGTATACAATCATAATAAAATTAATGCCTGCAGGACCTATGGCCTCGCTAAGCCTGTAAAAATAGGGGTTGCATAGTAGTCAGAGTTAGTTATTTCTCAACCTCTGACTACTACGCAACCCCTATTTTTACAGGCTTAGCTGTACATATGTCTAATTATGTCTATCAATAAATTCTCAGTGTTCACCCATTCGCTTGTTCGCAACCATGTGCTTCATATAAAGTCCCACCCTCGTGCTCCCCTTTTCTGATACGATCGGACATGACACGATCAGAAAGTCCGACAACAAACATTTGTTGGTGGAAAATTTAAGAACCTGCTAGCCAACATTTGTTGGAGGAAAGTCCGACATCAAATGTCCAATGTAGCATACACGCGGTCAGATGTACCGCCAACAAGCTCACATCCAACATTTCCCTTTGGAAAATCCGATAGTGTGTACGCAGCATAATGCCCCGTACACACGATCAGATTTTCCGACAACAAAACCGTGGATTTTTTTTTCTAAGGATGTTGGCTCAAACTTGTCTTGCATACACACGGTCACACAAATGTTGGCCAAAAATGTGAGAATGTGAGAAAGCGGTGACGTACAAGACATACGACGAGCCGAGAAAAAGGAAGTTCAAGCCAGTGCGGCTCCTTCTGCTTGATTCAGAGCATGCGTGGACTTTTTTGTGAAGCACTTGTGTACACACGATCGGACTTTCCGTCAACAAGTTTTGTTGTCGGAAAATTTGAGAACCTGCTCTCGAACATTTGTGTGCAGAAATTCCGAGAGCAAATGTTCGATGGAGCATACAAACGGTCGGACTTTCCGACAACTAGCTCACATCGAACATTTTCCGATCGTGTGAACGTGGCATAAGAGTAAAACAAATGTTAATGCCTTAGAACAATTTTGCAACTTTGACATGTGTTAGGAAAACCATACATATCATCACAACTACTTTGTGCATCCAGGTAGATTGTACCTTGTTTTCTTCAGGACAAATTGGGCTGTAATTTGGTTGTAAATGGTAATAGATATCTCCTGATTTTTTTTATTATCAAAGAAAAACTGGTCCAAAATAGTAAAAAAATGATTTTTTTAAAAATGTAGCTGTATACTTCTTGTTACTGCCATAACCTACCACCAAAGAACAACCCAAAATAAATTCTCCTGCTCCCAACAATTGCAGCGATACCACATATGTGTATGTTTGTCATTTGTACCCGTAGTGCAGCCCAGAAACAATAGTGCGTATTTTGCTTTTTTTTATTATTTTATTCTTTTATCCTACCTAAAGCACACTGACACTAACTGACACATACTTATTAAAAACATTTGAAAAATAAAAATAAAAAATCCTGTCCAATATATACTGACCGTGACCTTAACCTCTGGCTCTTATTTGCCCCAAACACTAACCCTGGCACTGACCTAGATCAAACCTTGATTTAGGTATTTTTTCTTTAATTTTTTATTAATATAATTATTATGTATTTATTTATTTTTTACACACGGTTGTTTCCTTCTCTCTCTCTCTCTGCAAGGAGAGAAAGAGATGCAATGGGGTTGATTTACTAAAGGCAAATAGACTGTGCACTTTGCAGAGAGCAGTTTCCCTCTGCAGGTGCAATTGCTCCAGAGCTTAGTAAATGAGGTAAGGCTTGACTTTGCAAAGAGTAACCAATTCTGTGCAAGGAAAATAAAAAAAAAAACTGCATTTTTGCTTGCACATGATTGGATGATGGAAGTCAGAAGAGCTTCTGCTCATTTACTAAGCTCTGGAGCAACTGCTCTTGCAGAGGGCAACTGCATTTTGCAAAGTGCACAGTCTTTTTCTCTTTAGTAAATCAACCCCTTTGTATCTCTCCTCTCCCTTCACAGAGAGAGAGAGAAACACAGGGGTGGGCTTTACAGTGACTGATCACTGTAGTAGCCAATCAGAGGCTATCACAGTGATTAGGTGACCCAGAACCGGGAGTTGTGTGTCCCAATCATTAGTACAGGACCCGAGGCTCCCGCTGAGACCCCGACGTGCTCCCAGCACAAAGACAGATACGCAGATATGCGGCCCCACAGCAAAAAAAGAGAGTCCAGTGAGGCCACATATATGTGTACTGTCAGCATCAAGGAGTTGAAATGCATATATGTGGCATTGTGGTTGTGAATAGGACCAAAAAAAAAAACAATTGTCCTTGTGGTAACCTGCACTCTTATGCCCCGTACACACGGTTGGACTTTGTTCGGACATTCCGACAACGAAATCCTATGATTTTTTCCGACGGATGTTGGCTCAAACTTGTCTTGCATACACACGGTCACACAAAGTTGTTGGAAAATCCGATCGTTCTAAACGCAGTGACGTAAAACACGTACGTCTGGACTATAAACGGGGCAGTAGCCAATAGCTTTCATCTCTTTATTTATTCTGAGCATGCGTGGCACTTTGTCCGTCGGATTTGTGTACACACGATCGGAATTTCCGACAACGGATTTTGTTGTCGGAAAATTTTTATATCCCGCTCTCAAACTTTGTGTGTCGGAAAATCCGATGGAAAATGTGTGATGGAGCCTACACACGGTCAGAATTTCCGACAACAAGGTCCTATCACACATTTTCCATTGGAAAATCCGACCGTGTGTACGGGGCATTACAGTGTTTAAAAATGCAGGTCAGCGCAGTATGTGTGAACAGAGCCTAAAAGTCTTGCTCTCTGTTTTGAAGCAGTGGCATTTCTCCAAATGTCTGACAAGCCCCTTAATACCCAAGAGCTGGATCATTTTAATCAGTAGGGAGTGTGAACTTTGCTGATTGGAGATGTCTAGCTATGGGGGGCATGTTAGACCTCTGCAGAGAGACCACTGCTTCCATACAGAGAGCAAGGGTTCTTTTCTATGGCACGCTGGCAAAGACAGACATTTTACTCATCATGTGGTTTCTTTTGTTTAACCCCTTGGAGCTGGCACCTCCTGGCCCTTTATGAGGTTTAGAATTTTGGGAGGCGGGACAGGGTTTATAATCATGTGACTGACATGATTGGCTGTCTGGGCAGTCACATGATCAGAAAGCTCCCGACCACAAGTAGTGATGGGAGCTTTCCGTTAGCCGCCGGTAACTGTGCCTGGAGCGCGTGCTCTCGGCACAGCTGTATTCACACTAATTCACGCAAATACGCGGCTGCTCGTCGCCAAGGCCCACCCGCCGAGAGGCCGCATATTTGCGTGCGGCCGGTGTCGATGGGTTAAAGAGAATAGACTTTAGACATCTTTTGTTTTGATGTACCTGGAATGAATTTAGCTGATTAAAACTAAAAGTTCTGTTGAAGTTAACAAAGCTTAGGTGTCCTTTTATGAAAGTGCGGTAAAATACCGCTTTTCAGTTCTCAGGCATTCTCAGAGGAGATCGCTCTCCTCTGAGTGCCTGTTTATGAAAGTGTGTAGATCGCTTCTCATGTTGAGTTGAGGAGCGATCTTCAAACGCCGGGAACTCCTGAGAACGGCTCCTCTCACTGTAATCTTGTGTGATATAGCGGGATTACAGTATGAGGAACCATAAAATACAAAAGTTTAACACAAATCAGCACACATTATTCCCCAACATATTAATAAAATAATAAAGATAAATTCCCCCTACACAATATACATTAACCTAATTATAAAAAAAACATTGTTTTTATCAATATTTAAAGATCATACATGTTCCTATTTAAATGTGAATGGTGTATAGTAAATGAATGTAATGCACATATGTAATGCAGCTATACACCATTCATATAAATGCAAAATACATTTATAATCATTAAAAAAATAATTTTAATAAAGTATACAAGTATAAATATTTATTAATAAATTAAAATAAAATATATTTCATTATAGATAAACATAAAAATTGATAAACTGGTGCGATGCGAGAACACTGCGAATCCACTGCGGGTTCCCGAATCACACCGACTCGCATGTCAGTTCACACTGCCATATGCAAATCGCTGGGGAGTGTCAATACATTGTTAAGGACACCCCCAGATCAGCTTGCATATCGCACTGCGAACTGACAGTTCGGACATGAATCGGATCGCATATGTGTGAACACACATGCGATCCGATTCTGGTCCGAACAGAAAAAAGGGTCCTGTGCGTGTTTGCACCGAATGCGGTGCGATATCAGCCATACTATCTGTACAGCTGATATCGCACCTCACAGACATCGCATGTAATGTGAATGGCAGTGTGCTGCAAATAACATGCGATGCCTGTGCGATGTCCGGCATCGCACAAGTGTGAACTGGGCCTAAAAGTTAACACCCCCAAATCAGTTCGCATATCGCAGTGCGATCTGCAAACTCGGACAGTAATCGAATCGCATGGGTGTGAACACCCATGCAATCCGATTCTGCTGTGGACCAAAAAAAGGGTCCTGTAAGAGTTTGGTCCGAGGGCAATGCAAATTTAGCAATACTATCTGTATGGCTGAAATCGCATCGCACAGAGATCGGATGTGATTTTGCACTGCGGTGCGAATCACATCCGATCTCGGACACCGCAGCAGTGGGAACTGGCCCTAAATCATATTGCATTTGCACCAAAATGGTACAGGACCCTTTATTTGGTCCGCACTGGAATCGGATCGCATGGGTGTGAACACCCATGCGATCCGATTCCTGCACCATTACATAGTTCGCACTGCGATCTGTGAAATGATCTGGGGGTGTCATTAACTTTACATTGACACCCGCAGTGGTGCGCAGATGTCAATGTAGGTGCGATGTGAAAACCCGCACAGGAATCACGCTGGTTCACGCATCGCACAAGTGTGAACCCAGCCAGAGACGTGAACATCTAAAAAAAATATATATATATCTATATATAGATACATATATATATATATATAGATACATATATATCTATATATATATCTATATATATATCTATATATATATATATATATATATATATAGAGATACATATATATATATATATATATATATAGATACATATATATATATATATATACACATACATATATATATATATATATATATATATATATATATATATATACACATAGATCTATATATATATATATATATATATCTATGTATATAGATATATATATATATCTATATCTATATATATAGATCTATATATATATATATATAGATCTATATATATAGATCTATATATATATATATATATATATATATATATATATATATATATATATATATATATATATATGTATCTATATATAGCTATATATATGTATCTATATATATGTATCTATATGTATCTATATATATATATATATATATATATATATATACACACTATAAATTCCTATCCTGCTGGTTTTGGGGTGTGTAATGGTGGGGAAGGTGTGCTCTGACTGTTTGGTGAAAGAAAGAAGTCAAAAGACTTCTTTCTTTCTCCAGAATATCAGCCAGTTTCAGGCTTCTCACTCTGATTCTCCACTTCTGAAATGGTGAACCAGAAAGTGAGAATTCTGTCACAGATCGCCAGTGAGGTGTGGAGATCGCACCTTCATAAACTGGCCGTTTCTGTGAATTCTCACTGTGCTGAGATAATCAGCGGAGAACATGTTCTCCGCTGATTATCTCAGTTTCATAAACTGGTAAAGCGCTGAGATCAGCGGTGAGACTCCGGATCGCCGCTGATCTCAGTTTCATAAAAGGACACCTCTATGCCTTCCCCTTTATCAATTGGACTTTTTGAAAACATAAGAATATAATAGTTTTTTTATGTTGCGTTCAATGTACCTGTTATTTTTTTCAATGTAACTATGTAACCATGAAGCTTGTTATTAATTGCAGTGTTTGTTTTGCTGTGCCATGATTTTGTTACATCAGAAATAAATTTATATTTCTTCTGCCAGACAATGAATTGCTAATAACACATTTCAAAGCAATACGTGATAAGTACATATGATTGGTTCTTCTTTAAACTCACAATAGTCCTATGGAATCATAATCTATGTTGGAAAAAAGAATAATGTTGCCCAAGGCCACAGAACATAGAGGGATAGCAAAATGGGGGCATTGTCAGAAGCTATTTTGTCTCACTGTAACTGTTGAATGCTGTGGTATTGCATGTCCCTGTAGCACTGAGGAGCATACCTTATAGAAAAAGCTGTGGTCTATATACATTGACAGGCAATGGTGGGCTACAATAACAAAAATACAAGACACAGCAAATAACCCCAGAGTTTCCATATACTGTATATCTGGAATGTTCTTTTGAAAACATCAACACATTGTCTGTTCTTATTAATTCAACCGTACAGAATATTCTGACAGTGTACTACTTTAGTGAAAGTTTATAAAATAGGACAATGCAGCGTTTGGAATGTTAGTTTTCTAGGATATTGCACCTAATGTTTGGCGCTCATAGGCACTTTTTTTTTCTATGGATTTTTGTTTAGACATATAACATTCCCATGACTGTATAAAATAGATCTGTTGTGGACAAGCAACATAGGTTATAGCCTAGGGTGGTAGGGTTGTCAGGCTGGATACTTGGCAGCTTGATGGCCTGCAGGCAATTTTTCGTTTTGTTCCATGCTCATACTGATAATTCCCTGCCTGCTTTCTGTTAAGTATGTTAGAGAAAGCAGCACTGTGGCCTCCGGGGCTCAACCTCTCCCCTTTATGTTCAAGGCAATGATGTTATCCCTTGCTGTAAGGGCACCACAAAAGAACTGAAGGGCTTATGAACCAGAGAACTTTGGTGGAACTTGACAAATTGGCATGTATGACCAGTTTAGGAAGATTTACTAAAACTGGTGCACACTGAATCTGGTGCAGCTGTGCATAGTAACTAATCAGCTTTTCATTTCAGCTTGTTCAATTACACCAACACTTCATATTCCTGATATGTGCCTGCTGTACCATGTACTTGTACGATTAAGTATCCTGTTCGCTTTGTATTGCTCCCTTTATGTGAAATCACTGGTGATCTTATCAGTCCCTCTGCTTTCCTATTAAACACTGACCACACTAAGCAGGAGACAACAGCGTGGTCAGTTCTCTAGCTATGCTGGGAACTCAGCCTGCTCTCCTCCAATAATCAGACTTGTCCCGACATGCTCCTGCTACACAGCCATTCACTGGGAAGCTCAGTGTACTGCTGTTGCTTCACCTCCTCCAGCTCTTATGTAGCTGAGAACAGAGGGAATGTGATCACTTATAAAAAAGGGAAAAAATTTACTCATAATGGTTTTTTATATCTATGCAAAAATGTTTTGCATTTCATCACTATTTTAAACTGAATGGATTTTTTTACAAGGTGATAATTTACAATCACTTTAAAGCAGAACTCCGGGCAGAACTTTTTTTTAGCTGGAAGTATTGGTGATGTGCTGCTTGTTTCTTTCCCCACTGTGTAATCTTTGAGAAAGCCAAGGTGCATTCTCCTGCATTTCCCTTTGCATAGTGGGGAATATAGTCCCCTTTGCCTACTTGGATGTGATGCAGAGCGAGAGAGACAGTCCCCCTCCCGTCGTCAGGAGCGAGCAATATTTTCCTAAGAAAATATGATGCCACTGGGCTGAAAGTCATGGATTACAAGAAAAGTAAGACACTCTCATTTACACTCTTTTAGCCGTTCAAGAGAACGTAGGGAGAGGATCAGTAATCGCAAAAATAGTTAAATTCTGGAGTTCTGCTTTAAGCTAAAACCTAGAAGCTGATTGGTTACTATGCACAGCTGCACCAAATTCTATGTGCATCCATTTTAGTAATTTTCCCCCATTCTGTCTTTTTTAACTTATAGTCAGAATACCATGAAAACCTTGCCAGTTCAGAGGTATACAAAAAGTGAAATAAAGCTTCATATTTTAAAAACATGCATGATTACCTCAGCTGAACTCCATGCAACCATCTGAATACATATGTGTGAACTGTTGTACCTGCCAATTTGTATTACTATGCATGTAATAGTTGTATAACTAGGTTGTGTGCCTGCACCCAACCTTTGATTGGACAGTGAAGAAAGGCGAAACTCTGATGAAGACTTCTTTCTTCACTTTCCTACTGCCAGCATGTTCCTTGTCAGCACATTTGCACTTCAGCACACCTGGCTGTCTTCTAGCATTGCCCCTCCTTTTTGAAGTCTAAACCATACTGAGCAAGGAATGATAAGAGACTATTTCCAAGTCAAAATCAGCTACTTTTTCTAGCTGTGTATAAAAAAAATGTATATAATGATTTTTTTAATAAATATATAACTCCCTTAATGAGCATTACTTTATCTCTGCCTGGAGTTATTCCCAGCATTAAGCATGTCTGCCATACAGTAAATTAAGATATACCTTTAGTGAGCAAAAGCAGTGACATAGATGGGGCATTTGTTTATAATGACCTACTCTTGCTTCAGTTAACTAATTGATATTGCTGTAGATTGCAAATAATCTATAAAGGGATTAGTCTTCTCTCCCTACTTCAGTAAGCACTGATACAAGCCAATCTCTTTAGTTTTCTGTACTTTTTTTGTCAGGAAAATTGTCAAAAATTTCTAGTTAATATTATATAGTCTATCTAACCAGCAAGTAGAGCATTGGACATTTTTCATATGTTCTACTTTGTCTCTTTGTCTTGTTTTGTTTTTTTAAAGCCTGTTCCTTCACTGCTTAATAGCTCAAGCTGCTATTTACACATTCAACATGCTACTCAGGGAACCCTTTACCATATATTAAATGTTAATTCATATATATAAAGGGGAAAAGCATGAACAGAGAAGTCAAGCGAGCAGCACATCAACACACTTTAGGCATCATACGGCTTTCAATATTCCCAAAACTAAATTTATTTTAATTTTAGGAATATTGAGAGTGCTATGTTTCTTTAAATATTGTTCCTTATAACAGTTCACTTGTTACTGGGGTTTGTTCTATGTAGCTGCTGAGTTATGGACTACTGTCACAGCTGCCGACAAGGCTGCTATAGAGCCTGGGGCTTAGGAGGGCTCAGTCAGGTCCAGAAGATATGAGCTGTCTCTTGAAGTTTGTCCACTATCCGCATCCATTGTTTCATTAATTGCATGCAGTGCATCACAGTCACCAGTGCTTGTGCTTCTCAAGTATTCTCATGGTCAGTGCATGCCAGGACTAACAGGTGTGGAGTAATCTCTAGTTTCTGCTCTGATGTGATTAGTCAGAACCAGCAAGTGCTGTGGGAGGAAGTAGTGCAGCGAGCCATGATCACATCAAAGTTATTATTTACTTGTTGCCAGTTGTCAATAATAATGCTGGAGACAGTGGGGGGGGGGGGGGCAGGGGGTTTGTGCACAATGCACACTAGCACCAACAGTGAATGTGGGGTCTTGCAATCATTAACACCACCACCAATTTAGCTAGGTAAGGGGGGTTATAATTACACAGTGTAATTACAACCCCCCCCCCCCACTTTTCCCTTTCCCCAGCTTCATTGTTGCGGTGTAATTAAACCCTCCTTTCCCCAGCTTCATTATAAAAAAAAAAAAACCCTTCAAAATGTATTTTTTTTTTTACTTTTTTAGTCATTTCAGCAGTAATGTACATCCAGAGAAGCAAAAATAAATTTTGATTTCAGACTGATGTCAGCTACAGTGGCTGATACAATTGGAAAAAAGCCAATAATATGGGCCATAATGCAAAATTAGAAGTCTGCTCATCATTGTAACCTTATGGAGACCACTGGGAAACTAAAACGTCAAGGATTGTCAACCTCTGTCCTCACATTACTAGTGAAAACTGAGCATTTACTGACAGGAGCTTAACTAGAAATCACAGGGCCCCAAAACAAAATGTTTGTGGGGCCCCCTTCCTAAGCAAATTTAAAAAAAGTCATTGCACTACACCCAAAAACATTGCTTGCCTACTGATATTTCTAATAAACCTCAAAGGAAATACTGACATTATATTTTCTGCACACAGTTTCTAATAAATCTATTAAATACTATTTTGAATCCTTTTTCTAAGCAGTCATGTGAATGCAAAGCTTTGGTGAGTGCATCTGTCTGTGGAAGGTCTATGCATTAATGTGATCAATAGCAAAAAGGTCCAAAAAGGTATCTCCATTGAGATTTATTAGAAACTGTATGCAGCAAATATAAGTGAGGAGACAACATTTGAAGAATGACTGTTCACATAGTTTAGGTGCAGCTGTGCTCTCTACAATCTTCCAATTTTATGCAAATGAAAATCCTATTTGTTTCATTTGCTTTGCGCATGTGTAGGTATTTTAAGAAAATACAGTGTCATCATATCTACTAAGCTAGGATAACATTTAGTTTTCTGAGAGAAAATTCTATACTCCTTTAGTGAGAGCTAGGGCATGTTCCAACAGTGTGCAGAGCTCACCCTGAAAACAGGGACCCCATCATTCAAATAAACACCCCATCATTCAGATCCCCTGATTGAGTGTCTCTTAATAAATAAGAAAATCTAGATTGTTCTTTAGATTACAATCAGATAAGTAAAGCAGTATACATTGGAAAACACAAGTGAAGGAGGGAGTTTTTTTTTTTCTCTTTTTATTCCTGTGCATAGTTTGAATAAGTTATAAAACATTCAATCCCTTCCACAGAGGCATGTTTGAATTACTTTTAACAAGCCCATGAATAAATATTGTTGGTGTTCAAAATTTGAATTTAACAATAAGCGGCACATCATGTGCCAGTGGTCACGAAAATGAACAGGCACAAAAGTTAGTTGTCACTCAAGGCCAGCTATTTATTTCTTGTTTTTATTTTTACACAGTTCAGTACTCTTTCAATAATCCTCATGATACAGAGGTTCTGTCTTCCTTTTTCTTTTTTAGACTTTCTAAAGAAATAGTTTCACATTACTGAAACTGTCTTGCAAAAGACTCATCTCTCATTTGAGAAAAGCCTAAAAAACCCACCAGACCAAAGATGTTGTGATGAATTATGTGACCAGGTAGTCAAAACAGCTCATCCACATCACTTGTCAGATTCCATTTTACGTCTTTCAGTTTCTATATCTCTTTTTGTCCTCCACTAGGATTGTAATGGGCTGGTACCCCAGCCAATATGTCAATACATGCTTCGCTACACACACAGAAAAGAAGACTGCTTTTGTTTGGACCTTGGCTGACTGGACGGTTTTATGCATCAGCAAGCAGAGGCTTCCCTCACAGTTGGAGCTGTGCAGTAATTGCCAGAACAAATTATACCAGGGCAGTCTGTTCTTTCTCCTTTAGTAAAGCAAGTAAAGAATGCGTGGAACTTAAAGACAACACCAATGTTGACTGCTTACAATGCAGCGTAGAAATAGATTTGATACAGTTAGAAAAGGATCAGGCTATGAACAAGGATACGCCATTTTCATGGATGCTAAAATGCTTTTAGCTTGCAATGTTTTGTAGACTGACAATGCACAAAAACAATTTACATCTTCCGATGTTGTGACACCAATTTCAAGACCTTGTTCACTTAATCCAAGCCATACATACTAAGCGTAAACTAATCAAATTCAAGTGTAGTGGTGCTCTTTGTACATCTGAGGCAGGAGAGCCTCTACTACAGCTGAGCGTGACTCAATTTAAGCCTTATGTGGGGTTTTTTCTTCACAAAACAACTTAAGTGGCTGAACTTCATTAAAACTGTAATCTAACCTTCATGGACATTGTAATCCATGTTTGTCTGATTCAACTGAACATATTTTAGAATTATTCATTATATTCTCCATTCATAATAAATAGATACATTAAATGGTCAATGAAGTGTATGAACAGCCAAATATTTTTTGTTTTATTTAGATATGGTAGGAAAACATTGTTAGTAAAATGTTTGCTGTCCATGTCCCAGTGGGGAGATTTCTGTTCCAGGGATGCAGAAAGAAGTAAAAAGGAATCTCTAAAAAGTGCTTGATTGTAAGCTCTATCGAGCAGGACCCTGTGATCCCTCCTGTATTGATTTGTATTGTAAGTGTACCGTCTGCCCTCATGTTGTAAAGTGCTGCATAAACTGTGGGTGCTATATAAATCCTGTATAATAATAATAATAATAATAATAAAGTGCGGGGAATTATTTTCTGAGGCAGTTGTCACTAAAACTGGTGCCCTTCACTAGAAGATTTATCCTCACGTCTTGTTCTGGTGACAACTCTAAAATTTTGGATCTCTCTTCACTCTCTGAGGTTGATTTACTAAAGGCAAATAGGTGCACGCTGCAGAGTTCAGCTGCACTCTGCAAGTTCATTTGCTCCAGAGCTTCACGTTGCAAAGAATACCCAATCACATGCAGGGAATAAAGAAAAAAAAACAGCAGGGAATAAAGAAAAAAAAACAGCAATCTTGCTTGCACATGATTGGATGATGGAAGTCAGCAGAGCCTCTGCTAAGTTAGTAAGTTCTGGAGCAACTGCTTTTGCAGAGTGCAACTGAACTTTGCAAAGTGCACAATCTATTGCCTTTAGTAAATCAACTCCTCTGCTTCATAATAGTGGTCATTGGAACAAAATACAGAGGATGCGCATCCCTTGGAGGAACACAGACAGTAATGCAAATATTATAAGTGTTCTAACCCCTCCATACTCTATCCAAAACTAAAAAGAAAGTTTCGACTATACAGTAAATACACTTTATATAGCATTTCCAGACAACAAGGGAAGTCATCCAGTGTGCTAATAATCCAGTTAATAGTGCGACTATGCTAAAAAAAAACTGTTTCAGTTCACTCAGTGTGGCTCAGTATGCCTTCATCTAAAATTGCGATTATTCATTACAGGCGGAATCCAGCAATCACTTCAAAGAGTAATTGATGATGTATTTCCTGAAGTCTGTGCTATGCTGTCCCTCTTGTATTGAATTATTTTGTAACTTTACTGTCTCTCTTTACAATGTAAAGTTCTGCGCAAACTGTTGGCACTATATAAATCCTGTATAATCATAATTTAAAAAAATAATGTAACTTCCTCTCAATGCTACCTTTATCATTGGTTTCATTTAACTCTTAAGGCATATTTTAATCTTGCTGTTAAATGGAAACATTTTTAGCACTTTTTTTTATCTGATTAATTGTTATTGTTAGTTCTACAGTTTGGTGGTGGTGGTGGTGGGGGCTTTACCATTATTGCCCCTGGGGAGCTTACAATCTAATGTCATTGTTGTATCTACAAGTGAAATTGATGGATTTTAGGTCCAATTTTCATGGAATAGGAACAGTTACGTCTAAGTTTTTGCACTGGGAAACAAAGACTGAGCACCCAGCCAACCTAGGAAATATTAGAACCTCAGCTATGACTGAATTCTGAATCCCAGTGCTACAATTTACAGGAATAGTCTCTTCTTTATGAAAGATGCACACATTGACAGATATTCAGTTACTGCAATAACCCACCGTTATCCAACTGAATTCAGATGCTTAGCACTGTAGTAATGGCTTTTCATGCAATTTCCCTCATCACATTACTTTAATTAAACATTACTGAGAGAAGTTGAGAATCACTAGTGATACATTTATTACAAAGTATAGAATGTTATGCTGCTGTGTCACAAGTGGTAATAAGCAAAAAAGCCCATACAAGAATCTTAATAACACGTTTCAGTTATTTTTAAATGTAATGCTAATCTATAGTGTGTGTGATTTAGACTTGTATGGGTTAGGGGCATAGCCTATGGTTTCCTCTTTGTCCAACATTTGACTAATACACTAATGCAAGCAGCATACTGGTGGGCACTAGCGCAGAAGATACCTACAAACCAGGCCCAGCAATTTATGGTCTCCTCTCAAATCTGAGGCTTATGTAAGGACCAATTGACTGCGCCATGTACACATGGATACAACAAACCATCTTTTCTACACTTACCATAAAACGTTTGGTGATTTATTGCCAAAAATGCCATCTAGGTACAATGTTTACCACACAAGCTAGTTTAAAGTAGAAAGAACTAACAGAATACCTTTTAGCTTGCTAAAGCAACATGTAAGACCCAATTAAGCCAAAGCACATCCCAAAGGTCCACCAAGATCACCCAGTGATTCCAACCCTGCTGGGTGCTAGATTGGAGTGCAGGGGCTTATCTTGTCCAATTTACAACTGCAAAAGAAGAAAGAAGCAAGCACACATCTGGAAGCCGCTCAGCTTCCTGGTATGCACTTCTATTTTTTCTTTTTTCACACTAAGGCACCATGTTGCATAAACAATAACTATATTTGCTTTTACATTTTTTTAATTATTTCTTGCATTTCATAGCTGTTGATCGCTTTCTGACTCTTTGCAGCCACTTTCTATCTCCATGCATGCACTATAGCAATGGTTGCATGGCATATCTAATGTCATAACATTAGGCAATTAATGTGTAATGTGTGTTGAGACAGCAACTTGTATTCTTTTATCAGCAGTCTGTGTGACAAGATGACAAAGCAAGAGCATAACTGAAGGGTTAGAGCATTGTCACCTCATAATAGAAAGTACAAGGAAATACATTTATGTCTGAATCACTAGGTATTATTTTATTGAAAGCCGAGGATTTAAAACATTTTGAAAATTACTTTTCCCTTTCCAACTTCCCCATGCAGACCCCCACACCCCCTTTGCAGTCAAACCTCTTCTTTGTAAGGTACCCTCCCAATGTTAAGGGCAAGCCCCCACCTATGCATGCCCGGATAAGGGTATTTTATGATTTTTGGGGGGAGAAACACCGTACAGTGTTATTTTTTCTCTTAAAGCGGGGGTCCACCTATCTATCGTTTTTTTTTTTTGGAGTTCATTCACAAACTTTTCTTCTCATGATTATCTACTCACATGTTCTGTATAATAAGTCCACCTGTGTCCGATTTCGTTGTAAAGAATAACTTATAAAATTCACTGAAGGCGGTTTCCATCTTCATTGTGGGCATTTGAAACCCACAAGCATGTATTTCCTGCATGCGGTGAATGCTGTGCTCCCAGCATTCACGAGATGTTGTGATGACGCTGTTGCACAATGCATGCTGGGAAGCCTGAGACTAGCTCCCAGGGGACTGTGGGAGGTCTGGGAGAGGCTAGAAACACACCTACTCCCATGGGAGGAAAACCAGGAAGTGCTAAGAAGATTAGAAAAAAAAGGTAATTACGGCTTTTTAAATTTTTTTACACAGCATGTCAGCATCTAGGCAAGGAAGAGAATGCATAGAGATAATGTTCAAAATTTGGGTGGAACCCCGCTTTAAAGCACAACATTAAATAAATCAGTGTTGGGTACCTATAAAGATTTATAAAAGACCCTGTAGGTATGCAGTCTGGCTAGCAAGCACAGGAGGGGTTGGGTGATTAGCATGTGCTGAACCATGCACCAGCATTTGAAAGGTATCTTGTAAGGGGGATGGTGAAAGCTCCCTCATTACAAGGCACCTTGTCCCCATGTTGATGGGGACAAGGGCCTAATCTCCGCCTATTTAGTCAATGACATTACCCAGGGATCCTCAACCCATTTGTTTACAAGCAAGCTGGTGGGGGTTTATAATTTGGAGATGGCAATGCTAGTGCTGCTAAATGACAGATCCCTGGCCACTTCTTGAAAAAAAATGCAAATAAAAAGTTAAAGGAGCACTTCCTACCGACTTAAGGAATCCTCAAAGCATATTATTTAAAGGATACTGTATGTGTATTTTTAATGTTGCCCTTTAAGCTCTGTAAGCCACAATAAAAGATTATCTCCTAGCAGTATTACTAAATCTTTTTTTTTTTTTTTTTTTTTTTTTTCATTGGTGCCTGTTCTGTGTGGCAATGCCCAAATAAACCAAACAAAAGTATGCAACACTGGCCTTGAAAAAGTAAAAAAATAAAAATAAAAACAATAATAATAATAATAACAAGATTCTGGTTCCATAGACTTTGATGGAGTACAGAGCTATGTTCTGGTTTAGGCTTATGTTTGGATTATGTGACCCCTTAAACTCAAGATGGTCCACTACAGCTTTATTTAGTACTGTCCTTCCAGGAAGCCTTTCAGGTCACCTCCTTCCACCTTCAAATGGAACTCTTATACACCACTACTTTACAATTCCTCCAATGTCATATTGGTTATACCAGGGAACGAACCACAGGAGAGAAGGGCCATATTGCAGTGATTATTAAAAATTTAATAAAATATACAAAGAGCACACCTACATTCAAATGTTCTTTAACCACCTCAATACCACACCTAGCCGAAAGACGGCTCTCTTGTTCTAGATGGGCGCCCCTGGGGTGTGCGTCGGGCCTTTGGATACAGCTGATCACAGAATGTGGTAAAAGGCCAATCAAAGCTCATCAGTGTAACCTATCAGTGACCATCAATGCCAACTCATCAGTGCAGTCTCAGTGCCACCTTATCAGTGCCCATCAGTACAGCTTATCAGTGCCCATCAGTGATGTCTCATCAGCACCACCTTATCAGTGCCACCTCATCAATGCAGCCTCATCAGTGCCCACCAGTGCACATTAGTGCAGCATCATCAGTGCACATCAGTACAACCTCACCAGTGCCCATTATTGCAGCCTCATCGGTGCACATCAGTGCAGCTTTAGCTTTAGCATCAGTGCAGCCTTATCAGTGCCCATCAGTGCAACCTCATCAATGTCCATCAGTGCAGTCTTATCAGTGCACATCAGTGAAGAAGAAAAAATACTTATTTGCAAAATTTTACAACAAAAGCTAAGAAAAACATTTTTTATCCAAATTTTCGGTCTTTGTTTAGCAAAAAATAAAAAAAAACAGTGGTGAATAAATACCACCAAAAAAAGTTCTATCTATCTCAGAAAAATAATACAAATTTAATTTGGGTACAGTTTTGAATGACCACGCAATTGCCATTCAAAGTGCGATTGCACTGTAAGCTGAAAATTGGCCTGGGCAGGAAGGGGGTGAAAGTGCCCAGTATTGAAGGGGTTAAATGCCATAGTCAAATATGGTTTTACTGTCCAAAATGGCTCCTTCTGCCCACATTTCCTGATACTTTCATCAAGCACTCCACACACCAGAAGTAATGCTAATTGGATGTGATGTCATGGTCAATAGCCCTGACCAATGCATTTCGTCACTGTTTGATAAATGTTCACTTTATTCTTTTTTATATAGATTTCTTGTAGCATTTTTTTGTTACATTTTCTTTGGTTAAAATTTGGTCAGGATAATACTTGCTGGTGATAACCTGACTGTACATATATTTAGTGTAGCACCTATTATTTTAATTTAAAGTGGCTGTAAAGCCACTTGTAATATCTCCAATTCCCTCTGTTAGATAATGCAATGTTCCCCAGTGAGTGTGTGATTTAAAAAAATAAAATCCACTGTGCATCTTTTTCCATAGCGCTGATCCCCGCTCACATGCCCGCCAGGCTCTCTCCTCTCCCAGGCTGACATCTACAGTGGTAGGGGCCGAGAACTCTCGCTGACATCAGCCGGGAGCAGGAGAATAGAGGGGGAGAGAGAACCGGGTGGTCACGTGATCGGCGAACGACGCTATGGAATAAGGTACACAGTGGCTTTTTAAAAAAAAATCACACACACACTGGAGATTGGAGAGGTTTTACACTGTTATTCTATCATAAGGAGGGGAGGATCGGGGAGCTGACAGGCAAGGAGGGAGGGGGGAGAGGACAGAGGAGAGCTGCGAATGATGGAGGCATGTAAACTGACCACAATGTCAGGGCTCAGCAGCCATGTTAGACCATGGTTAGTTTACAGGGGGAGGGCAGAACCAGGCAGGATCAGCCAGGTATTTCAGGTAATACGGGGGGCCAAATTACACAGCACAAGCACTGTGTTGTATAACATTCATTAAAGGGACAGGATCTATTTTTCTTTCTTAGGGTTACAAAGACTTTAAGGTATAAGAAGCTATTGTCAGCGGTAGTACTTTGATCTCTGTTAGCGGCAATACATACTTATAAGTGTTACACCCAATACTTAACATGCATACACTTAACATGGAAAATTATATTTGATAATTACTCTGCTTTAATTAGTTTCTGTTCTGCCTATCAAATATTACATTTGGCAGAAAGGTGAAATTGTACTTTATTTATAACTTCTAGTTTGTTAGTTGGTAATTTTACCCCAAGCAGGATGTGAAAACGTATATTTTTTATACCCCCAAGAAAAACATAATATTTTTATTTTCATATACTATATAATATCCTCACATCCTGACTTTATTTAATAATAATATTTATTTGCATTATATCTATTTTATTTATAACCTAAAATAACTTTTCCAGTTATAACAAGTTGGTCACATTGACTGCATTGTTTGTTACTGTAAAATTTATATGTGGATGTTATATAAACCTACCTTCTGAAACAAACATCTGGAAGGGTGCATGCCCTCAACCACCCAATGTTTTCTTACAGTATTTTGTCTGTTATGAACTATTGTAACAGGATTTGCATGATTACTTTTTCTTTCAGGTACCCTGTCAAAATTTATAAGCATTTGTAGTACAAGTATATGGAATATTTTTCTTTTTATTTAATCTTTTGCAAGATATGTCAACTTCAGCACGCTGGTGCCCACAGGGATTTTGGTTTCTGCTTCGAACATCACATACCAGTTACTTCTGCTTTTATCAACCCCCCAAAGCAAAGTGTATAACATTTGTTTAATTTAACCCTGCAGTAGTCAGTAAATCTACCAGGCACTTATTAGAAGCTAGTTCCAGATAATGAACTTAAGTCATTAGGAGGTCTATCATTTAACCATAAAGAGTCAGCAATACGTTAATGTTATTATAATAAATGATTTCCTGAACTATTTGTTTGTTTTAATATAATTGAAATTAGTAGTACAAAACATTATTTATGATATTGCCTAATTAGTAGTAATTACTATTACAAGGAAATAGCAAATCTAAACTACACAGTGTAATGTCATCACATTGCTTAGTTTTGTTAAACCACCTGACAGAATCAGTGGAGTCCCTCAAAATATCTGTACTCCTGGTATGTGTGGAAGGGAGCACATCTCCCTTCATCCTATGTGATAGTGCAACTTATTGCCTGGCTCAGTCATTGATATAGGAACTGTTTGTGTTGAGGGCAGGGCCTAAGCCTATGCCCAAAGGGACTTTTAAAAAGTTTGCTTTTGCATTAAAACTCCATTCTGGTGGGACTGTCGTAATGTAAATGGGTTGTTATGTTATAGATTGGCACTTTATGATTCCTAACACAATTTCCAAAACACGCCTGGGTTCCTTATAAATAATGCATACCACACAAGAGCTGATCCTCAATAAGTTCATACTTGTAATGCTGTCAATTTAGACCATCTTTTCCAAAATACGCGTGACAGGGTCAGAGTGTTTCCATTTAATTCCAGAGTGAAATGATGCAGTAATTAGTAGCTCAGTTTGACATTTACGGGGTCATTTTCAATTAAAAAACACTTACAGTATATGTTCTCATCTGACTTCATCCTAAGTCATGGCATGAGCACACAAATATGTCCCTGCAGCTTTTGTAGGTATGCTTTTCTTAAATTTGACGAAACACATTACCATCCATGAAATGTCCAAATGCTAATCTATATCCAGAGCCCTTTGTATCAAATACATTTATAGAGAAAGTGCCTTTTATTTGTGCTGTAGCTAAGAGTGTCTCTATATCTGCCTGGTTTGCATGTTCTCCCTGTACCTGCGTGGGTTTCCTCCTGGTACTTCAGTTTCCTCCCACAAAACATGCTGGTAGGTTAATCAGATCCTGTCTAAATTGGCCCTAGTATGTATGAATGTGAGTTAGGGACCTTAGGTTGTAAATTCCTTGAGGGCAGGGACTGATGTGAATGTACACCGTATATGTAAAGCACTGTGTAAATTGTCGGTGCTATATAAGTACCTGAAATAAATAAAAATAAACGTTATATATATATATATATATATATATATATATATATATATATATATATATATACAGTATCTCACAAAAGTGAGTACACCTCTCACATTTTTGTAAATATTTTCTTATATCTTTTCATGTGACAACACTGAAGAAATTACACTTTGCTGTCCCCTCAAAATAACTCAACACACCTCTGTGGGTTTTGAGAAGGTCCTGTCCACACCCAAGCCCAGCCCCCCCCCAGACTGGGGATATCCCTCAAAAGCCTAACGCTCGATCTCCAACTTCCACCTGAACTCTCCTCCCCAGCTGGGCTGACCAAGAGTATTTGAGGGGGCCTGCTGGGGATTTGTCAGGGCCCTCAGAATACTCCAGGCAGCTCCACCTTACTTTCCCTCCCATCTTTCTATGAGGTTCCAGTACATTCTAGAAATAGGGGGGAGGTCTCAGTGATGCTGCCTGTGAGTCATCCAGCTCTCCCCAGATCTCTGGCCAACTCAGGAAAAAACACAGACAGGCTTGGCTGCCAGCCAAAAATACATAGTTCCAGTTATAACAAGCCAAAACCACATAGTAATTTAACAAACATAAAAACGCATTTCAACGCATGTTAACTTGTGTTAAAACATGCATAAAAATGCACGTTAATGCACATCAATTGAAGGCAATCCACATCTATATTTAAAGCATTTTAATGCATGTTTATGTGTGAACAAGCCCTTGAACTATTGCACTACCAAGCACCAGTGCAGTATGTATATGCTAATTTCTCTATTGTTTGAATGTTCTAGGGTAATTGCTTTAGGCTATTTTCTCTAAGGATCTAATGTTACAGAATGTTACATTTGCTCAGAGAAAGGCAACTTAACCCCATTCCAACCACCTGGCACATATGTGCCATAGCAAAAAGGTGGGCTTTAATGCCTACACACCACAGATATGATCACTGCGCGCTCTCAGCACTGAGATTGAGCTCTCAGTCAATGTTGCAGATCGGTATCCAATGAGACCGGCTTCCTATCATGAAACCACTGTGACAGTGGTCACATGATTACTGATCCTCCCAACTCCCGGGCATTCAGAACTATTTAAAGGTACGCTGAGGAAGGCAGGAAAATGTTAAATATCAGAAAATCACATTTTGCACACATTATAAGCATTAAGGGTATTATTCACAACTTTTGGGCAAATACTAATACATTAGCACAGCAATTATTTCTTAAACAGACCCCCATAAGGATTTCAGTTGGTATACTGTTTAAAAAACTGCCCTCTTTGCATTTTTATGTAATATATTTTTTTAATACTAAAGTTGTATTAGACAATTACAGTGTTAAACAACACTGCTAATTGAAGACTGCAGTGGCTTCTGCAAGCTGAAGCAAATATTTTGTGAATAGAGCCTTCAAACTTGTATGTGATAGCTGACATGGAGATCACATGGTCTGGAACCACTCCGATAGCCCAGTTTAACAGCTAACAGCCGTGCACATTACTAGCTGGTAGCTGTAAAATGTAAGAAGGTTATTAACATATCCACAGCATGGGGCATAATACTGTATATAGAATGCAGGGTTGAGGAGCAATTCTAGGCAACACCATCCCAGGTTATCCTAAATATGGCATTAGTAGCATTTAGTGGTAATAGGCATCTAAGGGATGCTGTCCCTTTAATAAAGGAGAATAAGGCATTCAGCATGAACCAATTAAAACCCTGAGAATATTCTGGAAAGGCAGGATAGGCTATATAAGGCCATCTGGAAAGGGGCTTGCCCTCTTTTCCGGTGGCCAGAGAAAGAAGGTAAAAGCCCCCTCCCTCCTGCCCCAGTCGTGAGCATTGTTATGTGGTAGGGTCACCCTAGATTCCTAAGGGGGACAGATTATTTCTATGTAAATATGTGGTACTACTGCTTGAGTTCTGAAAACTGAACAGAAAAAAATGTTATTTTGTTGAATTTATGCTGTTATGCGTTCATAATAAAAGAGTTACAAAGGATATTATTGTTTAAACAAGAAAAGTTTTATTTAATTTGGTTGTATCTGGGGAAGGTATATGGTAGGGTGGGTGTGGCCTGCAATCTCATGCAACTGGTGAGCTACTAATATTATTGAGTAAACGCTGAAACTGTGCTAAAATCATGTTCTGTAATTATATTTTTAGACTGCATCGAACAGCAACTTCTGAGGCAAATTAATCTAACTGGTAACTGTGAGAAGCATTTTAATATTCACTTTTTTTTTTTTACATTTGGCTTACTTGCTGTAGTTACTGTTTTTTTTCAGATTCTATGGAAAGTACACCACAATTTTGTAATGTACTCAAATATACAATTTTTTTTAAAGATTATTAGAAGGGAGGGGGCATATGGAGTTATACATAGAGGCTGATTCACTAGGGGAGTTTAGAATCTTCACACAATAAATTGTGTGAATATTAATTTCTATTATCCAGTCATGTAAACCACTATCTAATCATGTAAAAAACAAAGAAGATTATCAAATCCTTTAGTAACTCCGCCCAAAAAATGCTTTCACAAATGAAATGTGAAAATAGTGATCAACAGTTTATTTGATTTGTATTCAAGATAACAGTTCTTTTCCACTTTAATTTCGACCCCACTATTTTCTGAGGAGTCCAATAGCTTTGGTTCTTGAGGGTTTGTTTTATATTTACCCCATCTAGTGGTAAAAAGGAGCACTGCTCCTGTATAAAACATGGCAGTGGCCAGATTTAAGCTAAGACACCTATTTGAAGCGTGATGTCCTATTGTCTAATATGCACGATGAGAGAGCGAGAAGACAATTTTACTAAAATCTCTAACATTAATCAAGGAGTAATTGCTTCAGTCTCTTAACCCTGCCATTATGAGGCAATGTGGGGAAACTCTAAAGAAGGATGAGGCTTGTGATACAGTAGACAATGAGCGCTGCTGAACAAGGAAGCAGATTTTGTTAGCGATTGCAATTTTATAGCAAATTTCTCTACAAAATATCCTTGTTGAAAATTTTACTATAGAAAAAGGCCAGCAACGTGCTGCTCCTTTTTATTCTTTAATCTTTATTAGTTACATAGCATGGATGCAGTACAGAAATGCTAAATAGGGTTTCAGCTATTGCAGCCTTCCTCATAGCAATTTATGTATACGTTTATAAATTTTCTAGCTACTTGGCCTCATTTCACCTGTTTATCTGTCCTGAGGCTACGGCTGGTACTGTTAATTATTTTGTGGGAGTATTACTACTGACATTAGAGAAACGACTTAGCGACCCATCCACTGGTTTGTTTCACATAGTAAACAAGCCGGTGCCTAGCCCAGCTGATATCACTGATTAAATATGATCATGACATCAGGCAGCATCACTGGCCAGGCTTTCATTGAATAGTTAGCCCAGGAGCTGTTAGTTGTGTCAAGAGTCCAACGGGAGCAGGACTGTGGTGCATGTGTTGCCATGTTTTTGTCATCTAGTTGTCGCTGGTCATGGCTGAGGATGGATCTCCTGTAACACTGTGCATTGTTACTGTGAATGCAGATTTTTATTTAACCACAGGATGGCAATGTTTAGCATTACTTCTCATAACAGCCTTAATACAAGTGTACAGACACCACTGGGATTTGTATGCTGAAAGCAGAATTATTCCTCATAGTGAAGGAGAAACTAAACTAAAAGTCTGGAGGCAATCACCAGGGGCAGAAGCAGATAAAATCAACAGCCTGGGAACACGGAGGGGAGTTGGAGAGAGAATTTGTTGATGTAAGGAGTATGTGTGTGAGAGCTGTGTTGAGCTATGTGGGCCTGGCCTGGACCGCTGAGAAGTCACAGCAAGCACTATATAAGCTGAGCATTGAGTGGAAGAAGCAGACTTGTAGAGACTTGTTCCCTGCAGAAGGGGGAAGCCACCACCAGCACAGCCGCATCTCAAAGGGATGCACTTATTGCTTTGCTAATCATTATCCAAGGACTGTGTAAGAGGGTTCCTAACCCACTTATCAACATTCAGTTACAAAAAGTTGCTGGCATTAAGGTTCTTCAAGTTTAAAGACACTCTTCAGAATAGGCTTTTTACTAGCAACACATGTCCAGGGCAGGACTTAGGGTGGTGGGGGCCCCTGGGCTTGAGTCACTTTCGGGTCCTACCCTTCTATACATATGCACAGCTCTATAAAACAGAAATAGAAAAGGACAAGGTGCGCCATACTCAGTGCAGTATTAAAGAACTTCTGTTTAATTGGACAAGACAAAACAGCCAAATGGCTACTCACAAAAGTAGATAGTATATAAGTGTTTAAGTGGGGGATACTGTACTGGTATTCGTCCTGGGTCCACGATTAATAAAAGCAATAAAAATGGATAAAATGATAATTACCCTATTTATCAGCATATAACACGCGCCCCAAGTTTAGGAGGGAATTTTAAGGAAAAAAACTTTTAGGAGGGAAGTTTAAGGAAAAAAACTTACATTTAAATGCCCATCAATGCAGCCTTATCAGTGTCCATCTGCAGCCTTGTCAGTGTCATTGCAGCCTTGTCAGTGTCAGTGTAGCCTTGCCCCAGTGTCATTTGTAGACTTGTCAGTGTAGCCTTGCTCCAGTGTCATTGCTGCCTTCTCATTGCAGCCTTTCAATTTATGTATACGTTTATAAATTTTCTAGCTACTTGG
Organism: Aquarana catesbeiana; assembly: GCF_042186555.1. Lineage (NCBI taxonomy): Eukaryota > Metazoa > Chordata > Amphibia > Anura > Ranidae > Aquarana > Aquarana catesbeiana. The sequence goes on along the minus strand of NC_133328.1, from coordinate 361,825,068 downwards.
CCTCATTTCACCTGTTTATCTGTCCTGAAGCTACGGCTGGTACTGTTAATTATTTTGTGGGAGTATTACTACTGACATTAGAGAAACGACTTAGCGACCCATCCACTGGTTTGTTTCACATAGTAAACAAGCCGGTGCCTAGCCCAGCTGATGTCACTGATTAAATATGATCATGATATCAGGCAGCATCACTGGCCAGGCTTTCATTGAATAGTTAGCCCAGGAGCTGTTAGTTGTGTCAAGAGTCCATCGGGAGCAGGACTGTGGTGCATGTGTTGCCATGTTTTTGTCATCTAGTTGTCGCTGGTCATGGCTGAGGATGGATCTCCTGTAACACTGTGCATTGTTACTGTGAATGCAGATTTTTATTTAACCACAGGATGGCAATGTTTAGCATTACTTCTCATAACAGCCTTAATACAAGTGTACAGACACCACTGGGATTTGTATGCTGAAAGCAGAATTATTCCTCATAGTGAAGGAGAAACTAAACTAAAAGTCTGGAGGCAATCACCAGGGGCAGAAGCAGATAAAATCAACAGCCTGGGAACACGGAGGGGAGTTGGAGAGAGAATTTGTTGATGTAAGGAGTATGTGTGTGAGAGCTGTGTTGAGCTATGTGGGCCTGGCCTGGACCGCTGAGAAGTCACAGCAAGCACTATATAAGCTGAGCATTGAGTGGAAGAAGCAGACTTGTAGAGACTTGTTCCCTGCAGAAGGGGGAAGCCACCACCAGCACAGCCGCATCTCAAAGGGATGCACTTATTGCTTTGCTAATCATTATCCAAGGACTGTGTAAGAGGGTTCCTAACCCACTTATCAACATTCAGTTACAAAAAGTTGCTGGCATTAAGGTTCTTCAAGTTTAAAGACACTCTTCAGAATAGGCTTTTTACTAGCAACACATGTCCAGGGCAGGACTTAGGGTGGTGGGGGCCCCTGGGCTTGAGTCACTTTCGGGCCCTACCCTTCTATACATATGCACAGCTCTATAAAACAGAAATAGAAAAGGACAAGGTGCGCCATACTCAGTGCAGTATTAAAGAACTTCTGTTTAATTGGACAAGACAAAACAGCCAAATGGCTACTCACAAAAGTAGATAATATATAAGTGTTTAAGTGGGGGATACTGTACTGGTATTCGTCCTGGGTCCACGATTAATAAAAGCAATAAAAATGGATAAAATGATAATTACCCTATTTATCAGCATATAACACGCGCCCCAAGTTTAGGAGGGAATTTTAAGGAAAAAAACTTTTAGGAGGGAAGTTTAAGGAAAAAAACTTACATTTAAATGCCCATCAATGCAGCCTTATCAGTGTCCATCTGCAGCCTTGTCAGTGTCATTGCAGCCTTGTCAGTGTCAGTGTAGCCTTGCCCCAGTGTCATTTGTAGACTTGTCAGTGTAGCCTTGCTCCAGTGTCATTGCTGCCTTCTCATTGCAGCCTTTCAGTTTAAAAATGGCGCCGCAGAGATACAGAGCCGGCTCTCGGTGGTTTTCGGCTGCTCTCGGCCGCTCTCGGCAGCTATCAGCTGCTCTCAGCCGCTCTCGGTGGCTTTCTCTTCTTGGGTCCCTTGCCGGCACTCCTGGCTCCTCCCATCTGCTAAGTGCCTTCAAAGAAAGTGACTTTCAATGGAGGCACTTGTGTGTGTTTGCTCCCAAGCCTCTATTGACACTGATAGTTGGACTTGGTCCTGCCCTGTCCAAGCCAACTGTTCCTGCTGCTTCATCAAAGCTTGAGAGACCAGGAAGTGTGGGGAGAGAAGAGCTGCTGATGGGCACAGCGCTGGAACGAATGAGGGCTCAGGTACAGTAAGCAAATGGGGGTGGGGATTAGGGGGGAATTGATGCCTAAACTTTTTTTACCTTAATGCAAGGAATGCATTAAGCTAAAAAATATTTAGGCTTTTTTTCAACCAGTTTATTATTCTGGCCAATGGAATGAATGAATGCCCAAGTGCTAAATGTGTTTGCAAAATACTGTTTTAGGCATAACTGGCTCATCAGGGATACAATGATGGTTATTCTCAGCCTAATACCGCCTCTTTTTTAGGACATCAGGGAAATGGTTGGAGAGGGGGCAGAACGTCGACACCTGTTTATTTGTCCCCCACACAACCGAGGAAGAGGGAGGGGAGGACCACCTCAGAACTCATACAAAGAGAATGTACCATTCCAAAAAGACAGAGAGGATGTAGGGCAGGGAGATGTAAACAACACAAAAAAGAGAAGGAGGGACACTTGAATGAGGGGATATATAATCAGAGTAGTGTTACAATAAATCACAAGGAATTAAACATACTCAATTTGGGGCTTAAATGTGCCCCAAAGAAACCTTTTAATAAGTTTAGGGCGTACATAGATACACACAAGTATGTGCACAACTTAAATATGAAAAAATTTTTCCTTAGTCATCCTGCATTGCCTATCAATCGATCAGCTGTGCTATCTGACCAGATTGATAATGGATTACGTAATGGATCCATTTTTAATCCTCAAAATAATTATAACCAACATATAGAGTTATTTAAGAATTTAGTTTTAAAAGATATGGAGGGGTTACAATTAAAGAAAGAGATTAACCCTGAATATATTAGAGAAGGTATTAAATCATTGAAGGGAAGAAATAATGTTGTCATACGTCTGGCTGATAAGGGGGGGTGTGGTAATATTAGAGAAAACATTTTATCGCAATCAACTTATGGAAATGTTGAATGATAAGGAGATATACAAAAGGCTCCACAGTGACCCAATGGAATTAAATAGTAAACAACTAGCTGAACTGGTTGATTTAGGCTTTAAGATGAGAGCATTAAAAAAAAGGAAGAAAAGGTATTTGGTCCCAAGTGCATGCAGGATTCCGGTGATTTATACACTACCTAAAATCCATAAAAATGCAACAGCACCTCCGGCACAACCAATTGTGAATGGTATAGGCTCGGTCACCGCTACACTGGGTGAGCGTTTGGATAAATTCCTTCAACCCAGTGTACAGGTGACTAAGACCTATCTCAAAGACACTAAAGACCTTTTAAAGTCCCTTGAGGAAATTCAATTGGAGTTTGAGGAGTCAGTGTTTATGGTTACTGCAGATGTATCGTCACTATACACCATCATCCAACATGATGATGCGTTACTAGAACTGAATTAGGCTCTTAGTAAGCTATGACAAGAGATGACATTCCGCATAACCAGAAATGTTTTTTAGGTAAAGCCTTGGATTACTGTATTTCTCACAACGATTTTTGGTACCAGGTTTTTTTTTGCCCAGCGGGTAGGTGTTGCTATGGGAGCAAAATTTACTCCCAGCATCGCCAACCTTTTTATGGCTGAATGGGATGATAGATACATTTTCAATACCCATAGACCTAGACTATTGTTTTATTGTAGGTATATAGATGACCTAATACTCATCTGGGTAGGCCCTAAATATACTGTTGAGGCGTGTCTTATGGAGGCGGCACAGTGGTGTAGTGGATAGCACTTTCGCCTAGCAGTAAAAAGGGTAGTTGGTTCGAATCCCAACCATGACACTACCTGCCTGTAGTTTGCATGTTCTCCCTGTGCCTGCGTGGGTTTCCTCCCACACTCCAAAGACATGCTGGTAGGTTAATTGGATCCTGTCTAAATTGTCCCTAGTATGTATGAATATGAGTTAGGGACCTTAGATTGTAAGCTCCTTGAGGGTAGGGGCTGATGTGAATGTACAATGTATATGTAAAGCGCTGCGTAAATTGACGGCGCTATATAAGTAACTGAAATAAAATAAAAATAAAAAAATATTTGAACCAGAACAATAGTGATATTAAATTAGATTTTCAGATTAGTGACACCAGTATTCATTTTCTGGATGCCACTATTGAACGGTTGGGACCCAGGCTAGATACAAAAATCTACTTTAAGCCTACAGATAGGAACAGCTATTTATCTGTGAATAGTGGTCACCATCAAATATGTATTGGAAATATTCCTAAGGGACAAATAATGAGAGTCAAGCGTAATTGCAGTAAACATGAGGATTTTGTGTTACAAGCAGGTATTCTAAAAGATAAATTTGTCCAAAAAGGATATATTAGTGAAGTTTTAGACAGGACCATTTGTGAAATAGGTGCGATTCCTAGGAGCCAATGTCTTGTTGATAAGGTTTATAAGAACGACAGTCATCCACAACAATGGGGTTTTATTTCAGATTTTCATTGTCAGTATAGGGATGTAGAAGATAGCTTTAAAAGACACTGGCACATTTTATGTATGGATAGGCATTTAGGACCTCTATTGCCGGATCGACCTAAGTTTATATATGGGAAAGCACCTAATTTTGGTGACCAAGCAGTCAAAAAGATTTTGGACAACAAAAAATACATATAGATAAAAAAGTTTTTTTTTTCTCATGTAGAAGATGTATTGCCTGCAGGACAGTAAAAGTAAGTAACAGGGGCCATACACATTTTACCAATCTGGAGGGCAGATCCTTTGCAATAAAAGAATTTATCACATGTAAAACAACACATGTGGTATACCTATTATGGTGTCTGTGTGGCCTGTTTTATATAGGAAGGACCAGAAGACTACTTAGGATCCGTATAGCTGAACATCTAACTAACATTAGGAACAGGTTTATGAAGCATAGTGTGTGTGTCTTTGCACTTTAGAGAAAAACATAATAGGGACCCATCCTTATTGCAGTTCTGTGGTATAGACTGCATGTTCCCATCTTGGAGGGGCTCTAATAGAGTGAGGGATTTGTCCCAGAGGGAGACGAAATGGATATTTCCTAAGAAATGTCTTACACCATTTGGCTTAAATATAGAGTTGGATCTAAACTGCTTTATAAACAATTTTTAACCTGCGTAATGTATTAATTTATTTTGACTTTTCTTAATGTAGTGATTGTATTTAATTTATATACATTATTGATTTATATTGGTTTGCGTAATTTGGTCAAATGTATCTTAATTAGTTTGACTTCATTATTATCAATTATGTATGTAACAGATATATATTTTTTATTTTTAATATTATGAGGTTATATTTATTTATAATTCATTATTAAGTAGCTTTCATTGTAATGATGAATTCCTATTTCCTATACTCCTATTCCTGGGATTATGGGTTTTATTGAATTGTATTGTTACTTATGCAGTATATATGAGTGCATACATGGTGGATGCTAGATATATCATCTCCGCGGTGACACAGTGGGTTGGTAATTGAATCCGTGCTATTTGCATAAGTGGGAGAAGTTAAATGAGGTTGCTGTGCCGTACAGCCAATCCCAGGACGAAGTAGGTATGACGGAATGCATTGGGACGTGGCTGTACGGCAACCGGAAGTGACGATCATCGTACGGTAACCGGGAGTGATGATCATGCACCAACCTCCCGAGGAGGTTGTGTGAAATTTGAAGTTTTTTCTTATGCTCACTGCAAAGTTATATCTATGGCATCATAAGCTTAGTGCATTATGGGGTGTTCCGCGGAACTCGAATTTGCCGCAAACTCTGCATAATATTCTAAATTCAGCGAACGGGTGAACACCCAATGTTCGAGTCGAACTTACGTTCGACTCGAACTGTGGGCTCATCCCTGGACATCAGTGTGGTACAGATTTAGGTTCACTATCTTCTTACTTTATAGGTTTTCAGAATATCCCACAAACTTAACCCAGATACATTTGCTCATTCAGAACTCTATCTGTCCTGGTGACCACTGTCACTGAGACAGAAAGTGAGGGGATGAAAATTTGAAGAGGAAGATGTTAGGGGAAATCCCCAAAGGGGGACACCTGTTGCTATGACAGCTCCCTAAGATGAGAGAGCGGCGAAAAAGGGCCTCTAAGAATATTGACCCCAGGATTAAAGCTTGTTCTCAAAAACTGCTTAATTGTTATAAATGCTGGGACAAACACCTTTTTTCTTTTCTAAGGGATATTTTTTGCAGAGGAATACATTCTTTTTCTATTTGCATATAAAGATTTGGTGTATTAGTTTCTCACAAGATAGCAGAGAAAGTGATACAATGTTGTACATTGCAACAGTGAACCGCTGTAAATAGCCATTCCCTCACTTGAACTACAAGAACCACCAGATTTATATTCATGAAAACCATGACATACTGTAAGGTGTCGTTTCTGGTATTTGATACAAGTAAGCAATTCTTAAGGTCAAGTTTTAACCTTGTCTGATCTGTAGTCAGTACTCCTATAGGTGCCTTTTCCCCCTTTTTTCTCTTTACAAGTTTATCTATTTGTGAGGATTTAGTGAAAGCAGCCTTGGAGGAGCATTATATACAGGCATACCCCACTTTTAAGTACACAATGGGGTTTATTTACTAAAGCTGGAAAGCGCAAATTCAGGCTCACTTCTGCATAGAAACCAATGAGCTTCCAGGTTTTATTACCAAAGCTTAATTGAGCAACAAGAGGTTAGAAGCTCATTGGTTTCTATGCAGAAGTGAGCCTGATTTTGCACTTTCTAGCTTTAGTAAATAAACCCCATTGTGTACTTAAAAGTGGGGTATGCCTGTATTTACAGGGCATTGTCGATTTATTGTGGTGGACATGTGGCTTCCCAGTAAAAGATACATTTGTGGACATTGTTGTAACTGTAAGATGGGAATGAGAAAAAAAAAGGGGGAACATGTTTTAGGGCCTTCATGATTCTGTGGCAGCTGGCAGTTTTAAAGCTCCCTACATATGTCAGCTGTTACACTTATGGGGAACATGTGACCTGCCAACTGACCTTAACCTGTGAGCTAAACTCAAAGAATTTTCTGGAAGGGGTTTAAGCCCCTTGTCAGCTGACCTCAAGGAACCTTCTGGAAGGGGTTTAAGCCCCTATATAAGACCAGTTTTTCAGGCTCAGGGTCACCAGTTATCAAGACAGTTTTCCATTCGTTAGCTCCAGAGCTACAATATAAGCTATAATACTGAGCTGAGCTCATGGTGGAGTGTCTTGACAGGATGAACACCTTGATGCAGTAGCTTATAGAGAGAGCTGGAAAAGAAGAGGGCGAAGACTGGCTGCAGGAAAGGTCTCTCCCTAGGTCAGTCACCGAAACATCAGGATGTGGGTGAAGAACCTCTGGATTGGGAAGATCAACATCACCCGATGCTGAGAGAGGTCTGCTATGAAGCTCCCTGCATTGCAGCAGTGGTCCGGTGTCAGCAGCAGAACAGAAGTGCCCTATCAGTGAAGACTGACTCCAGGAAGAGGAAGATAAGGCAGAAGCTCCCCCACCAGAGAGGGGGATCTGTGGGCATACATTTGGCTGGAAGGAGAAAGCAACACCACACCTACTCCCCATCAGTGTCCAGAATAGACAGAGTAGTCTTTCCCTGCTGGCAGCCAGCCACAGGGGGTGGTGCCTCTGAAAACAGGAGAAGCACTCCTGGGTTCCCTATATGGGCAGATAGGCCCCACCTACTGGGTGTGAGATCACAGCATGAATCCAGAAATGCAATCAAAGCAAAGAAAGCTCCACCGCTCAGGTAGGTCTTGATCAACAGGTGGAAAAAATTGGTGTGAATCCTTCAGAGGTGAAGAGTCCCAGGTGCTGGCCAAATGCAAGGTAGAGCAGAAATGAACGAAGAGATCTGGATGCCGCACACGGGACAGGATAACAAGTGCCTTTATTATGAAAAGCTGGATCACAGAGTATACAGGACACTACAGCAGGAATGTACAGGGCTCAGCTAATGCGTTTCGCACTCATTACAAGTGCTTTTACATTCCTGCTGTAGTGTCCTGTATACTCTGTGATCCAGCTTTTCATAATAAAGGCACTTGTTATCCTGTCCGGTGTGCAGCATCCAGATCTCTTCGTTCACTTCTGTGAGATCACAGCAGTTAGCAAGGCAATAGGAAATGCTGCTTTCTCTTAAAGGTGCCCCACAGATTAACCCTCTAGATACCAGCCTGAAATCTAGGTCCTTCTGCAAAAGCAGATAATCAGATCCAAGGGGGCAGCAAGAAGAAGACTTCCTCTGTGCAAGCAATATCTGTAGCTGAAGAACCTTGTCAGATTCCTGTATTGTGCTCCCAGCCTGCTGTACAGCCTGATCTTCAGACAAGGGGTGAGTCTTTTCAACTTGAACTGCTTCCTTGTCTAACTTTATTGACAATTTTACATAATTAAATTGACAATTGCACAATGCTGTTTCTAATCCTAATTCTTATTTGTTTAACTCAGCGGTGACTGTTTGGTCACTGCCTATGCTGCCAAACACCTGTTGTAGTGCTGCCGCTTGTCCATCGAGAGACAAAAGGAAGATATTGTCTGGAGAGAGCACAATAATCTGGTAAACAAGAAGTACAAAGGCATGTCTAAAATAGGAAGTTCGTGGGAAGAACAAAGGGTTCAAAGTTCAAGAGCAACAAGGTTCAAGGCAAGATCATTCAAGGAATTGTCCAGGGAGCTGCCCAGGTGGCTTAGCAAGAAGAGACATCACCAGACACAGCAGAGGTTGCAGTTTCAGACCTGGGTCCTGAAAGTTTATTTCCTTGTTGGATAAATTTGAATTTTATGAAGACTACTTGTTATTAAATAAAATTAATTTTTAACCAATATTAAAGGGCTGTGGTGAATGTATATCTATTTTTGTGTCTGGATCTTTTATTCATTTGTTTTTTATACCTTGCTGCCTTCAGTTCCATTCACTTTGCAGAGCTTTTCTATTCTAATCTGTTGTATCTTCAGGGCAGGAAGTGAACATAAGTCTCTCCAGTGGGACACAGATTAGATCAGAGTAAGTCTAGGATATGTAGCATCCTTTTCTTTTTTTTTTTAGTACATTTTACACTGAAACCTCAAGCCAAACACCACCATGTTCTCAATGCCAAACATTAGTTTCAAACAAACAGCGTGCTAACTCTGTTGGAGCAGCTTTAGCAGGAACAATTAGACAGAAGAGTTAACGTATGTACTAATAATATTTTCCTATGAATTAAATATTTCGGCTATATGGGCTGCATTTATTTGCTTGGGTCATGAGCGTCATTACTTCCAAAGATACTGGAGATTGTAAAATGTCCCCCAATAAACAAAAACATAAAAATCTTTTGGTAATTTGACTAGCGTTTGAATAAAGCAAGCATCCCTGAAGCAAGCCTCTCTGGATCAGGGACTTATGTGCATGGTTCCATGCACTTTGCAATGCACACACGAATATGTCAGAGTTGTGTAAACATGGAAAATAAATAACTTACATTCTGGTAAACTATTGAAAAGTGTATAACAGTGATTTAATTAGCTATTTTTATATAAAATGATTTAAGGTCTATTTTTATTTTTATTAGCTTCTGTATTTACTCTGTAAAAAAAAAAAAAAAAAACTAAAAAAACAAAAAAAAAAACAGCTTCTTTCTTGCGCAGTTGAGGATTATGTTATTATTTAAAACTGTATCAGGGGTCACAAATTATCTTCACTTCATTTAGATCCTACAGAGGAAAGGTTGTAAACACTTACTATGTCATTTCCTTTTGACAGTCTTCATTCTCTTAACGTTGTTATTGATCTTGGTTAAGCACCCTTTTAGTAATAACCTAGAAAAGGCATCTATCAGTATACAAGTGATTTGTTGTAGTTAATTCAATTAAATATTTTTCACAACTCCCCTCACCACTGATTACACATAAATAATTCATGCACAAAGATCTGGGTTCAAGATTACTTCTGTATAGTGACATTCTGTAATCGGTTGCATCAAACTTGAATGGGTTCTCATATGCATATAACTATTATTAGAAACCTAAGTTACAGAAAAGCAAAAAAAATCTGTTTTGGTTGATAGAGAAAACCTGCAATGTGCAACTGTCCCATTTTAGTTTAATGTAAATCAACAAATGCAGTATAATGCTATGAATATACAGTATAGCACATATACTAGAATTTAGCATAACATTGTGGTATCTATTGTGTGTCTTTTTTTAGTTGTCCTTTTTATGAAATAAATAGAAATAAAGTAACATTTATAATGAGCAGGCATATGTTTTGTCACTCTGGGGAGGCTCCATGCAGGATAAATTGTATGAAGAGAATGCCACGTGATGACACACATTTTTTCCTTGTCAAAAGAAGTTTATTGAGTATACAATGTTATAAAGATACATAAAGTAAGTTTACAAGGATTTATAAAGTAAGCTCATTGTTTTACAGTAGGGTTTATATAGGTAAATATCATGAAATTTCAAATATTAAACATTGGGTTCACGTAAACCTAAATTAAAGATATATATCATTTCCTTAGTTACTTTTGTAGGTATTTAAATTATTTATACCTACTATACATATTGTTTACAAGTAGAGTGTATATAGGTCAAATAAATTCTGATAATGAGCTTTAATCATAAGGTGGAGAAAAGGAAAGAGAAAGAAGAAAAAGGGTTGAAAGGTAGAGGTATGGTCCACAAGGTTGTCCCGCTCGTCAGTTTATTATTCTTTTTAGTTCTCTTTGAAGCCTTAGAATGGGTGTCTCTGTAAGTCATTTAATCTGTTACCATGGCAACAGGACAGAGTCATTGAAGTTTGACAGGAACTGTTGTTTTATCCAAGGATGCCAAAGTTTTTCAAATTTTGGAATTTGATTTTGATCGATGGCTACCATCTTAGCATGGGACATTGTATTATTCATTCTGTGAATTGTTTCTGCTAGTACCAATGTAGGAGATTTCCATGCCTTGGCCACTGTTTGTTTTGCAGCCGTTATTAGTTGGATCATAAGTTTGAATTGAGAGAGTGTTAACCATTCCGGTTTTAGATTAAGTAAAGTTAAATATGGATCTGGTTGTATTATTTTTTTAAATATTTTAGATGCAATCACGAAGACTTCCTTCCAGAAGGTTTGGATTACTGGGCACGTCCACCATATGTGTAAATATGTACCTATTTCTGGGCATCCTCGAAAACAAAGAGCTGAGGTATTAGGTGAATATTTTGCCACTCTAGCGGGTACAAGGTACCAGCGAGTTAGGACTTTATAATTTGTCTCCAGTGCTAAGATGTTGGGTGAAGATGACTTAGATGTGAGCCATATGTTAGACCAGTCCGTGTCTTCTAAAGTTCGTCCCAGGTCCTCCTCCCACCTCTGAACGTAAGAGGGTCTATTAAGATTTGCTACTCCATATAATTGATTATAAAGTGATGAAATTGTACCTTTAGCAAATGGATCTTTTGTACAGATTGATTCAAAAATGGATAATTGGGATAATGGTGTATCCCCCTTTAGGAATGGTGTATAGAAATTTTTGATTTGGAGATATCTAAATATCTCAGAGTTTGGTAGATCATATTTTTTTCTAAGCGATGGGAATGAAAGGAATGATTTAGATGCTATGAAGTCATTTAGTGTCTGAATGCCTGATGTTGTCCAAGCTTTAAAAGAATTTGGGTAGATCCATGCCGGATAAAAGGCCGGATTTCTGATAAAAGAAAGGAGAGGATTGTGTGGAGATTGTAACTGATATTTGGTTTTTAGTTTATCCCAGAGAGATAAGAAGTGTTTAGTTATGGGATTATGAATTTTAAAGCGGTCTTTAGGATCAAGCCATAATAAATTTGATATTAATAGAGGGTCATTTTCTGAAGCCTCTATAAATACCCATAATGGGATTTCCTGTTTTGCATGGTATTTGGACAGACTGGCCAAATGTGCTGCTCTGTAGTAGTTAGTAAAATTAGGGTATCCCAGGCCTCCTTTATTTTTGGGAAGATGTAGTGTGTGTATAGGTATACGTGGTTTAGAAGAGCCCCATATAAACGAAGTTGCTCTTTTTTGTACTATTCTCAAAAAATAGGAAGGAATTGGAATAGGGAGGACTCTGAATAGATAAAGCAATTTGGGTAGAATAGTCATTTTGATTGCATTAATCTTCCCTATCCAGGATAAAGGAAGTTGCGACCATTGTTTTATTAGATTTGTGATCTGTCTTAATACAGGAGGATAATTGGTTGAGAATAAGTCAGAATGAGATGCTGTTAAATGAATTCCAAGATATGGGATTGATTTTACTGCCCATGTGAATGGGAGTGCAGCCCTAGCCAGGATCAATTCCATGTTTGTGAGTGAAATATTAAGCACTAGGCATTTCTTAGGATTAATCATAAGGCCGGATAGGGCTGCAAATCCATCAAGAGCTGGTATTAAGTTAGGACCAGAGACCTGTGGTGATGATAGAAAAAGTAATATATCGTCTGCAAATATACATAATTTGTGTGTAATACCTCCTACTTCAATGCCAGTTATAGTTTGGTTTGTTCTGATGTATTGGGCCATGGGTTCGAGTATAAGGGCAAATAATAAGGGAGATAATGGGCAACCCTGTCGGGTACCTCTTTCGATATTAAAGGCTTCAGATTTGTATCCAGCATATTTTATGTAGGCTTTGGGTTTATTATATAATGCTTTGATCCATGTTAAAAAGTGGGGTCCAAAACCCCATTTTTGTAATGAATATTGCATATATTGCCAGGATACTGTGTCAAATGCCCTCTTAATATCGAGAGATAGAAAACATAAAGGGATTTTCCGTCTTTTAGCAATATGTGCCAATAACACTGCCCTGCGTATATTATCGCCTGCCTGTCTATTTGGCATGAAGCCTACTTGATCTCTATGTATTAATTTTCCTATAATGCTATTGAGGCGTTTTGCTATTATTTTTGCTAATAATTTAATATCGAGGTTTAACAGAGAGATAGGCCGATAATTCACACAGGAAGTATCATCAGAAAGGGGTTTTGGGATCATACAAACAATTGCCATTAGTGTTTCTTGCCGAAAAGAATGTCCATCTAGAAGTTTGTTAAAAGTTTCAGTGAGAATGGGAGAGAGTATTTCTGAGAATGTTTTATAGTATAAAGCCGAGTAGCCATCTGGGCCTGGTCTTTTGTTAAGTTTTAGGTCTTTTATGGCGTTAGCAACTTCATCTATAGTTATAGGCTCATCCAAACTGCTTTTTTCATTCTGAGATAACTCAGGTAAGGTTATTTTTGAGAAGAAGGATTCAGCCTCTGTAGGATTAAATTCATTGTTTGTCTTGTATAAAGTTGCGAGATGTGAGTGAAATTTATGGACTATTTTAACTGGATTACAAGTGTAAACATTTTTTGATAATTTCAAACGTATTGGTTTGAAAGATTTGTTAGTTGAATTTAATGCCCGAGCCAAATATGTACCTGGTTTGTTTGTATTCATGTAGAAAATGTGTTTGGAGCGTTTGAGGGATTTATCAACTGACTCAGTGAGAAATAGATCGTATTCCAATCTAGATTTTTCCAGATGAGATTTTGTACTCTGAGATGGATTATCTTGAAATGATATGTAGGCTGCATTAAAATTGAGTTCTAGTTTTTTGCTAGATTTTTGCGTTCCTGTTTAAATAGTACCATTTGTCTTTGTATTGTACCACGCAAGACAGGCTTATGAGCTTCCCACAGTGTTATTGGGGAGATGTCTGTTGTATTATTAATTGATATATATTCCTTTAAAGCTTGTTCAATGGCCATCTGATGTAGTGGGTGTTTGAGCATTATGTCCGTTAAGTACCACGCTGGGTCATGCGCTTTTGGTATGGCTGAGGCTATAGTAGTGTATACTGCATTATGGTCAGACCACGGAATCGGAATTATATCTGATGCAATAATTTCTGGTATCATTCCTATTGTTAGAAAAATATGATCTATTCTGGTGAAGGTTTGATGAGGGTGCGAGAAATAAGTGAATTTCTTTTTCATTGGGTTACTTTCTCTCCATGAATCTACCAGATTGTATTTGGAAAGAAGTTGAGAAAAAGGTAATCTAGAGGTTATTTTGGATGGTGTAAAAGGTGATTTATCTAGAAATGGGAGGAGGACCTGGTTCGAATCCCCGCACATTATCACTGTTCCTATTTTGTGTGTATTAATCACTTGTAATATATGTGAGAGGAATGGTGTAGGTTGTTTGTTAGGAGCGTAGTAGGAAATCACCGTGATTGCTGTATCCATTATATAACCCATGAGTATCAGGTATCTACCTTCTGGGTCTTTAATTTCTGATGATAAGGTGAATGGTGTGGATCGGTGAAATGCAATTAGAGTTCCCCTTTGCTTGGTACAGGCAGAAGCCGTGTAAATTTGTTGATAAAAAGGAGAAATATATTTTGGAGTAGAATCTTTGGTGAAGTGTGTTTCTTGGAGGCATACTATGTGAGCCTTCTTGTTATGGAAAGTACGGAAGGCTTTGGTCCTTTTTTGAGGGACATTTATTCCCTGAACATTCAGGGAAAGTATATTCAGTGGTGCCATGGCAATAGATCAAATAGTTTTGACTTACTTTTTGTTATGCAGAGCTGACTGCGCAGATCAACCTGTGTGGACTGAAGAGATGAATAGATAGAAAAGAAACCAGTGAATTCTGGAGTAAAGAGTAAACAAAAAACATATGAGATTAGATGATACATTGTATAAATTATTTTTTGCAAGTAATCACAATTTACCCGTGAAAGAGAATAAATATCTCTCTCAGGGGAATAAGTGCCTTCGTCACACTCCCACATAATATGGTTGGGAGAATGAGGAGGGCTAATGGGGGTACACGGATCTTCCGCTTACAGGAGAGAAGTGCTATGTCAAAAGACATCAAAATGATGTTTCATTAATTGGAGTGCAGAATATAGTTTTTGTTGAAATTATTTATTCCAGGGTGGTTGTATATGGTTAGTCTTGCCCTAGGCTAAATAATTCAGTTAGAAAGGTACTGTTATTTAACTTTGGTATTGATGAAGATAGTTTGAATTATTTTGGGATTTTAACCCTTTTAGAGTAAACAATTACATATTTTATTCATATGTAACTGTTTAGATATGTTAACTTATAAAATTGAGGTTGTATTGCTTCAGATTAGAATAAACAAAAACATAATTCTAGGAACTAGTTAGGTAATAATATATTTGTTTTAAGAAAAGAAAGAAAAAGCTTCCATTACTTCTGGATTATTGAACATATTTGTCCTAAAAAGTAATAAATCTATTGTTATTACCTGATAATATATAACTGAACAAGAATGTCCTTATTTCACTTATATATTCTAAGGCTATATGAATCAGAAGTAATAAGAAATATAACTGGAATGTAACATGATCCCACACAGTGTGTGACTATCAGCATGCAGTTACATTCATAAATACAGGTTTTTTATAGAGAACCATCTCTTAGTATAATAAATGAAGAGATATCAGGAATTAGGATGTCAGTCCATTGAATCTTCTTGGTCCATGGATGATGTGGCATAACGGCCTCTTTTGTGAGAATGATGATTCCCATTTTATTCTGGAATTTTCTGAGTGCTGCCTGAAGGTGAAGATGATGCCCTTCTTCTGCGTGTGGGAGTGTTGCTGCTTGTGGGTTCTGTCAGATTTAATTTTAAAAGGGTTTGTTGTAGTTCATCTGCTGATCTGCTTCTGTAAATTGTACCTTGGTAGTTAAATCTGACTGAAAAGGGGAAGCCCCATTGATACATAATGTTGTGGCGTTGCAGTTCCATTAGTTGGGGTTTCATGGATCGTCTTTTAGTAATAGTAAGTTGGGATAGGTCAGCAAAAATTTGATAATTGTGTCCTTGAAAATTAAGTTCCTTTTTTTCACTTGCAGCAATTAGTATTTGTTCTTTCGTTCTGTAATAATGAAATTTTGTGATTATATCACGTGGGGGTCCATCTTTCTTTTTGGCTGTGAGGGCTCTGTGTACTCTGTCCAGTTCTAAACGTTCAATAGGGATATCTGGCTTTAGTTCTTGTAATAGAGCAGTAATAGTAGATTGCAGGTCTGTCACAGTTTCAGGTATTCCCCTTATGCGCAAGTTTGAACGTCTGGCTCTATTTTCGTAATCTCGAGCTTAGTTTGAAGTATTAAATTCTCTTTTTTTAATTGTTCCAATTCTGTTATATTTTCTTGGGTTGTAATTTCAATTTCATCCATTTTTATTTCTAAGGCTGCGGTGCGGTTTCCCAGCTCTCTTATTTCTTTGGTTAGGCTTTTTGTTATTTGGTCTGAGGTTTGTTTTAAAGCCTTATGAAGCATCTTTTCAAATTGTAATAATATTACTGGGGATACTGAGGAGGCTTGTGGAGAAGTTTGTGGGAGGATTTGTTCTGTATCTGACTCAAATGGAGAGTCTTGCTGTGACATTTTCTGTCTGTGAGAGCGCCCTGATGCTGTATATTGTGAGGTGACTGGAGCTGCTTTGTGAGGTGATTTTTATTTCTGCCACGGTTTCCTCCCAGTAGCATATTTCCTGCCCAAACTTTCACAGTTTGTTCCCTGGGGCAAAAAGGTTCAAATGGATACCTTTTGAGCCTGCAGGCTCCGCTTTGTCCTTCTCTTCTCTCCTCAGCGGTGTGGAGCTCTAACAATGCATGTCTGCTCCGCTAGGCTCCGCCTCCTGTCCCGACACACATTTTTTAATGCATTTCATTCAAACAGTGGCTACAGATAAAAATGATACACTTGAACAAATGACACAAAATTGACTTGCTGCATTTATTGTCATAATTTAAATGAACAAAAATCTATTTTTCTCACCTGCAAATAGTAAGTACACTCTCTCTTTTACCACTGCTTTAAATTCCCCTAAGGCCTCATGAAAAAACTTCCACACTGGAAGTTATATTAATGTTATAAAAACGACAGTAGCTTTGTAGTGAGTTTGTCAATGTTTTTCAACATTCTTGCAATAGCGTTTCTTAGCGGTTTTTAGTGTTTTTTAGCGTTTTTCAGCGTTAGCTATTTTTTTATTTTTTCAATGGATCAAAAACATTAAAAAACACTGGTGAACCATGTTTTTGAGTGTTTATCAGCGTTTTTTTTTTTTTGACGTTAGAGCGCTTTTACAGCTGAAAAACGCCTTTCAGAACACCCACTAGTTTTGGGCCCAGACAAAAACAGTTGATAACAGCCTATGTGTGCATTGACACATAGGACAACATGCTGGAGAGTTTATTGACTATAGAAAAAAAGTCTGAAGCCAAAAACAGCAGCAGTAAAAATGTCCAAAAATGTCCAGTGTGCATGAGGCCTAAAAGAGAAGTATGTGTTTAAAAACAACAAAAAAATATACTCACCTAGGTGGACGCAGCACCGATCCCCCACCGCTTCTAAGACTGAGAATTGAGGGATCAAAGACCGCTGATTGCTTAGTTCTCAGTCTTCAGTGAGCAGCATGGCTGCGGAGGGAGCAGGAGCAGCTGGCTCCCAGCGGCTTGCTGAGAGGCTGAGCCAGCTATTGGTCCAGGAGCCTGGGTGGATCCTGACTGTAAAGTGATGTCAGCTGTAATGCTTGTGATCCATAGGAGAAGTAGGGCCAAAAGAGCTGTAAACCTCAAAACTTGCTAACTACTTGCCGCCCACCATATAGCAAAATTACGTTGGCAAAGTGGTTGTGCTATCCTGACCGGACGTCATATGACGTGGTCAGGATAACAAGTCGATGCACGCACTCAGGGGCACGCATCGTGGCGATCGTTGTCGCGGCACATCAGTCTGACACACCGCAACTCTGATCTAGGTAAAGAGTCTCTGACAGAGACTCTTTACCATGTGATCGGTTGTGTCCAATCACAGCTGATCACGATGTAAACAGGAAGAGCCATTTATAAGCTTTTCCTCACTCGCGTCTGACAGACGCGAGTAGAGGAGAGCCAATCGGATGCTCCTCTGACAGGGGGGTCTGCGTTGATTGTTTATCAGCACAGCCCCCCGCGGATGCCCACCCAGGACCACCAGGAATGCCACCAGAACCACCAGAGATGCCCACCACTGATGACTATCAGGTATGGCATCCCTGATGGCCATGGGTGGCAATGTGTGCCCACACATGATGCCAATGTGTGCCCACACATGGTGCCAATCAGTGTCCACCAGCAATACCTGCCAGTGCCCCTAATGATGCCAATCAGTAAAATCTAGCAGTGTCAATCAGTGCCACTCATCAGTGTCGATCAGTGCCACCTATCAGTACCCATCCATGTTCATCAATGCCCACCTATCAGTGCCGCCTATCAGTGCCCATCTGTGCCACCCATAATTACCCATCAGTGCAGCCTTTCAGTGCCCATCTGTACTGCCTATGAGTGCCCATCTGTGCCATCTTTGGGTGCCCATCTGTGCCGCCTATAAATGCCCATCAGTGCTACATATCAGTGCCACCTACCAGTGCCCATCAGTGCCACCTATCAGTACCCATCAGTGTTGCATATCAGTGCTGCCTATCAGTGCCCATCCGTGCCACCCATAATTACCCATCAGTGCAGCCTTTCAGTGCCCATCTGTACCGCCTATGAGTGCCCATCTGTGCCATCTTTGGGTGCCCATCTGTGCCGCCTATAAATGCCCATCAGTGCTACATATCAGTGCAACCTACCAGTGCCCATCAGTGCCGCCTATCAGTACCCATCAGTGTTGCATATCAGTGTCGCATATCAGTGCCCATCAGTACCACCTCATAATGCCACCTCATTGATGACACCTCATCCATGCTCATCAGTGCCACCTTATCAGTGCACCGGCAGTGCAGCCTCATCAGTGCCCATCAGTGAAGGAGAAAATGTACTTATTTACAACATTTTATAACAGAAACAAAGAAAACCTTTTTTTTTTTTTAAATGTTCTTCTTTTATTTGTATAGCAAAAAAATAAAACCTGCAGAGGTGATCAAATACCACCAAAGATCTATTTGTGTTAAGAAAATTATACATATGTTGTTTGGGTACAGTGTAGCATTACCGCACAATTGTCATTTAAACAGCAACAGTGCTGAAAGCTGAAAATTGGCTTGGGCAGGAAGGGGGGAAATTGCCCAGTATTGAAGTAGTTAAGAATCCCAGAAAAAAAGCTGTGGATGTCCATGTGTCTTGCAATGGACTTAAAAGGCCAAATTATTTGAAATTAATCATTTTACTGACTAATAATTTCCAAGTGCTGTAGATTTCAAATAACTTCTAATTTCTTCAGGACTACATTTACATGCTTCTACAATCACAAAGGGATTGCACCAATTTAATTTGCGTAAGAGATTTGCCAAGGGAAAGCTTTTACTGTCCAAAAAGAACGTTAGCACAAGACAAAAGTTTGCTATTGGAAGAATAGGCAAAGACCAGGCCTTCTGGAACAATGTGCTGTATACTGATTAATTAAAGATGGAGTTGTTTGGCACAGTAACAGCAGCATTTTTGACACAAATTGAAGAAGGAGGAGAACTTCACTCTACAAGGGCTATCAACTGGCCTGATTTGAATCCCTCTGAAATGTATTGGTCAGGAAAGAAAAAAGCAGTTCAGGCAAGGAAACACACAAACACCTTGCAACTGAAGGGATTTTATATTGTCCCACAAAAGACTGAAGGGCAGCTATGCAAAAATCACATACAAGAAGTTATTTCTGATAAAGAAGGCAATACCAGATTCTAAGACTAAGGCTGGTCATACTTTATTCAATCTTTTGTACAATTTTCCTTTAGATTTACCTAAACCATACAATATGAGGCCAAACCTAAACACTTTCAATTAGTATGCAATCAGACCAGCCCTTGCACTACATAGCTCAAGGTAAATCTAAAGGAATTTGAATAAGGAAATTGTATAATGTATGGCTAGCCTAAGGGTATACTTACATATTCCACTGTACACCATTACATACAGTATATTGTTTTTTGTATTGAATTAATGATTGAAGTACATAACTGTTATCGATAGACATTGTTTGAATGATCTAATGGTTACTCATTGCCTGATAGAGCGTCAGGGATCTTTGTTAATCTTCTGGTTCTTTGAAAATAAACTAACTTGTAAGCACATTGTTACACTTATGCAAATAGCAACAATCAGAAAGTCAATAAATGCATATCCCCTGTTTAAGGGTTCTGCACAATGCTGAAAGGACATATATTAAAGTATTTGCCATTTTCTGACAGGTGACATTGTCAGTTTTTTGATCCTGCCTGTATTTCAGTATATCCCCCCAACACCGCAATTAAGTAGTATAAAGCACAATATTGAATGCCTGGCCTTTGATATTTAAGTAAACAGTTAAGCAGTATAATATAGTTAGGAATTAAGTTGTGACTTTGTAAGGTATTTGCAAAAAAAAAAAAAAAAAATGCTTTCTGTGTCTTTAAAACATGTGAAGAGTTTTTCATGTAATTATATTATATGTATACGCACATATGTGATTTAATTACAAGAGACAGATTGAGTGTAATGGTTGTTCAAGCTTCCTCCAAATGTGGAAAACCCAAGGCTAAAAACAGAGCGTTCCGTATTCCCAACTAAACAATGAAGTGGACTAGCACTTCCACTTGACATACTAAGGTAACAAGCATGCAGACAAGGAGTATCATCCTTCTGGATGAAAAGATACCCTGGAGACTTGCCATTTCCAGCCAGGAAACTCACAGAACTTTTAAGATTCGTTGGCTACATAAAGTAACTTTTTCACTTCATAGAATATATGCTTTATTGTGGCATATTAAAATTATTTAAACTGAGAATGTATTTTCTAGTGATCCTACATCCCAGGAGACGGCTAATTATGTGGTTAAATATCATTGTACGCATGGGTAAAATTACATTTAAAGCTGGAGTTTACTCTCATTCAACATTGACTATTTTTAATCCTTATGCTGCTAACATTAAGTAAATAGATAGGAAACTATGTTATATCGTATACTTTGTACAGACCTGACAGCAGGGGGTATTACACACAGTCTGGTGGCTGCCACCACCGGGATTGTGTGTGAAACTGACAGGCAGACTCCTGCCTGCCAGGTGAGAGCATCTGGGCAGCTGCGCTTCCGCCCTATCGTTAGCAGACACCCCCGGTACTGACGCTCCCGCCCCACCCCTTCGCCCCGCCATGCTTTCCCATTGGTAGGCCCGGGAGCTCCATGTCGGGTGCCAGCAGCTGGAGGGAAAGGAAAAGAGCGGACACATGCCCGCTTTCCTCCCCTTCTTTCTGTGACCTGGAAAGTGACGTCACTTCCGGGTCAGGCTCTCTGTGTTCCCGGCTCGCTCAGCCATGAAATAGTGTTTTCCAATGTGATCTGCATGGCAAAACATTTAGTGGAGTACAGGGGAAACATGCAGGGTCTTTTAGACCCTGCATATCTCAATAAAGAGAACCTGTTACCAAAACAATATCACATAGGGGATGTTTTGTCCCCTATGTGATGAAAAAAAAAGTTAAGTAAAAAAAAATTTTACCTAACATTTTAACACTAAACTGATACCTATAGGGGGCTTTTGAAGGGTCACCTATAGAAAATATAGGGTACTGAAGTTTGATGCCATTTCACAGGTGCACAGAAATTTAAGGATTTGCATGTTGGGTATCTATTCACTCAGTGAAACCTCATCTTTTATATTTTAATATAATAGGTATAATAGACGACCTGGAGGATGGGGTAAACAGTTCAATCTCTGTATTTGCAGACGATACTAAGCTAAGCAGGGCAATAACTTCTCCGCAGGATGTGGAAACCTTGCAAAAAGATCTGAACAAATTATTGGGGTAGGCAACTACATGGCAAATGAGGTTCAATGTAGAAAAATGTAAAATAATGCATTTGGGTGGCAAAAATATGAATGCTATCTATACACTGGGGGGAGAACCTCTGGGGGAATCTAGGATGGAAAAGGACCTGGGGGTCCTAGTAGATGATAGGCTCAGCAATGGCATGCATTGCCAAGCTGCTGCTAACAAAGCAAACAGAATATTGGCATGCATTAAAAAGGGGAACAACTCCAGAGATAAAACGAGAATTCTCCTGCTCTACAGGACTCTGGTAGAGTATGCTGTCCAGTTCTGGGCACCAGTCCTCAGGAAGGATGTACTAGAATTGGAGTGAGTACAGAGAAGGCAACAAAGCTAATAAAGTGTCTGGAGGATCTTAAGGTTCTTAGTTATGAGGAAAGGTTGCGAGCACTGAACTTATTCCCTCTGGAGAAGAGACGCTTGAGAGGGGATATGATTTCAATATACAAATACCATACTGTTGACCCCACAAAAGGAATAAAACTTTTTCGCAGAAGAGAGTTTAACAAGACTCGTGGCCACTCATTAAAATTAGAAGAAAAGAGGTTTAACCTTAAACTACGTAGAGGGTTCTTTACTGTAAGAACGGCAAGGATGTGGAATTCCCTTCCACAGGCGGTGGTCTCAGCGGGGAGCATCGATAGCTTAAAGAAACTATTAGATAAGCACCTGAATGACCACAACATACAGGGTTATACAATGTAATACTGACATATAATAACACACATAGGTTGGACTTGATGTGTGTCTTTTTTCAACCTCACCTACTATGTAACTATATAACATGAATTTGGGTAATTCATTGTGTTTGTTTGCCCTAAAATTCACGTTGGTGTGTTTTTTACTGAAATTTTGCATTTCCTTTGCGGTAATATTGTGTAACATAAAAAATTAGAACTACCACTATTTTATTCTCTATGGTGTCTGCTTTCAAAAAATTTAGAATGGTTGTGAGTTTTGTGTAATCTTTAGGCCTAAAATTATTTTTTAAACATGCGTGCAAAAAAAAAGCAAAAACGGCTTTGGCAGCCAAACATTTTTTTTTTACATTTCTTCCTGGTTTCCATGTCTAGGAAAATGATAAGATACATTTTGGGAGTGTTCAGGGGGGAGGAGGCTTTTTTTAGCTAAGCACACCCTCCTGCCTGCATGCCTGAGCTAAGAACAGATGGATTCCCATGACTCAAAGTGATTTCTCAACAAAATAAAGCATGGAAACATTGGTGGATGGGTGAGTTTGCTTTGAATACATGAATTAAACAGCATTTTTGGTTTGTGGTACTAAGATTAAGTGTAGTTCCGCTTTAAAAAGAACTCTATCACTGGCTATAGTCGGGTATATTTCTAATCATTAGTGATGAGGATGAGATTCATCCTTCTGCCAATTGTCACATTACCAGATTTGCTGTCTTTTTAATGTGACTTTGGCAAAAAAAAAAAAAAAAAACAGTTGAGTCCTTATGAATTTTTCCACAAGCTGGTATTTCTAAAATAAGCACAGGCTGGCTTTTGTTCACATATTAAATCTTACACAGCACAGTTTTTCAAAAAACAGCAACATTTTTCTATAAACAACATATTGGGGTTGATTTACTAAAGTCAAACAGACTGTATACTTTGTACAGGAATTATCCTCACAGCTTAGAAATGAGGTGTTAGTGATGACTTCCATCATCCAATAATGTGAAAACAAAAATGCTGTTTTTTTATTTTCCTTGCATGTGATTGGGTATACTTTGCGCGGTGAATTTGCACCACACTTACTAAGCTTTAGGACAAATTCCCTTGCAAAGTGCAACTTCCCATTGCAAAGTAAACAGCTTATTTGCCTATAGTAAATAACCACATTGTTTATAGTAGAGTTTTTTCAACTGTGGTGCCACAAAGAGTCCTCAGGGGTGCTGCAGCAAAATCACAAAAAAATGCCCCAACTAAGGTAGGCAGTTAAACTGCCGGCTCAGGCTTTTCTTTTTTTATATCACTGTGCTGGTCTTGTTTGTGCCTTTTAAACTTGCATGCAACCTCCTGTGGGACTTTGTGTTTGCTGTGTGGGCTTCCTGCCTGTGTCCTGCCATCAGTTGCTAAGGAGGCCATCAGGAGCCCGCTCAGTGTCCATGGTTTCTCCTCACTTGCCTCCATAGATGATATGGAGGAACAGGTCAGAGGGAGCGGGGGCTGTCTGTGGCGCTCTTCTCTGACTGTTGGGTGGGACCAGGGGTGTGTCCACCTCCTTCCCTCCTTGCACAGGTGGCTGCTATGGCTGATCCAGCAGCTGAAGATGAAGTGTCCCTTCATCTTCATTGGTGCGGTAAGTGGCAGATGAAGAGAGGCATCTCCAGCAGGAATTCCATGCTTTTGCACACTCACTGACACTACATACTGCTCACTAACCCATGCTACCATACCACTCACTCGCTGCTGCTTGCATAACACTAACTGACTGATGCTACCATACTGCTCAATGACTGACACTATCATACCACTCACTGACACTACCTTACTGCTCACTCACCGCCCTACCACTGCATACTGCCCTGTCCTGCCAGTACATACTGACCACATATTTCTACAGGTACAAAGAAACTCTGTGTCACAACCTACTGATCACAGAACTCTGCTTCACATACAACATTTAGGGCTTGATTTTAGGGCTTGTTCATGCCAGGTGTGGTGCAGGAATGCGTGAGAGATTGCTTCTTTTTGCTCACCGCACAAAAACGTGCTGCCTTTTGCAGATGCACGCAGATGCCATTAATTCTTGTGACACCCCCATGAATCTAGCAAATGCACATGTGTTTGCACCCTCTAAAATGCATGGTACCCTAGTACAATGCTTCTTGGCGCATGGTGATTTTAGGAATTGTGCCATTTTTGCTTGTTTAACATGTATAGGGCAACCCATTGAAAGACACAATGCGCG
The DNA here is from genome assembly GCF_042186555.1 of Aquarana catesbeiana. Classification (NCBI taxonomy): domain Eukaryota; kingdom Metazoa; phylum Chordata; class Amphibia; order Anura; family Ranidae; genus Aquarana; species Aquarana catesbeiana. Next base: position 361,800,585 of record NC_133328.1, on the reverse strand, counting down.
GGAATGCACAAAAAAGTGTGCTTGTGCTCAGATGCACCCGCTAAGCTCCAAGATTGTACAATATTCTAAAGGGTGTCTTAATGGAAAAAAGGTTGAAAAACAATGGTTTATAGTATTCTTTTATGGTTTACATTTCATTTTTCACACAGATTGCTCCTTCTGTACAGAGCTCTGTATTGTTTACCAACAATAGACAGGCGATCAGCGAGCCCAGCCATGAATGGCCATGCATGTGCATGCCCTAAACCTGGAAGTAGGCAGCGACATATGGGTACGTTGCCTTGTCTACAGCGGCCGCTTGTCCGTAGTACATTGCAGATGGGCAGGCAGGCGGGAAGCGGTTAAAGTGCCTAAATGTGCCAAAGTTTATCAAAAAACAAAGGTGTGTCCAAACAATACTTAAAACACCAGTGTCCGAATATCATGCATCCAGATTTTGCACCACCGTGTCATCCTTCCAATGCTCTAAGTGCAATGCACGCTCACCTTAATAATACAGATCTCATGCGTTTATGTCAATCCTTATGTATCTACCTCTTGGACTTTTTCAAGTGCAGGGTCCTTTTAAGAGACCGAACCTCTCAGTTCCCAAACACAGGCTTAAAGAAAGATAGAGACTCATTTAGCGTAATATTGTAAAACCAATTCCAACCTCTTTATTTAGCTAAAATGTACTCGCAAGAAACAAAGATCTCCAAGCAGTGCAGCAATATACAAAGTAGGTTAGAGAAACGCCGTTCTCACCACACTTCCAGTTTTGCTGGTGCCTAGAAGTGATGTCACTCTGCCCAAAGTGTTGCATACTCTGAGTAAGTCACTTGATTAGTGACACAACACGTCAGGCGGAATTGGGTGGCATAACTTCTGGACACCAGCGGGGCACTTCATTGAAATTACAGTACTTTGGTAGCAGTTGGGTAGGTGCTCCCCACAGTAGCTAGGTCTTCCAGTGAAGCTGTGTGCTATTAGTCTTCTGCCTGGCTGTCTCCACGCTGATTTATAAAGTAGAAAACTTACCACCTAGCTGCAGATTCATTTGGATGGTTCAGGAGCCCAGGGAGATGTGGGAGAAGATAAAGGGGTCTGCACCTGAGCTAGGTGAGTAAATAGGCATTTAACACTACATCCTCACTTTCTGCCCCAGTGACAATAGTCACCAGGATATAGAAAATGTTAATATTTCCAGTTAGGATACATGCAGCAGTTGAAACATCTCAGAGGATTCATCTCTCCTCCACTCTAAAACTACAAAAAAAAATTGGACTTTAGATATACTTTAAAACATACCTATGCTTTGCATACAGGACAAAGTAACAAGTTCACTTTGAAGAGAATCTGTCACCTTGCCCATACCGTGCAAAAACAACAGTGTCTTTACAATGAGCACAGACTCAGTTATACTCCTTTTCCCAGCTTTGCATTGTCAGTCCGGCCCTGTTGCAGATGGCACTAAAAGCCCTGGTTGGTCAGATGTCTGGTATCTGGATGCCAAGGGGGGTAGTGACATCATGCCCTTAATCATGTGAAAATGCTCAAGACCCAAGTACTGTATCAAAGAAAGTGCTGGCAAGAGGGCAAGAACAGATTTACTTTAAACAGAAGACAATATGTATTCATGATGTCATGGAAGTGGTTTCCGAATGAGCTATACTGTCATTCAACATGATCTAGTGCAGGGGTGTTGCTAGGTGGCAAAAAGTCCAGGGGCTTCAGCCTGAAGTCCGAGCCTGGCATGGGGGGGGGGGTGTGACCTGCCTGATGCGCACTGGCCTACCTGACACGCACTGATCTACCTGACATGCACTGACCTACCTGACACACACTGACCTACCTGACGTACACTGACCCACACTGACACGCACTGACCTACCTGACCAGACTTCAGGTGACGTGACCTTCTCCTGCAGTTCAGCCGTAGTGTGCAGTGCGCCCATCACAGTAGAATAGACAGTAGACAGCAGGCACTCCAGGCAGCCAGAGCCAGAGCCATGACAGGACAGTACAGGAGAGCAGAGAAGAGCCGCCCGCCCGATCGCTGAGTGGGGATCTTCTTACAGTGACACGGTGGCCGCATTGTAATTCCCACATTCTGGAGCCTGCAGTGCCCATGACGGATGTCACATCTGGGCATTGGACCAGTGGGACATCCATCATAGGTGCTGCAGGCTCCAGAAGGCGGAACCTGCTATGTCACTCGGCCACGCTCGGGGTCAGATCGGTCCCCGCTCAGCGGAGGCGCTCGGACTCAGGGCTAATAACAGAATTGTGCATGTCCGAGACCCAGGGCTTTTTGGGGACCCACTCAGGGCTCCAGCCCCCCCTCCCGACATCACTGATTTAGTGTAAGGGGTGTGCAAAGACACAGCCTTTATAAGCATCTTGGAGACATACATGATAATTTCCATATTAGCTGAACTTTCATTGCAAGGAAAATAAGTTCCTATTGAAAGTAGTAACCTGCTTTAGTCTTTTATTAGATAAATAAATGCATGCCTTACTGTACCTACAATTTCATTACAAAGCACGTGTTGTCTTTTGACCTGCCAGTTCTCGATGATGTCAGATGGTAGCAATTAGAATGAGCAGTGGGTTTTATGAGGCCTCATAATTACAGTACATTAGAGATTAATCACAGTGTCAGCATTCTTTTTCATTATGACTGTTAAAATGCTTTACTGAAATAAATACACCCTCTTGTGAGATGACTGTGATGAAGACCATTGATTTAAAAGGCACAAACACAAATGTTTCGGTAGATTAATAACTATAACATTTGGGATTCAAACTATTAAATCATGGCTGGTTAATTAAAGATATCTGTAAGCATTCTGGTCTGTACGAGTATATAGGTTTTTTTTGTCAAAGCTTAATATAATGAGCTGATTGGTTACCATGCACAGCTTTACCAGATTTTGCACTCTCCAGTTACGTAAATCAACCCCATGGTGTCTATACGCCCTATTAATTTGATCTACAATGTTTCACTCATTTCTCTCCTACTTTTTCTTAAAGGGTAACTCCACTTTCGTGGGGGAAAAAAAATAGCAAATAAAGAAAAAATAATATTAAATATACAATTGCGACACAATTCATATTGTGATTGAATGTTATTAAAAATGACCTTTCGTTTTCAATCTGTAGCTCTTTAATTTTATGAAAATGCAATGCAATATGGCTACCTGGAGGTGTTCTGTACACAGACTTTATACTGACCACCCCCCCCAGAAACATCATTTCTTGCTTGTTTGATTGATGTTCACCAATTTTCCCAGAAGTCTGCACTAAGATGCACGTCAGATTTCAGGTATCCCCTGCTACAAAAAATGTAATTTTTGGTAAGATACTCCCAGTTGGAAATGACGTCTAAATGGATGCAGACCCTGCAATTTTTCTCATTAGTGCCCAGCCGGTGGACATGTGATTGATAATTCTGAAACCACTCCCATTAGACTCACTTTCCCACATGAACACAAACACCCAGGGATTTCTTCAGAACAAAAAAAGGTAGAAATCTGCAACAAAGTTTGGTAAAAATCCTTGTAATGTGCATAGATCACCCAGAGGGGAATGTTTTTTTCTCAACAAAAATGGAGTTACTCTTTAAATTTCTATAAATGCTGATTCTATATAAAAAAATAGTACCCTATCAAGCTCATCCTTTGGTTTTTATGAAAGACTAAGACTCATCCAACGTTCAACAGTGGCATAGTGGGCAGCACAGTGGTGTAGTGGTCAGCACTTTCACCAAGCAGCAAAAAGGGTTGCTGGTTCAAATCCCAACCACAGCACCATCTGCCTGGAGTTTGCATGTTCTCCCTGTGTCTGCGTGGGTTACTCTGGGTACTCCGGTTTCCTCCCACATTCTAAAGACATGCTGGTAAGTTAATTGGATCCTGTCTAAGTTGGCCCTAGTATGTATGAATGTGTGTTAGGGACCTTAGATTGTAAGCTCCCTGAGGGTAGGGACTGATGTGAATGTACAATGAATATGTAAAGCGCTGTGTAAATTGACAGCGCTATATAAGTACTTAAAATCAATTTTCTTCCTGTTGCAGGTGCTCCCTGTTTTTGCTATTTACAGTTCAAAGCAATCTGCGCTACTAAGGCTAATGCTCAACTCCTCTGTGCCTTCCTTTGCTTTTACACCAAGCAAACCAAATCATTCAGTGAATGATGCAGCACAATGGCTAAGTGGTTAGCACTTCTGCCTGGCAGCACTGGGGTTGTCTGTACAAATCCCAACTGTAGCACAACCTGCCTGGAGTTTGCATGTTCTCCCTGTGTTTGTGTACTCTGGTTTCCTCCTACACCCAAAAGATATGCTGGTAGCTTAATTGACCTTAGTATGTGTATGTATAAATGTGAGTTAGGGACCTTAGATTGTAAGCTCCTTGAGGGCAGGGACTGATGAGAATGTACAATATATACAATACTGTGCAAGAGTTTTAGGCAGGTGTAAAGAAATGCTGCAAAGTAAGAATGCTTTCAAAAGTATACAGAATATGTTAATTGTTTATTTTAATCAATTTACAAAAAAAGTTAGCGAACAGAAAAAAAAGTAAATTAAATCAATATTTGGTGTGACTACCTTTTGGCGTCAAATCAGCAGAAATTCTTACATTTGCACAGGAGTCAGAAGTACGATTAACCAATCATACCAAACAGGTGCTAATGATCATTAATTTTATATGTAAGTTGAAACACAGCCATTAACTAAAGAGAAACAGCTGTGTAGTAGGCTTAAAACTGGGCGAGGAACAGCCAAACTCTGCTACTAAGGTGAGGTTGTGAAAGACAGTTTCATCAGTTTCATGTCACAAGTCATACATCATGGCAATACTGAGCACAGCAGCAAGATACAAGGTAGTTATACTGCAACAGCAAGGTCGCTCCCAGGCAAAGATTTCAAAGCAGATCGGGGTTTTAACCACATGCCGATCAGCACACAATGATGTACGTTGGCACAATGGCACGGCTGGGCAAATAGGAGTACAAGTACGTCCCTTTTAAATCAAGGCATTGTGGGCGCATGCGTACTCCGTGACCATGCCTGCGGGTCCCGCGGACTCGATGTCCGCCGGGTGCCCGCGATCGTGTCACAGGGCAGAAGAACAGGGAGATGCCTTTGTAAACAAGGCATTTCCCTGTTCTGCCTAGTGACATGACAGGGACCTACTGCTCCCTGTCATCTGGAGCAGTGATCGCTGTCATGTCAGTGGTAGCCCACCCCCCCACAGTTAGAATCAATCCCTAGGACACACTTAACCCCTTGATCACCCCTAGTGTTTAACCCCTTCCCTGTCAGTGTCATTTACACAGTAATCAGAGCATTTTTATAGCACTGATCGCTGTATAAATGACAGTGGTTCCAAAATGGTGTCAAAAGTGTCCGATGTGTCCGCCATAATGTCGCAGTCACGATAAAAATCGCAGATCGCCACCATTACTAATAAAAAAAAATTAAAAATAAAAATGCCATAAATCTATCCCCTATTTTGTAGACGCTTTAACTTTTACATGCAAACCAATCAATATACGCGTATTGCGTTTTTTTTTTTTTTTTTTTTTACCAAAAATATGTAGAAGAATACATATCGGCCTAAACCGAGAAAGAAATTTGTTCTTTTATATATTTTTGGGGGATATTTATTATAGCAAAAAGTTAAAAATATTGCTTTTTTTTCAAAATTGTTGCTCTTTTTTGTTTACAGCGCAAAAATAAAAACCACAGAGGTGATCAAATACCACCAAAAGAAAGCTCTATTTGTGGGAAAAAAAGGACGTCAATTTTGTTTGGGTGCAACGTCGCACGACCGTGCAATTGTCAATTAAACGATGCAGTGCCTGATCACAAAAAGTGCTCTGGTCAAGAAGGGGGTAAATCCTTCTGGGGCTGAAGTGGTTAAGATGTTCTGTTCATGCTCTTTTGAAGAAGCGCAAGGATATTGAATGTGATTGGACCCAAATTTATTCTGCAGAAGGACAATACCCCAAACATACATCCAATATCATTAAGAAAGTCTTCAGTGTAAAGACGAAGGAGTCCTGGAAGTGATGGTTTGGCCCCCATAGAGCCCTGATCTCAACATCATTGAGTCTGTCTGGGATTACATGAAGAGACCAAAGGATTTGAGCTAGCCTACATCTACAGAAGATCTGTGATTAGTTCTCCAAGATGTTTGGAACAACCTACCTTCAAAAACTGTTGCAAGTGTACCTAAAAGAACTGACACTGTTTTGAAGGCAAAGGATGGTCACACCAAATATTGAATTGATTTTGATTTCTCTTCTGTTACAGTAATTTACTTTTAATTTTGTTAACTGCTAAAAATAAACTATTAACACTTCTATTTCTGAAAGCACTCCTCATTTACACAATTTTTTCACACCTGACTAAAACGTTTGCATAGTAGTATATGTAAAATGGTGTGTAAATTGTCAGTGCTTTATAAGTACCTATAATACATAATTGTTAAATATATAAATCAAAGCAAATCCAATTCCTTCTTTTATCCAGTCACTTGCTCCCTGTACTTCCACTGGTTAACATCTGTTCCTATACCATTTATTTCTCCTCTTTGCTCCTACAGGTGTGCTCTCTGATTCAAAGGAATGTAGGAGTAGCATACTGTATTTAACCACCTCCCGCCTGTGCAATAGCTGAAAGATAGCTACAGCGCAGGCCTTAATTGCCAGGAGGGCATCCATGTACATCCTCTCAAGAATGCGCCGCACGCGCCCCATTGCAGGTCACGTGCGGCGCGCTATGTGATCAATGAGTCAATGAAACTCGGCTGATCACAGATCACCTGCCATGTGATCAGCTGTCAGTTAATGACAGCTGATCACATGATGTAAACAGAACAGAAGATGTGAGGAGAGAAAAAAAAGCCGATTAGCGGCTTCTGTCAGAGGGACATCGATCCCTATCAGTGCCATCTGACAGTGCCCACCAGTGCCACCTATCAATGCTCACCAGTGCCACCTATCAGTGCTGCCAATCAGTGCCCATCAGTGGCTCATCATCAGTGCCACCTATCAGTGATGCCTATCAGTGTCACCTACCAGTGCCTATCAGTGCCACACATCAGTGCCTCATTTCAGTGCCGCCTATCAGTGCCCTTCAGTGTCACCTAGTAGTGCCCACCAGTCCTGCCTCCTTAGTGCCCACCAGTGCCACCTATCAGTGCACATCAGTGTCACCTTATCACTGCCTATCAGTGCAGCCTATCAGTGCTCATGAGTGCAGCCTATCAGTGCCCATCAGTGCCACCTCTACAGCACACATCAGTGAAGGAGAAACATTTTTATAACAAACTATGAAACTGTTTTTTTTTTTTTGTTTTTTTTTAATTTTGGTCTTTTTTTTTAGCAAAAAATAAAAACTCCATCAATGATTAAATACCACCAAAAGAAAGCTCTATTTGTGTGAAAAGAATTTGGGTACAGTGTTGCATGACCGCTCAATTGTCATTCAAAGTGCGAGAGCGCTGAAAGCTGAAAATTGGCCTGGGTAGGAAGGGGGTTTAGGTGCCCAGTAAGCAAGTGGTTAAAAGTTAAAATCATTCCAGTCTTCAAAAAGCCAAACTCCAAACAAACAAATAAAGGCACAGTTGAAATGTATACTGTATATGATGGCATGTTTACCTGAAAAATTATTTGTATTTCTGTCCATCCAGTCCTAAGATTACACAGCCATGCAAGTAAGCTGAGCCAGGTTTACAACCTTTCTTTTCTTTGCCATAGTTAAAGCGGAACTATAGTCCACAATCTTTACCTCTTCTGAGATATTTTGTCCAGCTTCTTCTGGATGTCGGTCTTCAGCCATCTTGGTTGGTGTGGGATGAATTCATTTCAGTGCATGCGCAGGAGTTCAGTCATCCCAGCGCATAGACAATGTGTTGGAACACAAACTGAGCAATGCATGTGCAGCTCAGTGTACTTACTACACAGAACTGAGAGCAGGAAGATTAGGTTTATTTAATTGCAGAAGAGACATCCCATGTCTTGTCTACAATAAAGAGCCTTCCTGCTCACAATTTTTTTTAAATGACTTTAAGCAATACAGCTTGGTCACATCCCTACCCACAACCTGTAGCTGCACAATTAACTAGAATAAGCAGACCAGTAAGTTCATGCCTCTACTCACTCTCTCTTCCTGTAGGCATGATCCTTGCCAGCACATGCATATACATCTTTTCTTTGCCCCCCTGCCACTTTGTCAGATGGATGTAAAACCATTGTACCAATTCACTAGAGAAAAATTGCAACCTACTTGCACCTAAGGGGGAGATTGGTTTCACCCAAAACCTCCTTGCTGACTCCTTGCTGACTACTGATCAACAAAGGTGTGGGAGTATCTGGTGCCTAGCAGCCTTAACACTGGTGCCATAGTAGAGGTGTTCTTTTTTGTTGGGATTCTTTCTAAAGGACATGCAAGCTGATAGCAACACATGATGGAATGGGAAAATTGGTTAAATTAATGTGTGCTAAAAGCATATCAAGCTGCTTAATATGCTACTTTTCTCATACATCAAAAAATCAGGTGTGTTTAAAGCGGAGTTCCACCTGTTTTTTAGTTTATTAAAAGTCAGCAGTAACAAAAAGCATAGCTGCTGACTTTTAATAAACCGACATTTAGTATATGGAAAAATCAATACAACGCTGCGTATGGTGTAGGTAAAACAGCAGCCAACACAACTATAGACCCAAGTAATAAGTATAAGTGTGAAAGTGTAGCGCTATGAAACCAAATCAAAAAATAAATAAAAATGGAGAAAAAATCAGTGTCTTAAACCTGAATTAGAAAGTATATATATATATATATATATATATATATATGAGATACAATATAATCATATCTTGATGTGAAAATTATATTATATGGTGCACTCCATACCGTGCATATATAATATGCAAAATTTGTGAAAAAATACCAAAATACCCAACTAAAAATATACAAACAGCAGTTCAAACACAATCGGTAAGAACCAATAATATTATTAAAGTCCAAACACACATAAATAAAAATAACGCCACAGGAATCTGTAGCAGTATCAATGTCCACCAACGTTGTAAAGAAGATAGGAAATAGTGAAGAAGCCACCACCAGGGGTCTTAGGGGGCTTATCAGATGTAAATGACTGAACTGACTGAAAGAACAGGTAGTGGTAATTGTGACCGATCACAATTACCGCTACCTGTTCTTTGTACTTTTGATGATCTACAAATATGTGAGTCTGTTTCCTGCCATTTTAATAAATTGGTGTTTACATTATTACGCTATGTGAGTTTTTTCATCCATTTCTCGCATGGTATATGAACATTCGTTTGTGGCCTTTCTATTGGAACAATATTTTTTGGTGTTGTTGCGGGTGACCGTGAATGCTGAGCTGCCGCCTTGACCTGGGATCTATTGAGGTTGTTTAAGGAGATGTACCCTTCCGACCAGTTTGTCTCAAAGACTTTGTGACTTGGATGACATAAGTCTCCTCAAGTCATCAACATCTGGTAAGCCCCTTAATACCCCTGGTGGCAGCCTCTTCACCATCATTATCTTTCCTACAACGTTGGTGGTATCTAACATCCTTATAGATTACTGTGGCTTCATTCATATATCTGCTGCTTTGACCTGTGATCCAGTATGGGTGTTTAAGAAGATGTGCCCTTGTGACCAGTTGGTCTCAAAGTTTTTATGACTTGGATGGCATAAGTCTTCCCAAGTCATTTACATCTGGTAAGCCCCCTAAGACCCCTGGTGGTGGCTTCTTCACTATTTCCTATCTTCTTTACAATGTTTGTGGACTTTGATACCTCTACAGATTCCTGTGGTGTTATTTTTATTTATGTTATGTATATTATTGGTTCTTACCGATTGTGTTTGAACTGCTGTTTGTATATTTTTAGTTGGGTATTTTGGTATTTTTTTCACTAGTTTTGCATATTATATATGCACGGTATGGAGTGCACCATATAATATAATTTTCACATCAAGATATGATTATATTGTATCTCATATATATATATATATATATATATATATATATATATATATATATATATATATATATATATATATATACTTTCTAATTCAGGTTTAAGACACTGATTTTTTCTCCATTTTTATTTATTTTTTGATTTGGTTTCACTTTCACACTTTTAATAAACCGACACTTACCTGCCCCACGGTCCAGCGATGTGGCCGCCTGGAGGCTAGCTCCTCTCCACCTCCTCTCCTCAGCGCCCTCATGGTAACTGTGGGCACCAGGCCATGACAGCTTACGGCTTTACGGCCGGGCACGCACTGCGCATGCATGTTTTGCGCTGCGCTCTCCTATTGGCCAGCCGATCCTCTGGGACCTGAGTTGTGTCACTGGCAGGGAGGGGCTGCCTAGGACAAGCGGAGGAGTCACCTAGGCGGCCGAAGATAGGAAGCAGGAAGTGGGACAGGAAGTCCCACGAAAAAAAGGGAACGCACTCCCCCTCAAGAAAATGACATGCCAAATGTGGTATGTCAGGGGGCAAGGAGTGCTTAAAGCACTTTTGGGTGGAACTCCGCTTTAAGCTTATACTTAAATATTACATATGGAAGAAAAAGCAGATTGTCTGCAAAATCAGAAGAAAAGGAGGGATCCAAGTGGGGACAAAAGTGGGTGTAGCTTACTGGATATATGTATGTTACATGGGTGGGGTCTAAGTGATAGTGCTTACTCAAGGTAAAACAGATGTTTATAGAATTAGAATTTTAGGTTATGTAGCAGGCACGCTATCCCTGAATTATGTGAAAAACCCATAGACAATAGGTTTGCACACAGGGTGTGGCATATGTGCTTGGGCACACACCCTAATCCCCTTGTTCGCATTAGCATTATCGCTGTGTGTCGGTGGGGAGATGGGAAAGATCTCCCACTGAGCGACTCTGCTTATAAGAGAAGTGTGGAAGCACTTCTCTCTCACTCTGAAACTGCAGGCAGGGAGATAAGGGCAGGGCAAAGTGACACAAGGACACAAGGAAGATTGTGTATATATATATATATATATATATATATATATATATATATATATACAGTATTTCACAAAAGTGAGTACACCCCTCACATTTTTGTAAATATTTTATTATATCTTTACATGTGACAACACTGCAGAAATTACGCTTTTTAGGTCAGGAAGATAGGGTTCAGCCCGGAAGATTTGGCTGCTCAATGACCAGGCCATTTTTTGCGATACAGCACTGCCTCTCTTTAACTGACAATTGAGCGGTCGTGCGACACTACACCCAAACAAAATTGATGTCCTTTTTTTCCACAAATAGAGATTTCTTTTGGAGGAATTTGATCGCGGTTTTTATTTTTTGGGCTATAAACAAAAGAAGAGCGACAATATTGAAAAAAAAAAAAACAATAACTTTTACTTTTTGCTATAATAAATATGCCACATTTTTAATAAAAAATTTTTTTTTTTCCCTCAGTTTAGGCCGATATATATTCTTCTACATATTTTTGGTCAAAAAAATTGCAATAAGCATATATTGATTGGTTTGCACAAAAGTTATAGCATCTACAAAATAGGGGATAGAATTATGCCATTTTTATTATTTTTTTTTTTTACTAGTAATGGTGGCGATCTGCGATTTTTAATGTGACTGCAATATTGCGGCAGACATATCGGACACTTTTGGCACATTTTTGGGACCATTGACAATTATACAGTGATAATTGCTATAATAATGCACTGATTACTGTATGTATGTCACTGGCAGGGAAGGGGTTAATACTAGGGGGCAATCCAGGGCTTAACTCTGTTCCCTAGGTGTGTTCTCACTATGGGACTGTCTAGGAAGAGAGAGAGGTCGGTGTTCATACTTAGTATGAACACACAATCTCTCTCTACTCCCCTGAAAGAACTGGGATCTGTGTGTTTACACACACAGATCCCGGTTCTCGCACTGTCACGAGCAATCTTTATCTTCTCAGTTCCTGTAAATTCTTGGGCTGTCTTGCATGAACTGCACGTTTGAGATCTCCCCAGAGTGGCTCAATGGAGACTGAGATGGCCACTCCAGAACCTTCACTTTAATCTGCTGTAGCCAATGACAGGTCAAGTTTGGCTTTGAGTTTTGGATTGTTGTCATGTTGGAATGTCCAAATTCATCCCATGCGCAACTTCCTAACTGATGAATGCAAATGTTCCTCCAGTATTTTTTGATAACATACTGCATTCATCTTGCCATCAATTTTAGCCAAATTTCGTGTGCCTTTGTAGCTCACACATCCCCAAAACATCAGTGATACACCTCCGTGTTTCATAGTAGGAATGATGTACCTTTTATCATAGACCTTGTTGACTCCTCTCCAAGTGAAGTGTTTATGGTTGTGGCCAAAAAGCTCAATTTTGGTCTCATCACTCCAAATGACTTTGTGCCAGAAGGTTTGAGGCTTGTCTCTGTGCTTTTTGGACTATTGTAAGCGGGATACATTGTGGCATTTGCATAGTAATGGCTTTCTTCTGGCGACTCAACCTTATTGTGCATCTTGAAACAGGCACACCACATGTTTTTAAAGAGTCCTGTATTTCACCTAAAGTTATTTGAGGGTTTTTCTTTGAATCCCGAACAATTTTCCTGGCAGTTGTGGCTGAAATTTTAGTTAGCCTACCTGACCGTGGTTTGGTTTCAACAGAACCTCTCATTTTCCACTTTTTGATTAGAGTTTGAACACTGCTGATTCAACTACCTTTTCCCGCAGATCCTTTGACAATTCTTTTGCTTTCCCCCATCACTCAGAATTATTATTATTATTATACAAGATTTATATAGCACCAACAGTTTACACAGCGCTTTACAATATAAAAAGGAGACCATACAGTTATAATACAGAATCCAGGAAGGTCAGTGTAGCACTGAGTGAAAGATGCAAGGGTCTGTCAGGAATCCAGAAACTCATTGAACTTTTATACACACACACACACACACACACACACTAATTACAAGCAAACAGATCACAGGTAAGGATGGTTACCTTTAATAGTTATTCAAACCCCTTTGTGTCAACTTGCGTTTACGTTATCAGGCCAAAATCACCAGGGTATGTAAACTTTTGATCAGGGACATTTGGGTAGTTTCTGTTGTGATTATGATTTAAAAAGAGTAAACACAGTTGACTGATAATACATGGCTTCAGCCAAACACCAGCCATTAGTGAAAGAAAAGTATTTGTGTTATTATTCATATTCTCTGAAAAATGGCCAAGAAATCATACATTCTGCCAGGGTATGTAAACTTTTGAGCACAACTATATATATATATATATATATATATATATATATATATATATATATATATATATAATATATATATATATATATATATATATATATATATATATATATATATATATATACACGGTATCTCACAAAAGTGTGTACACCCCTCACATTTTTGTAAATATTTTATTATATCTTTTCATGTGGCAACACTGAAGAAATCATACTTTGCTACAATGTAAAGTAGTGAGTGTACAGCTTGTATAACAGTGTACATTTTCTGCCCCTTCAAAATAACTCAACACACAGCCATTAATGTCTAAACTACTGGCAACAAAAGTGGATACACCCCTAAGTGAAAAGGTCCAAATTTGGCCCAATCAACCATTTTCCGTCACCGGTATCATGTGACTCATTAGTGTTACAAGGTCTCAGGTGTGAATGGGGAGCAGGTGTGTTAAATTTAGTGTTATCGCTCTCACTCTCTCATACTGCTCACTGAAAGTTCAACATGGCACCTCATGGCAAAGAACTCTCTGAGGATCTGAAAAAAAGAATTGTTGCTCTACATAAAGATGGCCTAATCTATAAGAAGATTGCCAAGACCCTGAAACTGAGCTGCAGGACAGTGCCCAAGACTATACAGCAGTTTAACAGGACAGGTTCCATGCAGAACAGGCCTCGCCATGGTCGACCAAAGAAGTTGAGTGCACATGCTCAGCGTCATATCCAGAGGTTATTTTTGGGAAATAGATGTATGAGTGCTGCCAGCATTGCTGCAGAGGTTGAAGGGGTGGGGGGTCAACCTGTCAGTGCTCAGACCATACTCCGCACAATGCATCAAATTAGTCAGCATGGATGTCATCCCAGAAGGAAGCCTCTTCTAAAGATGATGCACAAGAAAGTCCGCAAACAGTTTGCTGAAGACAAGCAGACTAAGGACATGGATTACTGGAACCATGTCCTGTGGTCTAAATGAGACCACAATAAAATTATTTGGTTCAGATGGTGTCAAGCGTGTGTGGCGGCAACCATGGGAGGAGTACAAAGACAAATGTGTCTTGCCTTCAGTCAAACATGGTGGTGGGAGTGTCATGGTCTGGGGCTGCATGAGTGCTGCAAATACTGGGGAGCTACAGTTCATTGAGGGAACCATGAATGCCAACATGTACTGTGACATACTGAAGCAGAGCATGATCCCCTCCGTTTGGAGACTGGGCTGCAGGGCAGTATTCCAACATGATAATGACCCTAAACACAACTCCAAGACGGCCACTGCCTTGCTAAATAAGTTGAGGGTAAAGGTGATGGACTGGCCAAGCATGTCTCCAGACCTAAACCCTATTGAGCATCTGTGGGGCATCCTCTAATGGAAAGTGAAGGAGCGCAAGGTCTCTAACATCCACCAGGTTTGTGATGTCGTCATGGAGTGGAAGAGGACTCCAGTGGCATCCTGTGAAGCTCTGGTGGACTCAATGCCCAAGAGGGTTAAGGCAGTACTGGAAAATAAAGGTGGCCACACAAAATATTGACACTTTGGGCCCAATTTGGACATTTTCACTTAGGGGTGTACTCACTTTTGTTGCCAGAGGTTTAGACATTAATGGCTGTGTGTTGAGTTATTTTAAGAGAAAAGAAAAAGACTGAAAGATGCTCCTTAACATGAGACACCTCCAACCCTATATTTCACATAAAAAATAAAAGATTCGCCCATGGGACTTTAAATGAGGTGTCCATGCTGATCACAGGTGAACAAATATAATAATAGAAAAATGTTGTATTAAGATTTATTAAAATCATTAACGTCCAATACAGGTCATACATGTAGATGGCAATTCATAAAAGAAACAGCATAACATGATAGTCTTACAAACATAGCCAGAATGACATACATCAAAGTATCATGAATACAGATATACATATTACATCTCTAACCCGATGCGTTTCGCGAGCTCTCCTCGCATCATCAGGGGCTGATGTGTATATCTGATGTCTGTAACAAGTAAACAAGAGGAAAAATAAATTGGAGTATAGGTTATGATTTGGACAAAGGCACAAAGCCAGAACTAATGGTCACCGTACTTACTTGTCAGGTGATTGGCTCCAGGGGTCGATCCCCGGCAGGGGAGGGCGGAAAGCCTCTCCCACGGGAGCTGAAGGGACGACGGCCAAAGCATGGAAAGCCGAGGTCAGGCATAGGGCAGGCACGACAACAGAATGGAAAAGAGGAGGAGAGGGTTGGACGCAAATGTCACCCAGAATCCTTGCAGAGTGTACTCACTATAATAAGATATATGAGTATAAAAGTATAAATATATATATATATAAATCTATAGAAATAGAGGAATACGAAACAGTATGCTCTAAAGCAAAGGGTGCAGGAGTGTCCAACCATATTAGAAGAAAAAAGAAAAGAAAGGGAAGAAAGAAAGGAGAAAAAGAAACCGAAAAGGGAAAGGAATAGAAAACCCAAATGTTACCCCTAGGTCATGCAGGGTGTATTTGCGATGAAACATTGTATGAATGTATGTATATGGGTATCCAATGTAACCATACTCATGATATCCTAAGTTATTTATGAATCTTAATATAGTGTACCCACTTTGAGAAGATAGTAAATGCATATATGTATAGTTCCATTAATTGGTATCAAGGTGTTGTAGAAGTATGAGGACGTTGTACAGTGGTACATGGGGTACAAGAATATCCTGCAAGACATAGGGGAAAAAAATGTAAATTAAGTGAGAGGGGTGTGATAAAAAGGGGGGGGGGGGAGAGAGGGGTAAAGGGTGATGTGTGAGGAAAGAAAAACTGAATGAAGGTAGTCAGAGAGAAAGTAATCAGCAGAGAAAAATAATAGGAAATGAAGGGGAGTGAAATAGATAGGGGAGTGAGAGTATATGCAAATGACACTCCACATTGTACGTGACTGGTAAGTGCGTTAGAGGAGTAATATGTTACAAAGTGTAGTAGTGAGAATAATGCTTACCAATGTGCTCTCATCAATGTGTAAGGAAGACCCAGCAGGAAAGCAAAAGTTTGTCATGCCAAAAACCCCGCCTAAATACCCGGATATCCGCCACGGCCTCCGCCCCTAACGTCATGCGACTGGTTGTAAGGGGGAGGACCCACCGCGCCCGCCGGAATACGGCAAAGCGCAGCAGAGATCCCCGCCCACAACCTAGGATGACAACTGTGCGTCAGGAATGGGGACGCCGCTGAATGCGAAAGTCCATCACTGTGCACCAGGCATGACGCCGATGCACGGGGTGGCTCCGCCCCTGGAGAGGCAGAGACAGCAGGGGAATGTGCAGGGGAGTGTACTCACTATAATAAGATATATGAGTATAAAAGTATAAATATATATATATATATATAAATCTATAGAAATAGAGGAATACGAAACAGTATGCTCTAAAGCAAGGGGTGCAGGAGTGTCCAACCATATTAGAAGAAAAAAGAAAAGAAAGGGAAGAAAGAAAGGAGAAAAAGAAACCAAAAAGGGAAAGGAATAAAAAATAAAAAAATGTTTTTTGATTCCCAATGCATTAGGTTTGTTGTCACTCTCAGTTTACTTCCTCTCTTGCTTGCGGACTTGCCTTCTTCGGGTCATCCCCTTGTTTGGGGGCGGCGGCTCTTTTCCCCGGGAGCTGCGATGCACTAAATGGGGATATCATTCCCCTGCTGTCTCTGCCTCTCCAGGGGCGGAGCCACCCCGTGCATCGGCGTTATGCCTGGTGCACAGTGATGGACTTCCGCATTCAGCGGCGTCCCCATTCCTGGCGCACAGTTGTCATCCTAGGTTGTGGGTGGGGATCTCCGCTGCGCTTTGCCGTATTCCGGCGGGCGCGCGGTGGGTCCTCCCCCTTACAACCAGTCGCATGACGTTAGGGGCGGAGGCCGTGGCGGATATCCGGGTATTTAGGCGGGGTTTTTGGCATGACAAACTTTTGCTTTCCTGCTGGGTCTTCCTTCACATTGATGAGAGCACATTGGTAAGCATTATTCTCACTACTACACTTTGTAACATATTACTCCTCTAACGCACTTACCAGTCACGTACAATGTGGAGTGTCATTTGCATATACTCTCACTCCCCTATCTATTTCACTCCCCTTCATTTCCTATTATTTTTCTCTGCTGATTACTTTCTCTCTGACTACCTTCATTCAGTTTTTCTTTTCTCACACATCACCCTTTACCCCTCTCCCCCCCCCCTTTTTATCACACCCCTCTCACTTAATTTACATTTTTTTCCCCTATGTCTTGCAGGATATTCTTGTACCCCATGTACCACTGTACAACGTCCTCATACTTCTACAACACCTTGATACCAATTAATTGAACTATACATATATGCATTTACTATCTTCTCAAAGTGGTACACTATATTAAGATTCATAAATAACTTAGGATATCATGAGTATGGTTACATTGGATACCCATATACATACATTCATACAATGTTTCATCGCAAATACACCCTGCATGACCTAGGGGTAACATTTGGGTTTTCTATTCCTTTCCCTTTTCGGTTTCTTTTTCTCCTTTCTTTCTTCCCTTTCTTTTCTTTTTTCTTCTAATATGGTTGGACACTCCTGCACCCCTTGCTTTAGAGCATACTGTTTCGTATTCCTCTATTTCTATAGATTTATATATATATATATTTATACTTTTATACTCATATATCTTATTATAGTGAGTACACTCTGTAAGGATTCTGGGTGACATTTGCGTCCAACCCTCTCCTCCTCTTTTCCATTCTGTTGTCGTGCCTGCCCTATGCCTGACCTCGGCTTTCCGTGCTTTGGCCGTCGTCCCTTCAGCTCCCGTGGGAGAGGCTTTCCGCCCTCCCCTGCCGGGGATCGACCCCTGGAGCCAATCACCTGACAAGTAATTACGGTGACCATTAGTTCTGGCTTTGTGCCTTTGTCCAAATCATAACCTATACTCCAATTTATTTTTCTACTTGTTTACTTGTTACAGACATCAGATATACACATCAGCCCCTGATGATGCGAGGAGAGCTCGCGAAACGCATCGGGTTAGAGATGTAATATGTATATCTGTATTCATGATACTTTGATGTATGTCATTCTGGCTATGTTTGTAAGACTATCATGTTATGCTGTTTCTTTTATGAATTGCCATCTACATGTATGACCTGTATTGGACGTTAATGATTTTAATAAATCTTAATACAACATTTTTCTATTATTATATTTGTTCACCTGGGATCAGCATGGACACCTCATTTAAAGTCCCATGGGCGAATCTTTTATTTTTTATGAGTTATTTTAAGGGGACAGAAAATTTACACTGTTATACAAGCTGTACACTCACTACTTTACAATGTAGCAAAGTGTCATTTCTTCAGTGTTGTCACATGAAAAGATATCATAAACTATTTACAAAAATGTGAGGGGTGTACTCACTTCTGTGAGATACTGTATATATATTTGCACACACATGCATGTATGTTTGAGATTTGGTGTGCATACCCTAATGCAATAGGCTGCGCACACCTATGCCATAGTGCCATAGACTACAATGTAAAAGTATTCATTAAGCAATTCCTCGTTTTGCCACAAAATGGGAATATGGGTTTGTAGCCTTTCCCCCTAGTGCTCAGTGCTAGGACAGTTGCATCATTTCCTGCTAGCAGAATGGGATCATTTCTTTCAACAAGCAGATCATTTTGGCATATGTAGTCCCACAGCCAGGACATACTGCAATCTTCAGCATTGACTGAAGTACACTGACCAGAAAGCTGCTAACCGAGGAGGACATTGAAACAGGAGATAAATTCCACTGCTAAGGGTGGGCTCGCTCTCTTGGGACACTGGACCCGCAGCTACAGGAGTGAGAGCTGGGCTCCTCTGGTAGGTGTGAGCGTGTGTTGCAGCCTGGACGGCGCGGAGAGCCTACCTGTGAGTAAGCATTCTCTCTGGAGAGAGATCCACAGCTGCTGGCCTCTTATTAGCAGAGTGGCTATCGGGGGTCACTCTCACCCATGCAGATGCCGCTGAATCACTGGATCATCACGTTGCCAGTTGGCATCCTTCAAGAGCCTGTTACAGGAGGAGGAAGCCCACCTTGTGCACATGCACTGCATGCAGACATCTTTACCTCATCTCCCACATTAGAGCTTTTAAGAAGACACTTTGCACAAGTTATCCCTTGCTGCTGGGCATTGTTGCACAGAGATCTTTTTTGGGCCCTTGTTGAGGTAGCTGAAGACGTTGGATATCTACACTGCAAGGAGTTCATTACTTCTACCTCAAACAACTCAAAGGACTCAGTGCTAAATACTAGCACACATTACCACTTAATGAGCGGAAGGATTTGCCCCCTTAATGACCAGGCCATTTGTTGGGATATGGCACCGCGTCGCTTAAACTGACAATTGCGTGGTCATGCGACGTTCACAAACAAAATTTATGTAATTTTTTCCCCACAAATAGAGCTTTATTTTGGTTGTATTTGATCACCTCTGCCGTTTTTATTTATTGCGCTATAAACAAAAAAAGACTGACAATTTGGAAAAAACAAACAAATATTTTTTACTTTTTGCTATAATAAATATCCCCCTAAAAAATAAACAAATAAAAATGTCTTCATCAGGTTAGGCCAATATGTATTCTTCTACATATTTTTGGTAAAAAAAAAATCGCAATAAGCGTATATTGATTGGTTTGTGCAAAAGTTAAAGCGTCTACAAAATAGGGGATAGATTTATGGCATTTTTATTTTATATATATATATATATATATATATATATATATATATATATATATATATATATATATATATTTATATTTATTACTAGTAATGGCGGTGATCAGCGATTTTTAGCAGGACTGCGACATTGCGGCGGAGAGATCAGACACTTTTGACACTTTTTTGGGACCATTGACATTTAAACAGCGATTTAAGCTGTTTAAACTGTTAAACAGTTTAATAGGGCGTACACACGGTCGGACTTTGTTCGGACATTCCGACAACAAAATCCTAGGATTTTTTCCGACGGATGTTGGCTCAAACTTGTCTTGCATACACACGGTCACACAAAGTTGTCGGACAATCCGATCGTTTTAAACGCGGTGACGTAAAACATGTACATCGGGACTATAAACGGGGCAGTGGCCAATAGCTTTCATCACTTTATTTATTCTGAGCATGCGTGGCACTTTGTCCGTCGGATTTGTGTACACACGATCGGAATTTCCGACAACGGATTTTGTTGTCGGAAAATTTTATCTCCTGCTCTCCAACTTTGTGTGTCGGAAAATCCGATGGAAAATGTCCGATGGAGCCCACACACGGTCGGAATTTCCGACAACAAGGTCCTATCACACATTTTCCATCGGAAAATCCGACCGTGTGTACGGGGCATTACAGTTAACTGTTAAACTGTTTAAATTGACATTTAAACAGAGCTAAAAATAACCACTGATTACCGTATAAATGTCACTGGCAGGGAAGGGGTTAACACTAGGGGGTGAGCAAGGGGTTAGGTGTTCCCTAGGGAGGTGTTTCTAACTGTGGGGGGAATGTACTAACAGGGAGTAGAGAGAGATCACTAGGATCACTAGGAACAGCAGATCTCTCTCTACTTCCCTGACAGAACGGGGATCTGTCTGTTTACATTGACAGATCCCCATTCTGTCTCTCTCTGGAGCGATCGTGGGTCGCCGGTGGACGTCACGGCCACCGGCCACACACATCGACCCCAGCGCCGCTCATCGACTCCAGCCCCTGGAGTTCTTAAAACGGCCGACATACACCTACGGCAATTCGAGCAGCCGTGCCAACTTGCCGCAGTATAAAGACAGCGGCTGGTCAGCGGTTAAGGGGGAACTCTTACTAAAAAAGTTCAGTGCATTCTTTGCATATTGTAATTTATTGCATTGTGTGGTTTTATTGCATTGTGTGGTTATAATTTGTGCCCCTGATCTCAGGATTTTAAGGTAGATTGACATATAGAAAGTCATTCTTTCTCCCTTTTATGCCTGAGCCCATAGGCTATCTTAGGGCCTTTTTGGTTGGTTACATTGTGATATATTTGCATTGCTTATTTCTTTTGTGCTTGATTGCCAAATATCAGTTTACTACCGGTAAATACCTGCCTCAGTTATTACTATCTTTTTTGCTCCTAAGCCTGATTGTAAAATGCTTCTTTGATCTGCTACAGTCTGGTGCCCTATTACCTTATGTCTGCAGTAGAATTATTTTAACCAGGTGTGCCAGAGGGGACTGTTCTTGGGGTTGAGGAGCATAACATAGAACCTAAAATGATCAAGCGGCTCCTGGGGGGTGGCGCTACAGATATAGTACTATAAAATTAGAGGGACAAAAGATTAAAGGAGAGCAGCATGTTGGCTTTAATTGGGCATGTTTTGCTTGCAGATTAGGAAAGGAGCAATGCAGAATGGAACTTGTTGCTTGGATAGAATAGCTAAGGCAAATGAAAATACCCCTTTCCTTTATGCTCATACAAATCTACCTTCAGAATGTACACTCTATAGTTATGCATCCCTAAAATGACTTCAATGAATGTAATGCATTCCCAAAATGACTTCATTGAATGTAATGCATTCCCAAAATGACTTCATTGAATGTAATGCATCCCCAATGCATCGACTTCATTAAATGCTGGTGAATTCATTTTTATTACTGATACCAGGAAACCAGCAAACACCCAAATACAACTACCGGTATTAGGCTTTTCTGGATTAAACATGTAATTCCAAAAATGTTAGCACAAAATTAAATATTTAGCCTTACACTGACTCCAAACTTGAAATGAACCCAAAAAGGCAACCCTTAAAGTGACACTAAAATCTGTTTTAAAAAAAATTCCATTTAAATACATATTATTAACTACCTTCTATTGCTCTCAACCAAACCTCTCTTTCCAAATCTTCAATTCAAATTCCATTTTTCGCTGCTGTGATCTGACTTTCCGTCGTTGGCTCCCTCTCTTGCCTGCTCCCGAGATGGACTATGGACTATGCAGTATGGGATCTGTCGTATGCATAGAGCAGTGCACATGTTCACAACTAACATGCACTGCTTTTTCCAAACAAACAGAAGTGAGGGGAAAAAGAAATGGTTGAGGAGTTCACAGAGTACATAAACATACAATAAAAAACAATTTCATATAAAATAGATTACAGGACCCTTAAAGTGTCACTAAAGGGAATATTTTTTTCTTTTAGTTGTGGATAAAGCAGAGAGAGATTAGAACACTCGTCAGGTTTTACTGCTATCTGTACCCCCATTAGGGAAATTCACCTTCACTATTTGTTCTGCTTACCATTATTATCAAAATTAAAAATAAAAGAAAATCACAAATTTTGGGTTGACAATAGAACAGAAACAGAACGAAAATTTTCCAATAGGGACACAAATTCTGGTGACACCCCAGGATTCCCTCACTTATGTGGATTTCCTTTCACATCCTGTTTTGTCTATGAGGGAGAAATTTCATCCATGGGACACAGATGGCAAAGCTGAAAGCTGAAAATTGTCCTGGGCAGGAAGGGGGGAAAGTGCCCTGTATTCAAGTAGTTACCGTATATACTCGAGTATAAGCCGAGTTTCTCAGCCCATTTTTTAGGCTGAAAAACTCCCCCTCGGCTTATACTCGAGTGAGGCGTACCTTTTATTACTAAAACATCGCGTGTCTCCCAATGTGTAATGCATTCTGTTCAGCCGTCCATTGAAACAAAGCCTGCCCCATCTCCTCCTCGTCCGTCCGTGATAGAGGAACACTGATACAATGCTGGGAGACTGTATCAGTGTTCCGCCTATCACAGACGATGAGGAGACGGGGCAGGCTTTGTTTCAATGGACAGCTGAACAGAATGCATTACACAGCGGGAGACACACACTGTTTTAGTAATAAAAGGTATGGCTGCAACTGGCACAGTGAGACTGCAACTGGCACAGTGAGACTGCAACTGGGCACAGTGAGACTGCAACTGGGCACAGTGAGCCTGCAACTGGGCACAGTGAGACTGCAACTGGGCACAGTGTGACTGCAACTGGGTACAGTGTGACTGCAACTGGGCACAGTGAGACTGCAATGGGCACAGTGTGACTGCAACTGGGCACAGTGAGACTGCAACTGGGCACAGTGTGACTGCAACTGGGTACAGTGTGACTGCAACTGGGCACAGTGAGACTGCAATGGGCACAGTGTGACTGCAACTGGGCACAGTGAGACTGCAACTGGACACATTGTGACTGCAACTGGGCACAGTGAGACTGCAACTGGGAACAGTGAGACTGCAACTGGACACAGGGTGACTGCAATTGGGCACAGTGAGACTGCAACTGGGCACAGTGTGACTGCAACTGGGCACAGTGAGATTGCAACTGGGCACAGTGAGGCTGCAAATGGGCACAGTGAGGCTGCAGATGGGCACAGTGAGGCTGCAGATGGCCATTGTTTACAGGTAGCTGCTGCATTTTCCCACCCTCGGCTTATACTCAAGTCAATATGTTTTCCCAGTTTTTTGTGGTAAAATTAGGTGCCTCGTCTTATATTTGGGTCGACTTATACTTGAGCATATACGGTAAGTGGCGGATGTGCGTGGATTATTTTTGGAGGATATCATTCAGTGCCACTTTAAAGCTGAACTCTTGGATAAGCACATTTTGTCTAAAAGAGCCCTTAATCCATAGCATTAAATTAACTACCAAAACATAAATACATACCTAACCTTGATTCCTATCTTGATGCTAAACAAAACTTAATCCTTAAAGTCAATGAAACCCGATGAACCTAAACCTTGCAATGAAAACAATTATCACGCTGGCTGCTGAGAGGATGGTCCCAGGCTGTTAGAGCTCTGGGGTAAAGGGCTCCCTGTAGCTCAAATAAAGCTACAAAAATATCTCCTGAGGGCACAATTAAAGCCCGTAAGCAGCGGTGAATGTCCTAGGAAGATAGGGAAATGAAAAAATAAAGAAGGACCCCACAAATTAGGCAAATTCAGAAGCCAGGCCGGGACACTGCAGAAGATTAAAGATGGCGCTGGTTCCTCCTTACCTCACAGCAGTACAAAGCAGCAGGTTACCAGTGCTGAAGGAGACATGGAGACATAGCCTGGCTCACAGGGAAACAGTCTACAGCACCAGGTTGACATTAACAGCCCATAAAAAGGAAGCGAAAAATATCATCCTCTGAGGAAAATGTGAGTAAAACTCCAATCGAATATAATAGTACACTGGGAATTAACCCCTATGATGCAAAACTAAGTGCAACACCTACCACAGGTCAACCCATATCAAATTCCACTATTAAAAACATTATAATGCCACTGAGGGGAGCTCTACAGCTTGACATGATAAATTTTATGCATCAGTCAAAGCAAGAAATTGATGAACTAGGTGACAGAGTGGAATATGTGGAAAACAAAATGAGTGACTTCACAGAAGCTCATAATAAATTATTTGATGCACATTTTGATGTGGAAAATTAAATCAGAAATCTAAAACTAAAGGTCTCAGACCTGGAAGATAGGTCCAGAAGGAATAATATAAAATTACGCGGAATTCCTGTAAATATTAAACCTGCTGACCTGAAAAGATTTCTAACAGAAATGATTTTTAAACTGCTCCCTGCAACTCCCCAACAAGAACTGATGATAGACCGTGCACATAGACTTCCTAAACCATCACATATACCAGAAAGACTGCCAAGAGATGTCATGGCAATAATTCATGTCTTCCAAGTAAAAGATCAACTGATGCAATTTGCGAGGCATAATTCACCACTTCCAGATCCCTATGCAGGAATAATACTTTATTCAGATCTATCACAAGCAACAATCTTGGCAGAAAAACTTAAATTCAATCACCAAAATCCTCAGAAACCACAGTATCCTCTATAAGGGGGGATTTCCTACAAAAATAACGATAGACAGAGAAGGAACTACATACAACATTACCAACATGGAAGACGGTATAAAAATTTTGAAAACCTGGCGATTATAACCAAAAGATGAAGAAATCTCACTTAACAAAACCACTCCTGGGAAAATCCCACAGCAACGGTAAAAAAGTCCTAGTCGATATGATTCTCCTTTCTTAAGAGGTTTCCAAATTCCTCACAGCGCACAGTGCTACTTGTTTACTAGCTTATTATATACAGCAGCATACGACAGTTAATTGCCCCAGGTACCGTATTGCCAGGGAGCCCCAACTCGGGGAATTTTCTGTTCCAAGTTTAACTCTTCCCTCACGTTATTACACCCCACAGGCAGTACAAATCTCTGTACACAAAAATTTATATATCTCCTCTTTTTATTATACTGTTAGAAATATGTTTTCTGGTTTAAATTTTTTTTCTCCACTCAGTAGCATACAAGGTACAATACTGCCATCTACTGGATGAAAAGGGAACCAACTTTGTAAGTACCAATGTCTCTTTACCTCATGTGAGGAATCTACTAATGATATTCATTAACAATGCTTACAAACATTTGTATGGGTCTTAAACTAATGTCACTCAATGCAAAAGGCCTCAACAGCCCATTTAAGCGGAAAGCTGGAATTACATATTAAAATTCCAAAGTGGCATTGTATGCGTTCAAGAATAGCATTTTGCTATGAACAAAGCGCCAAAATTCTCCCACCACAAATTCCCTCATATAATTGTATCCAACAACACCAAGAAAACAAAAGGAGTAATATTGGCAATAAAATATTCTGTTTCCTTCCAACCTCTAAACGTTAAGACCGATTCTCAAGGTCGGTACATTATTCTGGCAGCAACCATTGAAAAAAACAGTCTTTACTATTGTCAATATTTATGCAGTGAACAAAAACCCTCATCAATTTATTAAGAAAATTATAACGAAGGCACGTAAAATGCAAAAAGGTCAACTCATAATTTGCAGAGACTTCAACGCATGGATCCAGATATAGACACCTTCAATCAGGGACACACCAAAAGAATGGGACTAAATAAGATATTTTCTAATGAAGATTTGTATGATTCCTGGAGGTGTCTGCACTCCACCGAAAGGGACTATACATTTTATTCCCATGTCCACAAATCCTACTCAAGGATAGATTATTTTATCATGGACAAATTTTTACTTCAGAACATATCTAAAGTTCAAACATTTCTTGGTCTGGTCATGTGCCAATAACAATAGAAATTAATACTGGATTTCCCCGCACCAACAACCAAGTATGGAAGAACAATACCTACATACTTTCCCAAGAGAAACATTTGTCCGTGATAAAAGAAAACCTTAGAGAACTTTTTGTATTTAATGATACTGGTTTGATAACAAGTACCACACTATGGTGTGCTCATAAATTTGTTAGGGGTCTAGGGGTCATTTGTTTTAATAAAAATAGCAGCTAGGGGAAAAAAAAGAAAATCCTTTGAATTAAATAAACTACTAAAAGACATTACCAAAACTGAAGAACAACACAAAATATCCCAAAGGGATATGAAATTATATGAAATTAACACAATAACTCAACAATCTAAGAACGGAACTGAGATATAGGCTGATAGATAATCATGACAAATACATGAAACTGAATTTCTATTCTCAAGGTAATAAAGCAGGTAAACTTTTGGCTGACCAACTACGCCAACATCAAAATAAAAACAAAGTTAACAAGTTAATTCACCACAAATCATATAAAGCAATTTACAACCCCCAAGAAATAGCTGATTCCTTCTCAGAATATTACGAATCTCTATTTAACCTTAAAGTAGATTAATCCACCCCAAAACCTTCACCCTAAAATATAGCTGACTATCTAAAAAATATCAACCTGCCAAAAATAGATCGAAGATCTACGACAAATCAATAACCAATCTCATTACAAGAAACTCTCAAAGTTATAAAATCCCTCTCTAAAAACAAAACCCCAGGCATAGATGGACTCTCAGGAGAATATTTCCAAGCATTTAGTGAAAAACTATTGCCTCATCTGACCAAAATGTTCAATCGAACAGCATTATCTAGCCAATTCCCAAAAGAGATGCTAGAAGCATTAAAAATCACCATCCCAAAACCAGATAAAGAACCAACATCACCCATGAATTACAGACCTATATCACTACTAAATGTAGACATAAAAATGTATGCTAAGATTATAGCCAATCGTTTAATAAATATAACATCTTATCTCATTGGGCCAGATCAAGTAGGATTTGTTAAAGGCAGACAAGCCCCTGACAGAACTAGAAGAATGGTGAATCTAATCAACCATACTGAAAATAACAAAACACCCACTCTCCTGTTAGCTTTAGATGCTGAAAAAGCATTCGATAAAATGCATTGGCAATATATCCCCAAAACATTAGAAAAATTTGGCATGAAAGGATTCATACACTCCGCTATTATGTCATTATATTCCCAACCCTCAGCAAAATTTCTCTCCTCAGGGTTAATCTCCAAAAGCTTCAATTTACCCAATGGCACTAGACAAGGGTGCCCACATTCCCCAATAATATTTTCCCTAGCAATAGAGCCATTAGCTGAATATATATGCACTAATCAGGACATCAGTGGCATAACAATAGGACAATATGATCACAAACTGGGCCTTTTTGCCAATGACATCATCTTAACTTTGACGAACCCCGACATATCTCTTTATAATGTTCAGAAATTATTGGACCAATAAAGTAATGTGTTCTATTATAAAATTAATCAAAATAAATGTTATATCCTACCCATGAACCTCCACAAAAGACCAAACGGAAAAACTTTGTGAGAAATACAGATATAATTGGGATGTGACAACTATAACATATCTAGGTATAAAACTTATACATATCCTTCTTCCAAACTATATAATGTAAATTTTCCAAAACTCCTAGAACAAACTAATAATGATCTGCACCAAATCCGAAAAACTCAACTTTCATGGGTCAGGAAAATAGCAGCATTTAAGATGCAAATATTACCCAAAATACTATATTATTTCCGCACTCTTTCAATTCTGTTACCCTTCAAATTCTTTAAACAAATGAACACTAAATTAAAAAATTACATATGGAACGGAACAAAAACAAGAGTAGCATTCTCAATACTAACTGCCAACAAATACCTAGGAGGAATGGGACTGCCAGACATTAAAAACTATCATTATTGGTTTACCTCTTTTAATGATAAACTATGGTTAAATATCAAAAAATAAATTACTATAGGTCATGAACTATTCACCCTTTCTATGGCGAAACATGTAATAACCCCCAGACGACATCTAAGAGGACGAAACATGTCGGGGTAGGACCCCACTGCTGCCATATTTTCACAGCGCTGTTTTTAAAAGGATTTACATGTGAGTGTATTTCTTAACTTTTAATACATTTTACATTTGTTTATGGATTTACACTATGTGGCCTTTCCTCCTTCCTTCCTATTTGTTACCACCACCACTTGGTTCCTAACACCACTCTGAGGGACATATCAACCTATGGTTCATCCCAAGAACACCATCCCTCTGGATCATCTACAGCCACCCACCACCCAAGCTTTGTCTGACCCAACTCGGCGTATGCCCCTTTGGGTCCATAGGATTCGGTAAGCCTCTTCATTGTTGGTGGTGGTGTGTCTGTCTTCACCCCAGATGTTATACACCTATTGATGTGCTCCTTGTCTGAAGTCATACAACTTCCGAGGACTCCCTATCATTAGGATCAGTACATATATGGAGGATCTCCTCCCATATTCTACACCTAGAACTGTTGGTTCATCTTTTGTCTTGATATTGGACATCTTAATTTTTTAGCGCTACACTTATTTTGTTTCCAAAACATGTAATAACCAAAAAAATAATTGTTCCAAACCTCCTTTCTATTGAATCAACTTTAATAGCTTGAAAACATATTCTAAAATTAAAAAGAGAAACGTGTTCGCTAAAATAGCATTGCCCACAAGAATAATAGACTACTGTAAAATATGTCAATCAACAAAAGAATGGACCAAACAAGGCTTCCAAACTTATAATTGCCTACCAGCACACTTCAAGAACATAGTGGAAGGGAAATTCAGCAAATGCGCATATCTAAAAAATATAATTGTTTCTGACAAAATTGATATCCCAACAGAAATATGGAAATAATTCACACACCACAAATTTCAAAAAGCAAGAGGAATTAGGCTTTTCTACAACCTTCTCCTCACTTCTTCCCCAGAAGAAAAAAATCCCAACATGTTAAAATGGGAAAAGGACCTCACAAACCTTTACATGGGAACAATGGCATAAAGCCCTATTGCATACAGCATCCTCATGTATAGAACATTGGGATAATTCACAAAAAAATCTTAACAGATGGTACCTGACACCTTATAGATTATCCAATATATTCCCTTCCACCTCTCCCATTTACTGAAGGTGTGAGGAATTAGTGAGAAACCTATACCATATTCTTTGGTCATGCAAGAATCTTCCAAGTTTTTAGAACTCAGTTTCCTCCTTTAATGCAGAACTTATTTGACAGAACTGACACTGGCAACAGCATTATTAGGATTAAATCTAGATATATACCCACATTGCTATAGAACAATAGTATCACATATCCTGATAGCAGCGAGACTTACCATTGTCAATATGTGGAAATCCACAGAAGCTCCTAACTTGTCAAATGTCATTATAAGACTAAACATTCAGGCCCAATATGAATTGATGTTAGCATTCAAGAATTTCTCTATCACTATCTTCAAACAAAATGGCAAGTTAGGATTAACAACCCGAGAGCCTCCAATTACTTACAAAATAGCAATATATATATTACACCAAGATATTGAGTTTCTTATAGACTCATCTTCTTCTTTGTATTCCTAAAAATTTTAATATTTGGTGACCAGCTCCCACCTACAGTATGATCCCACTTGAGGTGGGCAGTAGCAGGATATCAAACTCCAGATATTGTACCCTAAAGTTATTATTACTTTTTTTTATTCATTCCCCAATTTGTGTTATTATCTGTTCTATGCAATATGATAAGCAATACCAATTAATTGTATTCATTTATATTGGAATGTATTTTGTCAAAAATAATAAAAATGTAAAAGTTAAAAAAAAGAAAACACTTATCACAACAAAACTGTTCCTGTTGTTGGTGTGATAGTACACTGAAGGGTTGATTTACTAAAGGCAAATAGACTGTGCACTTTGCAGTTGCTCCAGAGCTTAGTAAATGAGGGGAAGCTCTGCTGAATCCCATCATCCAATCCTAGCATCCAAAATGCTGTTTTTTTTATTTCCTTGGATGTGATTGGGTATTCTTTGTGAAGTGAAACTTTACCTCATTTACTAAGCTCCTGAGCACTTGCACTTGCATTCATTTAAATTTTGAATCTTCCTATGAGCTAATCTACAATTCTATATTTAAAGCAAAACTTCACTCTCTCAATCAACATTGACTATTTTTATTCCTTATGATGCTAGCATTAGTAAATAGATAAGAAAGTATATTATATTTACTTGTTTTTTTTTTGTTTTGTTTTTTTACTATATTTCTTCATTTACTTCCTGGTTTGCAGGCCTAGGTAAATGATGTCATACATCCCAGGAGTCTTCAGGAGGGGAGGAGGGGTTTTCTCAGCTAAGCACACCCTCCTGCATGCATAGCCTTACTCAAGATGACCAGAAATTCTAGGGGGTGATTTCTTAGCAAAATAAAGCATGGAGACACAGATGGATGTGCGAATTTGCTTTAAATATTAAAAATGAATTAAATAGCGTTTTTGGTTTGTGGCGCTCATATGTAGTTCCACTTTGATGCAATGACAAAACATATGGAGGACAAAACATGTAAGAAAAGTGAACACCATATCAAAGTGACTGAAGGTAATCAATGCAATAGTAAATAAATATATACTCACTGAAATGATACCATGCACTTCTGTTAAAAATTCTATAGATTTTCTTTAATTTATTCTAATATATTGTTTGTGTTAAAAACTGAGGGTCTAGTCAGTACTAATTGAACAGTTTCACACTTGAGATGTGGTGAGTCTTTCAACAGCAGATTAAATCTAGCTTTAAGCTAAGGCAGTCAGAGTAGACCTGTGACATTTGACAGCCTCTTTTGAATGATTTACTCCTTAATCAAAACAATGTCATGGTTCAAGCGTGTATTATGCATTAGCTGAGATACATGAAATGCTTTATTAACATATAACTAGTTCTATTGACCTAAGTATTTTAAGGAAAATGTCTTACTGTGTACAGCTGTGAACATCTTTAAGAAGGTGATAGAGTCAAGATCTTTATTCATTTGACTAGATAACAATAAGCCAAGTAAAACAAAAGTTGTATAATAGAAAATGCTTTTATAACTGAAATCTTCAATGGAAAAAAACCCAAAAAACACCAGTCAATCTGTATGGTGTGCATGGTATAACAAAAGGTAAATTATCAATCGCAACTAAGGCAGAGAGAGAAAAAAAATGCATTAATAGCTCAAAAAAGTTCCAATTATTTGGAATTTGCAACTACAGCCTAAAGAGAAGCCAGTCACACAAACTGCAAGTATAGCATTCTTTTTACACTATACAATTATAAATACAATATATTGTATGTCTAACATGTTTTCACTATAATTACTATAATTGCTGAAATGTATTTATTTTATTTACTGAAATCATACTATTTTGAATATATTAACATTTTATTGAGCTCTCATTCACACAACAATACTTGATTGATGCACTTTAAATGCATGTGCGCTGGCGTGCATTTTACATTTTTTTTGCTGCACTAGGTTTCATTTTTTTGTATGCTGCATTTGTGTTTTTTTGTTAATGTATTTCATCGTGTTGAGGTTTAATTTTCTCCATAGCAGGAGCCAAAATAGTTGTGGTAAAAACTAGCTAAACCAATGCAGCCTGTTGGTTTCAGCTGGAACAATTGACAATAATGCTGTTTGACCTGTTCTTGCATTGGAAGTGCACTGAGCAACACATCTCAGTCCAGTGGTGGGAACAAAAGGCTTCACTGCCTGGTTCCCTTACCAGGAATGGCGGCAGCAGCACCCAAAAGTCGATCCGAAGATCAGCTGGGGTGCCAACATTGTGGGCTCCCTGGACAGGTAAGTGTCCTAATATTAAAAGTCAGCAGGTGCAGTATTTGTAGCTGTTAAATTTTATTTATTTTTTTTTGGCTGGATCTCCTCTTTAAGTTACATACTTTTTGCTTATAGGTATCCCTCTTACAAATCTCATAAAGTTGGGAAGCATGATATGACAGTAAAAAAAAAAGAAGTGGTGGAATGCAGACTCTTTCTGGCTGCAAACAATCAATATAAAACATTCATGATCAATATTTCATATTGATCTGTCTAAAAAAACCGGATAGCCCTCACTAACACACACATATATATATATATATATATATATATATATATATATATATATATATATATATATATATATATATATATATATATATATATATATATATAAAACATATATTATATATAAAATATATTACAATGTTTTGAAGATGAGCAATTAGGTATCCATATGTACTTTTAACACTTATTATTACCTCTTCACAAAAAAAGATCTCAAGAAAATAAGCAACTAACAGCAAGAATGCTGCCACTAATTACTGTAAAACGCACTTATGCACCCACATATATAATGTTTTAGACCAACAATGGCATTCTGTGCAGCAAAGTGGTAATTTTTATGTCTATTTTCACATATCAGGAAGTCATGAAAATGACTAAATGTACTATACATATGAAAATATAATAGTTGGATGAATTTGTTTCAATTTCAGTAATTTGCATCACTTATATTGTTAATTTTAGAATTCTCATGTTAATGCATTTTCAAGCGACAAGGTAGTCATTATCTGTTGTCAGCATTTTATACAGCAGAATATGTATATCCTTTTTAATAGGTATATATCTGTCCAATATTTATGAAAACCAGACACATGTAATTTCAGTACTGCAAAACATCTATACATTTATACAGACATTTACATATTTCATACACACTAAAATAAATTCACTGTGCAAAATTTTAAATGCAACACTTTTGTGTTTGCCCCTATTTATCATGAGCTGAACTTAAAGATCTGACTTTTTCTATGTACACAAAAGGCCTATTTCTCTCAAATATTGTTCACAATTATGGGCCGCACAGTGGTGTAGTGGGTAGCACTCTCACCTAGCAGTAAGAAGGGTTGCTGGTTCGAATCCCAACCACGACAGTACCTGCCTGGAGTTTACATGTTCTCCCTGTACCTGTGTGGGTTTCCTCCGGGTACTCCGGTTTCCTCCCACACTCCAAAGACATGCTGGTAGGTTAATTGGATCCTGTCTAAAAAAAATTGTCCCTAGTATGTATGAATGTGAGTTAGGGACCTTAGATTGTAAGCTCCTTGAGGGTAAGGACTGATGTGAATGTACAATGTATATGTAAAGCGCTGCGTAAATTGAAGGCGCTATAAAAGTACCTGAAATAAAATAAATAAACAAATCTGTCTAAATCTGTGTTAGTAAGCACTTCTCCTTTGCCAACATAATCCATCCACCTCACAGGTGTGGCATATCAAGATGCTGATTAGACAGCATGATTATTGCATGAGTGTGCCTTAGGCTGGCCACAATAAAAGGCCACTCTAAAATTTGCAGTTTTATCACACAGCACAATGCCACAGATGTCATAAGTTTTGAGGGAGTGTGCACTTGGCATGCTGGCTGCAGGAATGTCCACCAGAGCTGTTGCCCTTGTATTGAATGTTCATTTCTCTAGCATAAGCCATCTCCAAAAGTGTTTCAGAGAATTTGGCAGTACATCCAACCGGCCTCACAACCGCAGACCATGTGTAACCACACCAGCCCAGGACCTCCACATCTAGCATCTTCACCTCCAAGATCATCTGAGACCAGCCACCTGGACAGCTGCTGCAACAATTGGTTTGGATAACCAAAGAATTTCTGCACAAACTGTCAGAAGCCGTCTCAGGGAAGCTCATCTGCATGCTCGTCGTCCTCATCGGGGTCTCGACCTGGCTGCAGTTCCTCTTCGAAACCGACTTGAGTGGGCAAATGCTCACATTCAATGGCGTCTGGCACTTTGGAGAGGTGTTCTCTTCGCGGATGAATCCCATTTTCACTGTACAGGGCAGACAGCGTGTACGGTGTTGTGTGGGTGAGCGGTTTGCTGATGTCAACGTTGCGACCCATGGTGGCGGTGTGGTTATACTATAGGCAGGCGTATGCTAAGGACAAAATTTTACTGATGTCATTTTGAATACACAGAGATACCGTGACATTATTCTGAGGCCCATTGTTGTGCCATTCATCTACGACCGCAGCATGATAATGCACAGTCCCATGTTGCAAGGATCTGTACACAAGATACTGACTGGTTTTCGGACCCCCCCAACCCCCAAATACAGTAAAACTGCACATTTTAGAGTGGCCTTTTATTGTGGCCAGCCTAAGACACACCTGTGCAATAATCATGCTGTCTAATCAGCATCTTGATATGCCGCACCTGTAAGGTGGATGGATTATCTTGGCAGTCGTAGATCTTTGAGTTCAGCTCATTATAAATAGGGGCAAACACAAAAGCGTTGCATTTATAATTTTGCTCATTATAGATATACTTCACCATGCAAACAAGGTCGGTCAAGCTTGCTGGCAGTGCAAGCGTTAGCAGGTGGAACATACGTCAATAAGCTACACATCGCAACATTCCTACTTAGAATACCAGACTGCAGCTCCCCACCCCAGTATGCCCTGGGGGCTCTGGTTCACAGGTTTGTGCCGAGCACAGATGGGCACCCGAGCTATTGGTTACCTGGCCAGTCACCTCCTGGCTCACCTCAGTTGCCATGCATTCTTTTGAGTTTTCTAAATTTCAACTCAATAGCATTCATACGCAAACTGGCTTCTTCACTACGGCTGTCGTTTCTTTTCCTGTCCTCGTTTTTTTCTCCTTTTTTTTTCATCTTTACCTACCCAACGCATCTGTCCCCTCCTGCCTTTTCAACTTATCGTAGCATATGCACTTCCACTCTCTGTGTCTTTTAGCCAAAGCTATGTCGCAGACTGACAGCGAAGACTTCGCCTTTGCCCCTCCATCACCCTCTACGGTTTCAGAAAGCGGCGGCACTCAACCTCCCAGAGCTTGGACCATCCCCAAGCTCACAGCAGAGCTGTGGCGCAGGGCTGTTTCCTACCCTGCCACAGCCAGCAAAGCCAAGCTTTTAGGCTGTTATCCCCACTGCAGCAGCAGCCCAACCTGGCACCCAGGCTTTTCCGCAGTCTACTATCGCTCAGGTCTAAAAAAAAAAAAAAAGGATTGGGACTTGCAACTACACTCACTGTAAGCTCCTTCATGTTTGCCTCTCATGCTATAAAGCACATCCCAAAGTCACGGGCGGCATTAAGCAGCTAAATACACCATAACTAGGCTGCATGCATGTTGGGTGGCTTGGGTTCTACCTATCCTCCCACCCGATGCCCTCCCCGTGTTCCTTCCTCGTGCAGGAATACCCTCAGAAGAATTTTCCCTTAAGTAGTCGTTAGTCGATCTAGCCATTCAAGCCATCGTTAGCATAGGAGTAGGCACTTATAGCTTCCTTCGTATACGTGCAGTACAAGCTATGAGAAGATTGCAACACTGAGTCACCTGGCATGTTTGGCATTTTAACAAGGCGATTTTGAATCTTTTATGATGTAAGTGCATTACTTTTAATAAACCGATTACCTTAAGGTGTTTTTATACTATTGGAGGCTCTGTCTCAATTTATATCCCCGCATGTGGAGAGTGTCTTTATTAATCTGGATGGAGATTGGCGTGTACAAGCAGCTCTTCAATAACATCTAATAAGGCGATATTTGCCAGACACGAAAGTGAATGGCAACAGCATCTGGTGAGTTTTTTCTTAAGGTACACATCACTTTGGTGAAGTATTTTGGTGGATCAACGAGATTTTGTTTCACTATCTTTTCATCACTTTAAGTTGCTGTATTACCATATTGATTTGCATATGTTGGAGCATATATATATTTTTGGATATGCCATATGGACACTTTTCATTATGTATAGGTGTTTTATGTTGATCGTTTCACAATGCTAGTATTTAGGAGATTTGTAAATCCTTACACATACCTAGTGAAATGACTAGCTTCAGGTGATATAGAGAGATGAATCAAATTATCCTACATAGGTTGTGCCTAGTTATCTGCAGATTGTTCTAAAACACACAGATCAAATTATATTTCTCAACTCTACCCACCGGGGTGGGGATCTGATGTCACACACTGCAGAGCATAGCATACAGAGATATCTGACAGCTGATTGGAGAAAAGGGGCACGTCCCCCTCTACACAGGCTTATAGGCTCATAGAAAAATACACAGAGCTAAGGCTATGAGTCACCTGCTGTGTGCTGGAGGGGTGGGCTATCTCCTGGAGGCTGTTATGTTGGGAAAAACTGTAAGAAGTGACTCATGCAGATAGGAGAGAGGAGCCACACTCAGCATTTTGGACAGTGTTTGTGTGGGATATGCTTTATTCATGTCTGAGCTTTTACAACTAATTTAAGTTCTTAAGTTGCATGTGGTTGATTTTATTATAAAAATTGTATTATAACATGTCAGATATATGTAATTATATGTATAAATATGGAGTAGAGACTCCATCATGAGTATTAGGGGGAATCATAATTGTTACGTTGCA
Source organism: Aquarana catesbeiana (assembly GCF_042186555.1). Classification (NCBI taxonomy): domain Eukaryota; kingdom Metazoa; phylum Chordata; class Amphibia; order Anura; family Ranidae; genus Aquarana; species Aquarana catesbeiana. The sequence goes on along the minus strand of NC_133328.1, from coordinate 361,763,624 downwards.
CATGTAATAATATCTGGATTTTTCGTATAGGTATTTTGTTTTATAAATATATTGTAGCAACAGATCATTGTGTTAAATAAAAAAAAATCTAATTTGTGATGTACACAATTATGCACTTTGAATGATGATATATGTCAATAATACTACTTTAACAGTAATACATTACATTTTTCTTGTATTCTACAGTATAGCTGTGACACAGTAAAAAGGGAAATGGAGTACGCAAGTAAAATGGAATCTTTATTCAATAAATTCTAATTAATACAAAGAAAGATGGCCTCCTAGGTGACTAGATCTGAATCCGCTCACTCCCTCTTAGCAACCATTGCATCTCCAGTGTGGGGAATTTAGTAGTGAAAGGTGCTCCCTTCCAAATGTTCTGGTCCTGTAGCTACCATAACAGGCAAAATCCAAGAAAGAAATGGTATGTGCAAGACCTTCATAGATGGCAATGCCAAATCTTCATTTTGGTTTTTAACCTCATGTGTCTCAATCTGAATTCACAGGCCTGGTGCAAAAAAATTACAATTATGGGATTCTGGAACAATGTTTTTCTGACTTTCACATACAAATATAAGATGCTTTTACTGTTGCACTGGTGGGTTTAAAAATAGATATTTTGGTGTATTGCCTAATGTTCCACCTTAAATATCAAGATTTGTACAAAAAAGAACCAGTGTCAGATTAGTCCTGCAGGTACCTGGCTTCTCTAACTGGAAAGATGGTAGTTCATAATTCTGGCTTATAAACTTGCCTAGGACTGCCCATTTTCTTTGTGCTTACATAAAATGGTTTACTCTATGCACATATTATTACTGTTGTTGCCTAATAAAGAACTCTCAGCTATTAGTCCTTCCTAATGGGTGAAACACCACGAGTTGAGTAGAAATGTTCCCACGTCCCTCCAGGTATGTCAAATACCTGCTACTCATGCAACCAGCTGTGGTTCCTCCGGATCATACAGCCTGTAGTGACATACAATCCAGCAAGGGATTTTTGGCAGTTGGAGCAGGGAGCAGCAAAGTAGTGGCAATTTAGGACAACGGTAAGCATATGTTACCTTCTTGCATAGCCTAGGCTTCTTTTGCAAGTGACCCTGTGGTGAGAGAGTAACTTTCATGTACGTTTGAAAACATTCGTAAAATTTAGAGTTAGGTGCCATTCCCGTATAACCATTCTCATTTTTACATTTATGTTTCTAAGCTTTTTTCAAATTGAGTGTGTCATAGTATAGTCATAGTCATAGTGTAGTTACGAAACATATACAGTATGCCTTTCCTATGGTTTACATAATTGCTGATATTATCATAGGCACCAATAGATAATAATAACAGAATGTATGTATTGCAAGCAGTAATATAAAATGATAAGGTATTTTATTCTGTAAAAGAGGGTTTACTATAGGCACATTTGACACTAAACTTTGAAAACTAGGGCAGGGTGGGAGAAAAAGTGTGCTGGGAAAAGAATAAAGGGAGTGGGAAAAAGGGGGGATGCAGGAGAGAGGGGGAATGTGAAGGGGATAAAGGGGGGAATGATAAGGATGTGTAAGAGAGGGCACAGGGAAGTTGGGTATTCCCTTAGTGGCTTTTTCAACTGGATTGTTCACCATTGTGTGAGGTTATACGATACATATATTAGCAGTAAATATATTCAACAAAAGCCAAAGGGCCCTTTGGGTATTAAGTGTGGAAGTTTAGATTTTTTTTGTGATTCTTAGATGATACAGGCTATCCACATGTTTTGGACCTTCTCCATATTGTCTCTATCTATGGCTATAGATAGATGAAAGACAATTCATGCATAGTCTTGTTTCATAATTCTAATCAACCTGCCAATTAATCGTTGCTGACAGCATTTTAAGCACATACTAATTAGCAATGTGTGTTAGAAAATGCAGGCAAAACACATATAACATATGAAATTATGTGAATTATGCAGCAAAAAAAAAAAAAAATGAAAAAAAAAATATATAATTCTTTTTTTGTTACCTTTGTAAATGCATACAAAAATGCACCACCAATGTATTAAAACTATTCATATTTTTTAACACAAGATACAACTTTAGAGTTCTTCATTAGGTAACAAAGTAATACTAGTTACAATCAACATTTATAATTGGGTGATCAAGCCTCCCTAGGAAGGCTTTTCCAAGGAAGAATACCAGGACAGGATGGTAAATATAGTGAATGTTGCTCCATATTTCTGCTTCTACATTTTAAAGAAGACTACCATCTCTTGACAGATTACATTCACATGACATGCTCTAATACCTCGTCTTTTATGTATTCATGTTTAATCACTGGAAATTCACCATCTTAATGGTAGTACAGGCAGTTAAGGATACCCTGAAAATTAAGATTAGAGATTGCAGTGAACCGATGACTGAATTTACCAACAGATGCACAGATTCATATAAATAATGACAGCAACCCAGACAACAATGGCTCCTGTCACTGACTCTCCAATGCAACAACTTTAGCTGATAAATATAACTCAATCTATAACTTTCCAGTATAAAACTATTTAAAGAAACATGCATTTTTAGTACATTTGTATATTCACTTTAGCATAATCCTTGGGCCAAAGACTGATTGCACCATGATGGATATATATTTCTTTTACATTTTAAACAGAAAACATAGGGTAATGAAGCATATTTAAATTTTAGTCAATGTTTATGTTGACCTATTTATTTTAAAAATACATATGACCTGACCTACATGTAAAACATGTTGTCAAATTAAAGGATTGTGATTTATGGATGTAATGCAGTATACATGAATACACTTCAAGGATATTTGTGGAATAATAATCAATATAATATACACAAAGGCTAAAAAAACATACAGTAGTTGTATTATTACTATTTATATATGTTTTGAAATTAAACATTTAGTACATGTGCATTTATTACACAAGATTTACTGAAAAATACAGATTTTTAAAACACCACCATACACCATACATTGTTTACACAACCATTAAGTCATTCATTGAGAGTAAGCAGATTGTACATGGCAGAAGGAAAGGGCAAAACAGGGATTAACCACCGCAATGACTCAACTCAAATCAAAAAATTAGTTTGAGCTATTAAGTACTGTGAATAGACTTTTTTTTCAGAAAAGCAGAAACTGTAAGATTAGGTAGGGAGCAGGGTTGCCAACCGCCAGTAAATTTACTGACAGATTGTAAAAATCAGTGATTTTTTTACAAAATATATAAGCCAAACAAGCATAAGGGCTCGAAAATGCTAGATAAATAAAAATAAAAGTAAATATAAAAATGTTAGCATAAGTATAACACAAAATAGGTGTATATATCAATAATAAATCAATAAAGCAGTCCAAATGAGTGCATAAGCCAAACAAGCATCAAGCTCTTAAATAATAAATGAATAAAAGTGCTGGCATAAGTGAAAAGCGCTGCAAAAAAATACCACAAAATAAATATATATAAAAATAATGAAACATTAAATGAGTCCAAGTGAGTATGGGCTAGTATCACACTAGCACATAAGTGACAGCTCAAACAAGCTGTAAGTGACAAATCCACAGGGGTAAGTAAATATCAGTCCCACCACCAAGTAAAACAGCTCCCAGATAGAAAACAGTTCCAATAATGGGGGGAGATCTTCAGTGGGGACACCTCCATGTTCGCAAGCAGCTTACCTTACTGCTATAAGGCATAAAGCTTGTGTTGCAAACAGTTAGCAGGCATGGAAATCCCATCCAGTTATACAGATGATGATGATGGTAAATATGCAGGGTGGGATATAGAAGACAAAAATAGACAGTATATAGTGTGACTCCGTGACGGCTATAGTGGAAGGGAAGCAAGACACAGGGGGGGGGTTGTTGCACTCACTTTTTTAAAAATGAGTGTGGGCATCAATCCATGAGCGCAGAGCTCATATGCCTCAATGGGTGACTTCAGTCTGTCCCCGCTTCCAGCTCCTCAATGCTCGTCAGGTAGAGTGAGTATATGGTGTGTAAGGAGAAAGCGCACATAGTGTGATCCCATATAAAAGTCCATTTATTAAGTAAAAACAATCCAATAAACTTACATTTAAAAAACGGCTATAGTGTAAATCATCCACAGCGTCCCGTGCTCCAATCCTAACGCGTATCGTCACGTCACGTGACTTCTTCAGAGGATGATATATATATATTTTTTTTTTAAAGCAGAAGCCCTAGAAAATAAACTTGCGGGTGTTGCAATTTTTAATCTCTCGTGGTATTTGCGCAGCAATTTTTTAAAATGCATTTTTGTTGGGAAAAAAAACTTTTTTTGAATTTTAATGCAAAAAAACACAATACATAGCCTTTTTTTTGTAAAATATAAAAGATGATATTATGCCGAGTAAATAAATAGCAAACATGTCATGCTTTAAAATTGTAAATTGTAAATTTTCCATAGGCGACGCTTTAAAAGCCTTTACATGTTACCACTTTAGATTTACACATGAGTTTTGGTGCTAGAATTACTGCCCATGATCTGGTGTTTACGGTGATACTTCACATGTGTGGGACAATCGCTGTTTACGTGCGTGACTGATGCACGTGTTCACCTTTGCGCACTAGAACAGGATGACGGAGGGCACATACATTTTTTTTTCCATTCTTCTTTTTTTTTTTTTTCATTTTTTTGATCACTTTAATTGCTGTCACAAGAAATGTAAACATCTCTTGTGACAGCAATAGGCATTTGACAGGCACTCTTTATGGAGGGATCTGGGGTCAATAAGATCCCAAATCCCTCCTCTGCCCTTGAAAGCATTCAAAACACCAATATCTGTGTTTTTGAATACTTTTGATTTTTAAAGAAATGGCTCTGTTGACATCCAGGTTACCATCACAAATAGCTAATCAACGCTGATCTCTGCTTTGATTGGCTGTCCAGCCAGCCGGCGGACGTGCCACCTGGTTGCTTGGGTCTCCCAGTGGGACGAGGCGAGGGGGGATACGGGTCTCCTGAGTGGCAGGAGAGAAGGGAAATTACCTCCCGCTGCTTGTAATAGCAATTGAGTGGGCTGAACACACCTGAATGAGCAGAGTGAACTAAGCTTTGGATTGAGCTACAGTTGCTGACTGTAAAAGCCTCCTCTTTGGCAATGCTGGCAGCACTCATACGTCTCTTTCCCAAAGACAACCTCTGGATATGACACTGAGCACATGCACTCAACTACTTTGGTCGACCATGGCGAGGCCTGTTCTGAGTGGAACCTGTCCTGTTAAACCGCTGGTCACTGTGCTGCAGCTCAGTTTCAGGGTATTGACAAACTTCTAATAGCCTAGGCCATCTTTATGTAGAGCAATAATTATTTTTTTCAGATCCTCAGAGAGTTCTTTGCCATGAGGTGCCATATTGAACCTCCAGTGACCAGTGTGTGAGAGTGAGAGTGATAACACCAAATTTAACACACCTGCCCCCTCTCTCCCCTGATTGGCTGACTGATTTTGATTGACAGCCGCGGGAGCTGCTGTGTCTCAGCCAATCAGGAGGAGTGTCTGGGACAGCTAAGACACTCGTGGACAATGCTGCAGAGAGAAGGGTCTCAGGTAAGTGATTAGGGGGTGCTGGGGAGATTGCCACACACCAAAGGTTTTTTATCTTAATGTATAGAATGCATTAAGATAAAAAAGCCTTCTGCCTTTACAACTCCTTTAATGGCTGCTTGTTGAATTATTTTGAGGGGACAGTACATTTACACTGTTATACAAACTGTACACTCACTACTTTACATTGTAACAAAGTGTCATTTCTTCAGTGTTGTCACACGAAAAGATATAATAAAATATTTACAAAAATGTGAGGAGTGTACTCACTTTTGTGAGATACTGTATATATATATATATATATATATATATATATATATATATATATATAAAGCCTATGCAGTGTAAAGGAACTAGAGGTAAAGTGGTAGGGCTAAAAAGGCGTGTTGAAATTTCCCCTGACACTGATATCAAAAGTATAACACGAAGCAATGTAGCCACCACACAAACTGCAGAATAAAGATGACTGGGTGCTTTTTTCAAACTCAGAGATGCCATAACCTTTGCTTCCGGAATCTTCTAGTCATAAATTAAGAGTGGCTGACATCTCCTATATAGCAGAGCAGTCAAAGAAGACACGGGCATTTGGCACTAGTTATTGGCTCAGTTCCTAATGGTGCTATTTCAGGTGAAGGCTTCTAACTCAGGTGTCAAGCATCATCAATTTTAAAACATTAGCAACTTAATGTACATATTTAAATGAGTCAATCAAAGATCTTTCATCTTAGAGTTTGCGCCAATTAAATCTCTGGCCTATCTTTTTTTCCCAAATTTAAAGGGGGAATTAATGACATTGACTAAAAAATTGAAGTTATTTTAAGACCTGAAAACAAAACACTCTCATAACTGTATGTAATAAACCTATTACTAAGGTCAAGATAAGCAATATTCATTATCTTAACGCTTACAGAACTACTTTCCTTTTTATTGAAAAATGCCTTCAAAGACATTTAAAATATGCTGTGGTATTCTATTCAGACTGCTTAGTTTTAGATTCTATTTTTTGCTACAGAAAATGGAATATGATTTACAGATATACTTATGAATCTCAGATATCTCTTCCATGTTGCTGACTTGGTATCTAACACATTACATTTGGCAAAGCTCCAGATGCAGTTAACCTACAGCCAACAAACCGTCCATCATACTTCATACTGCAAAGTCATGGGTGCATTAGAATAAGATCATCTTTACTGGTGTAACATGTTATCGTTCTTGTACATTTCATAGCCATTACATAAGAGCACATGTAGAAAAAATGAAATTCATTATTCTTCTCATAGACCCCTGCTGAAAATATCTTCTGCTCTGATTCTATACCAGTTTGGTGGAAGATTTTCCACTCTTGTTACCGCCCCTTACTTATATTGATGCTGTCCCACAGGTAAACATGATTTTAATGGGGAATCTAATCACATCTCATTGAAGACTACATTCATAGTTTGCATGGAGTTTGGTTAGAACAGTAAAGAAACATTGGTCCTAGATTGTGTTTTCTAATGACACTAGCTCTTGCTGCTGTCTGTTTTATTCAAAGCATGCATATCTAACTAGTGTTTTAAGTTCAGATTGAGGTGCTGACTACTTAAAAGAGAACCAGCCACAACAGAATTTGAGCATGAATATAATTATAACCATGCAGGATTTCTGATTAAAGTGGTTATAGACCTCTAGCATGAAATATAGACAAAGAATACCCATCTAAAGTGTGTATCTGTCTCAACCCAGAGCACTAAGTGTCTTTTCTGTCTATCACCTTGTTCCTCTGCTATCTGCATGAGTCAATTCTGACATGATTTTTCCTGATACCAAGAGTCTGGGAAAGGGAGCTCCAGCATACAACCTGTGATTGACAGCCTCTGCTCTGTTCTTATGGCTGTGAGAAGGGAGGTGTCCCTTCCCTCCAATCAGCTTTCAGAGTTCCCCTCCCTGACATCTGCAGAGTGTAACGTCAGATCCCCTCCTCCTGCTTTGTGAAAGCTCACAGAAACTGTATAGATTCTGTACTTTAAACAGCTGTATAGAAGAGAGCGCTGCAGATAAACAGGTACAACTTAAGCAGGGATTTGTTTTCATTTAATCTCTGTGTATCACCCAAGGCTAGTCACTGCACTAGGTATATGTAAGGGTTTATAACCACTTTAACTGTTTAATCCCCCTCTCCATTTAGCTTTATTTATTTTGTCTGAGCCTGACATTTATGTAGGAGATTCAGGAAGGTCAAAGTTAAAGTTCAGAACATCCCTGCTATATATGCACATTTTCACATCCTTTATCCATTTGAAGACACTGCAAGTACAGAAAAATACCCCTTGGTGTGCCAAAAGAAAAACACTCAGTTCCTAATTCATGTTTTCCTTTAAGAAATCAGAGTGTTTTTGTGAGTAGTGACTGAGTTGCTTAACCACTTGCCTACTGGGCACTTAAACCCCCCTCCTGCCCAGACAAATTTTCAGCTTTCAGCGCTCTCACACTTTGAATGACAATTACTCAGTCATGCAACACTGTACCCAAATTAATTTTTTGTCCTTTTTTTCACACAAATAGAGCTTTCTTTTGGTGGTATTTGATCACCTCTGGGTTTTTTTATTTTTTGCGCTATAAATGAAAAAAGACCGAAAATTTTGAAAAAAACCCACATTTTTACTAGTTTCTGTGATAACATTTTGCAAATTATTAATTTTTCTTCATAAATTTTGGCCACAATTTATACTGCTACATATCTTCGGTAAAAATAACCCAAATTAGTGGATATTATTTGGTCTTTGTGAAAGTTAAAGAGTCTACAAGCTGTGGTGCAAATCATAAAAAATTGATCACACATGATGTACTGGTGGCCTATCTCATTTCTTGCAACCTAAACAAGCCAGGAAAGTACAAATACCCCCCAAATGACCCCTTTTTTGAAAGTAGACATTCCAAAGTATTTAGTAAGATTCATGGTGAGGTTTTTGATGTTGTCATTTTTTCCCACAATTCTTTGCAAAATTAAGATTTTTTTTCACAAAACTGTCATTGTAATAGGTTATTTCTCTCACATGGCATGTGTATACCACAAATGACGCCCCAAAATATATTCTGCTACTCCTCCTGAGTATTACAATACCACATGTGTGAGACTTTTTCACAGCCTGGCCACACAGAGAGGCCCAACATACAGGGAGCCCCATCAGGTGTTCTAGGAGCATAAATTACACATCTAACTTGTTGACAACCTATTACACTTTTGAAGGCCCTGGAGCACCAGGACAATGACACGTGACACTGATGTGGCACTGATACGTGGCACTGATGGCAGATGGCACTGATACATGGCACTGATGGCACATGGCACTGATGACAGATGGCACTAATACATAGCACTGATGACACATGACACTGATGACAAATGGCACTAATATGTGGCACTGATGACACATGACACTGATGTGGCACTGATCACAAATGCCACTAATACATGGCACTGATGACAGATGGCACTAATATGTGGCACTGATGACAGATGGCACTAATACGTGGCACTGATGACAGATGGCACTAATACGTGGAACCAATGACACTTGACACTGATAACTGATGGCACGTGACACTGACAGATGGCACTGATACATGGCACTGATGTGATGACACGTGACACTGATAACAGATGGCACATGGCACTGGGGACAGATGGCACTGACAGGTAGCACTGGGGACAGATGGCACTGACAGGTGGCACTCTGGACAGATGGCACTGATAGGTGGCACTGATAGGTGGCACTGGGGGCAGGTGACACTGGGGACAGATGGCACTGGGGACAGATGGCATGACAGATGGCACTGACAGGAACTATGGGCACTGAATTTTCAATTGTTTCTGTGTGTGCACTCACCACTGCAGCCGTTTTCTCTCTCCCTCCTCACACGCTGTCTCTGTGTGAGGAGGGAGAGCCGGCGATGAGATATGATCTCATATGTTTGCATATGAGATCAACCCCCATTGGACTCGCCGATCGAGTGCTAAATGGCCGCTGTGATTGGCCATTTAGCACGATCTGTGATTGGCTGTGTCCAAGGGACACGGCCAACACAGAACTTCCAGGGACGCCCTCCCGCGAAGTGGTTAAAGCACTGACCTGTTGTCTTTTGCCAAACTATTCAAACCTTCGCCCCATCCTATTCCCTACAACAAAACTAATGACCTATAGTATAGGATAAAAAATTGGAGTACTAATTAGGCTCTTATGATAAAACAGGAAGTGTGCAGAAAACACAGGAAAGTTTTATAATTCTGACAGAAGCAAAGGGTATTTTAGCATTTAACAAACACTTTAATGGTATATTTAATTGAAAAAAAAATAAGACAAATCCATTGTGAGGGTCTTCATACGCTTTAAACTTTAATATGCAGTTTAGTTTTAATCCCCAATCTTAAGGAAACGCGTTGTTGAAAAATAAGGTGTTCACTAAGGCTCTATGCACCCTGGAGCTCATAAACAGCCGTTTTTTGGAGTTTGGGCGATTTTTTTAACAGCCCATAAACTCCACTCTATGTTATCTTGTGTGTCCATGCACATATGGACGTTTTTGAACTTTTATCAGCAGTGGAGTTTATGGGCTGTTTTCTGAACTCCTTAAAATCGTGTTCAGGAGTCGTTTTTCTGACCACAAAAAATGGCAAATGCTCATAAACACTGATAAACATTGATAAACGCTCAAAAACATGGCTCCCCAGCGTTTTAATGTTTTTGAAAAAAAAAAAAAAAAAAAAGCTAAAAAACGCCAATGCGGAAAAACGCTAATAAACGCTATTGCAAAAACGTTAAAAAATATTGAAAGACTCACTGCAAAGCTACTGGCGTTTTTATAATGTTATTTTAACATCCAGTGTGCATGGTGCATTAAAGGCAACAAAATGAATAATTGAGCTGGAGGGCCTCAGCTATGAGGACTGATTACATACAGTATATTATAGTTATTCGCTGTGGAGAATGAGTGTTTAAAAGGTGATATGATTACAATGCACAAATGTATCAAAGGTGACTCCAGTAACTGTAATAACTGAGTACTAATATTTATAAGTAAAGTTGATTCAGGGAATATCCAATTGCCTCTCGGGGGATCAGGAAGGATTTTTTCCCCTGTTATAGTTGTAATCCAAATCATGGCTGTGTGTCCTCTTCAGGAACCTTAGTGTAAACAGTTTATTACATAGTTACATAGTTAGTCTGGTTGAAAAAAAGACACAAGTCCATCTAGTTCAACCGATAAAAGAAAAAAAAAATCATACAATCCTGTATTGTATACACAATCCTATACCCACAGTTGATCCAGAAGAAGGCAAAAAAAAAAAAACAGCAAAGCATGATCCAATTTGCTACAGCAGGGGAAAACAAAATTAATAATGGAGCTGGAGGACCTAAGCTATGAGGACTGATTACATACAGTATATTATAGCTATTCGCTGTGGAGAATAAGTGTTTAAAAGGTGATATGATTACAATGCACAAATGTATCAAAGGTGACTCCAGTAACTGTAATAACTGAGTACTAATATTTATAAGTAAAGTTGATCCAGGGAATATCCAATTGCCTCTTGGGGGATCAGGAAGGATTTTTTCCCCCTGTTGTAGCAAATTGGATCATGCTTTGCTGGGGTTTTTTTTGCCTTCCTCTGGATCAACTGTGGTTATAGGATTATGTTTACAATACAGGATTGTATGATTTTTTTTCTTTTATTGGTTGAACTAGATGGACTTGTGTCTTTTTTCAACCAGACTAACTATGTAACTACCCTGTTTCCCTGAAAATAAGACCTAGCGTGATGGCTGCAATATAAGCCCTACCCCCCAAATAAGCCCTACCCTGTTTCCCCGAAAATAAGCCCTACCCTGAAAATTAGACCTACAAGGACTTTAACTAGGGCTTATTTGGGGGGTAGGGCTTATATTGCAGCCATCACCGACAATCACGCTAGGTCTTATTTTCGGGGAAACAGGGTATGTAATAAACTGTTTACACTAAGGTCCCTGAAGAGGACACACAGCCATGATTTGGATTACAAGAAAAGAGGTTTAACCTTAGTTCGCAGAAGGGTTCTTTAATTACCTGCCGACCACTCACAGTAAATATCCTCCAAGTGGGCAGCAGGTGCAGGCTTGGCAATGTACATGTATGTTGCTGGCTTGGTTTGGGGCATGTGCATGCACACAGCATGAATTTGGCAGCAGATTTCAGCCAATGATTTTGGCTGAAACCTGCTGATCGGCTGGGTCCAATCACACACAGAGTTTTGTGTTTACAAATACACAGAACTCTGTGTAGAGATAACAGCAATTAGGCTGTTTCTTCTCCCTGAAAAGCAGTCAGAAAAAACAGCCAGATTAGTAAGTAAAAGCAGCACACATTACATACATTACACTTGTTAGGCACACAGTTAACCCCTTGATTGCCTATAAATGTTACCTCCTTCCCTACCAGTGTCATTAGTACAGTGTACTGTGTTCAGTATTATCACTGATTACTGTATTAGTGTCACTAGTAATGTCAGTGTCAGTCAGTTAGTGACCCTCCCAGCCAGTGTCTGTTAGCACCAGATTACTCACCACACTATCACAGTTTCACAATAAGTCGCTGATCACAGCCATTGCAGTATTGTGTCAAATGCTGCATAAATTCTAGTATATATACCAAAGTTTGTAAACGCTATACCTTTCACACAAACAAAATAATGTACACTTATGCCCAGTACACACGGTCGGACATTGATCTGACATTCCGACAACAAAATCCATGGATTTTTTCTGACGGATGTTGGCTCAAACTTGTCTTGCATACACACGGTCACACAAAGTTGTCAGAAAATCCGATCGTTCTGAACGTGGTGACGTAAAACACGTACGTCGGGACTATAAACAGGGCAGTAGCCAATAGCTTTCGTCTCTTAATTTATTCTGAGCATGCGTGGCACTTTGGTCGGATTTTCTGACAACAAGGTCCTATCACACATTTTCCATCGGAAAATCCGACCGTGTGTACAGGGCATTACTGTTTTTTTTAAACCAAAAACATGTAGCAGAATACATTTTGGCCTAAATTTATAAATCAATAAATAACCCAGTGGTGAACAAAACAAAACGAAAGAAAGTTCTATTTGTGTGAAAAAAATTATATAAATTTAAATTGCGTACAGTGTTACATAACTGTGCAATTGACAGTTATAGTAGCACAGTGCTGAATAGCAAAAAATGGTCTTGTCATGAACTTCAAAAAACTTTTATTTTTTAGGTGTTCCTCAGGAGGCAGAATATGCAAGGCTGTGAGAATTGTTAGAAAATAAAAATCACACATTTGTACACCTAAGTTTAACCTCCCTGGCGGTATGATTATGTTGGATTTCAGGTGCTGAAAGCGGTACAATTATTTTGCATGGAAATTTGGCGTTTTTTATTATAGGCCTGTAATTCTTAGCAATAACACACTTATATCTGTCCAAACGAGAGTCTAGTAGACATCTCGGGTGTGATAAAGTTTGAAACACAAAATCGTAAATTATAATATAATAAATAACTATAAATAATTATACCAAATAATAATATAATAATAATAAAAAATATTCAATAATGTAATCAAATCAAAAACACTGAAATTTGCTCAGTTGCAGAATTGTCACTGTCATTACTTTCAGTGTTTGATGACGGATCTCCCCACAAATCACTATCGCTCAATTCTGCAAGTAATTCTAATTTATTATCGCTGTTTTCTAGCTGCTTTAAAACCACTTTGGATGTAAAGGGACAATTTTGGTTGCTATGGACAATCTCCAGTTTCCAGGCAGAAAGAACAGTTTTTATAATATAAAACTGCATGCAGGGCACTGGAGAAACCACTAGGGACAAAGGGGATGTGAAATAATTACATACAGTAATGTAATCTCCGTCCCGTGTGTGGCAACGCTCGCAGGGAATGGAGCCCAGCTCCATGATAGATCGTGCGGAGGACGAGCTGCTCACACTGCGGGGAGACATCGCAGGATCCAGGGGACAAGGTAAGTAAGCTCTTCCTGGATGCTGCAATGCGATCCCAAGTCTGGCCCCGGGATACCGCTCTTGGTACTGAAATTCCACCCCGGGCCAGACTTGGGATTACCACCAGGGAGGTTAACTGAACTGAATGGACCTGTGTCTTTTTTCAACCATATTCACTAAGTAACTATGTAACCTGAAGTTTGGTGCCAGTTGATGCCTTTTTATGATGAAAGGTTGTTTATATGATAACAACTCTAATGCCCCGTACACACGATCGGACATTCTGACAATCCATGGATTTTTTCCGACGGATGTTGGCTCAAACTTGTCTTGCATACACACGGTCACACAAAGCTTGTCAGAAATTCTGAACGTCAAGAATGCGGTGACGTACAACACGTACGACGAGCCGAGAAAAATGAAGTTCAGTAGCCAGTGCAGCTCTTCTGCTTGATTCCGAGCATGCGTGGAACTTTGTGCACACACAATCAGAATTTACTAGAATGGATTTTGTTGTCGGAAAATTTGAGATCCAGATCTCAAATTTTGTGTGACGGAACTTCCGATGGAAAATGTCCGATGGAGCCTACACACGGTTGGAATTTCCAACAACAAGCTCCCATCGAACATTTTCCATCGTAAAATCCGACCGCGTGTACAGGGCATTAGTCTACAGGTAAACTTTTACTCAAATTGTTTCAGCAATGCTGATTACATCTTTCTATTCTGGTAGGTTTCTATAAAGTTGACCATATACAGGTTGAATTTGGGGTCACAATCGGTTCTTTTTACAAATGATCATTCAAGCTTATTTTGTACAGACATATCACATTCATGCAATAGGCGTATATCTAACTTGTCGAAAACATGCCATTGCAGGTACCTATCAATACAATTATCATTGCATGAAATGACCAAAATATGCTGTGCAGGTGCCCATCATTAACTCTTAAAGTAGAGGTCCACCCTAAAAAAGTAAATGGGATTAAAATTCATAAAAAAATAAAAAAATTTTGAAAAAAAAAAAAAATAACTTACCTGAAACCCCTGTTGCTAGGCAGTCTTCCTAATCTGCCCCTTCCTATTCCGCGGAGCTTCCTCCTCCTAAGGTGAGCGACCCTGTTGCCTTCTGGGACATGTGTGTGTCCCAGGAAACAACGGGGCCATTCACAGAGCGCTGCGCCTCTTGCGCATGCGCAGTAGGAGACTGGCAGTGAAGCCGCAAGGCTCCATTGCCCGTTTCCCTTAGTTAGGATGGATCAGCCTCGGGGGGGCCGACATCGCGGGCTCAATGGACAGGTAAGTGTCCTTATTAAAAGTCAGCAGCTACAGTGTTTGTAGCTGCTGATTTAAAAAAAAAACGGCCGGAACCCCGCTTTAAGCCAGAAGAGTCTCTTTTGTGTGCCATTCCATTCTAGCTTTGTTTTGTTTCAAGACTTCAAACTCATGGCTACGTTCCATCTCTCAAAACGAAAAAAAAAATAGGTTGGGCGTTGCTATTGGACCATTTTGTTAGTTATAGAGCCCCCTTTTTTTTGTCCTATATTTACAGATATGTCATTTCAGAGCATTTTATTCCTGATGAGTGAGCCATGAAACGTGTGTTGAGTACACTTTGAACTGATGCTCAGACAAGTTTGGCCCACCAAGAGCAATTTCTTACGTTTATTATTAATGGATGAATGATCTATGAAATCCTACTGCTAATCATGTTGTATTTTATTTTGTATAATAATTGTATGTGTATACAAGTGAACTGTTATTTACATTATATCATGTCTTTTTACCAAAGATTACTGATACTTTTTAACTTGTTTTGAAATAATGATCAATATAAACTAGATATTTATTCAGTGACATGCCTCATATAAAGTCCCATTCTTTCCACTTCATTTGGAGGTTTGCCAGTGCTATGATTAGATTGAGTCAGGTCACATTATTACCATGTATGTTCATCCCCAGTATTAGAAATAAAGTTGAATTATTAGAACCCCCTAAAAATGGGCAACGCTTATGTCAGATGTTATGGCATACCATGCTATCACCAGTTTTTAGAAATAAAGAATTGTATTTTGCACATGCTTCTTTAAATTACATTTATTTAATGTGCTTTACAGATAAAAGGATTATTTACTATTCCTCTTTGATTTGTGCTATCAAACAACATTACATTGATAAAAAAAGAAGTTAAAACAAAAAAGCAGACAGATGTTTATTTAATTAGACATGCCCATTAACAATGCATAGTTACATAAAAACAATTTATGCCTTACATTAGGAAGAACAAAACAAAGTGATGTGTAAGAGTATATATTGCCTTCTATCTTTATCTCGTTAAACAGATGTACCTGATTTCTGGCCAGGCAAATTAAAACTTATCTCACAGATAACAAATGTGGTTACATTAACGTTGCTTTATAAAGTGCTGCATTTGCAAATGCTTAACAATCTACTGCTATGGTTTATATTATATGTAAAACTAAAATTGTTTCTCTTTCTACCTAAGATGCATGACCACTTTAATTAAACAATTAACTTATGTAAGGTTTCTGATCTATCTGTGTGTCTGCTTATTTTTTTTTTTTAATTGAATCCAGGGCAGCATCCATACTTAGTTACAGTGTATGTTGGTAAAGCACAGCACTACAATATGTCTGTATTAAAATACATTAAAAACTACCTTATGCATCCAATTCTGTAATTTAAACATACAGATAAGGATTTGGGAACATGATAGAATGAGTTTTTATAATCTTCTATATTGCACATTCCTTGCATAAATAAAAGTAATTATAATGATATAATAACATTAGCCTTGATTATAAAGAATTTGAAAAGTTAACACAACCTTTAAAAACCGCTACTAATTTGCACCATGGGAGCATGAATTTGAAAAATGGGTTTCTACTCCCTCATGTAACTTCTTTAGTTACTGCATTGCATAGGGAGTCTTGTTACTCATTGCACAGGATAAATCAGAGCAAATCAGATTTCAAAAAGCTCCTCTAGATTCTGCCTCCATTAAGATTGTTTTAAAGAGCCTAACCAAGCCTATTATACTACAGGGTCTATTTATAAAAAAAAAAAAAAAGTGTAGCAATTCATCCACTAAAAATGCACGTAGCTTTCTTCTCTTTGAATGGGGCAAAAACAATTGGATCTTTTTAGGCTATTCCCTGTGCTGGTTGAATGTTTTTTACTGATTTTAAATGGAAAATACTGCATTTGGCCACTAGATGGTGCTAAATGGAAACTACAGCATTTTCCATTTAGATGGTGCTAAATGGAAATTACTGCATTTGGCCACTAGATGGTGCTAAATATTATTGGAATTTGCTAGTGGCCAAATGCAGTATTTTCAATTTTAAATCAATTATAAAAATAGCCTAAACACATTCTCTTTTCTTTGCCTCATTTGCAAAGAACAAACATACACAAACTTTCACTGGGCAATTTGCTATGCACATTTTTTGTATGAGCCCTCCTTTACATTTGCATGGCTAACATTTAGAAATTGGTCTATTTCCCTCTCTCTTTTCCATTCAAAGTGTAATTGTAATCTTCTCAAAGATCTGCTCAGATTTGGCACCCAGTGGGCTTGTGATGAACCTCTTGGTGCAGCAACTACAAATTCCCTCCCCCCCCAAAAAAACTGCCACCATTACTTTACTCCTGCCTCCTCTCCTAAGCTATTTCGGTGCTCTGACGCTGTAAAGGTGCCATGACAAGCTGCATCACAAAGCTGCAGAAGTTTTGTTTTCTGCAGGGTAAATCCTGAGTTGTGTCTCACTGATTGAGCCCTATTCTGGTGCTCCGGAACTAAAAATATTCGTTATTTTCTCTTAGATAATATACTCTAATTTCTATTTCAAAATAAAGTCTGCCTCATATCTCCCTCTTATATTATGGCCTAACCACGCTGCTTATATACTGTCCAGCTATTGTACAATATTTGTGATTATTGTCTCTCAGATAATACAGTTTAAAGTGGAGCTCCACCCAAAAGTGGAAGCTCCACTTGTTCGCACCCCCCACTGGCATTTTTTGGGGGGAGCTGGATACCTGTCAAAACCAGGTACCCGCTCCCACTTCTAGTTAAGATCGCCTCACAATGATGTGGCGATCTACAACATTTCTGGTCCCTCCTCCTTCCCCCCACTGCTTTCTGGGAGACACACAGGTCCCAGAAGACAGTGGGACCATTTAAAAAGCACAGCGCAACTTGCACATGCCCAGTAGGAAACAGGCTGTGAAAAATGCTGGCGCCTGCACCCAAAGCTGATGGACGAATCGGCTAGGGGTGCCAACATCGCAGGTTACCTGAACAGGTAAGGGTCCTTATATCAAAAGTCAGCAGCTACAGTATTTGTAGCTGCTGACCTTAATGTTTTTTTTTAATACAGGCTGGAACTCGGCATTTCAAGATAAAATCTACCTTAGCCCCCTTTCCCTCTTATTTTGTGACCTAACCAAGCTGCTTACATACTGTCTAGCCACTGTATAACGTTTTGGCTATTGTCTATCTGATAACATACTCTAAGTTTTTCAGTTTTATTGAAAGATAAAACCTGCCTTGTCTCTCTCTCTTTACTGCCTATTTAAATGTTTGCATACTGTCCTGGTGCTGGCAAATTTCTACCAGACTTATACCTCAAGCCTATATTTTGAAAATGTTGGAAATAACTGGGGATGAGAGGGGATGAGAGGGGATTCAATGAGTGTGGAATTGTGGTTTTCATGTGTTTTTGTGCATTCTGTTTTGCCATTTTATTAAACTTGTATAACAATCCAGTTTGATATTGCAAAAAAAAAATCTATCCTTTAACTGTTGCACCAGAGGACATATTTTTTAACGAGGAAACCTGGCTTTAAGATCTGTTGCAGCTGCTACTTTCAGTGGTCAATTTAGGCTTATTGTTGTTTGAAAAAGTGTTGCAGCAACAACTTTGGTAAAAAAAAAGCCTTTTCTTTTCAAGTGGAAATTATTCAGATTGGTGTGTGGCTGCTGTATTTGAGCCAAGATAAATGTAGAAGTTAAAAAAAATCAAATACACATTCAAATTAAGAATACAGGTTTACTGACAACGACTGTGAAAATTTTATTGTTAAATAACACCACATACAGGTTAACTGCTTTAATACTGAACACTTTTACCCCCTCCCTGCCCAGGCCAAATTTCATCTTTCAGCACTGTCACACTTTGAATGACAATTGCACAATCATGCAACACTGTACCCATATGAATTTTTTATAATTTCTTTCACAAATACAGCTTTCTTTTGGTGGTATTTAATCACCACTGGGTTTTTTATTTTTTGCTTAAAAAACAAAAGATTTTGAAAAAAAATCTAAATTTTCTTTGTTTCTGTTATAAAATTTTGCAAATAAATAACCTTTCTTGATAAATTTAGGTCAAATTGTATTCTGCTACATTTCGTTGGTGAAAATAACCCAAATTAGTGTTTGTTAGTTAGTTTGAAAATCGATCAATCCTGATGTACTGACGGCATATCTAATTTCTTGAGGCCTGAAAACGCCAGGACAGTACAAATACCCCCAAATGACCACTTTTTGGAAAGTAGGAAGCCCAAGGTATTTGGTAAGAGGCATGGTGAGTTTTTTCAATTTTTTGGAAAATTAAGAAATTGCATTTTTTCCCCGCAATTTTTTACATACTGTCACCAGTGCAGTACAGTGCAGTACAGCATCATCATATGACTGGTGTGGTCGTTATCAGGGAAACTGACTGGTGACAGATTCAATTTCTTTAGATTTCTTTTATTTTTTTATTACTTTTTTCTTTTTTTACATTTTTTTAATATACGGTGACCAGAGCAATACACCGTTACCACAGTAACACTGTACTACTCTGATGAGGTGATCAGGATTTTTTTTTGTTTTTTTTTTACACTATGCTTGCTTATAACTGTGCATTTTACAGTTATAAGCAACCATTTTTTTCTGAATGAAAGCTACTCATTCAGTGTTTACTATTACGATTAGCTGTGATTGGCCACAGCTAATCACATGGTACAGATGGGCTGTGATTGGCCCTCTCTGTACCATGTGATGACTGTGACCAATCACAGAGCTCATCACAATAGTACACAATGAAAGGCATATAACAAAGCCTTTCATTGTGTACAACTGTCATGTGATCTGCTGTGATTAGCCACAGCGATCACATGGTACCAGCAGTGGGTCAGCACAGTGATCTGTCGTCGGCCGGGTCTGGTGGACATGGTGGGTGACAGATCACGCTGGAGCGCAGCCTGTGGGGTGTGCGTGTGAGGCACAATCCTGGGAGGACATCATATGACGTCCTTCCAGAACAACAATGCTCCCGACCGGCCATCATTTTACAATAGGCTGGGCGGGAAAAGGTTAAAAGCAACTCCCAAGCATGTTGTTTTGTTTATGATTGCTGTTTTTTCTATGCTGCAATTGAAGCTAGATTAAAAGGAGCCAATTGACATTGTACAGTATTAAAACATTTTTTTTCTTTGTTGGATGTCCCCCTTGGCAGTATCTAGCTCAACATTCTTTGTTTTCCTATTAGCACAAAATTGGCCAGAATTTAATAGCAGGATTTTTCCCCCCATAATTAATTTGGAATTACTGCAAATTTCGAGTTCACCATTTGATCATGGGCAGATTTCCCTACAACTAATTGTATTATCTGCATTTCACAAGGAATATCAGGATGATTCAGACTGGGCTATCTGACAGAGAGAAGTTGTGCAAGAAATAAGCAGTCTCCCATATCTTTCTGCCTAGTCTATAGTTCTCTCTAGAGTCCTACCCCTACCTCCAAGTAATTCCATCACTATACCTGATCATGTTTCAACACAGAACTTCATAAACCCACAAACACAGACATTTATACTATATTAAAAAAAAAAACTTAAAATATAAATGTATAGGGATACAAAAGGCGAATTCCCTGAAATTGAGGACAGGTAGCATCAACAGGAAGAAAACGACAGTATCTCATTAACTCAGCTGTATTTGGAGTTGTCTCTAGTATGTTGCTTTGATCTTGTAGCATCAAATCAAAGTAAATGGATGACAGAAATTTGGCATAATCTATGTAATCTTCTATACTAATATCTTTTAAATGGCTAAAATTGAATTATGCCTCTTTGTCTTATTTTTTTTTAAAGGCATTGAATAAATAGAGATAATGTGAGAGCTGAAAGGCTATAATGTGCAGCTCTTTTTCTTGTAAATGAAGAATGTCCACACACAATAGGCTTAACGCTTGGAGTATGTATTTACCGTCAGCTGTTATTAAATCTCATTGCATGTTTTATTGTGGCTGTGTGAATGCAATGAATTAATGCACACACACTGTTACATGAACAATACACTGTTCTGTACACTGGCTCTTTTCAGAAACTAGTGTTGAAGCTAATAATATGCTTCAATGTCTGCTCCAGTCATTTTAGATGAGCTCCCCTGTGCTCTAACATGCTTTATGCAATCTAAATTTACAGATGTATAGCAGCTAATCATAGCGTTAACACTCCTGTATATATGTAGTATTAAAGTATAAAACAAGGCAAACTGTTATAAAAGTGTTTTCTTTGATGAGAACACTGCATACAATCCCGGCAAAAGAAGACCTACTTACCAACTATAGAGGTAAAATAGTGTTTATACTGTGGCCATGAAAAAAGATCACACATTGCTAGAGTCAATGTCTGCTCTGGAAATACTGCTAACTTGTCGTTGATATATTTTTCTTTGCAAGTGACCCTTTCATAGACAAATTTCAAAGTCATCACTTTTGAATCAAGGCAGCATTTTCTACTGCTTTATCCCTCAGACATCTGAGCTCTTCTGCAACACAGAATAATGTATCTCAAAGCAATAGCATCTAATGGCACAAAAGGCTAACAAAAATACAGACAGAAGATGGTTTTTCACTTCACCCTGATAGCTGCTTGAGAACATATGTAGTAACAGGTCATGCATGGTTTATGAAAAAAAAAATTAAATGTCTAGCTGTTAGAAAGTTTCTTTAATCTAATATCAAATATACATCAATTAACAAATATTAACAAATGAAAGAATGGATTATATCTTTACAGAATAATTGAGTTGAATATATATATATATATATTATATCTTTTAGTTATGGAAAAAGTGAAATTATAAAATTATATAGACTCTTATACTGCAAGTATACATAATCTTCATAAACATTTCTATGGAAAGCCAACATGTATTAGTAATTAGCTTGAGCTGGGTTCTTACCATCCTCCCATGGCAAATGAGATGAAAGGTTTCACATTTCTTAAGATGTAAAAGTTTCAGTATTTTAGTTAACATTTTAGGATAAGTTCTTTATACTACAATATTTCTTGATTAGGATATTAATAAAAAGATTGGGTTTTTTATGAATATAATATACTTACTGATTTATGTAGTATTTGATTTAGATGTTAAAGAATTTATATCCTATACTTAAACTTTAAACATAGCTCTTCTTGCCCATCCTCATGGAATGTTGTGAATATAGATGGTATTGTATTTTAACATCTGGTGTTAGACTAAAAGTTAAAAACCATTTGCCACTAAGTCTGTGGAACTATAAGACAAACCAAACCTTTTTTAGGAAGGTGGGGGCTATTTTTGATTTGTGGATTAAAAGCTTTTGAACAAAAGATTTGCGTGCAGACATGACATACCTCGAGACATTGAAGGAAGCTGGTACAGCTTCACAGACACACAGACACACATCTGATTCAATCTTCATCTTAAGAATATAATACATTATTGATATTTTTATATTCTACATTTTGATATTGTTCTTGTAATATTTTTCTATTTTATTATTAAATCAATTTTTGAGTTTTTACACAAGAACTGAATGGACTTTCTTGGAATTTTTCTCATCAATTTGAATTATTGAATACATCGATATTAATACCATAAAAACAATATTTTAACACTAGCACTCATAACTTTCTAACAGAAGCAAAATCTAAGAATTACAATCAATGTGCATACACACAGGCTTATAAAAATAAAGCAGCATTTTTTCTGCCAGAATTAGGCACTGGAATACATTTACATGTATATGTGCTCATTATGCATGTACACAAATTTTTCTGTTTAAAAGCTCCTCTTAGAATGCACTTTTCTGCCTGTAAACGCTCCTCTTTAAAGATGCCGGTAAATGCATTTGTGTGCATGGCCACACATAGGCTAAAATGAGAGAAGGTGCTTACGGGATGTCATATGTATTTCTGCTGTTATATTCTTTTTACCGTGTAGCTATGTAGTTAGTTCAGCCTGCCCAGGATGGAGAGGGGTTAGCTGTGTCTAGATTCTTTTGCAAGCTTTCTGGGTCCTGCCCCCTGTTGCAAGTCACATAAATTTAAGGGGAGGGCTCAGACCTCTCTCTCTTACTTCCACATGGGATTTACAGAGATAGATCTGCTGCACTATGTAGTCCTACTGGAGCATGTGACCCCCTCCTGGGTCACCCTACTTGGATTCTCCCTGGACTAAGAACCTACCATTTCTGGACTTTCTGAATAGACTTTGCTTTTCTGAAAGGTATGAACCTGGGCAGCCTGCATTAGTTAGTTAGGGCTGGACTCTGTTTAATGTGTGCTGTGCGGTTGCACTGTGTTGCAGAATCGTCAGTAAAACTGTTAACTTTCAAGCCTGGACTGCTATATTTGAAAGGGGTGAATTAAAAAGTACAGAGAGGGTGCACACAGCAATAAAAACTAATAAGCATTCTAATTCCTATTCATTCTATTCAAATTTGAAAAAAAGTTTTGATTTAGTTATACGAGGTGTGTCTAAAAAGTTTGGTGAATGGTGTGATATCTCAACGGCAACATGGGCCAGGTGTGGGCGCATGCACATGGCTATGCAGAGACATATCAAGAAGCGCCGCCTAGTGTGGGGTACACGTGACCATCAGGGTAAACCTGCTGCAGGCAGTTGAACGTAGTCAGTGTGAGAGGTAGGGTAACAATGCAATAGAGCAATGAGTGAACATCAAGTTCTGCTACAAATTGGGGAAAATGGCGATGCATGAAATGTTGGTGCAAGTGTACGGGATGGAAGCCGTGAGCAGAAAATGTGTTTACAACTGGTTCACATGCTTTCGAGATAGGAAAAAAACAACTGAGGATGAGCTATGTTCAGGTTGGCCGTCAACAAGCAGAAATCCAGACACGATCAGGCGAGCGCGACAAATGCTGGCACGAGATCGGCGACCGACTCTATGACTGATAGCGGAGGAATTGGGCGAGGACACAGTGTGCACCATCGTCTGCGAAGATTTGGGTAAGCACAAGCTGACAGACTAACAGAAAGCAAAACAGATGGAAACCTCTGGAAATTTCATTACCATGTGTGACCAGGAGCCATCTTTTCTGTGAACCATCGACACAGGGGATGAGACCTGATGCTACCAGTTTGATGCGGAATTCGAATGGCAATTGATGGTCTTCCCAATGACCCACTAAGAGTAGCCTGCAAAAGTCCAAGAAGAGCGTCATGAAAAGAGCATGTTAAGGCACATGTGCGGAGCTCCCAGGAATGGCAGCGTGATCTCGGAGCTCCGTCCCGCCCGCCACGAGCAGCCTCAGCACACACAGACCCCCCCCAGACTCTATTGCAAGCGGGGACTCCCGAGAACACCCCTATGTTATCGGGGTCGGTCCTGAGGGACCTCTCTTGGCAGCCAGGCTTCAGTTCAGAGGCCCCAGGGCATTCCAAGATGGTGCCGGCTCCACAGCACGCTCCAGAGGATGGGGAGAGGAAATGGAGGAGAGCACAGATCCAGCTCCTCAGGCAGCCTCACAATACAGCCCTGATTCTGTGAGTACACCTCTCCCCAACATTATGTCCCCAGCCTCCATTGAATCTCTCCTGGAGAGAACACTGGATGAACAGCTGCTCACTCCTCAGAGAGTGAGGCATGAAGGCACACTCCCCTGTTTCCACTATTGTGGGGCAGACCTCCCCAGCAACTCTTATGCACATTGCAACGACGGTGAGCACTTTCTCCAGAATGCTTTCTAAAGGACTAGCTCAGACAGCGTCCCAAATCACGTCAACAATACACACAGTTCTCCAAAACCTATGCTCTAGGATAGATACCATAGAAAACAAGATGGACCAGACAATCTCCACAATCAACCAAGACACTGCCCGTATACAGGACCGGCAAGACTGCCTGGACACAGCCATATCCAAAATTGGCCCTCCTGAGTCCATCAAAGATGTGAATGCTGCAGTCCACTTGTTCGTCACGAATCTCATTCCTGGTATCCTCGAGCACCGACTGGAGCTGGAAAGAGCTCACAGAGCACACCATCCCCCTGGTCTAATGGCCTTCCTAGGGACATAATTGTCAAGCCGCACTTTTCCCGAGTAAAGGAAGACATTATGACATTATCCGGTCCAAATCTTTGCTGACATCTCCCTGCTCACCATACAGCAAAGAAGGTCACTCAAACCTCTTCTCCATGTACTGGTTCAAAAGGCAAACAGGTACTGGTTTAGACTATCCTTTCTCTTCAAGAACATGCTTCTCATCGCTTCAAGAAGGTGAAGGTTTCCTGATCCAGATGGGCTTGATCTCACAAGATCAATCATCGGCCACACATAAGACATACAGGATCCACCAAACGCCCTTCTCCATGCAGTCCGCTTACCCCGGGCTGGCAGAAGCAACAGCCGAAAAGATCCAAGGAATCTCACCCCCCCTTGAATCTTCCTTCTTGGACAGGTAGAGCAACTTCTTTCTTTTGATCACTGTTTTACTCCCCATGTGAGGAAATCTTATCCTTTTGTCTATAGGTTGCAGACATCCACATGGATATCTTTTTTGTCTGTTGCACTTGCTTCAGACTAGGGCCACTTTAGTCCTCCGATTTGTTTCTAGTACCAGGGTTTATATTAATTTCACAGTTGGACTTTGCCAAGTTACTGAGAACTGGAACGTCTGTTTGTAAGATTATTTACCTTTACTCTGGGCATTTTATTAGAAAGAGAATGTCTAAAGTCACAAACCTTCCCTGACTGACGCTAATTTTCAACTTAACTATTATTCCTTAGCTGTTATTGTTGTCGGGGTTCTGTTTGTATTCCCATACGAGTCTGCCATCAAAATTTATTTATTTATTTTTTATTTGAGGACTCTGCAACTGGGGATAGGAAGATGACTGGAAGCCCACCTTCGGGGCACCCTGCGATCTCACCCAGAACCAAGCGGGACATCCTCAAAATGGGTGAATACCCATACCTCATTGTTTCCCCTATTTACCTTGAATAGGATAGGGGAGGGTCGTGTTTATTAATCTGCTAAATTGGGCTTCTGGTTGGGCCAGGGCGGAAGAAATGCTCTTCCCTCTACCTCTACGTGGTTGATGTTCATCCACAGGTTAGTAGATGTTCATTTGCCTCACGGGCAAATGTTATTGTTGTTTCAGGTTATAGGCACAGGCTACCATACGTAGGGATGAGTGGAGATATACGGAAATCTATTTCTCT
This sequence comes from Aquarana catesbeiana, assembly GCF_042186555.1. Taxonomy (NCBI): domain Eukaryota; kingdom Metazoa; phylum Chordata; class Amphibia; order Anura; family Ranidae; genus Aquarana; species Aquarana catesbeiana. Next base: position 361,737,534 of record NC_133328.1, on the reverse strand, counting down.
GACATACTATCTTGTTCTTTTTTCCCTCTTACTCTTCTTTCTTTTTTCCAGGCATCAAGGGGATTCCAGTCTCAAGTGTTTCAGGAATGCTGACTTTCCTATAATCAAATTCCACCTGTCGATGGGAGAATGCACCTGGAGGCAGGTAGGTCTCTGTCCTTTTGGGAAGGTACTACCATTCTTGGTCCATGGCTCCAGATAACCATAATCTTAGGCCTATTCAAATAGCCTCCCACAATGTCCAGGGTCTGAACTCTCCCTCCAAAAGACGCAAATATTTTCTTTTTTTTTTTATCAAATATTTTTTGTTGAAGATTTTCAATATACAGTTCACAGTAGTATACCATGCAAGGTATTTCTTAAATAGTATTACAATTGAACAAAGAACATTTAACATATCTTCATAAATTCTTAAAACTATAATATACAGCCTGTGCGGAGATGTGTGATGATTATTTATATTCAACATATTGATGTGTTGCTAAGCACTAGTTTGAGCTGAAAGGCATGTATTTAAAAATATTAGATTACCAAAAAAAAATTTTTAACAGAAAGAGTAGGGACTCTGGCTCCCTATCATATAAAAAGAAAATACAAAAAAGAAAGGAGGCAATCAGATTTTTCACGTAATTTGCCTATTACGAATGCAAGGATCCCATTGTTTATACAAGCGGGGTGTATTTCCATCCATATTTGCAATAATCTGTTCATGCTTATAAGCTTCATCTACTTTTTTAACAACTTCACTGATATTTGGTGAATTGATAGACTTCCATTTGCTAGTGATTGTTAATCTGGCTGCCATCAAAATCTGTAGCACCACTGGTCTAAGAGAAGGTGGGTATTGGTCTATATGGATACTTAGTATGGCCAATTCTGTGTTACCTTTCTTAATGAAGCCTGTAATTTTTGATATTAATCTGAATACGGCTTTCCAAAAGCTCCAAAGATTGGGGCAATCCCATATCATATGAAGAAGTGTGCCTACTTTGCCACAACCTCACCAACATTCGTTGGAGCTATTTGTAGAGAATTTTGCAGTTATATAAGTTATATAGGGGGTGTAATACCATCTGAGTAGAAGTTTTTGAGCTGTTTCCCAGTGTGTTGTGGATCTTGTGAAGCAATTGTTAGATTTAATCGCCTCCAACCATTGCTTCTCTGAGAAGGTCGTAGAGAGTTCTGATTCCCAGTTTTGATGCGATGGTAGTTTAGTGAAAGAGTTTTTTTGTTGTATTAGAGTATAGAATAGGGAAATGAATGAATGAATTAAAGGGAATGAATTTTACTCGATCTAACAGATCTGAGACTAAAGTAATTCCTTTTTTTTCCCCAAATTGTTGTCGTTGGATCGCTAATGTGTGTGCAAATTGAAGTCAGAGGGGTAGGTATTTCTCTAAGGTCTGTATTTTGTCTTGAGTCAGAGCAGAATTATTTCCATGTGTCCAATACTAGTTGTATAATGGGGTAAATGGATTTGAAGTGAGTATTTGAGAATGAGTTTGCTAGTAATGTGGATCTTAATGAGTTAGGTTTTAACCAGGCATGCTCTATGGTAGCCCAATGTTTAGAAGAATGGTTTTGGAACCAAAATTTTGTTTGATCTAATATGCTGGCTGTGAAGTAATCTCTTTAAATTGGAAGTCCCATCCCTCCAGCTTTTCTATGTTTTGATAGGGAAGACTGAGAGAATCTTGGTTTTTTATCTGCCCATACAAACTTGTGTAGCTGAGTTTGAGCTGTTCTAAAAAATTTTGCTTGTATAATAATTGGGAGAGCTCTGAAATAATAAAGTATTTTTGGTAGAATAAGCATTTTGTATGCCGCCAGTCTTCCCATCCAAGACAAACAAAAGGACTTTAGTCTGTTTAATTCTGGTTGGATAAAAGAAATAAAGGGAACGAGATTTGCCTTAAATAGATTACAGCTTGGAGTTGTCAGTTGAATACCCAGATATTGAATAGGCTTATCAGCCCACATGTATGGAAAGGGATTTTTGAAGGTTTCCATCTATATTTATGGTGAGTAAATTAGATTTTGTTGCGTTTACTTTGTAGTATGAAATTTGGTTGAAGTGATTTAATGTATTATGTACTGCTGGCAGGGAGTTATTGGGATCGGAAAGGGATAGGATCACATCATCTGCAAATAGAGAAATGGTATGTGCCTGTTTTGAAACTGAGATGCCCGAAATGTCTGGATGAGATCTAATTTTTTTGGCCAGGGGTTCCATTAAAAGAGCAAAAATCAGGGGAGACAAGGGGCAACCCTGCCTCATCCCGTTGGTGATATTGAAGCTGTCAGAGAACATTCCTTCTGTGTATACCATTGCAGAGGGGTTAGTATATAGTGCTAAGATGGCTGAGTTAATCGTTCCTGAAATACCAAATTTATCCAATACTTGTTTCAAATATCCCCAGTGAATCCTATCAAAGGCATTCTCTGCATCTAAGGATAGAAGCAGAGAAGGGACCCTCGAAGACTCTGCAGCGTGGAGCAGATTGATAATTTTGCATGTTGCGCCTGGTGCTTGTCGACCTGGGACAAACCCAACTTGGTCATGTTTTACCAAGGTGGGCAGGAATCGGGCCAGCTATGATCTTAGCATAAATCTTCAAGTCTACATTTAACAAAGATATAGGCCTGAAGTTTTGTGGAGTATCGGGTGATTTTCCTGGCTTGGGTAATGTTACAATTGTGGCCGTTAACATTTCTGCGGGAAAGGAGGTTGTGGATGCAGCAGTTGCATATACCTTTAATAAATGTGGGCCTAACATGGAATAAAATGTACGGTAATATTTGGACGAAAATCCGTCTGGGCCTGGAGATTTGTTATTGGGGAGAGACAAAACTGTTTTGTGGAGTTCAGTCATGGAAATTGGTTCATTTAAAATTTTAAGTTGGTCAGGATTCAACTTGGGCATGGAGATTGAATCCAGAAAGGTCTGGATCATCTCCGGAGATGGTTGTTGGGTAGAGGTATCTTCTTTTAAGTTATAGAGATTGTTATAGCAATCCCTAAATGCGTTAGCAATGTCCTTTGGATTGGAAAGTCTGATGCCTGTGGTTGGGTGTGAAATGTACGGTATTTTTTGTTTGATTGTTTTCTCCTTTACCTGATTCGCTAATAATTTACCTGCTTTGTTACCTTGACTGTAGTAATGTGCCTTCCATTTCTGAGCCGTGTGATTGTGTTGGGAGATAAGTAATAATCTAAGATCATGTCTGATTTTATCCAGTTGGGAGCTAATGGTGGGATCAGGAGATTTTTTGTTTACTGATTCTAATATTTCTATTTGGAGGAGTAGATCGTTTAACTGTTGGTTTCGTCGCTTTTTGGCCACACTGCTCATTTTCATGAGAATTCCTCTCATATATGCTTTATGACAGTTCCAGACCGTGAAGGGATCCGACACAGACAGGGCGTTAGTAGTGAAGAACTCGCAGAGTTCTTTAGTAATTTTATGCTTATGGTCTGGATGTGTGAAAAGAAAGGTATCGTTTTTCCATCTATTTGCCCGTGTTTCAGTGCGGGACCCCTCCACCACCATGGAGACTGGGGCGTGGTCAGACCATGTAATGTTGTGCACAGTGGATGAACTAACATTCTGTAAAAGAAACTTATCGACCAAAAAGAGATCAATTCTTGAGTATGTGCGATGCACACTCGAGAAGTAGGAGTAGTCCCGCTCATTCGAGTGCTGACATCGCCACACATCGTGTAGACTTTCTGAGGCCATGAAGCGTGAAAGGGTCACTCTTTCCCGAAATTTCGGGGTCTCAGCCGAGACATCTAAGGATTTGTTTGGTATAGCATTGAAATCACCACAAATTATGGTATATCCCTTTCGCACTGCAAGTACTCGTTTCCAAACTTTGTTCAGAAAAGAAATTTGTTTCACATTAGGTAAGTAGACATTCACTATGGTATATACTGTGTTGTTTACCTCACCAACCAGTATAATGTATCTACCCAGTTCGTCTGTTTCTGTATGGATATGTTGAAAAGATATAGTGTCTTTGATGAGAATAGCCACCCCTCTCTTCTTCTTTGGGGCATTAGAGCAAAAAATTGTTGGAAAGCTTTGATGAGAAAATTTTGGAGGTTTTGATGCAGAAAAGTGAGTCTCTTGTAGACACAGGATGTCACTTTGTAGGAGACGAGTTTCTTTCCAAAGCATTGATCTTTTCTGTGGGCTGTTCAGTCCTCGAACATTAAATGAAGAGATTTTAAACCCCATGTTATCTTTTGTAGAGGGTAGGTGTCACAGTGTTCCTTGGATCTTCAGTCCTTGTCAATATATAGACCGAAGCAAGAAGTTTTGTAGAAGTAGTACTCTAATAGTGAGCCAGAGTCCAAATTGTTGTGTTGCAATCGGTATAGTGTTTTAGAGATTAAAGCAAGAAATGAGGAATCTCTGATATAAACAAGAATAAAAAAGGAAAATAATAAAAAAAAACGATTCAACTGAATCTGTGGGGATATAATCCCGTAACTTTCAAGGGGACGAAAAGAGAACTGAATAAAGTTCCACGGGTGCACGGAGCACAACGGTATGTAGTAGTAGCTTTGTACAACCTGAGTCTCAGTCAATTGTATCTTGTGGCCAGGTGGGTGAGTGCGGTCGAGGTGAGGAAGAGATGGAAGGAGCATCCCATGCTTTGTCTAGAATATTCCATTCTTTCAGAAGCCATATGCCGTCTTCCACCGACTGGATAGGGAATGTTTTACCATCCTTTGTTATTAGCAGTTTTGCTGGATAAGCCCATCTGTAGGCAATGTGGTGGTTCCTCAGTGGTTTGGTAATGGTAGCCATATTCTTCCTTCTTTGCATTGTGTAAGCCGATAGGTTTGGATAGAAGGAGAGGCCTTGAATGCAGGGCAATGGATTGTCAGGATTTCTCATGCACTGGAGAAATTTCTCTTTGGTTTGGTAAAAATGAATCTGTGCAATTGTATCTCTTGGTAAATGTTCTGGTAAATGTTTGTGTTTTGGCAGTCTATGAATCCTATCTATAGATAGGTCTATTAAAGAAGCTTCAGGAAGTATTTCTTGGAGGATTTTTTGAAAATAGGCGTTCAAATCTGGTGGTTTCACAGACTCAGGTATCCCACGGATTTTAATATTATTTCTTCTCGAACGATCTTCGAGATCATCCATTTTGGTCTTTAATTGTTGTAGTTCATCTTCCTTCTCATTGTGGGCATCAGTTACTTCATTAATGGCACCAACAAATTCTCCCATCTTATGTTCTATATGGGTAACCCTGTTATTGACAGCTTTAATTTCTGTCTTGAAGTGACTTGTAAGGGTTAATATATCAGCATGTAAGGTGCTGCGGAGGGACACCATCATATCTTTTAAAGTTGTGTCAATCACTGGTTGATTTTTAGTAGGGAACTCCCAGATGGAGTCCTGGAGCTCCCTGGTATCATTAAGAGAAGTGTCTATCTCCTCCCCTGTCATATTTCCCCCTTGCATATGTTGTTGTTTCGCCTTAACAGGGCTGCATGAGGAGGAAGATGATTGGGATTGAGTATAGTTTCCCTTGTGACCCTTTTGTGAGTGAGACATGGAGCACTGTGTATTGCTGCTGTGATATGAGAGCCTGCCACGCTCTCCGCCGTTATGCTTACCGGCGCCATCTTGGGCCTGTGTGCTGCAGGGAAGCGTGTAGAAGTCCGTCATTCTGCTGAGCTTCCAATTCTCCTTTCTTTTCCTGGACATGTTCCCAGGATGTGCCTGACCTGTTATAGGTTAAAATCGCCGCTTTCCGAGGCTCAGGAGTCGCGCTGTGTGCTCCGGTATGTCCTCAGATGACGGAGCTCTGTCACTCTATGGCCATTCTCCTCGGCTGCTGGCCACGCCCCCAAAAGACGCAAATATTTTCAATATTCACATTCCCAAGAGATTGATCTTCTCTTTCTGCAAGAGACATTTCCTGAGGCAATTTCAACATAAATTCGTCCACCCCAAGTATCCCCAATTTTTCTTAGCCAATGCAGAGGACAAGACTAGGGGAGTAGGAATTTTCTTCTCCAAAAAGTCTACCTTTACCCTATCGTGGGAAATTAAAGATCCGGAGGGCAGACATATATTAATATCAGGTTCTCTAACAGGCAATCACTACACTTTGGTTTCATATTATGCTCCTAACAGAGGACAAGCACAATTCTTTACCTCCATGATACCTCCCTTTCCCCCCACTTAGTGGGCACAGTGATAATGGGGGGGACTCTAACGTGGCACTCGATCAGATGCTAGAAAAATCTGGGCACTGCCGTTCCCGAATTTTGCTCCCCCTAAACAAAGCGGTAAGATAGCTAAGCTCATACACTCACACGGGTTAGTGGATATCTGGAGGGAGCTTAATCCACATTCAAATGATTATACCCACTTTTCAGCACTATGTCAAACGTACGCGAGAATTGATCATGTTTTATATTGCCGCCTCGGCCACCCCATCGGTTACCAGGTGATCTATTAGAGACTCCTCATTATCAGACCACTTGATGGTTCTAATGCTCATTACGAATCCGCAGGGGCATTAAGGCTTGTTCTGTTGGCATTTAAACTAGTCTATATTAACCACTTCAGCCCTGAAAGATTTTAACCCCTTCCTGACCAGAGTGCTTTTTACAATTTGGCACAGCATTGCTTTAACTGACAATTACACGGTTATTCGATTCTGTACCCAAACCAAATTTGCGTCCTTTTTTTTACCACAAATAGAGCTTTCTTTTGGTGGTATTTGATCACCTCTGCGGTTTTTATTTTTTGTGCTATAAACAAAAAAAGAGCGACAATTTTGAAAAAAATAAAAATTTACTTTTTTCTTTAATAAATTTCCCCCAATTTTTTTTAAAAAACAAATTTCTTCATCAGTTTAGGCCAATATATATTCTTCTACATATTTTTAGTAAAAAAGATTTAAGGCATTTTTATTATTTTATTTTTTTTACTAGTAATGGCGGTGATCTGCGATTTTTAGCAGTACTGCGACATTGTGATGGACAGATCGGAGACTTTTGAAACAGCCACATATCGGCGTCATGTTTTCAACGCCTATCGAGTGGCGCCTGCTTGCGTCATTACGCATGGGCTGTGTGGACCATCCCCGGAAACCAGGGTCACTGCTCCTGCGCAGCCCCAGTGGCGGCAAGCATACCTCCGCTCACACGCTTTGTTTACCCATACATAATGTTGGGGGTGGAGCAGCAGGTCCTCCCGGGGGTATAAGTAGGAATCCAACATGGCGTGGTCCTATTCACAGCTTTGTTTTGCTACCACAGCTGCACCTCCAGGAGGGGAATATTTTTTTTGACAGACTTCACCTCACATAGGTAATCACTTATTTTACTTAAATAAATAAATATGATGCGCTAGAGTGTGCTAACCGTGCCCTAATCCTGGCACACAGAGATACAGTGCATATACAACAGAGTATAAAATAATGTAACCCCAATATGTGCTATATCCTTCAAGATAAACAAACTTAATGTGCACAAATAAACAGTGCAGTGAGCATGTGAAATGGTAATATCAACAAAAATGCTCCAAAATGAAGCAGTGCAAACCAGGTGCTAAAAGTGCAATAACCAAATAAATAATAAAATAAATAACATTAATTCATAAATGATTCATATATGCAAACAAAAGCTGAAAAATGACACGTGCCAGCCAAAAAGTGCAGAGTGTCACACAATACATACACTAAATCGTCCATCATAAAATAGACATATATTAAACACAAAAGTCCTTAATGAAAGTGATGACAACTGTGCTTCATTGATGATGTTTTCAAACGTGCTGCGATTCCATGTGCCACATATCATGCGATGGTGAAACAAAAGGTGACCCCCCCCCCAAGGTAAAGCGCTCACCTTAGGGAATGTGACTAAGTCGCTAGACAGAGTCAGGAAACGCTTTTGAGCCACCCAGGGCTCAGTATGGATCACAGGAAAACAGGCTCCAGCATAGGCTCATATCATAGGCAAAAAGAGAAAGGAACCATATGGTGTGATAACGTTTAAAAAGTGTTTATTTACAAGGTCAGATAAAAAACTCTCCCCCAGAAGGGGGTACTCACATTTACGGAGCTAGGAACTGATGGCCTGGCCCAAACCATGGGTGAGTATGGGGCTTACATCTAGGCCCATGCGACCACTCACCTTCCTGTCCAACTTTGTGTAGCATGCACTTACTTGGTTCATTATTTGTATTGCGGGTACATTTAAGCATCTACCCCTGAAGAACAAGCATGGTCTCATGAAACGTGTCTGGTACTACCGATGCTTGCACATATTGTGATGTTTGTATACTGATTTTATATGCAATGTATCTACCTCTGTATGTGGAATGTTTCCCCTTTCACACTGTATGTACAATGTATCGGCCAGTTCACAATTGCTGTTATGCTCCATATGCGTGATTAGCTGCAATAAATTTATATTTATTTTTGTATATACTCATGGTATCTTTATTGGCTAACCACACTCACCTCATTTAAAGTCCCAGGGCGACTCTTTTGTATATATCTTTTTTGGAACATTGGCATTTATACAGTGATCAGTGCTATAAAGATGCACTGAATACTGTGTAAATGTCACTAGTAGGGAAGGGGTTAACACTAGGGGGCGATCAAGGGGTTAATTGTGTGTTCCCTCAGTGTGTTCTAACTGTGGAGGGATAGGATTGACTAGGAGAGGAGACATATTGTTTTTACTACTTAGTAGGAACAAACAATATGGCTCCTCTTCCCTGACAGCACAGGGATTACACACACAAATCCCTGTGCAGACGCTCGTGCACGTGATTGCGTGTGGCCAGTGGTGATCGTGCATCTCTGGTGGCTGCTAAAGGAATGGATGTACACATACATTTTGCCCAGGGGAGCCATTCTGCTGCACTATATCTGCGTGAGCTGGTAGGGAATCGGATAAGTAACCCGGTCCACTGCACCTGTTGGAAAAAGACATTGCAGAATACTTCCGGGTTAATGATGTGATAGTCTCTCCTGACACGCTTTGGGCAGCCCATAATGCTGTGAAAAGGGGTAAGATCATCCAGCTAGCTTCTAAACTAAAACGCAAACGACACTAAAATGGCTGACATTAAAAAGTTGGAACAGGATTTCCATAAACTCTCCAAAGACCATAGACGAAATCCCACTTCTAAAACTCAAGCACTTTTGGAATCTAGTTGCTTATACCTAAATTTGGCCCTTACTACTCAGGGCGGAAAAAGACCTTAGATGGTCTGAAGCTCGATTCTACCTTCATAAGGACAAAATAGGCCCCAGATTAGCTGCCAGACTGATGCCCTGCCACTATTCCATCTCTTTCCCAAAACTACGTTCATCCATGGGAGCACACAGAATCCACAAAAGATTATGGCTGAGTTCCATGGATTTTACTCCAAACTTTACAGGGCAAAGAAGGCAATTAACTCTACCCACATTCCAGCGGACATCCCCATCCCCAAATTGAACAAGGACCACAGGTCAAATCTGGAAGTGAAGCTAAAGTATTAGAAGTCATTAAAAATCTTAAGCAGGGGTCCGCTCCAGGACCTGATGGATTGTCAGCATGTTATTTTAATACCTTCAGATCCTCCCTCTCCACGTATTTGACCCGCTTCTTTAACTCTCTCTGAACGGGCTCCAAAATGTATAAAGCAGCTAACAAGACCTATATATATATATATATGACCTATCAGTCGTTCCCAAACCAGGGAAAGATAGCTCAGAAGTAGGCAACTATATTTCTTTGATCAATAACGACCTTTAAATTTTGACAAAAATCTTGGCCAATAGACTGATCAATGACTATATTCATAAGGACCAAGTGGGCTTCATTGTGCAGACAGGGACTGGATCAAATACATAGAGCGGTGGATGTCATCTCACTTCTGAGAGCGAATTGGAATGAAGGCAGTGATCAGGAAGGTTATTTGCTCTCAGTGGACCTCCAGAAGGCCTTTGATACAGTAGAATGGTCCTATCTAGACAGATGGGGCTTTGGACCACACTTCATTCACATTCTGAGGGCCCTATATTCCAATCCTAGTGCCAAAGTTAAATGCTAGGCCACTTCTCTGACCAATTTCTGATTTCCAAAGGAACTCGACAGGGGTGCCCCCTATCACAAATAATTCTGCCAGCACCATAGAAACCCTGGCCATAGCCATTAGTTCGAATCCGAATATTCATGGAGTAAGATGTGGATCCAGGACCCACAAATGTGCGCTATTTGCGGATAACCTGCTCCTTTTTGTAACTTCCCCCCTCATATCCACCCCAAATGTTCTTAATCGCCTTAAGGACTTTGGGAAAATCTCAGGACTCCAGGTGAACATGACAAAATCTAAAGCACTAGTTGAACAAATTAAAAATAGCTTTTCGTTTATTTGAAGTTCCATCTCCATCCCATATCTGGGCGTCAATCTGACAGCTAGCATTGATATGCTTTATGGAGCCAATTTTCCCCCACTTTACAAAAAGTTGACTAGTGTCTATCTGGTCGAAGAGAGAAATATCCTGGCTAGGGAGGGCCCATTCTATTAAAATGACTCTACTACCCGGAATATTGTATCAATTTCGTTCCCTCTCAATTAATGTTAAAAAAACTCACCTCTATTCCAATCCAATCCAAGGTAATTAGCTTTATATGGGGCTCCAAAGGATTCCGCTGTCCTAAAAGTGTCCTCTTTAGAAGTCGTAATCAAGGGGGACTGGGAGTCCCCCACCTCTGGAAATACCACCAGGCAGCCCAATTGGCCCAATTCTCTAACATATACTCACAAGGTCACAGCCCGGACTAGGTGGATATGGAGAGACAGTCGGTCCCTGGACACACTGTAGATTACCTGAATTGGGTTCCTTCCAAACAGAGACCCCCAGTATTGACACCTACACTCTCCCATTCTTTAGCCCTATGTGACTCTCTCTATAAATCTATGAATCTATATATCGCCCCTAGCTACATCACCAACCTCATCTGCAGATATCGCCCAAATCATCCCCCACTCCTCCCAGGAACTCCTGCTCTCTAGCTCCCTTATTACCACCTCTCATGCTCGCCTTCAGGACTTCTCCAGAGCCTCTCCCATCCTCTGGAATTCCCTGCCCCGGTATATCTGATTAGCCCCTAACCTGTCCACCTTTAGGAGATCCCTGAAAACTCACTTATTCAGGGAAGCCTATCCTGCACCCACCTAACAACTGTCCCCGAGCCACCCCCTATCAAATCATTCCCTGCATCTATTACCTTTTGTACCACCACCCTCTCCCTTTAGAATGTAAGTTCTATGAGCAGGGCCCTCCTGTCTCTTCTGTATTGAACTGTACTGTAATTTTTCTGCCCCCCCTCTACATTGTAAAGCGCTGCGTAAACTGTTGGCACTATATAAATCATGAATAATAGTAATAACAAATCCAAGGCTCTAATATCTGACTTTAGACCACTGACTCATCTGTTTCACAACCCCTCCTCCCTCCCGGATAAAATATTAAGGCTTTCCAATGGTGGAAGAATAAGGGTCTATATAGAATTGGACATTTCATCTCTTCTATGGGCCCCCTGACTGCATCCCATTGTATAAGCAAATTGGAGATGCCACAATCAGAAAGATTCAGACTACATCAAATCAGACACTTCATCCTCTCACTATGGAGTTCCAAACCAAATCCCCAAAGGATTACAGCTTAGGAGCAGTGTTGTTCTGGAGTCTTGGACCAAAGGGGTGGTATTTCTTTAATTTATGCAACCTCAAAACAATCCTCACATGCACTAAGCTGGGAAAGGGATATGGACTCTAGCTGGGAAGTCGACAAATGGTATAGCCTTTTCCGCAGCTAATTCAAAGGCATAGTAAATGGAAGCGAGTGTGAAGATATTCACGAGATGGTATCGCGTCCCTTCCCGACTAGCAATAGTTTTTCCGGGCTCCTCTCCCCTTTGTTTCGGAGGATGTGGCCACATCGGTAATCAATTCCACACTTTTTGGGAATGCCCACATATTAGGGGATTTTGGAATAAAATCTTTTGTTTGCTGCGCAAGGACACTGGCCTGGCAATCCCTAAAACTCCAGAAATCAACTTGCTGAATGGCAAGCCACCTGAAGGGTCAAAGCATCTCCTAAAACTCATTCACTCTATCCTGCTAGGAGCCAAAATGACTTTGGCCCAAGCATGGAAGCAACCGTCGGTGTCAGTGGAAACAGCTGAAGGAAAGATTTCATGGATAATGGCCCAGGAAAAAATAGTCAGCATTCTCATGGACACTTCTAAAACATTCGAGACAGTGTGGGAACAGTGGAGCACATATATACCTCAACCCCTATAACCTTCCACACTGAGGTCCAATCTGCAAAAATCCCTAAAGCACACATTATCTTTGACTTGGTTGCCCTTCTTATTTGTTGTGAAGTTTGTAGTTAAGGTCATGTATTTGGATAACTAGGACAGGCTTATTTCCTACCTGTTAATCATACTAGGTTGATGATATAATTCTAGCTCCAGGGGATATTATACCCTGTAATAATGCATCCAGTTAACTGATTTTGTATTTACACTATGCTAGAATTCTATCTCGAGATAGAACCTTTATTTGTTATATTCTCGATATTTCTAGAGTGACATACGCAATGGTTAAATTGTTATTGGAATTTTTTTCTGTCAAAGTTTTAATGTCATTGTTCCTGCTAACTTATTGCATTCTCTTAGAATCCTATTTGGTTATTTAAAAAAAAACAACTATTGAAAAGAAAGGCGCAAGTTTTGCGGACGTGGTGGCGAACCAAAAATGTGTGACAGCGGTTCTGCGATCGATTCCTAAAGAGGCCTTTGCTGACAGTTTCCAGAAGCTTTATGAACGTTGCCAAAAGTGTGTTATGAAGGATGGCAAATATTTTGAATGTCATTAAAGGTATCATTTGTTTTGTATCTTTTGTTTTGTTTGCTTTCTGAAACCATTCACCTAACTTTAGACACATCCCATACTTTATCTTGCCAGAGCAGCTGGGGCAGAAGAGTAGTGGGAATGTATAGCAGCCAGTAAATAAGCATTGTACTTTGTGTAAGTCATATATCCTCCAGTAGCAAGGGGGTCAATGCTCTGACTAGCAGTCGGTTCTCCAAAAAGTGTCTGGGACAGAACCCATGGAACAGAGACTTCATATCTAGTCACATGGTACGAGAAAGAGGTACACTGGACTGGTGGAGAGGGCATGGGCTCTGCAGTGTCCCTTCTCAATGCAACAAACTTTGAGGAAGGTGTGTAGTAACATGGGATAGAGGCTTACCATACACCTCAATCGGGGAAGAGAGTCAGCATGGGGCCATCCTGAGTAGGGTCATGTGTAGACTTGAACCTTGCTATCAGTTTCCAACACACATGCCACCATATCCAGCAGAATCCTTAACCATGCAGGTGTTCTTTCTGCAGCTGATCGCGGATGTAGAAATATGGGGCTTAGGAAACAGCAAATAGGAAGCATAAAGGGAATACAAAGACACTGAATTTCAAAAGAGCCAACATCCAGAAACTACGCTCCTTGCAAGAAGATACTAAATGGGATAAAATCCTAGGAACAAAGAGGAACAAACACGGAGGAAAAATGGGTGTGCTTTAGGAGCATATTAAATAAGGGTATTAGCCAGTGCATCCCAAAGAGTAATAAATGTAAAAGAGCTAATAAAAGCCCTGGGTGGCTTAACGCCAACGTAAAAATTCATATAAAAGCAAAGGAGAAGGCCTTCAAAAAATACAAGGCTGAGGGGTCATCATCAGCATTCCAACTGTATAAAGACTGCAATAGGAAATGTAAGGGTGTAATCAGGGCAGCTAAGATAGAACATGAAAGGCATATAGCGGAGGAGAGTAAAAAACAAAACATCCCAAGAAATTATTTAAGGACATAATAGTAAAGCAGGGAGGACAGATCATATTGGCCCCATAGAAATTGATGAAGGGAATCTGGTTACAAAGGATGGTGAGATGGTGAAGGTTTTGAATGTATTCTTCTCCTCAGTCTTCACAAGGGAAACAGGGGGCTTCAGTAACCAAAGCTGCAAGGTTTATCCTCAGGACATGACACAGGAAGCACCTTCATGGTTAACAGAGGATAAAATTAGAAGCATACTTGAAAAACTTAACATAAATAAATCACCAGGACCAGATGGTTGCACCCTTAAGGAACTCAGTCAAGTAATTGCCAGACTGTTGTTCCTAATTTTTACAAACAGTCTACTGACTGGTATGGTACCAGCTGATTGGAGAAAAGCCAATGTAGCACCAATCTTTAAAAAAGGACCAAGATATATCCCTGGGAACTAAAGACCAGTTAGCCTAACATCAATAATATGCAAGCTCTTAGAAGGGATGATAAGGGACTATATACAAGATTTTAGTAATGAAAACGGTATCATTAGCAGTAATCAGCATGGATTCATGAAAAAGTATTCTTGCTAAACAAATTTATTAATCTTCTATGAGAAGGTGAGCTGCCATCTAGATGAAGGAAGGCCCATAGATGTAGTGTATCTGGATTTTGCAAAGGCATTTGATACAGTTCCCCACAAACGTTTACTGTACAAACAAAGGTCTGTCGGCATGGACCAAAGGGAGGAAAACTGGCTACAAGGGCAAGTTCAGAGGGTAGTGATAAATGTAGTGATGAGGGTGAGTAGTGATGAGTGAGGGTAGTGATAAATGGGGAGTACTTGGAATGGTCCGGTGTGGAAAGTGGAGTTCCCCAGGGTTCTTCCCTGGGACCAATCCTATTTAATTTATTCATAAATGATCTGGAGGATAGGATAAACAGCTGAATCTCAGTATATGCGGACGATGCTAAGCAGGGCAATAGCTTCTCCGTAGGATGTGGAAACCTTACAAGAAGATCTGAACAAATGAATGGGGTGGGCAACTACATTGCAAATGAGGTCTAATGTAGAAAAATGCAAAATAATGCATTTAGGTGGCAGAAACGTGAATGCAATCTACTAGGGGGAGAACCTCTGGGGGAATCTAGGATGGAAAAGGACCTGGGGGTCCTAGTAGGTGTCAGGCTCAGCAATGGCTTGAAATGCCAAGCTGCTGCAAGCAAAGCCAATAGCATATTGGCATGCATAACTCCAGAGATAAAACGATAATTCTCCCACTCTACAAGACTCTGGTCCAGCCGCACCTGGAGTATGCCGTCCAGATCTGGTCTCCAGTCCTTGGGAAAGGTGTGCTGGAAATGGAGAGAGTACAGAGAAGGACAACAAAGCTAATAAAGGGACTGGAGGATCTTAGTTATGAGGAAAGATTACAAGCACTGAACTTATTCTATCTGGAGAAGAGACGCTTGAGAAAGGATATGATTTCAATGTACAAATACCAAACTGGTGATCCCACAATAGGGATAAAACTTTTCCGAAGGAATTTATAAAGACTCACAGCCATTCACTAAATTAGAAGAAAAGTGATTTAATTGGAAATTGCGTAGAGGGTGCTTTTTACGGTAAGAGCGGTAAGGAGTGGTTTCAGCAGGGAGCATAGATAATTAAAAAAAATAACATACAGGGATATACAATGTAATATTGACATAAAAGCGCACACACAGATTGAACTTGATGGACTTGTGTCTTTTTTCAAACTTACCAACTATATAGCTATTGGAGGAAAATACTGTATGTCCGCTAATCAACTCCAGACCCAGGGCCTCACTGCCAGCTTCACAAAATGCTAGCTTTGCAGCTTCTGTTGTTTCAGCTCATGGAGTTGGGCCCTTTCTGTGAGTTTATGTCCTCTGCTACACCACAGTGGCAGCTAGCCATCCAATATTTTGCCCAGAAAGGCTTCTCCTGTCTCCACCAGCATGCGGAAGGTAATGTGTCGGCATGGACAGGAGCAATATATATCCTTCACCACACACTAGGGAAATCTTTTGATGGCTGGGTAGGATACATGATGGAGCACACTTCTGGGGCTGGTGGAGCCACTGTGTGTCTTGTCCCTTGGTGTTGGTGACAGTGCACTCACCACTGCTTCCTTTTTCTTAATAGACTCATCCTCTGACTCCTCAGAACAACCCTATGCAATGACTCAGGCACAATGCTGCCATGCTGTTTTGCAGCTGGTATTCCTTGGGGACAGGGCCAACAATGGGGGCGCGCCCTACTCCATTGTGTGCTAGCCAAGGTTGTGCTACTGGCTGCCCTTTGACAGGAAAAGTTCACACACGTACCTTGCCATGTACTAAATCTGTTGGTGCAGCAGTTCCTGGTTAAGTACCCTGGCTTCCATCATCAGGCCAGAGGAGTGTGTGCCCACTTTAGGTGGCCATACTCTGCAAGTGTTTGCCTGTTAGAAATGCAGTGGCAGAAAAACTGCCTGCCAATCATCCAATCTGTGACACTTCAATTAAACATTGGCCATGCTACAGTGACTTCCCCTGCAGCAATGGGCCATCAACAAACATCTGTGTTAGCACAGGAGGAAAACAGGCTCTGGGGAGATGGAGTTTTTTCATCTCATTGTGTCACCCTTTGAACAGGCAACAAGAATGGTGAGCCAAGATGAGGTGAGAATAAGTGACACAGCCCTTTCTGTGTTCATCCTGGAGCCCACACTGCATAGTGTGATAGACTGGGCACTGAATGCACAGCAACAGCAGGAAGAGGTGAACTTCTTGCTGTCTCAGAGCTGTGAGGCAGAGGCATCAGGAGGCAAAGGGGGAGTACAAGAAAAATAAGGGTTGGGGTGCTGGTGTTGAGGAGGAGGAAAAGGGGCATGTATCACCGCTTCCAAGACCCAGAAGTTGTATGTGGGTTGGGTGAGATTGTTAAGGACACTAATTTCCTCAGCAACACCAAGGACTCGGTGTCCTCTGCAGGCAATTTGTAGAAAATGGGCTCTTGCCTGTGCAAGGACCCCAGGATTTAGCCACCTTTCTGGATTACTGATAGAAAGGGGTAAATGAACCACTTGGTGGAGGTACTACATTTCCTGATAGTAGCTGGATCTCCCCTCATACCTAATGTACTTTTGATCCTCACATCCCTTAAAGAAGGATGAAGCAGTGGTGGTGCTGCTTCAGCATAACTTTTAAGTCCTTTTTTCGACCATAAGGGACAGGGTTGGGTGCAGGGAGTGTAGGCAGCACTTACATGCAGCACCTCCACCACATGACTGCTGGTTACTGAAGGTCCAAGAATAATGCTGACACTCTTCTGGCTTGTGCTGAAGTCAGTGTGCTGACTGACAGGGCCTTCAGCTTACAGGAGGTTTTACAAATTTGCCTGTCCCCTGAGAGTGTGGGCCGGCTCCCTTAAAAAAAAAATAACTAAAGTTGTGGGCTGTTCTAGTGCTCTGACACTGTAAAGTTGCTGAACAAAATTTCTCCAGCTATCATATGACACATTTCTAATGCTTACTACAGGGTACATCTTGCATTGTGCCAGAAAATGTTACACAGCTGGACCTCAGCTGCCTACTTTCTAATATTTGCTGCTAAGTAAATCGTGCTCTATGTTTCTAAGGTTGCAGCCTATTGTGGTGCTCTGGCACTGTGAAGGTGCTCACAAGGTTTTTACGGCTGCCAGATATTTAATGTTTGCTGCAGAGTAAATGATGCCGTGTCACAAGTTTGCAACCTATTTTGGTGTTCCAGCACTGTGAAGGTACCATGCTATGTTTCTGCAACAGGACTAGAGCTTCCAAATATCTAATGTTTGCTGCAGAATAAATCCTGTTTTCTGTCACTGAATGTGCATCTTATTTCAGTGCTTTGACGCTCAAATAGATTTATGGCTAATGTTTATTTCAAGTAATATCTGCCTTGTCTGCCATTTTTATGACCTAACCAAGCTGCTTACATACTGTAAACAACTATACAAACATTGACAATTAACAAGGCTTTTGTCTCTGAAATAATTCCTTCTAATATTTATTTCAGGATAAAACCTGCCTCATCTCTCTCTCTTAGGCTGGCCATACACTATGTAAAATTCAGCCAGTTACTGATGAACCACTTGAAATTCTTTCAGTTAGTGGACCGGTTGCCACCTAGCCACCCAAAATCTTTTGATTGAAAAATCAAAAGAACCAGTCAGGAAAAATATATTGATGTACGGCAAGCCTTACCATATGGCATAAAAAATTGCTTAGATACTGTCCAGTGATTGTGCAATATTTTTAGCTATTGTCCCTGAAATAATTTACTCAACTTTTTATTTCAGGGTAAAACCTGCCTTGTCTTTCCTTCTTACATTGCGGCTTTATCAAACTACTTACATACATTCGAGCTACTGTACAATATGTATAGTTATTACCTCTAAAATATTACAGATACAGGGGGTCCCCTAGTTACAAACATCTGACTTACAAACGACTCCTACTTACAAACGGAGGGAGACAACAGGAAGTGAGAGGAAATCTACCCCTAGGAAGATAAATTCACTCCTGTAAGAGCTATTATGGGGAAAAGGTACCTCCACTGATGCTTTATCACCAAGGGTTGTTTCCACAATAACCCAAAATTTTCAAAATCCAATTGTTATTGGGACAGAAAGTGAGGTGAAATCTTCTGAACAGAGGCACAGACAGCAAAACAAACATTACAGGAGTGTTAACCCTTCCCTATGCTATCCAAAAAGCTTAAAAATAGTTTTTTTGGCTGGAGCTACACTTAAAAAATTTACCTGTTCCGACTTACAAACAGATTCAACTTAAGAACAAACCTACAGTCCCTAACTTGTTTGTAACCCGGGGACCCCCTGTATAGGATAAAACCTGCCTTGTCTCTTTTTCTTACAGAGCTCCTTAACCAAAGAGCTTTCATACTGTCCAGCAACTATACAATATTGTATGTCTCCATGAGGAGGAGGCTGTCAAGAGCTGTCTGAAGCCTTGTCAAACCCTGGGACTCTGTGGCCAATGGGATTGCATTTCTGGGGCAAACCTTGCCTCCTTTCTCAGCCATTCAGCGTTCCTCAGTGGCTAAGGAAGCAGGCGTGTTTTGCCTTCCAAACACATTCTTATTGGCCACAGAATCCCACGGTGTGACAGGTGATCTGATAGCTACCTCCTCGTGGCAACTCCTCAGTGATCTGTCCGGATTCCTGTACTACCTTCAGCAGCCGCTTTGACATTCAGCGGTGCCAGCATGGACTGGACTTTACCTTGGTGGTCCCACCTTTAGCCATCACATGCCATCTCCTCAGATGTTTGTGAGTGAATTTTATTGTGTATTTATGTTTCTCTTAATAAACTGTGCTACACCATAGGCGGCCTGGCGCCTCTCCTTCCCTTCCCCTATTCTATTGCAGTGCTTGGTTCCCAACCCGTTCTGTTAGTCAGTGACTGTTTCACCTGTCAGTTTTAACCTCCAAGCATATATTCTAAGACAGTGTTTCTCAAACTTTGTTCAGTCAAGGCACCCTTTAAAATTATGGACAGTCTTGCGGTACCCCATTCTAAAATGTAAAAAACTATTTTAATAGTGTTACATAATGCAGCAACATCCACACACATACTGTAGGACACCCAACATTAGAGGTTATTTATTCTTGACCTTTGCGCACTGGTACTGACTATTATTCTAGTGTTTCTCTTCTTCCTCAGCTTCTCCCCATTGCTCAGCTAATGTGACCCCAATGGGGCAGGGTTGCTGTGCAAATGATCAACATCCTTCTTATCAACTGATGGTATCATTGGTTGTTAGGACACCGGCAGCTAGAAGGTTGTAATGGTGCACAATGAAAACCTTTGGCTTTGTGTAACTAAAATCCAACCACTGCCATGTACACAATTTGTGGGCAATTTTTAGGCATTTTACCAAGGCACCCCTGAAAAAACCTGAAGGCACCCTGGTTGAAAAAGGCTTCTCTAAGACACTCTCTTATATACATTGATATTTTTAGGTACCGTATTTTCCGGCGTATAAGACGACCTTTTACACTTAAAAAAGTTGGGCAAGAATCGGGGGTCGTCTTATACGCCAGGTATCAAATGCAGTCGGCTGTATGTCAGCCCGTCGGATGTGCGGTAATACTGTATGTAGCCTCGGCTGCATACAGTATACACCGCTGAGCCAATCCCGGCGAGCGATGTACTCCAATAATGAATACAGAGCCTGCTTGGTAATGACCTCTTCCAATCCAAGCAGGCTACATATAGTAGCCTGCTTGGATTGGCTTTGAGAGTCAGAGAGGCGCGGGTTGATGATGTTACAGCCTCTGCCAATCCGAGCAGGCTTTGTATTCATTAATAGAATACATTGCTCGCCGTGATTGGCTCAGCGCGGTATGGCGCCAAGAAGGAAATATAGGCAATATGAAGCCTCAGAAGGGGGGTCGTCCTATACAGTGAGTACTATGCAAAAACTGTAGAAATACAGTAGAATTGGGGGGTCGTCTTATACGCTCGGTCGGCTTATACACCGGAAAATACGGTATTTCTTTTAATCCCTGATTTAGTTTTTATACATGCATGCATGCAAATGATTGCTGTTCTATTAGCTTTCCATACATGCTCCAATTTGGTTGCATGTTGTGTTGTGTTTACTGTTTGTTCTTTAGTTTACAGCGATTATATGCCTCAGAATTCAGGAAAGTAAATGTGTAGGGATCTTCACAAAGCAATTTTACAGACTTAAAAAACAAACAGAATCTTGCGAGCTACCATGTGGAAATCCAAATGATAATTAGAGATGATTAAAGGACAGCTGGTAACATTGATCACGTCCAATATGCTTGTGCCAAAAAGTTTTGTACCAATATAATGTTGCGCTATCCAAATGTAATTATACGGTAACCGTACTAAATTATAATATTACTGGCTGCAGTTAAATAGTGGTGGTGAGATATTCTATTCCTATATAAAAAATCTAGTGACTATAATAATGCAATCTTACGCGATTATAAGTTGCGATCATGAACAATAAAAATTGCAGTCCTATGGGATCCTCCCAATGACAACCTGTGTAGCATACACACCTCTATATACACATGTAGCATTCATATGCAATAGAGAAATTTGCAACCCTCTGCGATAATTGCAGTGACAAACTGTAATTTACATAAATCTATATAAAGTGCATCAATATACAATAATCAATACAGAAATAAAGTGAACCATGTTTAAAGTGCTCTTGTGCCAAACTAATTCATGTATTAATCTGTGTCCATAAATTTGCAGCATAAAGTCCATAACTACTCCACTCTTCTGGTGCTCATTGCAGATGATTAAACAGATGATATAACAGTAAAGTGCTCATGTCCACTGTTGTGCTCCCCCTTTAGTGTATGCGCTCACCTTACAGAGTGTGACCTTGCACCTAAGCTTGGTCAAAATACACTTTTAAACCACCTCTGGGTTTATGGTCAGCATTTAGATCCTTGGATGGTTGCTTGCAGCAATATTCATATGGAAAACAGAGGAAACTGGATAATGTATTACCGTTTGAAAAGTTTTATTTAAAATGACAATATTCCCTATATTAGGGTACTCACATTTAATACACCACTCTGTATCAAGTCAAACAAATATAAAGGCGCTGTGCTGATGTGTCCTTTCCCACTCTGTGATCACTCCACTGTCTCACAAACCGTCCTGTCCCCTCCCCAACATTTGTCGATACCGGGAAATGTTGTTTCTTCCTCAGGAGGAATTCCCCCTGAGGAAGATATGACATTTCCCATATAACATACTTTGAGATATGAACTTTGTATTTATTATGTGAGAAATATACTGTACATATGCATGTGGAAAATACAAACATTTACAAATATATGTACTAATTGTAATGTATCTCCCATTACCAAAAGGATCTCCTGAGGAAGCTGTTGGTGAAACGCGTAGTGATCTATTGGTGTTGGTACTTTAATTCCATCAACATGAATAAATGATCAAATGAATAAATTAATGCAGCAGCGAACAGATTGAGTGCAGTTTGAAATCATGTCTAACCTGAATCTAAAGCTCATCCATAATACTGACAGATGTTGATGGCCCAAATTAACTTGTAGGCCTGGTTTCATCAATGGGGACTGAGTGTGGAATGGGAGCCAGTGCCAGCTTATCACCAGAGCAACATAAGCAGTCAACAGGTTTTCTTTCTTTGGAGTCACCCACAGACAGAGATTGTGGCCCAAATGATTGGATAACTGTCCCTTCATGACTATGTGTACCCTTAGTAGTTAATAAAAATCAATGCTTGCCCAAAGCTTCTAGGTTATAATAAAATAGTACTGTTAAACATGGTATATTCTTTTGAACAGGTAAAAATTTGGATTCTATCCACAGTGGTTCAGAACAAACGTGCTCTATGCAGCTAAAGCACCTGCTCCCCAGATATAGGACGATCCCTGCTTCGATAATTGTCTCTATTTTTGTCATTATAGTGGAACTATAAAAAGTAAAGAAGCACCAAAAAAAGAAAACTGAAGATTAATCGAAGATAGTTTAACATTTGGGATGAGCAATTCCAAGTCTGGTTTTTCAACATAGAAATCCTGCACAATTTAAATATTTTGATTTGTACTCGTCAATCATTTCATCCTAAACCAAACGTAAATATTCCCCCTAGCTATATTGTGTATCAATGTGAATAATTAAAAAAAAAAATAACTACTTCATGTATATCATAACGTTAATATTCCTTATAATTCATATTTCACGTTGAAAAAAAACACCAACATAAATGATATCAAACAAAAATGAATGTAAAAAGTCCAAACAGAAAAGACAAAAAAATAGTCCAAATCCTCAAAAAATAATCCAGGTGCTCTATTAGTACATAGTGATGAAAACAAATGTAAAAAGACAAAATGGTGTTAAGGTGCTCAGAAGGTGATATCCCCATATATAATCACGCCTCTTAATAGATAGCATTAATCTGAAATTATAGAAATCGAACTCGCTCTTGTAAAGGGAGCCACTGCTCTCATCCACAGATTTTGTAAACAAGGTATGATTCCGTCAGTGAATCTCAGTGCCGATGTTGTCCCAGAGGATGCCTATTACGGGGAAACGCATCAGGTGGAGCCACATCTGTGACATCATCATGTGCGGATCTGCTGGCGGAGACCATGGCTGTTTTTGTGGAGTGCTTTAACTGCTTTTACATGGTTTTACAAATGTATGTGCATTATTTTTTTACAATAAGTCCTTTTCTGATACACTACACTATGAAGTCCCTTCTATTTCTGCTATGTGAGATTTGTATTGGGAACTATTAATCTGCTTGTGTTGATTGGTCCATTGGATATATCCTGTGGCAACACCAGTGCTGGGATTCACTGACGGGATCATACCTTGTTTGCAAAATTTGTGGATAAGAGCAGTGGCTCCCTTTAAAAGAGCAAGTTAGATCTCTATAATTTGAGATCAATGCTATCTGGTAAGAGGCATGATTATGTGTGGGGATAGCATCTACTGAGCACCTTAACACTGTTTTGTCTGTCTTCATCCCTACGCACTAATAGAGCACCTGGATTAATATTTGAGGATTTGGACTATTTTTTCGTCTTTCCTGTTTGGACTTTTTACACTCATATATGTTTGATATAATTTACGTTGCTCTTTTTTTCAACATTGAAATATGATTTATTAAGAGTATTAACTTTATGATATACATTGGTTATTCCTTTTTTGTAAATATTAGCATTGATACACTATTGATTCCATATTTTTAATGGTTCTTTTGTTCCTGGATTGAAACATTAAGTTTAAATATCTAGGGTCATACGCACTTTTATGTTGGTTTCGTTTTGTGGAAGTCTTGTGTGCAGGCTTTTTAAAGGTGCAGCAACCCTCTTCTATTGCCAGATAATCAAGTGTGGGGTTTTACTTAGTATATACAGTATATCACAAAAGTGAGTACACCCCTCACATTTTTGTAAATATTTTATTATATCTTTTCATGTAACAACACTGAAGAAATGACACTTCACTACAATGTAAAGTAGTGAGTGTACGCACTGGGCGCAATTAGCCATTTTCCCTCCCTGGTGTCATGTGACTCATTAGTGTTACAAGGTCTGAGGTGTGAATGGGGAGCAGGTGTGTTACATTTGGTATTATCACTCTCACTCTCTCATACTGGTCGCTGGAAGTTCAACATGGCACCTCATGGCAAAGAACTCTCTGAGAATCTGAAAAAAAGAATTGTTGCTCTACATAAAGGTGGCCTGAGCTATAAGAAGATTGCTAAGACCCTGAAACTGAGCTGCAGTACGGTGGCCAGGACAGGGTGCACTCAGAACAGGCCTCGCCATGGTCGACCAAAGAGGTTGAGTGCACATGCTCAGCGTAATATCCAGAGGTTGTTTTTGGGAAATAGATGTATGAGTGCTGCCAGCATTGCTGCAGAGGTTGAAGGGGTGGGGAGGTCAGCCTGTCAGTGCTCAGACCATACGCCGCACACTGCATCAAATTGGTCTGCATTGCTGTTGTCCCAGAAGGAAGACTCTTCTAAAGCTGATGCATAAGAAAGCCCGCAAACAGTTTGCTGAAGACAAGCAGACTAAGGACATGAATTACTGGAACTATGTCCTGTGGTCCAATGAGACCAAGATCAACTTATTTGTTTCAGATGGTGTCAAGTGTGTGTGGTGGCAATCGAGTGAGGAGTACAAAGACAAGTGTGTCTTGCCTACAGTCAAGCATTGTGGTGGGAGTGTCATGGTCTGGGGCTGCATGAGCACTGCCGGCACTGGGGAGCTACAGTTCATTGAGAGAACCATGAATGCCAACATGTACTGTGACATACTGAAGCAGAGCTTGAGCCCCTCCCTTCGAAAACTGGGCAGCAGGGCAGTATTCCAACATGATAATGACCCTAGACACACCTCCAAGACGACCACTGCCTTGCTAAAGAAGCTGAGGGTAAAGGTGATGGACTGGCTAAGCATGTCTCCACACCTAAACCCTATTGAGCATCTGTGGGGCATCCTCAAACGGAAGGTGGAGGAGCGCAAGGTCTCTAACATCCGCCAGCTCCGTGATGTCGTTATGGAGGAGTGGAAGAGGACTCCAGCGGCAACATGTGAAGCTCTGGTGAACTCCATGCCCAAGATAGTTAAGGCAGTGCTGGAAAATAATGGTGGCCACACAAAATATTGACACTTTGGGCCCAATTTGGACATTTTCACTTAGGGGTGTACTCACTTTTGTTACCAGTGGTTTAGACATTAATGGCTGTGTGTTGTAGTTTAGTCAAATTTTACTAGTGATAAATACAGTGATTATTTTACCATGTACAGAAATACAGCACTAAGTTACTCTTTCCTGAGTTGAAGCTTTTCTTTTCAATGACAAATATGATATTGTGAAAAAGTTTAAGGAAAACATACAGTGATTTTTTGTTCACAGCCTAGGGAAAGCATAACGGTGCAAGGTAGACTTTGAATTAAAGAATAAAAATTGGTATTTGGCTCCTTTACAATGTGATAAATTTTAATCTTCAAGAAAGCAGCAAGGACCTAGGATACTTTAATGAGATTCTTCAATTCTATTTCAGAGGACCAACACATTCAGTTTGCCAACCCTCTGTTTAAGTTTTCTGCTGGGGGGAGGGCAGTATCTAGCTTTTGAAGCTAAGAAGTGCACCGATAATGAAAAAAAAATGTGAGCTGCTTAATATTTTGATCATAGATTTCTCAGGTATCAGAAAACAAAGCGAAACAGCAAAACGTCTCTCTACATTGAAATACTGATTTTGAATTTAAAATGAAATGTTAACGTCTTTTCTAATGTTCATTTGACACTGCCATGGTCAATATTCTCTCAATTATATTTAATAAGTTCACTTCCTTTCTTTAATTAAATCTCAGCAGAAATACTTTGTGTGATTTCATGCCAAAGGATTTTTTTATATAATCCTCTTGCCTAATGATTTCCTATTCAGGAATGGCATAAAGGTGATTTGATGTACCCTTGTGAAGGAGACCCTTTATCTATCTCTTGTAAGCATGATGGATGAGACAGGTTCTGTATACAATGGAGATGCATCTTTTCAAAAATTACTTGAATAATAAAACTCAGCCAGGCAAAAGGTTGATGCAAATGATAGGCACATATAAAATAGCCATTGGTTGTAAATCACTTCAAATAAATCCTTCAGTGAGCTTGAAAGTGCTTGTTGTATCTGACACAACATCCAGTGATCGTTAATAGGACACGTTTTACAGGAGTACAACATATGAGGTTACTCTAAAGGATATATTCAATGGTATGTTGAAAAAGTCAATGGCATAAACCTCATAGGATAACTATGAGACAATATATTATCTGATAATTATTGAAATCAAGCAACGATCAGATGTAATTTATCCACTGGGGAATTTGAATAGATTCATCTGGCCTTCCTTACTTATACTTTTACTTTATAAAAAAAACCAAAAAGACAATGATTTCAACCCTCTATGCTCAATCTCAGTGTCCTCAATGGTGGGGATTTAAGGAGATACCATTCTGGGCTGATTTATGTAGCCTTCATGTCAGGATTGTAGAGATGTTGATTAAATACATTTTACATATTCTATATTGTGCAGGCAAACTAAAAAATGTTTACATATGATTGGTAGGCTTGGTGGATGAGAATGGGGTTTGCAGCTACTATGGGTTTGAGGCATATCCTATGGGTTTGCGGTCCCAGAAAAATGTTTTTAACCCCTAGAGATCCATTCTACAGCTGAATGACGGCTACAGCGCGGATCTACTTTGCCAGGAGGCCGTCAATACACGTCCTCCCCTTTGCGCGCTCCTGCAGAGCGCACACGGCACACGCTGTGATCACTGAGTCAATGAGACTCGGGTGATCAGTGATCAATGAGACTCGGGTGATCGATCCCGGCCCCTTACTACGTGATCAGCTGTCAGCCAATGACAGCTAATCACGTGATGTAAACAGAAGATCGGTAATCTTTTTTTTCTCCTGACGAGAAAAAAAAGCCGATCACGGCTTCTGTGCAAGGGACATCGGTCACGAAGAGGAAGAGGCGAAGCCAGCTCATCAGTGCCCACCAGTACCACCTGCCAGTGCCCACAGTGCCCACAGTGCCCCAAATCAGTGCCTACCAGTGCATATGTGCCAGTAATCAGTGCCACATATCAATGCCCATGAGTGTCACCTATCAATGCCCACCAGTGGTGCCAATCAGGGCCTCATCAGTGCCACCTAGAAGTGCAGCCTATCAGTGTCACTTACCAGTGCTGATCAGTGCCCATCACTGCCACCCATCAGTGCCCATCACTGCCACCTATCAGTGGCCATCAGTGCCAGCTATCAGTGCCACCTATCAGTGCCACCTATTAGTGCCCTTCAGTACTACCTATCAAAGCCCATCAGTGCCACCCATTAGTGCCACCTCTCAGTGCCCACCAATGCCAACTATTAGTGCTCACCAGCGCCACCCATCAGTGCCCACCAGTGCCGCCTATTAGTGCCCAACAGTGCAGTCTATTAGTGCCCATCAGTGCCGCCTTATCAGTGCCCATCAATGCAGCCTATCACTGCCCATCCGTGCAGCCTATCAGTGTCCATCAGTGCAGCCTCATCAGCGTACATCAATGAAGGAGAAAAATTACCTGTTTGCAAAATTTATTAACAAAATATAAAACAGTTTTGTTTTTTTGTTTTTAAATCTCTGTCTTTTTCAATTTTTTTAAACAACAAATAAAAAACCCAGAGGTGATCAAATACCACCAAAAGAAAGCTCTATTTGTGGGGGGAAAAAAAATTAATTTGGGTACAGTGTTGTATGACTACGCAACTGTCGTTCAAAGAGTGACAGCGGTAAAACCTGAAAATTGGTCTGGGCAGGAGGGGGGTTTAGGTACCCAGTAAGCAAGTGGTTAAAACAATAACGCTTTGCATGACCTTTGAACTATAGTCAGCAGCCTTAGAAGGGCCAATAATGTTCTTTTGGATAAGCCCCCCATTATAAGTGGTGGGGGGCACAAACTGCACACTACAAACTGCATAGGGAGAGTTTAGTGTCAGTTAGGAAACACTTTAATTCTGATTGCTAGCTGGCTGTTTGTGCAAATGATCCCTTTGCTACTTTTTTGTTCCTATTATCTAGGGGTTTTTGTCTATTATTTATTTTTGTGGTTGATTTGAGGTCAGCATTGATTTTTTAGCTACTGTTTGGTCCACAGAAATAAAATTTATTTTTTCTTTTGCAAGGCTACTCTTTTTTTGAAAAATTGGCTTTTGTTTCAGGCCGGGGTTTTTTTTTTTCAGTAGTCATTTTTATTGGGAGTATATTGTTATTTTAGTTTATGTTGGTAATGCCTCTATTTTAGGTTAAACTGGTTTTATTGGCTGCAAGTCCACACAAAAAAGTAGGCTTTTGTTTCAGCTTTTGGATTTTAAGGTTTTTTGGTTTTTCATTTATTTTATATTTTTTTGTATTTCTTTTTTATGTTGATAGGGCCTTTTTTAAAGTTTGGGGTGCTTAAAGTAGAGCATTCAATTAATAATGACCATCTGTTCTCTAAACATCTCCATTTAAAAGGATAAAAAACATTGTGAACCTAAATCACCTCACGTTAAGTAACTCACATTCACTGCACCACCAGTATATATCAGTTAGGCCGTTATCCCTGTTTGAAACCATACTGCTGCTGGACAATTTTACACTGCTGCATGATCTGCAATTTCTTAATTCTTGTAGTAAAATCTCAGCTTGTGGTCTTTGTCTTTAGTAAACTTGGGCCTAGCTGTGATATTTAAAATTGTCCTACTACTGGCCAATTTTACACTGCAGTATCATCGACAGCAGGGATATGCAATTAGTGGACCTCCAGCTGTTGCAGAACTACAAGTCCAATGAGGCATAGCAAGACTCTGATAACCACAAGCATGACACCCAGAGACAGAGGCATTATGGGACTTGTAGTTTTTCAACAGCTGGAGGTCCGCTAATTGCATATCCCTGATCTACAGGCTCTTGATTCTTGTAATAAAATATCTACCCATGCTCTTTTTCTCTAGCTCATTTCAGCCAATTCCCCCTAATAAAAAATGCCCTGCTGGCTGCAAATTTTACATTGCAATCCTCTAATTCCTAATACAGATGACAGATATTGGCCAGCAGCAGGACATTTTGACATCAACAACAATAAAGACACAGCTAACTACTATATGTATTGGTGAGAACACTGGAGTGAGAGCAATAATTTTAGGGTCATCATTCATGGTTAACTCTAAATTTATGATCCGTAAAATATTTTAAATCATTGGTTATGGACAATTTAGGCTACTGTAATTTTCACGGCCACTTCCAATTTTAAGGCCTGGCATGTTTGGTATTCATTTTCCTCATCTTTTATATTTTATCAAAAAAATTGGATGTTATATTGAGTTTGTATGCCCTATAATTTAATTTAACCACTTACGGACCTCTGCATGCCAATATACATCCTTACTTTGAAGAGGAATATCGTTGTTATGGCAGCAGCTAGCTGCCATACCCCCGGTATCATCTTGTTTGGCCAGCGGTCCGCTTTCTGATAAGAGTGGTCTCTGTGGCGGATTCACTGCAAGATCACTTTTATCGGTGGCGGGAGAGGGGCCCCCCTGCCGCCGCATTCCGGTGCCCTCCGCCACTTACTAGAGCCGTAAGCAAGGGCGGAGGTGATCGGATGTTTTCCCTTGCTAAGTAAGGAGACAAGTGAGGGGAAGATGGCCCCCACCCATCTCCATACCATTGCAGGGCGGAAGCGACGTCAAAACGTCACTTCCACCCATAGCTCTTAAAGGGAATTTTTTTTTATGACAATTTTTTTTTTATTGCATTTTAGTGTAAATATGAGATCTGAGGTCTTTTTGACCCCAGATCTCATATTTAAGAGGTCTTGTCATGCTTTTTTTTCTATTACAGGGGATGTTTACATTCCTTGTAATAGGAATAAAAGTGACACTTTTTAAAAAAAAAGAACAGTGTAAAAGTAAAAAAATAAAGGGTAAAATAAATAAGGAAAAAAAAAAATGTAAACGCGCCCCGTCCCGTCGAGCTCATATGCAGAAGCAAACACATATGTGAGTAGCCCCTGCATATGAAAACGGTGTTCGAACCACACATGTGAGGTATCATTGGTAGAGTAAGAGCAATAATTCTAGCCCTAGACCTCCTCTGTAACTCAAAACATGCAACCTGTAGAGTTTTTTAAATGTTGCCAGTGGAGATTTTTAAGGGTAAAAGTTTGTTGCCATTCCATGAGCGGGTGCAATTTTGAAGCGTGACATGTTGAGTATAAATTTACTTGGCATAACATTATCTTTCACAATATAAAAAAAATTGGGCTAACTTTACTGTTGTGTTATTTTTTAATTAAAAAAAGTGAATCTTTTCCAAAAAAAGTGCGCTTGTAAGACCGCTGCGCAAATACGGTGTTACAGAAAGTATTGCAACGACTGCCATTTTATTCTCTAGGGTGTTAGAAAAAAATGTATAATGTTTGGGGGTTCTAAGTAATTTTCTCGCAAAAAAAAGTTTTTTAACTTGTAAACAACACATCTCAAAAAGAGGCTCAGTCCTTAAGTGCTTAATGTATTTGTCACAGAAAAGATGTATTTAATAAAACAGTTTTGCTAATAATTTGTGACATAAAAAATTGCAACCACATGTTATTCTCCAGGTTCTATGCTTATGAAAAATGTATAAAGTGTTGGGCATTTTAAGTAATTCTAAGGCATAACATTTACATTTTAACATGTGCAAAAAATGGATCTGGCAACGAAATGAGAAGGCATCCCTCCCTGTTATTTAAAGAATTTGTGTATTTTTAAGTTTGCCCCTAAAAGACCCTTGCTATAAGGTATTTAATTGTTTTTTGTTTTGTTTTGCATCAGTGCATATCAGTGCATATAAGATTAACAAAAATAGAAATAATAGTGAAAAAAATGCTTTATTTAAAAAGAGGACAAGTGGTTATGTTAATGTATGTTTTTTAAGCTAAAATATCATATGGGGCTTATTCCCTTTATTGATGACTTTTTGCACCAGTCATATGAGAGTATGTGCTGATAGGTTCCCACTGTCTTGCTATCTCGCCAGTAAGTCTGTCCCCAGAACAGGTGTCCTCTTTAAGAGATTTTCCCTCACCGTTATTCTGGGAACAACTCTAAAACTTTGAATTACCTCTTGCTTTCTTTTTTGGGTGACAATGGTCACCAGTTCAAATAGAGTAGTGAACCTTGCCAATGGGACCACAGTCAGCAAAACAATCATGACAGACGGCCTAACTCTTCCCCCCCTCTATCCACAGCTTAAAAGATTTTTACCTAGAAATACACTTTATATTTTGCAGACTTATTTGCTTATGGTTGCTTAAAAAACAGCATATATTATTTCAGTGTTATAGACAATGGAAATAAATTTGTGGTTGGGTTTTAGGGTTTGTGTAATATGCCCAACACAGTCTACAGGCTTATGACCAAATGACACATTTGATATCAGGGGGCATATTTATAAAGAAGTGAATGTGACATTCACCGAATATTCACTACAGGTGAATTAATCATTGTGCTTTAAAGCACATGCACCAGGAAGATACACCTCCTGAATGTTTACTGAATGTCACATTCACTGCTTTATAAATATACCCCTAGGTCTTACATATAAACTTTAAGCTGTACATTGTCATCTTCTAGTTGATCGATAGATAACAAAAACATTATGGGTAAAATTCTATGTGGAATTGACGCAAATAGCAAAATAAGATAGATCCCTCTGGAAATGAGAATTTCTTATATTAGTTTATATTCATGAGTAATAAATGCTATAAATAATAAACATTACCAGAGGTGTCAGAGCTCCATAACGAAATCATTTTATTGCCCCCTGGCTTTCTACTCTCCATCTTAAAGCAATCTCATTACTGAGGCATGTCATTCTAACACAAATAACTAGCAATGCAACATGGTGAATACTTTAGTTGCAAACTAACAGAGATTCTTAAAATACAGTTAAGAGAAAAAAACGTCACTTTGTGAAACCTTAATAATTTCCTAGTTTACTGTAAATAGTAACAACAATAAAAATAATACTAATAACTGTCTTATTAAAAATATATACATCCTCCCTGATCCAAAGGTGCCAGACTTATTGTTCTAAGTTGTTTTCTAACCTATAATGGTCAATGTCAACTGTTATACGCATAAATGCCTGTAATGCCGCCTACACATGATCAGAAATTAGGCCAGCAAAAGACCGATGAGAGCTTTTGGTCAGAAAATGCGACCGTGTGTATGCTCCATTGGACTTTTGCTGGCCGAACTCCAGCCAGCAATAGATTGAGAGCATGTTCTCAATTTTTCGGTCAGAAAAAGTTCCTATCCGAAAATGCGATCGTCTGTAGCAATTCCAACGCGCAAAATTCCTACGCATGCTCGGAAACAATTCGATGCATGCTCGGAAACATTGAACTTAATTTTCTCGGCTTGTCGTAGTGTTGAACGTCAACGCGTTCTTGTCGGTCGAAAGTTCAGCAAACTTTTGTGTGACTGTGTGTATGCAAGGCAAGCTTGAGTGGAATCCCGTCGGACAAAGATATGAAGTCCGATCGTGTGTACGCGGCATAACTGTCACTTTCTAAGATCATAGGCCATGTGGGCCGATAAAACGACTGCCTACATATGCTAATAAATGAATATGACCTGTCTCAACCTTTAATCAAGCATCCACATGCCTCAATCCCCACATATATATGTAATAAGGGGAAAAGGGGTAGATTGGGACTTTAATTGAGGCATGTGGATGTGTTTAATAATTCGTATAGAATGTAAATAAACTGAGTGTCACAATCCCGGGGGAATTCATGATAGTGATATTAGTAAACATGATTCAATAGTATAATACAGCATTTATGATGTAGAAATGCAATCATAAAAAGGGTTCAACATAAGTTGATATAATAATAATAATTCATTTATTGATACAAGGTTATTCACTAAACATGGTTTGTGACACACATTATATTTCATAGCAGAAAACGAATAAATACAGATAAAAAATATTAGAAAATATATAATATATACATAATTCACATAATAAGTACAAATACAAAACATGATTGGTTAGAATTATTGGAGCAAGCATGGCTTAGCATCCCTGGATGAACACTCTACGCGTTTCATGGCCTTGTGCCAATCATCAGGAGTTGGATGCAGGTATTAAACTATAAAGTAAGGGAATAATTGATGGATTTAATAGCTAGCTATGCATTTTATCCTAAAGGTGAAAAATAAAGAGGGCAATCCATTTACTACTTACAAAGTAGCCCAGGAATGGGGTTCAGCTCCAAGAGTGGGGTTGAAAGGTGGTTTGGTGTAAATAGCCTCACCCAGGACAGAAGCGGGGAGTAGCCATACAGAAACCAGGTTAGGAAAACAGACCCTGAGACCAGGTGTATCATCACTGTATCAGAGTATATGATACAGATGGTGCGTGTATCAAGCGCCTGACATATAATCAAATACATAGGTTAGACTCGATGGACTTATGTCTTTTTTCAACCTTTCCTATGTATAGTAACATAGTTACTATGTAACTATGTATTATTATCTAAGTTTTATCAGAATACTAATATATTAATATATTATATATATATATACAGTTTATATAAGCTAAAATTGAATCAGCTGATTCACCTAATTATTCACCAATTATCCAAAACTCAAGTATAAATAAAGAAAACTGGTTTAAACAGAACAAATGCCACATTTTAGAATGACCAAGCTAGAGTTCTGACATCAGTCATATCAAAATGCTGTGACTCAAAACAAGCAATTCAAACAAAATACTGCACAATGATGTCAACTAAAGCAATTTTGTATCTTAGGACATGAAAAAAAAACCTCCTCCCCATGACATAGGTCTGAACAAAATTATTTGGTTGACGTTGTACCAACCAAGAATGTTCCAACTAGTAACTAAATAAAAGACTAAAAGTTTTTGTGGCCAGTTCACAAACACCCAGATTCACTGCCTTATTCTCACACCTATAAAATCATTCACATTATCCTGTATACCAAATGCCAAGTCAGCCTAGTCAACTAGGACACCGAAAAAAATAACATGATCTGACATAACTATTTCCTCCGTAGTTACTGCTTTCATTCTTACTTAAAATGCAATCTACTAGTTTGATAGTCTTTATTTCAATTGTTTTCTACCAATACTTTATCAGTGGAACCAGATTTTTTTTCCATTCCTATGTATTTATCAGAGCCGTGACAATATTTTCCACATTTATGTTGCTGCATTGCGAAGAAAAATCTTTATTGAGTTTCTTTTGTTATAAATTCTAAATTAGATACACATGATGAGCTCGTATGAGACTAGACAAGATTTGCTGCATAGCTTCGGGCAACAGGTAAGCTTAAGCAGGATGGCATTAAGAGAATACTATGAACTATTTTAAAGATGTATTTACTGACTGATTTGCACAATAATGATAAGGTAGTTTATTCAAGCAAGAAAAACAAAACAAAAAACAAGACCTTGCAGTTAGAAAGGTTGATGCTTAATTAAAATTATACTTGCTATGCTTGACTTATATGTGCATACAGATTTTTTGCCTATTTTTGACATGAAGTTAGCATAGTTTATAAAAAAAGAATAAGAAGAGACTGTAAGAAGAGACTGTAAACTTGCTAAAATTATCTATCTATCTATCTATCTATCTATCTATCTATCTATCTATCTATCTATCTATCTATCTATCTATCTATCTATCTATCTATCTATCTAATTTTATAACAATTAAATAATGCAATTTCCACATTCTGTAGATTACAGCTTAGGGCCCCGTGCATAGGGGATCTTTTCTCATTACTTTGACTGAATTCACACATAGATGTTCAGCAGCAGCTTGGTTTTCTTCAGATAAACACATGTAAACAAGTGTAAATGCAAGTACATCTAGACTCAGGAGAAATAAATGTGGGGAGTATAACGTTTGTTTATACTGCCCAGATCAATTTATCCTGCTAAATACAGGTGGCTATGTGCCTCCCAATGCTATAATGTGATATTATATTATTATCGTTCAATACATTTGCTACACTATTGTTAGTATTCCTTTTGTCTTACCTGTTATTTGGGAGATGTACGGTATTTCGATATACAGGGAGAACATTTGAAGACCAAATGAAAATTTATTCCATAGTGTGGCATCACTGCAATCTTATATTTGTTCTGCATTTAGACTCCTTTCACACTGGGGTGGTTTTCAGGCACTTTAGCACTGGAAATAGCCTCTGCTAAGCGCCTGAAAACCGCCTCTCATTTATTCCAGTGTGACTTTTCACACTGGGGCAGTGCGCTTGCGGGACGTTCCGAAAAGTCCTGCAAGCAGCATCTTTGGGGCAGGTTGGGAGAGCTGTGTTTAGTGCTCCCAACCTGTCCGTGCCCATTGGAATGAATGAGCAGCACTTTGAAAGCGCTGCAAAACGGTAGTTTCTAACCCTTTTTTGGAGTTAAAAGCACCCTGCTAGCGGCAGAAAAGCAGCACTTTAGCGCTAATGGCCGGTGCTTTCAGTGTGAAAGGGGTCTTAATAAAGGCCAGCTCATTTCTTTCAATAATTTTATTAGTTTTGTAGGTACATAAGCATTATACATTCCATACAAGAAAATTTAGGGGAAAACGTTTAGTATACAAGATGTAAAGTAACATCACAACATGGCCAGCAAGGGCCAAGAAACATTAAGATAATATGAAGCATGTCTCAAGAACCTGAATGGGTTATACAATCGAAAAAAAATAAAGGAGATTTAGATCAGCAAACCAAGTCCATCCTTTCAAGAGTCTAGAGCGGTATTATACTCTTGTTGATGGGTAAAGGAGCATCTGGTCATATTATCGATAAGCTAATGGAGAGACGAACAGGAGGAAGCACCCCCACACACCCCTAAAGGGATCAAGCTGTGGGCAAGGGGTCACCCTCCTCCCCGGCTCACCAGGTATCAGACCAAAGCCACCTCTAAGAAGCTGTTATGTTAACAATTATAAATGGATATAACAATTCAGGTTTGGCAAGATCATAGAACATTCGCTATGAATCAGTGAGAAGAGAGGTTTGAAAACAGAGGATAGAAGAGTAGGAGAAAAGAAGAGAGAAGGGAAAAATTGTGAAAAGGGTAGTTCCAGAAGGGTCACTCAACGCTCCATCATGCGGAGGAGATAGCGCCTGGGTAAAGGGGGACATTGCAGTAATTGGCCCAGGGTTCCCAGGTGAGTTCAAATGACCTGGTTTTATCTTGTATGATGCTGACTATAATCTCTTGTGCCATGATCCAGGATATTTTATGCTTCACTGCTGTGAGAGGAACCATAGTTTTTTTCCAACGGGCAGCTATTGTAATTTTGGTGCCCAAAAGGATAAAAAAAAATCAGATTTTGCATAAATTTATCAACCTTGCTCACTTTAATATTGAGGAGTGCTATGTCCGGTGTCTGGGGGACCTTAACGGACGTTACTTTACGTATCAGAGAGAATACTTTGTTCCATAGACTCCTTATACGAGAACAAGACCACCAAATGTGGTACATTGTTCCAATATGATTACAGTTTCGGAAGCATAGCGGGGAGGCATCTGGGTAAATCTTTGCAAGAAGGGAGAGAACTCTGTACCATCGTGTTATTATCGTAAGGCTGGTATCAAAGAGAAATATTCAGTATACCTTTAAACGAGTGTTGAAAGCAGGAAAACCACTTGTCTTGATCCCAAGAAATATTAAGATCACTTTCCCAAGATAGGGCGTAGGGAGGTTTAGTCGTACTTGAGGCAAGAGAGGAATAAATGATGGAGATCCCGCCCCTCCGATCCGTGGCGTCCGAACACCATGATTCATAGCTTGTGACCCGAGGAGGATCTGGTTTATTAGGCCAAATGGAATGGAGGAAGTGTAATAATTGTTTGTATCTGTAGCGCTCAGAGGGAGGCATCTCAAGTTTACTTGTGCAGTATGCTATAGATATGGGGCCTGTAGATGTGAAATAATTTCCAATTCTAAGTAGTCCTTTTTTTTTTTTTTGGATGTTGATTTTTACTTTCAATATGTTTTTATTTTCAATGACGTCATACAAATAAGTAGTCCTTTTTTAAGCCACCAGCTAAATGCTAAGATGTTCATTCCCAGTAGAAAGTCAGGATTATGGAAGATGTGTGTTAGTGGTCGAAGAGTGGAGATCAGGGATGGGTTTTTATGTAATTGGTCGCACAGAGCTAGGGAGTGGGAAAGGGTGGGAGATAATATGGGGGGGTCTAAGCTTAGCAGGAGACCATAGTAAGAAGTCAATGTCATGGAGAGGGACTGCTTGGCGTTCCATTGAGACCCAATCAGGTTTGGGGCCCCAAGAGTATAGAGTGGAGATCTGGGCCAGCTGAGCGGCTTGGTAGTACCACCAAATGTTAGGTAAGGCTAAACCCCCTTGTGATTTAAATCTAAATAGGATGTGCTTCGAACATCGTCTTCCCTTGGATCTCCAAATAAATTGTAGAATTTTGGATTGTAAAGTCTGTAATTGTGATTTCCGGATTGGGATAGGTAAGGACCTGAAAAAATAGAGTAGTCGAGGGAGGAGGGTCATTTTGATTGCATTAATACGACCTAGCCAGGATAAATTATGCTTAGCCCAGTTGGTAAGGTCTAAAGACATTTTATGAAAGATGGGCGAATAGTTGGAGGAGTATAGGGAATCAATACTGGAGGAGAGATTAACCCCTAAATAAGGAATGGACGTTGAGCTCCATGAGAAAGGAAAATGGTTTTGTAGGTTACCTAGTAGGTTAGGGGGAACTGTGATGTTTAACGCTAGTGATTTGGAGACATTTACGCAAAGGCCTGAGATTTCGCTGAATTTGTCAAGCAGGGAGAGAATGTTGGGGGTTGAGATCAGGGGAGATGTTACAAATAAGAGCAAGTCATCAGCAAATAGAGCGCACTTGTGTTCTTGTTTACCGCACAACACCCCCCTAATATCCAGATGGGATCTGATCACAATGGCCAAGGTCTCAATTGCTATAGCGAAAAGAAGGGGGGAAAGTGGGCAACCTTGCCTAGTGCCTTTTTCTATAGTGAGGGGTTCAGAGTAGCAGCCCTGGAGTCTAACCTGCGCACATGGGGTAGAGTACAAGGCTTGTAGGATACCTAGAAAGTGTGGACCAAATCCCCATCTCTCCAACACACTGAATAAGTATGGCCATATTACTGTATCAAAAGCTTTTTGGAGGTCTATCGAAAGCAAGAATCCTTCCTGCCGGGAGCCTCCATCCCAATGGGAGTTAAGGATGGATATGATGTCCACTGCTCTCCTTATCTGGTCAGGTCCCTGTCTCCCTGGGATAAAGCCCACCTGGTCCTTAAGAATATACAGATCTATGCAGGAAGCTAGTCTATTAGACAAAATTTTGGTTAAGATTTTTAGATCGTTGTTGATTAAAGAGATAGGACGATAATTTGATACCAGGGAAGTGTCTTTACCAGGTTTCGGTATAACCGAAATGAAAGCCAAGTTTAGGGCTTTATCCAGGGGAGAGCCCGACCTGAGAGAGTTGAAGAATCTGACCATATAAGGGACTAAATTGGTGGCGAATTTTTGGTAGTAACCAACTGAAAATCCATCTGGTCCCGGAGCTGAATTTTGTTTAAGCTGCGTTATCACCTTGAGGACTTCCGATTCGGTAATCGGGTCATCTAGGAGGTCAGAATGTTCCGAAGATAGTTTTGGGAGAGGAATATTGTTCAGGAATTCCGCTATGGGAGGCTGGGTATCTGAATGCTCATTTTTATATAGCGAGATGTAAAATTCATGGAATGTTTCCATGATGCGGCGTGGGTTTTGTGTGAGCTCCCCCGTCTGAGATCGTATTTTGGGGAAATTATGGGAGCGAGGCCAGGGGGAAGTTTGGCTGCTAATTTTGCTCCTATTTTGTCAGCCTGGTAGTAAAATCGAGCTCCTGACCATCTTAGGTGTTTTTCAGCCTCAATGGTGAGTGCTAGATTTAGCGACGTCCGAATTGACTCCAGGGATTCGAGAGACTCTTTAGTGGGGTGTCGTTTATGTGCCTTGCTCAATGATTGATATTCTCTTTTAAGGTTGCAGATGTCTACTTTGCATTCCTTTTTAAGTCGTGAGGTAATTTGGATAATCTTTCCTCTCAAAACTGCTTTGTGGGCTGCCCACAATTTTTCTGGGGAGACTTCATCATTATTGTTTAAGCGGAAGTATTCTTGAATTTCCTGTGTAATAATCGAACATTGGACCGGGTCGCTTAAAAGCCCTTCATTAAGGCGCCAAATGAATTTTTTGCAAGGGTTGTGGGAGTGTTGCATGTATAATAGAACCATGGAGTGGTCCGAAATGGGGGTGTCTCTAATGACTGCTTTAACAGCTGAGGGATGTTGTGGGATTGGATAAAAATATGATCAATTCTAGTGTACAGGTGGTGGGGGGCAGAGTAGTGAGTATAATCTTTGGATCTAGGATTTAATTCTCTCCAGATGTCCACCAGGCCCAGGGAATACAATGTGGAGGCTATCTTGGTGCTCTGTGTCGGGGGTTTCCTTGATCGAGAGGGGCCTGACCCCGATTTGTCAAGGGAGAGATCAAAGGGGAGATTCGTGTCTCCACCCATGATTATTTTCCCCTCTAGCAGCGGGTCTAATGAGGACATCATTGAAGAAAAAAAGGAGGCTTGGCCTTTGTTTTGGGCATAATACGATACAAATGAGTACTGGGTACCCTCAATAGAGCCTTTTACTAATAGATATCTGCCTGCCTGATCACGTATGATATCGGTTGGGGAGAATTTCAGGTGTTTTGCAAAACATATGGCTACGCCTTTAGTTTTATTGTCAGCTTTGGATAGATAAAATTGGGGATAGTACCCGTGCAAAAAGGAAGGGTTATATGATGACGGGAAATGTGTTTCCTGTAATAATAGGACCTCAACCTTTTGCGATTTATAGAGGTTTAACAGTTTTCGTCTCTTAACTGGGGAATTTATTCCTTGAACGTTGTGTGTAGTGATACATATGGGGGGAGACGTATGGGTGTCAGAGTCCACGGATCAGAGGGGG
The DNA here is from genome assembly GCF_042186555.1 of Aquarana catesbeiana. Lineage (NCBI taxonomy): Eukaryota > Metazoa > Chordata > Amphibia > Anura > Ranidae > Aquarana > Aquarana catesbeiana. Next base: position 361,697,449 of record NC_133328.1, on the reverse strand, counting down.
GGATATGCGCAAAAACTCTTACCTTTATCTTCAGATGAGGGTTATATGTCAAAACCAAGGATACCTGGGGATTTTGATGATGTATCTGCAGGCATTGTGCTAAGCTTCTGAATGACCCTATGGAAAGGTGAGAAGGAAGAAGATAGGAAGTAGAAGAGACTCAACCTGAGGAAGAGAGACATGACAAGTCAAGAACACTGAGTGTAACTATGAAACAAGCAATAAAATTACAACATATGTAGAACCTAAGTTTCCTTGCAGGAGGGTGAAGCAACATGCCACCCTCCCCATGTTTTTCCCAGAAAAAGAAACCCCAAACAGGGGGGTTGTTATGCAGTCTCCAAGTGGGGGAAAATGCCACTCCGAGACAATTGGAGGCGAAGTACTGCCGCTCCAGCCATTCCGCCAAGAAAAATAGGAAAATGTTTTGGAGGAATAAGAAAACAATAACCCCAGGGGGAAGAAAAAAAAAAGGGGGGCAGTCAGTAGCGAACAGAGAGTCTGGGATGCAGGGAAAAATGTAATTCCCACACCGTAGTAGGTGGGTCAGATCCGAGCCCAGCAAGGTGGGTAAAGGTGGCATACAGATTCAATGACCCAAAACCTGACGGTGAAGTCTCAAAAGAGTGATAAAGGTTTGACTGCAGAAATCTCGTTAAGGTGGGCGACCATCTTTAGATCTCTTAGCTTGTTGCTTGTACCACAGGGGTTTAATGGGGCTCATGGGTGGAGGTCTTTTCGCTGAGATTGGTGTCTTGGGGTCTAGAGCTGGAGCCAAAGGAGGAGTGAGGGATATGAGGCCCAGTTGAAGCAGCAGGCGTTCTCCATCTGCAAAATTTGTGAAGCCGTAAGATTTGTTCAAATAGGTAAAGTTAAGACGAAAAGGGAATGACCATCTGTAAATGATCGATTTTTGAGACAGGATTTGCAAGAGTGGTTTTAAGGATCTCCGTGTTTGTATTGTATAAGGAGAAAGGTCGGCAAATACTTGTACGGGGTGACCTTGTATGAAAAGGTTTTCTGCTTCCCTAGCTTTACATATGACCTCCTCTTTAACACTGAAAAAGTGGGGCTTCACCACTATGTCTCTGGGCAGGCCATCTTGGCGAGGTGCTTGGAGAGCCCTATGCGCCCGGTCCAACTCCAGCCGGTAATCCGGAATGTCAGGAATGAGATTTTTAATAAATGAACGAACGATTTTGTCGGTTTCCTTGAATGACTCAGGAAGGCCTCTCAGTCTGAAATTATGTCTGCGCAAACTATTTTCGAAATCGTCAATTTTGGAGAACGCTATGTCTAGCTGTTCATGTAGTTCTTGGATCCTGTCAGTATTCTGATTGGCAATGGCAATTGTTTGATCGGTCTTGGCTTCGATCGCTTCAATTCTGGCTCCCAGGTGATGCAGGTCTGCCTGTATCGTGGATGTAATTTGTGAAGCAGCATGGGCCAGACCTCTGGACAGCATTTTAGAGAAAGTCTCCATTAAAGATGAAAAGTCTGTGGGGATACATATGGGAGAACCAGCATGAGCTCCTGGATGGTCTGGAGTATTAATGAAATCATCCATTGGGGTAAGGGGGGAACATCTAGAGTCCTGCCAATCAGGGATTCCGTATTTGTGGGGGATAATAGCATGTCCTGAAGATTACTCACTGTTGGGAGAAGCGGTCCTTCTGTGTGTGAGTCTTGGGCTGGAGAATCTGCCATGGATTCCTCTGGATTCTGTGCTGGGCCTCGAGAAGGGATGGCGGCCGCCATTTTGGCCGGGGCCGGGGATGGAGGTCCGGAGTCGAGATGTCAGGATAAATCCCGTCTTGCAGTGCCCTCGATCATGCAGGGTGGACCCTGGAGTCTTAGGGGAGAGATGTGGGGGTGTAATCGGCGAAATCCTCCGCTGATGTTCACTGTGGCAGAGAACGCAGGCTGGAGCGGTGCGGAGCTCTCAGAACATGCGACTGTTCATAGAGCCGCCGTGCATGCGCCTCCAACTCAGGCCAGCTCATTTAATTTAGGGGGTGAGTAATAAGTCAAAATACCTCATACCTGACTACAGCCAATTTCCTTCCTGCTATACCACTGATCACACAAAGCCAGTCCTCTTCTTTGGGCGTGCGTTCTTTGGGTTCCTGCAAGGCCGCACTGAGGTGCTTACGCCAGCACTTCCAGCAGCAGAAAATCACTGCAAAGTACTGGGAAGGTGATGACATTACAGAGATTAAAGAATAAATTTGCATGCCACAGGAGGTACAGTATATAAAAACTTTGCTGTCATTCTTAACCACTTCACGACCGCCCTATAGCAGTTTTACTGCTACAAGGCAGCCACTGTGTGTCGGATTACCTATGTCTATGTGACCCTGCACTTTCAAGTAGCGGGCGCGACTGCGCGCCACTGGTGGCTCGCTCCCCTCTGCAATTATGCACAGTTGGAGCTGATCAGTGGGTACCGCAGACTTGATGTCCCACTGACTGTTCGTTACACAGGCAGAACGGCAATCTGTCTATGTAATCGAGGCAGACTGCCGTTCTGTCAGTACGGAAGACATGGATCCTGTGTTCCTACAAAGCAGAGACAAGGATCCATGCCTTCTCTTAGTAAAAGCACCTCCCACACAGTACACAAACACTGGCTAGGCACACAGTTAACCCTTTGATTGCCCCTAATGTTAACCCCCTCCCAGCCCATGTCATTAGTATACTGACAGTGCATATTTTTAGGACTGATCACTGTATTAGTGTCGTTGGTTCCCACAAAGTGTCAAAAGTGTCAGTTAGTGTCCAATTTGTCTGCAGCAATATCGCAGTCCCACTATAAGCCACTGATCACCGCCATTACTAGTAAAAAATAAAAAATTCCATTAATATATCCCATAGTTTGTAAATGCTATACCTTTTGTGCAAACCAATCAATAGACGCTTACTGGGATTTTTTTTTACCAAAAATATGCAGCAGAATACATATTGGTCTAAATTTATTAGGAAAACAGATTAAAAAATGTATTGGATATGTATTATATGTTATGGATATGTTATTTATTTCAAAATTGTCGGTCTGTTTTTGTTTATAGCCCAACAAAACCCCAAAAAACTCAGAGGTGATCAAATACCACCAAAAGAAAGCTCTATTTGCGGGGAAAAAAAAATTATATAAATGTTTATTGGGTACAGTGTTGCACAATTGTCAGTTAAAGTAATGCAGTGCCGTATCGCAAAAAGTGGTCTGGTCATGAAGGGAGCTAAATTGGTTAATGTACATGGGGAAGACAAAGGTTTTGGGGGAAAAAAGGTACATCCTGGAGTTTAGCTTCACATTTTTGTTTAATAAAGTGGAACTTTACTCTCTCAATCAACACTGATTATTTGTAATCCTCATGCTGCTAGCATTAGTAAATAGATAGGAAGGTATATCATATTTAAATTTTCAACATTTTTTTTTTTTTACATTTCTTCAGTTATTTCCTGGTTTCTTGCCTAGGCAAATGATGTCATACATCCCAGGGGTCTTCAGGAGGGGAGGAGAGGAGGAGAAGTTTTCTCAGCTAGGCACACTCTACTGCATGCATGCCTGAGCTAAGAGCAGATGGATTCTAGGGCGTAAATGCTACATGAATCATCTGCCCTTATGCAAGATGGCATGGCCAAAAATACTAGGAGGTTGTTTTTCAAAGTGATTGCTCAACAAAATAAAGCATAGAGACATGGATGGATGGGGCCATTTGCTTTGAATATTAAAGATGAATTAAATAGCGTTTTTGGTTTGCGGTGCTCAGATGCCGCGAACATCCACTTCAAATGAGTCATATAACTCTAGACAAGCAACTGAAAGCACAGTTAGAATCTATACAGTATATATTACCTGTTTTAATTACTGGATGATTTGTAATTCTAGTCAGCAAGCCTTGTCATTTATGCATCTCTGACTCACAACATAGCCAAACTGGTAATACCCTTATTTCCCAGTTCATAAATGCAGTTCCCTGGTTCAGCACCACATACCGTATTTATCGGCGTATAACACGCACTTTTTTCCCCTTAAAATCAGGGGAAAGTCGCAGGTGCGTGTTATACGCCGATCCCGAACTGCACAACTCAAAAATCGCCGACCGCGATTTGAAAATGGCGCCGCCGGCGCCGAAATACACAGAGCCGGTCCTCGGCTCTTTCCGGCGGCTCTCGTTCATTTTCGGCTCCACTCGTAGTCCCGAGCGGAGCTATCCGAACCTACTCGGCTAGGTTCGGATAGCTCCGCTCGGGACTACGAGTGGAGCCGAAAGTGAAAGAGAGCCGCCGGAAAGAGCCGAGGACTGGCTCTGTGTATTTCGGCGCCGGCGGCGCCATTTTCAAATCGCGGTCGGTGATTTTGAAGACAGGGGATCGAAGGCTGCACTGGGCAAGGCTGCACTGGGGGAGACTGCACTGGGGGAGGCTGCACTGGGGGAGGCTGCACTGGGGGAGGCTGCACTGGGGAAGGCTGCACTGGGGAAGGCTGCACTGGGGAAGGCTGCACTGACGAGGCTGCATGGCTGCACTGACAAGGCTGCACTGACATGGCTGCACTGACAAGGCTGCACTGACATGGCTGCACTGACATGGCTGCACTGACAAGGCTGCACTGACATGGCTGCACTGACAAGGCTGCACTGACAAGGCTGCACTGACATGGCTGCACTGACATGGCTGCACTGACAAGGCTGCACTGACAAGGCTGCACTGACAAGGCTGCAATGATGGGCATTTAAATGTAAGTTTTTTTCCCTTCAACTTCCCTCCTAAAAGTTTTTTTTCCTTAAAATTCCCTCCTTAATTGGGGTGCGTGTTATACGCCGGTGCGTGTTATACGCCGATAAATACGGTATTTCTTTGCCACCTTTCCATTTTCAGCATTTTGTACACTGAATAAAGAATTAACCTCATCACCTCTGTTCAGTCCAGCAGGATGCTGGCCTAAGTAGTAGTAATTCTAAATCAGTGTCTAATGCTCAGATTTTTCTTCTAACTGGCAGATGTGTAAAACACCATAGTCGCTGGCCAAATTGACAAATCCCTTTGTCTATTTATTTTTAAAAAAATGTAATTAGCTGTTTGCCTGGACTTCCCAGCTATCCAAACATTATTTTGGAGCATCACTGCCTAATACATATACAGTATATCATTCTGTATGATGGACACTGGTTTTGGATTATTTATATCCATTAATTTATATGCATAATATGTTTTGTTACATTTTATTGTAGCATTATATGTAGCCATTGTTGGCGGCTGTTTTAAGAACCACACAGTCTGGCTATTCTCACCACTGTAGCCTGCACCTCCTTTCCAACACTAATATGACAAGGCACCAATAGAAGGAAAGGAGCAAGAGGAAATGAGGATCCTGATTTACCTCACCACAGGAGGAAGTTATAGAGCCAGGGAAAGCCCAGAGAAGAGGGAGCGTGGGGTTGCAGAGAACCACAGGACAGGAACCAGGAGTCGGGGACAGTTAGGCAGGCCCATGGCATTGAATCCTGAACCCCACCCAAGAGATGTGCCAACAGTGCATAAACCAGCCAGATTATCTGCATTTGAGGTAAATTTAGTTTTTGTACAGTATTCATCAAGAGGAAAAATGGAGGTATGGTTTTATTATTCCATTTCCATTTTAATAGTATCTGTATAAAAACTATTACACCCTTAGCAGTGCTTCTCTTATATCGTTAACCAGATGCCTACTGGGCACTTTTCCCTCCCCCTTCCTGCCCAGGCCAATTTTCAGCTTTCAGCACTGGTACACATTAAATGACAATTGCACGATCATGTAAAACTACACCCAAACAACATTTCTATAATTTTTTGAGACAGATGTTGGTATAGAAATTGATATTTAATTGCCACAGGATTTATTTATTTTTTGCTAAACAAATGAAAAAAGAACACAATTTGTAAAAAATAAAAAGATTTCTTAGTTTCTGTTATAAAATTTTGTAAAAAAAATCTTTCTCCTTCACTGATGTGCACTGATGAGGCTGCACTGATGGGCACTGATAGGCAGCACTGATAGGTGGCATTGATGGCACTGATAGTCATTTCCAGGCATTACTGATGGGCACTGTCAGGCAGCACTGGTGGGCACTGATTGGCAGCACTGGTGGGCACTGTTGGGGCTACACTGATAATCAGGACACTGATGATCAGGGCCCTGATCATCAGTGTAGATGTCCCCTGTGTGGATTTGCCAGTTATCAGCTCTCCTCTGCTCCAGCGATGTCAGCATGAGGAGAGGATTGCCGATAACTGGCAAATGCTGTTTACACTGTAATCAACTGTGATTGGTCACATGATAAAGAGCAGCTGTGATTGGCTCTTTACCCCGATCTGTGATCAGATGTGTTCGAAGGAGATGCACTCCCCAGGGGTGCATGGGAAGCGCAGGCATGGGAGGAGGTCGGTCATGAAGAGGTTAAGTAGAACTGTGTTCAGGCTATAGACATTCAAATATTTACATTTTCTTAAAGCGGGAACTCTGAGCTTCAAGCCCCTTTCCACTCCTAATGTGAGACAATTTTTTAAAATGAAGAATTAGCCTGGAGCTGGGCTTTAATCAGCAGTAAGTAGGCTTTAAAACAAGCCCCCATCAACATTTGCAGCTGCATGCACTATAGAGGAATCCAGCTTTAAGGTTTACCAGAAAAAATATTTTAATTTTCTTTCAGTAGTTATTTTTGCTCCCTCTTGCTACGGTGAATTGGCAGTCTAATGGCCTTCTGATTTCTAATGTAAATGCAGAGCACGTGCACAGGAACAGGAAAATAAGCAGAATACAGAGGCTCAACTTGAAAGTCTTCATGAATTACTTGTGTACAGAGGTCAGTAAAGGCTTGTTTAACTAATGTTTGTTAAGAATGTGTAAATGTTTGAATGTCCATAGCTTACTTACAATTCTACTTTAAAAATACATACCCTTGCCTAGAACTTTATAATGAACATTTCCATTACAGTAAGTGTGCATGTGATAGGTCAAGGGCATTTATATTCCCATAGCAGATCATGCGAGTACACATTCATTTTAAATGCTGCTCTTAGTGCTGGCTAATTCAAATTTTCAGCCAATCTTAAAAAAATGGTAGCACCAATTATATTCCATGAAACAGGTTGAAGCTTATAGTATGCTTAACTTAGCAGGTAAAATGTATATTAGCTTTATCGCCCCTGATTGCCTTCAAATTGTTTGTTTCCTGCAACTGACATTCACGTAAGGTCATAATTTACTGACTCGGCGACGTTCCAATAAATTAAGAGGTATTCAAAGTGTTGTTTATTTTTAATTTGTGGAAAGTAGGCACTACTCTGCTGCAAATTAGTTTCTCATTTATCAGTGTTGTGCATAGCAAAAGATGTGGTTTTCCCATCAGTCTAGCTCATGCTGTGCTATGCCAGCTACCATGCTGCTTTGGCTCTGAAAATATATTCATAAAACCAGTCAGCTAGCAAGTTTCCAGTAGGGCAGATGATTTGATTAGTTATTTAGTAACTGTTTATTTGATAAGACATATGCAAGGTTTTGTGTCTACTCTTACAAATGTCAAGAATGAAAACATTATTGTATACAATGATGATGCTAATATTAATATTTTCCTTTGTCCAATCTAATAATAATGCTATTATTTCCCTAAATATATGGGTTTGCTCATTATTTCTAATATCTATTTTCTCTTTCTGAAGGTATGTAGCAAATAGATAATACTATTTTTAGGTACAAGACATCCTTTGTGATAACAAGCATCTTGGGACATTTTTTAAACCAACTCCCCCATTTTAATATAAAAGCATTCTTAGAATCACAAATAGGACATTACATGTGACCAAATAGCTTGTTTATATCCTCCGTAGTGTTTCTGTGCTGTCCAAGTCTAATTTTGTGGTATCTGAATATCAACTATTCATTGTTTTTTTTTTTTTTTTTTAATTCCTTGAAAACTGGGTTTTTGTAGATAATTCTCAAGAGATATGCTCTTCACTGTGCTAGACCAGCCTTTTTCAACCAAAAAAAATGTATACAAGTCAGCAGGTGGATCAAACCTGACTTTGCCTTTTTCATTATGCATCAGTATGACTTTCTAGACACTGGGATCCTAACAACCAATGATGTCATCAGTCAAAAAGGAGGATTTCTGTCGTCTCCATAGAATTCTTGTTTGACCCTTCTTGGCTTCTCTCCCTCAACACTGGGGTCACATCAGCTGACTGATGGAGAGAAATTGAGGGAAAAGAGAAACATTGGAATACTAGTCTATACCAGTGTGCAAAAGTGTATTTGCTCTTGAAGAATAAATCACCTCTAATGTTGGGTGTCCTTCGTGTGGATGTTGCTGCATTGTGTAAAACTATTAGAATTGTTTTTATTTTAGAATGGGGCGCCTCAAAACTGTCCATAATTTTAAAGGGTGCCTTGCGATTGTCTATAATTTAATGGGTGCCTTGATTGAAAAAGGTTGAGAAACACTGTGCTAGCCAAACGAGTCAACAGTAAGGTAAAAGATCACAGTGGTGGTCTGCTACTGTAACTTGTGGGCTGTATAAATACCTCTTCTTTTACACTATGCTAACTTTACCAGACATGAGATATGATATATAGTTTTTAAGTTTATCATCATACTGTATTATATTTCATCTTGTATCAGATAAAAACCTAAAAGTCTGAGAATTGAGATGATCTCATCCTCCCATCTAATTCTCATTTTAAAAGGTATAAGCAAAAAAAAAAAAGTGGTTTGCATAATTAGCAGAACAGAAGAAACCATTGACAGCAAGGTTTGCTAAAATACTTGACACATACATAGTAGTCTTGACTGTTTTATATTTTATTTGATAAAGAATTTAATGTATAAGGTTAACTGAACTTTGACAGAAGGTACTGTATATCATGCCTCCCCAAGGATTCCTAATAAAAAGTAAAGTATATACTACAGACCTCAGGTTCAGACAGATGTGACAGCAGTGGCTTGCCCTTTAGATATTGGTTTGTCTGTTCCTCTTGCAGTGCCTAGTCATCTTGACTGCACATACACTTTTTTCTCATATAGTAGTGAATGAGGCTCAGGTTTTGGAAAGCATTGGCAGGGAACATCTGCAAAGGATAGGCCTCAGCTGTCACATCTTTACATTTCCGGGCAGGTGAACCCCTATTTCTTTGTTCAGCTTTAAGTGTTATCTCTCTACCTGCAGTCTGTGCATTGGGTAATGAATTAGTATTATCACATTGCTCCAATAAGAAGACAAAGGTCACATGAAGCTGCATAGGTGAAATAGGAAATGGCAGTCATATTCCTGGCTATGCAGTTTGAGTGTTACTTGTGTCCTTACATGCCCTTTATCTGATATTAGAAATAAAAATATTCACCTTAAGATATTGTGCAATTAAAAGAAATAATGATGGTGACAATTACTTTTTTTATTTGTGCAAGCATAATAAATGGTTACTATTGACATTTTGTGCAGATTATAAAAGTGGGTAAATGTGTTGCGGTAAAAGTGTTATTGAAACCAATACAGAACACGTATTACAACAATGTTTTTTACTCTCATAAAAAAGGAGTATATGGTTATTACTGGGAATGGCCTGAACACACCTGAGTTTGTGGCGTTTTGACTGAACATATTGAAAGTTGAGATGCTAAATCCGAACCCTGTTAGCTCAATTGGAGCTAGATCTGCCTAATAAATGTGCCCAGTTTTTAAGGCTAACAGCCAAGGGATGGGCAAAAAAGTGCACAAGGGCTGATATGAACCAAAGCTTAAAATAAAAAAAAAGTTTTGTAGGGAGCATTGAATGTAATAATGCTAAATATGCTTAATAAAAATCTCACTATTACTTTAAAAAACTCACTTGGGGGATATCCTAAACCTGCCTGTGGTGCATCTGTACCATGGAATCAAGGTAGTATAATTAAGTACCTTTTAACCACTTCAGCCCCGGAAGGATTTACCCCCTTCCTGACCAGAGCACTTTTTACAATTTGGCACTGCGTCGCTTTAACTGCTAATTGCGCGGTCATGCAATGCTGTACCCAAACAAAATTTGCGTCCTTTTCTTCCCACAAATAGAGCTTTCTTTTGATGGTATTTGATCACCTCTGCCGTTTTTATTTTTTGACTATACACGGAAAAAGACCGAAAATTTTTGAAAAAAAATGATATTTTCTACTTTTTGTTCTAAAAAAAACCCCAATAAACTCAATTTTAGTCATACATTTAGGTCAAAATGTATTCGGCCACATGTCTTTGGTAAAAAAAAATGTCAATAAGTGTATATTTATTGGTTTGCGCAAAAGTTATAGCGCCTACAAACTAGGGTACATTTTCTGGAATTTACACAGCCTTTAATTTATGACTGCCTATGTCGTTTCTTGAGGTGCTAAAATGGCAGGGCAGTACAAAACCCCCACAAATGACCCCATTTTGGAAAATAGACACCCCAAGGAAATTGCTGAGAGGCATGTTGAGCCCATTGAATACTCATTTTTTTGTCCCAAGTGATTGAATAATGACAAAAAAAAAATTACAAAAAGTTGTCACTAAATGATATATTGCTCACACAGGCCATGGGCATATGTGGAATTGCACCCCAAAATACATTTAGCTGCTTCTCCTGAGTATGGGGATACCACATGTGTGGGACTTTTAGGGAGCCTAACCGCGTACGGGGCCCCGAAAACCAATCACTGCCTTCAGGATTTCTAAGGGTGTAAATTTTTGATTTTACTCCTCACTACCTATCACAGTTTTGAAGGCCATAAAATGCCCAGATGGCATAAACCCCCCCCAAATGACCCCATTTTGGAAAGTAGACACCCCAAGCTATTTGCTTTGAGGCATGTTGAGTCCATGGAATATTTTATATTTTGACACAAGTTGCGGGAAAGTGACAAATTTTTTTTTTTTTTTTTGCACAAAGTTGTCACTAAATGATATATTGATATATTGCTCACACAGGCCATGGGCATATGTGGAATTGCACCCCAAAATACATTTAGCTGCTTCTCCTGAGTATGGGGATACCACATGTGTGGGACTTTTTAGGAGCCTAGCCGCGTACAGGGCCCCGAAAACCAATCACCGCCTTCAGGATTTCTAAGGGTGTAAATTTTTGATTTCACTCTTCACTGCCTATCACAGTTTCGGAGGCCATGGAATGCCCAGGTGGCACAAACCCCCGCCCAAATGACCCCATTTTGGAAAGTAGACAAGCTATTTGCTGAGAGGCATGGTGAGTATTTTGCAGCTCTCATTTGTTTTTGAAAATGAAGAAAGACAAGAAAAAAAAATTGTTTTTCTTTTTTCAATTTTCAAAACGTTGTGACAAAAAGTGAGCTCTGCAAAATACTCACTATACCACTCAGCAAATAGCTTGGGGTGTCTACTTTCCAAAATGGGGTCATTTGGGGTTTTTTTTTGCCACCTGGGCATTCCATGGCCTCTGAAACTGTGATAGGCAGTGAAGAGTGAAATCAAAAATTTATGCCCTTACCGCCTGAAGGCGGTGCTTGGTTTTCGGGGTCCCGTGCGCGGCTAGGCTCCCAAAAAGTCCCACACATGTGGTATCCCCATACTCAGAAGAAGCAAAAGAATGTATTTTGGGGTGTAATTTCACATATTCCCATGGCATGTTTGAGCAATATATCATTTAGTGACAACTTTGTGCAAAAAAAAAATTGTCTCTTTCCCGCAACTTGTGTCACAATATAAAATATTCCATGGACTCGACATGCCTCTCAGCAAATAGCTTGGGGTGTCTAATTTCCAAAATGGGGTCATTTGGGCGGGGGGGTTTGAACTGTCCTGGCATTTTATGCACAACATTTAGAAGCTTATGTCACACATCACCCACTCTTCTAACCACTTGAAGACAAAGCCCTTTCTGACACTTTTTGATTACATGAAAAAAATTTTTTTTTTTTTGTTTTTTTTTTGCAAGAAAATTACTTTGAACCCCCACACATTATATATTTTTTTAAAGCAAATGCCCTACAGATTAAAATGGTGGGTGTTTCATTTTTTTTTTCACACAGTATTTGCGCATCGATTTTTCAAACGCATTTTTTGGGGAAAAAACACACTTTTATAAATTTTAATGCACTAAAACACACTATATTGCCCAAATGTTTGATGAAATAAAAAAGATGATCTTAGGCCGAGTACATGGATACCAAACATGACATGCTTTAAAATTGCGCACAAACGTGCAGTGGCGACAAACTAAATACATTTTTACAAGCCTTTAAAAGCCTTTACAGGTTACCACTTTAGATTTACAGAGGAGGTCTACTACTAAACTTACTGCCCTCGATCTGACCTTCGCGGTGATACCTCACATGCATGGTGCAATTGCTGTTTACATTTGACGCCAGACCGACGCTTGCGTTCGCCTTAGCGCGAGAGCAGGGGGGACAGGGGTGCTTTTTTTTTTTTCTTTATTATTTTTTTGCTTTTTTATCTTATTTTTAAACTGTTCCTTTCATTTTTGTTTTTTTAAATCATTTTTATTGTTATCTCAGGGAATGTAAATATCCCCTATGATAGCAATAGGTAGTGACAGGTACTCTTTTATGAAAAAATTGGGGTCTATTAGACCCTAGATTTCTCCTCTGCCCTCAAAGCATCTGACCACACCAAGATCGGTGTGATAAAATGCTTTCCCAATTTCCCAATGGCGCTGTTTACATCCGACGAAATCTAAGTCATAAAATGCTCGTAGCTGCCGGTTTCTTAGGCCATAGAGATGTTTGGAGCCGCTCTGGTCTCTGATCAGCTCTATGGTCAGCTGGCTGAATCACCGGCTGCATTCTCAGGTTCCCTGTTGAGACAGGAGAGCCAGAGAAAAACACGGAAGACGGTGGGGAGGGGGGCATTCCCTCCCACTGCTTGTAAAAGCAGTCTAGAGGCTAATTAGCCACTAGGATTGCTTTTACATGAAAGCCGACTGCTGGCTGAAAAGAATGATACCAAGATTATACCTAAACCTGCAGGCATCATTCTGGTATAACCACTCAAAGTCGTAAATGGCGTACCTGAAGACAAAAAAATGGTTAACAATAAAGCACAGTAAACGGTAAAGTATAAAAAATTGCATACCTGAAAAGCAAACATGATAAAACATAATAACAATAAAACATTGCAGAATAGGGGGGAGATGGGCGGAGCCTAGCGGAGCAGACATGCATTGTTAGAGCTCCACACCGCTGAGGAGAGAAGAGAAGGACAAAGCGGAGCCTGCAGGCTCAAAAGGTATCCATTTGAACCTTTTTGCCCCAGGGAACAAACTGTGAAAGTTTGGGCAGGAAATATGGTACTGGGAGGAAACCGTGGCAGAAATAAAAATCACCTCACAAAGAGCTCACAGGCACTCACTGCAACTAAAGCAGCTCCAGTCACCTCACAAGATACAGCATCAGGGCGCTCTCACAGACAGAAAATGTCACAGCAAGACTCTCCACTTGAGTCAGATACAGAACAAATCCTCTCACAAACTTCTCCACAAGCCTCCTCAGCATCCCCAGTAATATTATTACAATTTGAAAAGATGCTTCATAAGGCTTTAAAACAAACCTCAGACCAAATAACAAAAAGCCTAACCAAAGAAATAAGAGAGCTGGGAAACCGCACCGCAGCCTTAGAAATAAAAATGGATGAAATTGAAATTACAACCCAAGTAAATATAACAGAATTGGAACAATTAAAAGAAGAGAATTTAATACTTCAAACTAAGCTTGAAGATTACGAAAATAGAGCCAGACGTTCAAACTTGCGCATAAGGGGAATACCTGAAACTGTGACAGACCTGCAATCTACTATTACTGCTCTATTACAAGAACTAAAGCCAGATATCCCTATTGAACGTTTAGAACTGGACAGAGTACACAGAGCCCTCACAGCCAAAAAGAAAGATGGACCCCCACGTGATATAATCACAAAATTTCATTATTACAGAACGAAAGAACAAATACTAATTGCTGCAAGAGAAAAAAAGGAACTTAATTTTCAAGGACACAATTATCAAATTTTTGCTGACCTATCCCAACTTACTATTACTAAAAGACGATCCATGAAACACCAACTAATGGAACTGCAACGCCACAACATTATGTATCAATGGGGCTTCCCCTTTTCAGTCAGATTTAACTACCAAGGTACAATTTACAGAAGCAGATCAGCACATGAACTACAACAAACCCTTTTAAAATTAAATCTGACAGAACCCACAAGCAGCAACTCTCCCACACGCAGAAGAATGGCATCATCTTCACCTTCAGGCAGCACTCAGAAAATCTCAGAACAAAATGGGAATCATCATTCTCACAAAAGAGGCCGTTATGCCACATCATCCATGGACCAAGAAGATTCAATGGACTGACATCCTAATTCCTGATATCTCTTCATTTATTATACTGGGCGTGCTGACGTGCTGATGTGCTGCATCTACCGTCTGCAGGATGGGCGTTCGCTCTTAGCCGGCCGGCTTTATGTGCTTTTATTTATTCATCTGAGTGTAAGTGCGATTTTAATATTCCTTTAATAAATGGTGAAAGCAGGATTACGCTATGTTGCTCTTTTTCTTTCCTTGGTGTACCTCCCTTGAGATTTACCCTTAGCCAGGAGGTCATATCTCTACAATACAGTGAATACTGGATATTTGGTGAACAGCATGCTTATTTCAAGCGGAGGTGGTGTGTTTTTGGTGTTTCCATTCCTGAAAGGCCCCGACCGGGTTAAGGTCGCAAGCTCCCCTAAGCTTGCCGTTTGGTAAGCGCGCATTCCTACTAATACCACAGTGGTGCGGTAAAGGACACACTGAATTTATTTGTACTCCCACCTATCTACGTTTCTCACAATATCCACTATCTGAATTTGATTCTGGATAGGACTTTTTACCTCTTTTGGTTATTATGTACTTTAATATGAACTTCGTAATCAACCCCAATTTTGGGTCTAATATTCATTTTATTTGATTTGGTCTATATCATACAAACCATTGTTGTCACAGCGCTGCTTCCTATTGAATATTTTGTAATATGTGTATCCCACTTTTAGCGGCTGCTTGTATATTTATTTACTCACTGATTTGTCACTTTTGTTTTTTTCTTCTTTTCATTTTCATTTTCTCAATATGTTTTTTATGTACTAATTTGTAAATATAGCGCTGTGTTTTGCCCTTTCTTATTATACTAAGAGATGGTTCTCTATAAAAAAACTGTATTTATAACTGAATGTAACTGCATTCTGATAGTCACACACTGTGTGGGATCATGTTACATTCCAGTTATATTTCTTATTACTTCTGATTCATATAGCCTTAGAATATATAAGTGAAATAAGGAAATTCTTGTTCAGTTATATATTTTCAGGTAATAACAATAGATTTATTACTTTTTAGGACAAATATGTTCAATAATCCAGAAGTAATGGAAGCTTTTTCTTTCTTTTCTTAAAACAAATATATTATTACCTAACTAGTTCCTAGAATTATGTTTTTGTTTATTCTAATCTGAAGCAATACAACCTCAATTTTATGAGTTAACATATCTAAACAGTTACATATGAATAAAATATGTAATTGTTTACTCTAAAAGGGTTAAAATCCCAAAATAATTCAAACTATCTTCATCAATACCAAAGTTATTAACAGTACCTTTCTAACTGAATTATTTAGCCTAGGGCAAGACTAACCATATACAACCACCCTGGAATAAATAATTTCAACAAAAACTATATTCTGCACTCCAATTAATGAAACATCATTTTGATGTCTTTTGACATAGCACTTCTCTCCTGTAAGCGGAAGATCCGTGTACCCCCATTAGCCCTCCTCATTCTCCCAACCATATTATGTGGGAGTGTGACGAAGGCACTTATTCCACTGAGAGAGATATTTATTCTCTTTCATGGGTAAATTGTGATTACTTGCAAAAAATAATTTATACAATGTATCATCTAATCTCATATGTTTTTTGTTTTCTCTTTACTCCAGAATTCACTGGTTTTTTTTCTATCTATTCATCTCTTCAGTCCACACAGGTTGATCTGCGCAGTCAGCTCTGCATAACAAAAAGTAAGTCAAAACTATTTGATCTGTTGCCATGGCACCACTGAATATACTTTCCCTGAATGTTCAGGGAATAAATGTCCCTCAAAAAAGGACCAAAGCCTTTCGTACTTTCCATAACAAGAAGGCTCACATAGTATGCCTCCAAGAAACACACTTCACCAAAGATTCTACTCCAAAATATATTTCTCCTTTTTATCAACAAATTTACACGGCTTCTGCCTGTACCAAGCAAAGGGGAACTCTAATTGCATTTCACCGATCCACACCATTCACCTTATCATCAGAAATTAAAGACCCAGAAGGTAGATACCTGATACTCATGGGTTATATAATGGATACAGCAATCACGGTGATTTCCTACTACGCTCCTAACAAACAACCTACACCATTCCTCTCACATATATTACAAGTGATTAATACACACAAAATAGGAACAGTGATAATGTGTGGGGATTCGAACCAGGTCCTCCTCCCATTTCTAGATAAATCACCTTTTACACCATCCAAAATAACCTCTAGATTACCTTTTTCTCAACTTCTTTCCAATTACAATCTGGTAGCTTCGTGGAGAGAAAGTAACCCAATGAAAAAGAAATTCACTTATTTCTCGCACCCTCATCAAACCTTCACCAGAATAGATCATATTTTTCTAACAATAGGAATGATACCAGAAATTATTGCATCAGATATAATTCCGATTCCGTGGTCTGACCATAATGCAGTATACACTACTATAGCCTCAGCCATACCAAAAGCGCATGACCCAACATGGTACTTACCGGACATAATGCTCAAACACCCACTACATCAGATAGCCATTGAACAAGCTTTAAAGGAATACATATCAATTAATAATACAACAGACATCTCCCCAATAACACTGTGGGAAGCTCATAAGCCTGTCTTGCGTGGTACAATACAAAGACAAATGGCACTATTTAAACGGGAACGCAAAAATCTAGCAAAAAAACTAGAACTCAATTTTAATGCAACCTACATATCATTTCAAGATAATCCATCTCAGAGTACAAAATCTCATCTGCAAAAATCTAGATTGGAATACGATCTATTTCTCACTGAGTCAGTTGATAAATCCCTCAAACGCTCCAAACACAATTTCTACATGAATACAAACAAACCAGGTACATATTTGGCTCGGGCATTAAATTCAACTAACAAATCTTTCAAACCAATACGTTTGAAATTATCAAAAAATGTTTACACTTGTAATCCAGTTAAAATAGTCCATAAATTTCACTCACATCTCGCAACTTTATACAAGACAAACAATGAATTTAATCCTACAGAGGCTGAATCCTTCTTCTCAAAAATAACCTTACCTGAGTTATCTCAGAATCAAAAAAGCAGTTTGGATGAGCCTATAACTATAGATGAAGTTGCTAACGCCATAAAAGACCTAAAACTTAACAAAAGACCAGGCCCAGACGGCTACTTGGCTTTATACTATAAAACATTCTCAGAAATACTCTCTCCCATTCTCACTGAAACTTTTAACAAACTTCTAGATGGACATTCTTTTCGGCAAGAAACACTAATGGCAATTGTTTGTATGATCCCAAAACCCCTTTCTGATGATACTTCCTGTGTGAATTATCGGCCTATTTCTCTGTTAAACCTCGATATTAAATTATTAGCAAAAATATTAGCAAAACGCCTCAATAGCATTATAGGAAAATTAATACATAGAGATCAAGTAGGCTTCATGCCAAATAGACAGGCAGGCGATAATATACGCAGGACAGTGTTATTGGCACATATTGCTAAAAAACGGAAAATCCCTTTATGTTTTCTATCTCTCGATATTAAGAGGGCATTTGACACAGTATCCTGGCAATATATGCAATATTCATTACAAAAATGGGGTTTTGGACCCCACTTTTTAACATGGATCAAAGCATTATATAATAAACCCAAAGCCTATATAAAATATGCTGGATACAAATCTGAAGCCTTTAATATCGAAAGAGGTACCCGACAGGGTTGCCCATTATCTCCCTTATTATTTGCCCTTATACTCGAACCCATGGCCCAATACATCAGAACAAACCAAACTATAACTGGCATTGAAGTAGGAGGTATTACACACAAATTATGTATATTTGCAGACAATATATTACTTTTTCTATCATCACCACAGGTCTCTGGTCCTAACTTAATACCAGCTCTTGATGGATTTGCAGCCCTATCCGGCCTTATGATTAATCCTAAGAAATGCCTAGTACTTAATATTTCACTCACAAACATGGAATTGATCCTGGCTAGGGCTGCACTCCCATTCACATGGGCAGAAAAATCAATCCCATATCTTGGAATTCATTTAACAGCATCTCATTCTGACTTATTCTCAACCAATTATCCTCCTGTATTAAGACAGATCACAAATCTAATAAAACAATGGTCGCAACTTCCTTTATCCTGGATAGGGAAGATTAATGCAATCAAAATGACTATTCTACCCAAATTGCTTTATCTATTCAGAGTCCTCCCTATTCCAATTCCTTCCTATTTTTTGAGAATAGTACAAAAAAGAGCAACTTCGTTTATATGAGGCTCTTCTAAACCACGTATACCTATACACACACTACATCTTCCCAAAAATAAAGGAGGCCTGGGATACCCTAATTTTACTAACTACTACAGAGCAGCACATTTGGCCAGTCTGTCCAAATACCATGCAAAACAGGAAATCCCATTATGGGTATTTATAGAGGCTTCAGAAAATGACCCTCTATTAATATCAAATTTATTATGGCTTGATCCTAAAGACCGCTTTAAAATTCATAATCCCATAACTAAACACTTCTTATCTCTCTGGGATAAACTAAAAACCAAATATCAGTTACAATCTCCACACAATCCTCTCCTTTCTTTTATCAGAAATCCGGCCTTTTATCCGGCATGGATCTACCCAAATTCTTTTAAGGCTTGGACAACATCAGGCATTCAGACACTAAATGACTTCATAGCATCTAAATCCTTTCATTCCCATCGCTTAGAGAAAAATATGATCTACCAAACTCTGAGATATTTAGATATCTCCAAATCAAAAATTTCTATACACCATTCCTAAAGGGGGATACACCATTATCCCAATTATCCATTTTTGAATCAATCTGTACAAAAGATCCATTTGCTAAAGGTACAATTTCATCACTTTATAATCAATTATATGGAGTAGCAAATCTTAATAGACCCTCTTACGTTCAGAGGTGGGAGGAGGACCTGGGACGAACTTTAGAAGACACGGACTGGTCTAACATATGGCTTACATCTAAGTCATCTTCACCCAACATCTTAGCAGTGGAGACAAATTATAAAGTCCTAACTCGCTGGTACCTTGTACCCGCTAGAGTGGCAAAATATTCACCTAATACCTCAGTTCTTTGTTTTCGAGGATGCCCAGAAATAGGCACATATTTACACATATGGTGGACGTGCCCAGTAATCCAAACCTTCTGGAAGGAAGTCTTCGTGATTGCATCTAAAATATTTAAAAAAATAATACAACCAGATCCATATTTAACTTTACTTAATCTAAAACCGGAATGGTTAACACTCTCTCAATTCAAACTTATGATCCAACTAATAACGGCTGCAAAACAAACAGTGGCCAAGGCATGGAAATCTCCTACATTGGTACTAGCAGAAACAATTCACAGAATGAATAATACAATGTCCCATGCTAAGATGGTAGCCATCGATCAAAATCAAATTCCAAAATTTGAAAAACTTTGGCATCCTTGGATAAAACAACAGTTCCTGTCAAACTTCAATGACTCTGTCATGTTGCCATGGTAACAGATTAAATGACTTACAGAGACACCCGTTCTAAGGCTTCAAAGAGAACTAAAAAGAATAATAAACTGACGAGCGGGACAACCTTGTGGACCATACCTCTACCTTTCAACCCTTTTTCTTCTTTCTCTTTCCTTTTCTCCACCTTACGATTAAAGCTCATTATCAGAATTTATTTGACCTATATACACTCTACTTGTAAACAATATGTATAGTAGGTATAAATCATTTAAATACCTACAAAAGTAACTAAGGAAATTATATATATCTTTAATTTAGGTTTACGTGAGCCCAATGTTTAATATTTGAAATTTCATGATATTTACCTATATAAACCCTACTGTAAAACAATGAGCTTACTTTATAGATCCTTGTAAACTTACTTTATGTATCTTTATAACATTGTATTCTCAATAAACTTCTTTTGACAAGGAAAACATTGCAGAATAGAATACAGTAAAAAAGAGCAGAACAATAGAGAGAATAGAGAGAGAGAGAACAATAAAACGACAACTATTTTTTTTTATTTTATATTTTTGTTTGTGTTTTTTTTTTTTTTACACTTTTTTTTGTAACTGTAACTTTTATAACTGTAATCGGTTCCAGGTTCGGGTCTCTCAAAATGCGATGGCATCTTGGGAGACCCTGTGAAAGTGTGTCCTAGTCTGTGCAATGCTGTACCCTACGCTAATACTCAACTATTGAATGGTAGCGTTCAAAACATTCACCAATGCAAAGACCAGAATTGTCAGGACAGGAGGAACAATAATAGCGGGTGTCACGCCTATATCCGCGCTTGCTGCAGACACGACATCTTTTTTGGGGGGGTTCGTTGGGTAGGGGTACTCGGGAGGACATAATGAAAATGCCTCTCATGCAGCCGACTGCATTTGGTTGGGGATGTGAATGGGGGAAGTACAGGTGCTGCAGAAGTGGTGGGTTCCCAATTAGGATTGGCGAATGCAGCAGGAAGGGCATTATGGGCACGACGGGCCTGTGTTTGTCTTTTTGGTGGCAGCGGGACACTACTTGTGCTTGCCACCTCACCAGCTTGAACTGCACTTTTGGGACTCGCCACGTCACCAAGTGTTACTGCAGTGCTGGTTTGACTACGACCGGGGTGTACTAGGCCACTGGTGCTTGCCAGTTCACCAAAACGCTACCAAAAAACTGTTAGCGATCTCAGGGATCAGGCCTGACTCTGCGAACGCTGTAGTTATGCGTTTAGTGTTTTGTAAGTGACAGTGATCGATCGATACTGCACTTGGGTGGGCTGGGCTGGGCTGGGCTGGGCGGAGGGGCAAAACGCAGGTGCTAGCAGGTATCTGGGCTGATCCCGCTAACACTGCATTTTTGGGAACCCTAAACTGCTGGGGACGCCAGTATAGATCTGATCGGATCAGATATTGATCCGTTCAGATACTATACCACTAAGGGAGGTGTACGCTGTGTGCGTGGGTGTTAGCGGTACTGGCACTAACCTGACGCTGCCTGGGGCAGGTGCTTGCCAGTTCACCAAAACGCTACCAAAAAAACTGTTAGCGATCGTGGGGATCAGGCCTGACTCTGCGAACGCTGCAGTTATGCGTTTAGTGTTTTGTAAGTGTCAGTGATCGATCGATACTGCACTTGGGTGGGCTGGGCTGGGCCGGGCGGAGGGGCAAAACGCAGGTGCTAGCAGGTATCTGGGCTGATCCCGCTAACACTGCGTTTTTGGGAACCCTTAACTGCTGGGGACGCCAGTATAGATCTGATCGGATCAGATATTGATGCGTTCAGATACTATACCACTAAGGGAGGCGTATGCTGCGTGTGTGGGTGTTAGCGGTACTGGCACTAATCTGATGCTGCCTGGGGCTGGTGCTTGCCAGTTCACCAAAACGCTACCAAGAAAACTGTTAGCGATCGCAGGGATCAGGCCTGACTCTGCGAACGCTGCAGTTATGCGTTTAGTGTTTTGTAAGTGTCAGTGATCGATCGATACTGCACTTGGGTGGGCTGGGCTGGGCCAGGCGGAGGGGCAAAACGCAGGTGCTAGCAGGTATCTGGGCTGATCCCGCTGCGTTTTTGGGAACCCTAAACTGCTGGGGACGCTAGTATAGATCTGATCGGATCAGATATTGATGCGTTCAGATACTATATCACTAAGGGAGGCGTATGCTGCGTGCGTGGGTGTTAGCGGTACTGGCGCTAATCTGACGCTGCCGGGGCGACGCATATCACCGCCGGGCGATCAGGGGGCTAAATTAGGCTTTATTAGGTAATAAACGGCGGGTGCCCTGACACTATAAAAAATAAACGAACTAACCAGCGTCAACCGTAACAGTTATACAGTGATCAGTGGTGAAAGGGTTAACTAGGGGGCAATCAAGGGGTTAAAACATTTATTAGATAGTATATGGGGGTCCCTGTCGCTATAAAACGCTGATGGCGAACCTAAATATTTACGTCCCTAACTAGCGGCACCAGTGACACTAATACAGCGATCAGAAAAACGATCGCTTAGTGACACTGGCGACAGGGGGTGATCAAGGGGTTAAAACTTTAGGGGGGGTTAGGGGGGTACCCTAGACCTACAGGGGGCTAACACTAACTGCCCTACCACTTCTAACTGTCACAAACTGACACCATGCAGTAATCAGTGTGACGGGGGGAGGGGTGATTGGGGGGTGATCGGGGGGTGATCGGGGGGGGATCGGGGGGTGTAAAGTGTGCCTGGCATGTTCTACTGTGTGTGTGTGTGTTGGTGCACTCACATGTCTTCTCTCCTCTGCGCCAGAACGGAAACTGCCGAGCCGAGGAGAGATGACATCACATCCTCTGCCTCTGTGTACTACACAGAGGCAGGGGATGATTGTCATTGGCTGGGAGCGATCGCGAGGGGGGGGGCCACGATCGGATGGCCTCCCCCTCATCTCTGAACGCTTCTAATCACAAGCCGACCGCCGCTGGCACCGGGGGGGTCCTAACGGACCCCCCGCCCGCGGAAAGGCAATCACGTACCAGGTACGTGATTTTGCCTGCCCGTGCCATTCTGTTCACGTATATAGGCATTAGGCGGTCGGCAAGTGGTTAAAAAGGAAAAAAAAATTGTTAATTTACGTTTCCCTGCAAGCTAGTAAATAGCAAGGAGCACATGGAAGAGTGAGAAATATCACCGCTCCAGGAGTATTTGACAGAAAGGAAGTAGAATTCCTCTCGGTTGGGAAGCCATAGGTGCTGGCAATTGCTAATAGCAATAAACAGGAATTGATTCTGGACAGCCACACTCTTGAAAAAATAGCCTTGTTTATTTGGAAAAATTCACATGAAAATCATAGATGATAGCAGACAAAAGAGAGCTGACATTTCGCACTAACATTAGTGCTTACTTATAGCTCTAACTTTAACATAACTTTAACATAATTTTACCATTTTACCAATTTTACCATTTTAACAGAATAGCCTCCCAGAGCTGCTGTTTGGATGTAAACTGCCTCCCACCCTCATAGATCTTTTGCTTGAGGATGCTCCAAAGGTTCTCAATAGGATTGAGGTCAGGGGAGGATGGAGGCCACACCATGACTTTCTCTTCTTTTATCCCTGTAGTAGCCATTGATGCAGAGGTATTCTTTGCAGCATGAGATGATGCATTGTCATGCATGAAGATGATTTTATTACGGAAAGCATAGTTCTTCCTTCTGTACCAGGGAAGGAAGTGGTCAGTCATGAACTCCACATATTTTGCAGAGGTCATCTTTACACCTTCGGGGACCCCAAAGGGGCCAAAAAGCTCTCTTCCCATGATTCCGGCCCAAAACATGACTCCACCACCGCCTTGCTGACATTGTAGCCTTGTTGGAAAAGGGTGGCCATCCACCAACCATTCACTACTCCATCCATCTGGACCATCCAGGGTTGCACGACACTCATCAGTAATCAGGACTGTTTGAAAATTAGTCTTCATGTATTTTTCTGCCCAATGCAGCCGTTTCTGCTTGTGAGCATTGGTTAGTGGTGGCCGAATGGAAGGTTTATGCACAATTGCAAGACTCTGGAGGACTCTACACCTTGATGTCCGTGGGACTCTAGAGGCACCAGCAGCTTCAAATATCTGTTTGCTGCTATGTAATGGTGTTTTAGCTGCTACTCTCTTGATCCGATGCATGGATCTGGCAGAAATCTTCATCAATGTGCCTTTATCTGCATAAAACCCGTCTGTGCTCTGAATCAGCCACAAATCACTTAATAGTGCGATGATCACGCTTAAGTTTTCGTGAAATATCTAATGTTTTCATACCTCGTCCAAGGCATTGAACTATTTCACTCTTTTTGGCAGCAGAGAGATCCTTTTTCTTCCCCATATTGCTTGAAAATGGTGCTCTGCTTAATAATGTGGAACACCCTCCTTTAGTAGTTTTTCCTTTAATTGGGCTCACCTGGCAATCTAATTATCACAGGTGTTTTTAGTGATCAAAAGAGCCCTGAGACACAATGCCATCCATGAGTTAAACTGAAAAACAAAATATTTAATCTTTGTGACACTGAAATAGAATTTGCATAATAATTTGGAACAGGGTGTAGTTTTAGTAAATCAACCCCACTGTTAAAGAGAAGGTATTCCATTGTTTATCATGTTTGTCAAGTTTACCAAGCTGAAACCCTTCACAAATGAGCAACAGACCTATAAACAACAGAGTTCTATCTCTGCAGCATTGTATGAATGGTATGCTAGGCAGAACTTTTCAATAAAACTTTAACTTATAAATATAATATACAACACTGGACTCATATTTGTGTGGATTTAACTGGTCGCGGCCTTTTATTATAGGTATATATAGTATATATATTAACAGCATATGATCAAATACCGATATTAATATATCAACAACAACACATTTTAGCTTAGCTATTAAAGCTCAAGCTAAAACAATAACTTAAAGTCCCTTTTCTAAAGAAAAGGACAAAAACCTCATAATGTGAGCTGCGTCATGGGAGGGAGGGCGGGATGTACTTCCTTCTTCTGATCCCCGCCGACTGCACTGCTAATGACACTTTTTTCTTTTATAGATCCCTGCTCATGCCAGGACCATTGCAGATCTTATCATAGGTAAGTAATAACAACTGCCATAAAGTAGTTTAAACTGAAATTTATTTGTCTACCAGCATCTCATATGTTTTGGACGGGGACATTTCTTGCCCCACTCCCCACTTTTATGGTATGCTAGGCAGAACTTTTCGATAAAACTTTAACGTATAAATATAATATACAACACTGGACTCATATTTGTGTGGATTTAACTGGCTGCAACCTTTTATTATAGGTATATATAATATATTTATATATTTACAGCATATGATCAAATGGCCCGGTAACCACCAGTATCCTCTTCTTCAGCGGGCGGTCCGCTTCAAGATAAAAGTGTTCTCTGCAGTGGATTCCCTGCGAGATCACATTTATCAGCGGCGGAAGAGGGACCCCCTCCCGCCACTCTCCGGTGCCCTCTGCCCCTTGCCGGAGCCATCGGTAATGACGGAGGCGATCGGTTCCTCTCCCTAGCCTGACATGGAGACGAGTGAGGGGAGTGATGGCCCCGATCCGTCTCCATATTATCGCACCCAATACTCTTAAAGGGACATTTTTTTTTTTAAATGACATTACTTTTTTTTTTTTTGCATTTTAGTGTAAGTATGAGATCTGAGGTCTTTTTGACCCCAGATCTCATATTTAGAGGTCCTGTCATGCTTTTTTTCTAATGTAAGGGATGTTTACATTCCTTGTAATAGGAATAAAACTGACACATTTTTTTAAAAAAAACTGTGTAAAAATCAAAAATAAAATGTAAAATAAATAAGAAAAAAATTATAAAAATTTTAAACATGCCCCGTCCTACTGAGCTTGCGTGCAGAAGCAAACACATATATGAGTAGCGCCCGCATATGAAACCGGTGTTCAAACCACACATGTGAGGTATCGCCATGATTGTTAGAGCGAGAGCAATAATTCCAGCCCTAGACCTCCTCTGTAACTCAAAACATGCAATCTGTAGAATTTTTTAAACATCGCCTATAGAGATTTATAAGGGTAAAAGTTTGTTGCCATTCCACGAGCAGGCGCAACTTTGAAGTGTGACATGTTGGGTATCAATTTACTCTGCGTAACATCTTTCACAATATAAAAAAAATTGGGCTAACTTTACTGTTGTCTTATTTTTTAATTAAAAAAAGTGATTTTTTTCCCCAAAAAAGTGTGCTTGTAAGACCGCTGCGTGAATACGATGTGGCAAAAAGTATTTCAACAATCGCCATTTTATTCTCTAGGGTGTTAGAAGAAAAATATATAATGTTTGGGGTTCTAGGTAATTTTCTTGCAAAAAAAACAGTTTTTTAACTTGTAAACACTAAATCTCAGAAAGAGGCTCGGTCCTTAAGTGGTTAATATATTAACAACAACAACACATTTTAGCTTAGCTATTAAAGCTCAAGCTAATAAAACAATAACATAAAGTCCCATACGCCGAGCTTATGTACTATAAGCACAGCACCCCAACCGGGCCATGGCCAATTCCACACATGACTGTAAATTCATATTCAGGATGTCCAGTGCAATATCAGACAAGTGTATTCCATCAGGACGGTAAAAACCTAGAATACCACCATCCAAATCCACATGTCGGTAAGATATTCCATTCAAAACAGGCATAAACTTAGCAACAGCTCTATTACCATTCTTACAGATTTTTTTCAAAATGCCTCCATTCGGGGGAAAGCCAACCTAAACGAGGAATAATCTCCGAGAAGACTAAGGCACAATTAAGAAGCACATTATGAATGCACATCAAATCAGATTTAATACAGGAGATTGTCTAAAGTCTTACGGAGACCAAGGTTGTTTCCAGCCAAATGGAAGATAATACCGTTAGGAACAGGCCATTGTAAATACAGATAACACTTTGCGTAACTCAGTCCATTTTAAGCCGCGATGCCCGTACCAATATGTGGCAAAGTGAGATGTAGGTAAATCTAAATTTAGACCATAACAGCGAAAATTGAGTACTGTCCGTGATATTTTTTTATTTGCACTAACATACAATTTTTCAGGACAAGCTTTCGGGGTATGTCCCCTTCTTCAAGGTCCAAGCAGTACTGATTCACAAATTTTTAAGCAGAATGTTAAAGAAGAAGAAAAAAAAGAGAGAAAACCAAACACATACAAATCAATGGTAATAAAGATAGCAGCAGAGTTAGTGAGATAAGACAGAGGGAGAGCTAGGGGGGAATGCAGGGGGGGGGGGATACTAATCACAGAGCGGTCGTAAAACTTTAGCATAATGTGTAAGGAAACCAATATCTAAATTCAGGCCATTTATTGGTTTCCTTACACATTATGCTAAAGTTTTACGACCGCTCTGTGATTAGTATCCCCCCCCCCTGCATTCCCCCCTAGCTCTCCCTCTGTCTTATCTCACTAACTCTGCTGCTATCTTTATTACCATTGATTTGTATGTGTTTGGTTTTCTCTCTTTTTTTTCTTCTTCTTTAACATTCTGCTTAAAAATTTGTGAATCAGTACTGCTTGGACCTTGAAGAAGGGGACATACCCCGAAAGCTTGTCCTGAAAAATTGTATGTTAGTGCAAATAAAAAAAGTATCACGGACAGTACTCAATTTTCTCTGTCACAATTGCACTAATACGGCTACAATCAAATCGACCATTACAGCGAAATTCAGCTCTTCTATGAGCCCAATATACATAAGAATGTCTGATGATTCAAGTAATGAATGGAGAATCAGAAATTAAAATAAAAACATTAGGACAAACATAAGAACTGTAGCATTTAGACTCCCACATTTTTAATAACAGATTCTGAAAAAACTGAATTTGCAGCAGCAGTAGCAGCACCAATACGGAAAGAGTGTGAGGAAATTAGAAGGTGGTCAAGGTAACCCAATGGCCACAACCAAACTGATCAGTTTTACAACATGCGAAGAACCCCAGAATGCAGAACCACAGAAGAAAGCAGACGTCTCGAATCAGCAGTTTGATTAGGAGGAAGCAGCTCAGAAATCCTAAAAGCACCATAGAAACATAAGCAAAAAGACAGTTTAAACAATAACAATTCAAATGGTGAAAAACATCGGTATGCTCTGCAAACCTTGGTAGCAGAGCATATCCTACATAATATATCTCCAGTATTTGGCAATCTCCTTTCAGGTAAGCTGTGTTTTAAAGCTTGTTTTATTTAAAAAAAAACTAGAGCAGTAAGAGTAACCTTGTATATTCCTAAAAAAAGACACGCCTGCTAATGTCTTCACAATGTGAGAATAAGAGTATTTACTAGCCATTAAAATATGTAAAAATGACAATATTAATCTTCTGTAACGCAGTCATTCGACACTGCGATATAGGAAAAAAGAACACCGCAGATTCCATGCAGCTTCATAACATGCCCACGTGGAGGGACCCAAAGAGTTTTGAATAGCAATCTTCACAGGAATCATGTCAGTTTCCATAAATGCGGAAGACACAACATTCTGATCTGGTCATCATCTGGAACTAATTCCCGAAATCTGCCCATCTGTTAAATAAACAACGAGTCTGCAATGAGAATTATTAATGAACATATTTAGCCTTTATTCATATATTCAATTCTAAACATTGAAATACTAAATAATGAAGAATAGAAATAACCGGAAGTGATTTGGAAATCAAACAGTTAATCGCAAAGACAACCCCCTTATTATCTAAATGCAAAAGAATTCTCTTATTTTTAAACTATTTTCCCCAAAGTTCAAGAGCTATGATAACAGGAAACACCTCCAGAAGCACAATATTAATAGTAAAACCCTTATCAATCCAAGAAGAAGGCCATCTATTCGATGACCAGTGACCCTGCCAAAAGGCCCCTATATCCGCAAGCTCCGGAAACATCTGTAAAAAGATTAAGAGCAGGTGCGACACAAAAAGGGGTTTGCCATAAAGAGCATCCATTAAAAGAATATAAAAACTTGTGCCAAATCAACAAATTAGCACAAATGTGGGCAGTGACCCTAAAAAAAAAGTGTCCAGGAGAAGTAACTCCTGAAATAGCTCCATAAAGGTGTTTTGAGAATATTCTTCCCATAGGTATCACTCTAGAGGCAAATGCTAACAAACCTAATAATGACTGAATCATCTTTAATTGAACCTTCTGTTCAGATAAAATAAAATCCAACATTAGCCTGGTCTTTACAATTTTTTCCATAGGAAGACAAAATTCCATAGCCACAGTGTCAATTTGGACACCTAGAAATTCAAAACATGTGGTCGAGGAAACAGACTTCTCAGGAGCTAATGGAACCCCGAATAAACAACAAATCATCTGAAATTCAGTGAAAATATATAAACAATCTAAAGAATCAGACTTACCTATGAATAAAAAATCATCCAAATAGTGTATACAATTATAAGATTCCGAATGATGAATAACAACCCATTCTAGAATGAATGAAGAAAAAAGCTCAAAACAATGACAGGAGATAGAACACCCCATTGGTAAACATTTATCAAAGAAGTATTTCTCATCAAAAACAAAACCCAACTAATTGAACGCAGACTGATGTATCAGCAAAAGACGGAAAGCAGATTTTACGTCAGCTTTTGCCAATAAAGCAGAATTACCAACAGCTCGAATTTTAACCAAAGCATTCTCAAAGGAGGAATAAGATACAGAACACATAGCAGAATCAATTTTTCATCATTTAAAGAAAAAACATCAGGGAAAGATAAATGATGTATAATACGAAAAGAGCCAGGTTCCTTTTTTTGGAATAACCCCCAAAGGAGAGACCCTAAAATTAGTAAATGGAGGATAATCAAAGGGGCCAGCAATTCTCCCTTCTTCAAGCTCTTTATCAATTTTAACCTGAACAATATCTTGATGTAAATCGACTGAAGCTAAATTCTTAAAAACTATGCAACCTGTACTGGAAAAGGAAGGTAAAAGAAAACCATAACGAAATCCATTAATTAGCATGTCTGCTTTCTTGCGATCTGGGTACAGATGAAAATTATCCCTCAAAGCAAACGGTGAATGTTAACCTATTTTCTTAAAGCAACGAACACCTGGGTGCGGCCCTGCACAATGAGCACATTCGTGCTTATATCTACAATTGGCAAGCCATTTACATTGACCTTTGTTAAAATTAAAACATAATCCTTTATGAAAAGGTCCAGCAATAGGTGTAGTAGGTTTAATAAATAGTTTCTGCGGCAACAATAGATTAAGCCACAGGCCAACATCTTTCATACCCAATTTTAAAGACTGGTGTATAGAAAGCTTTTGTCGGAAAGACTCATCATAAAAAAACAGGAAATACCTGGAAAATTCTTATACGCCTCTAAAATGATTTCTATATGTTGGAATAGACCATTGCATAACTCTGGGCGCCGCTCTCCCATAATACTTGCATATATGCAAAAGGCTTGTAACCAATTGTTGAAATTACAAGGAACTGACCTGCGCCTATCATCCTCAAATTTTTCTCCATCTTTTTTATCAAGCCTATTGTCCTTATTAGAGGGCAATAATGAAAGTAATTCAATATAGTCTGCTTTCCATATCTTCTCTTTAATTGTAACATTAAAATGTAAACCTCAAGGCAACAATTCGCATTAAAGAACTTATTTCATACATGCTTCTGGTACAAGAGATGCAGATTTATGAGAAGGCTCCGCAGACATAGCAGGGGCAGACAGCGAAACACTTTGTATTATAGGAGAATCTGCAGCATTATGTACATTTTCTCTCCATACAGAAGCTAGTCCTGACGGATTAGAATGATGAGGCAATACAGAAGAAGAAGGCAATAAGTTAGACAATAAATTTGACATAGATAAGGCAAATTCCTGTAAAATTACAGGAATTTACTACCTTTTTTTGATTTTTTTTCTTCTTTTCCATTCCAGGATCTTTACGCTCCGATGGCAATTCGAATCTGCGCGGCCTCTTGCAGGTCCTCTTCGATATAGCCGTCGGCTGTACTACGCATGTGCCGTCTTCAGAGACCAGAGAATATCCAAGATTATTACGGCCATCTCCGAATGAAGCATCTTGCATCACGGGGTCAATGGAGTAAGAGGCCGTCTCAGCAGCAGGAAGATCCTGGGGCATAAGTGGGAGGACAGCAAAAGGGGGGCCATGGATGAACGAAGGAGGCTGAGATGCTGAAGCAGCCGGAAGGGAAGCCATGTATGCTGTAGATGAAGGGGGAGGTAGAGAAAGACACAGCCGCAGCCATCGTTTGCTGTCATCGGATCCAGCCCGCTCCATCATCTGGCGCAACAATGACTCCATGGTATAGCCGTAGATGTGCTTCCTTCTTCTGATCCCTGCCCAACTGCACTGCTAATGATGCATTTTTTTTCTTTTTATAGATCCCTGCTCATGCCAGGACCGTTGCAGACCTTAAAAGCCAATCATAGGTAAGTAATAACAACTGCCATAAACTGGTTTAAACTGTAATTTATTTGTCTACCAGCATCCCATATGTGGTGGGCGGGGACATTTCTTGCCCCACCTCCCACTTGTATTCTGTACAGTATAGCAGTTCCCTCTCTGCAGTAACTGATTCATTAAACTGTTGGTGGGGAGCACAGGAATCTCCATACATTATGTACAGAGGGCAGAGGTCTTCCTGATATTATTTTCTATTTTTAATGAATGCTCTTAGCCTATAGTATTAGACTATTTTCCCTATTGGTCAAATGTTCTGAAATTGAAAAAGATAAATATAGACAAAGCTTTTTTGCTTCTTTTGTGGGTCACAGTAGGACAATTAGCTTTGTTCTCCTGTGGCTCAGAGCTGATAGCAAGCTATTGCCAGCTGACAGGGCTGTGCCTGGCTCTGGAAGAATCTTGGCAATACTGTTGCCTGACTGACAACTGGCCCTGCCTTTCAGCATGCGAGAGTTTAAGCAGGCATGCTTGCCCCATCCCTTGCTCGGTACTCCAGTGGAGGAGTAGAGCAGAGAGCATTGATTGACAGTCACCGCTCCCTGGTCAAAGCAGACTGAGAACTGAGTGATCAATGGTCATGTGATTGTTCCATTCTCAGTCTTAGAGCTAACATGGGACTTCTGCTGCCTCACACAGATGTTGCAGAATGGAGATGAGTATGAATGCTTGTTTTTTAAAAAAAAAAAACATACTTCTCTCTTTATGGCTAGTTTTCAGTTGGAATTGAATGATAAGCAATGTAGACATTTGCACAGCAATTTTTTTTATAGATAGACCCCCATAAGTTGCATGGTGTTACTGGTGGTGGCCAGGGCTTTTCTAATGATATCTTGCTGGTCAACTGTAACGCAAACCGAAATAAAAAATGGTACTATACATACATCGTGATGCCATATGGTTATTTAACCTCTTCATAATGCGTAGTCCCAATTTTGAAACTTCGACATGTGATAACTTTACATATCATCACAACTAGTTAGATTGGACTTTCATTTGGTGGTAAATAGTAATGGATATTTCCCTATTTTTTTTATTATCAAAAGAAAGCTGAGCCAAAATATCAAAAAATGGCTTTATATTTTATGCCATTACCATGTACCACCACCAAATAAACCTGCAAAATAAATTATCTTACTCCTGTCGATCACTGTGATACCACATATGTGTGCGTGATTCGTTCTTATTCTTATCTAAAACACACTGACACTAACACTGGCAGTAACTGCCACTAACTGCCACTACCGACAATTACACTGACACTAACTGATACATTGCCGCTAACTGATGCTTACACTGCCACTAACTGCCATTAAAGGGGGAGTAAACTTCTATACATGAATTTTACCTTTTAGGAGATATCTACCGTACATGCAGCTGTTGAAATCACTGACGCATGCTCTCTGAAGGAACGGCCACCCGGGCCATTCCTTCAGAGTCCTGTGCCGTAAATGACGACTCCCTCGCACATGCGCAGGAGTGACGTCATCGCGCCTCCAGCCACTTACACGGCAAGAGTCCGCAAACCCGGAAGAAAGATGGATGAAGATGGAAGCCCTGTCAGCAGTGACAATTTTGTTCTAACGTACGTTTCACATAATGTGCTAGTATGTGATGCACATTATAACTTTGGCTTGCAAGTTAAAAAAAAAAAATCGCTGGTGGTTTACTACCGCTAAGTTCATACTGGCATTAAGAGCAGGCGTTTAAGAGGCATTTGACGGGCATTAAAAATGACCCTCAAATGCCTATGAACATGATACAATAGACAGTTCACACTAAGCGTTAGCGTTGCATCGTACCAAAATTGAAGACTCATGTTGAGTCAGGAGGAGTTTGAAGCCTTTCAACGCCTCCTATTCATGTCTATGCTGACACCTCGCAAATGCTCTAGCAGACAGTTGCGGAGAAGTTGTGGGGCGTTAAGATTCATTCATTTACTGTAATGGAATAGGTATTTGTGGAGCAGTTTTAACTTCTCATTAATGCTTGTAAAACGCCTGTCTAATGCCCATACTAAAGCTCATTAATGCCTGTCTGATGCCCATACTAGTGCCATACAAACCCTATAGGAGCGTTTGTTGAGCGTTAGAAATTTAGGCAAGTGTGAACAAGCCCTAACTGATATTTACAATGCCACTGACACTAACTCTGACACTAATTGTAACTGACACACTGACGTGAACCTACACTGCCACTAACACTGGCACCTACACTGACACTAAGGGCCCATTCACACATAACACAGTGGGATGCAGTTGGCTGCATTTTTAACTGCACAGGCAGTCAAAAAGTAAGGTAATCCTATGGGTATAATTCACAATATTGCAGTGCAGTCAAAAAAGTAGAGCATGCTGGATTTTTCCACCCCACAAACACTCAAAAAATGCACGCAAAAACATGCAAATACACTGCTACGCATCACAGTGCACATAGAAGCTCAGGGAAAGAAAGAAGAAGGAAGTGACCTTACAGGACAAATGCAGATAGAAATATGTGTGTCAACTGCATGTAATGAGCATAAAAACACACATCAAATGCATTCATACATGCAAGGAAAAAATGCGCAGTAGATGTGCAGTTTCTAGTGTGAATGAGCCCTAACACTCACTACACTAGATCAAGCCCTGAACTAGTTAATCTTTATTTTTATTTCTTGCAGATATGTCCTCTAGCAGAAGGAAAAGGTACAATGTATCTTTTCCTCCTCGCTAAAAGGAAAGTGTGTTGTTTAGCCTCTTCACAGAGGAGAACAACACAGGGGTGGGCTACAGATTGAATGGTCACCATGATAACCAATCAGAGGCTATCACAGAAATCATGTAATCAGGATCTGGTTCCTCCAGGTCCTGATTGTTAATAGAGACCCCGGACTGTCACTAACAGCCCAGTCTCAGTGCTGGAAAGCATGCAAACACATATACTGTAAACAGCGCCCAGGTTTAAAGCGCACTTCCTGGACACCACATATCTGTAAAGG
Organism: Aquarana catesbeiana; assembly: GCF_042186555.1. Classification (NCBI taxonomy): domain Eukaryota; kingdom Metazoa; phylum Chordata; class Amphibia; order Anura; family Ranidae; genus Aquarana; species Aquarana catesbeiana. The sequence goes on along the minus strand of NC_133328.1, from coordinate 361,663,098 downwards.
GGTTAATGCTCATTGAGTAATTCTAAGGTATATTTCCACATTAAAAATATGTAAATTCTGTGAGATATAAGTATTCTCTAATACAATTCAAACATGAAGTCATTTTTAATATTATTGTAATCTACAATCCCTAAATACTCTCTGTAAAAATCTTTAAACTGTACCTGAATTTAAACAATTCAACATTGGAATAATGTTGGTAACGTTCCGTTTTATGCAGATAATAAAAGAAATGTTCTCAACAATACAGAAGCTTGCCTTTGATGGAAAAATGTCATGTACAGCTCACTAAAAAAGGGTAAAGTTTGACAGCACACAACAAATAGCTATACAGATCTTTGTTTTTCTACCATCTGTAATTATCACAGATCTCCCACACATGCTGAAACAATGGTTGCGGAGAATAATAAAAGTTGCTAGCAGATTTGCAGAGAATCACAATGAATATCTAGAAAAACCTTTGGTACAAGGAAAAAAAAATGAAATGTGTACAATCATTTTTAAACAATAATGATATCATAAGTGGTACCAATGGTAAGGGACAGAAATATGCATTGCCAGGAAGCCATGAAGCCTGTGACAACAGACTTCCATTTGTCAGAAATAACTGTTTAAAGTAATCCCATCACAAGCCTAGGCAATACAAACTGAGGTTGTGATAAAGCAAAGCGTAAACAGAAGCTGCCTTCGGTGAAGATGCAGGTCAAAAGACCCATCCGTCCAATGTATATGCAAAACAGTCTTCAATCTTCAACAATCAGTGTTTTATGGAAGTTGATTTTAGACATATTTTATTCTACAGTAGGGCTAGTTTATCTACTAGTCAGAAGGGAGAGCGGGATGTACTTAATTAGGTGCTGGGTTTTTTTTGTCTAGTACACGCAATGAGAAAATCAGATGAAAAGTACCGCTTTTGAAGTGATCATCTGTTAATCTGATCATTAGTACAGCCGATCAGGACAGTTCATGCGAAAATATCTGAAGGGACAAGCATGACATTTTTTCTTGGACGATAAGAGAACAAACCATTTTCGTGTTATTGGTATGGTATGTGTACAAAAAAATCATGTGACTAGGAACAAGCATGCTCAGAAACTAAAGATTACATTAAAAAACAATACAATACATTACATCCCTTTCAAATGTTGTATACTGTGGTACAAGAATTTTCTTAACTTTAGTAACCTATTGGTTTTTGATATAAGACTAGCATGCAAAAAAAAAAGGACAATTATTCATCCGGTATTCTTATCATGTGTACCAGGCATTTTAAAATGGGAGTCATTCTACAACAGGCATATCGTCAATGTAATTCCATACTTTATTTAAACATATACAGTATAAGAGAGCTATAGTTATCATGTCGAAAGAAAAAACAAAAAAACATAGCAAACACATACACTGATTCCAAGGTTTTGCAAGGTGTAGACATTAACTATAAAAAACATTATTCTGCACAGTAAAGAAACTGTGAAAAACACTAACATGCAAACAAATAATAATAATAATGGCAAAAACACCAACATGCATGAAAGAGAAGTATGCCCAAAACTTTAATGGCCATACTTCTCTAGTGGATGATAGGAATCCTTCTGCTCCCCTGTGACCCAGAATCAGCCTATGGTGTGCCAGAGAGTATAACATTTGTAGTAGTAAAATTAATAATGCTACATCCACCTAGGTAAGTATAATTCTTAAAATTGTTTTACAAAACTTCTCTCTGCAGTCTCTCCTGATGTGTTTTATCCGTTGGACCTTTTACTGTTGTTGTTGTTGTCCATCTCTGGACTTGTTTTATCTCATCAATCTATTTTTGTAAGTGTGGTCACCAGAACTGGACGCAGTGGGGTTGATTTACTAAAACTGGAGAGTGCAAAATCAGGTGCAACTGTGCATGGTAGTCAATCAGCTTCTAACTTCAGCTTGTTCAATTAAGCTTTGGCAATAAAACCTGGAAACTGATTTCTATGCAGAGCTGCACCTGATTTTGCACTCTCCAGTTTTAGTAAATCTCCTCCAATAGTCCAAAAGAGCACTAACTAAGGACCTATATAAGGGAACTAAGACCTCCTTTCTCCTTTTAGTCATCCCTCACTCCAGGATTCTACTTGCTCCTTGCGAGCATAGCGATGCATGGGGTTGGAGCCCCACGGCAAATTAAAAAAGTACAAAAAACATAGAACATACAGTACACTGTAATCTTACAGATTACATTACTGTATCAAATCATTTTTCCCTTTTGTCACTAGTGATTTATCCAATGCCCTGCATGCAGTTTTATATTATATATACTGTTCTTTCTGCCTGGAGACTTGAGATTGTCCATAGCAACCAAAAAGTGTCCCTTTACATAAAAAAAGGTTTTAGACCAGCTAGAAAACAACGATAGTAAATTAGAACACTTGCAGAATTGAGCGATAGTGAATCATGGGGAAATTCATTTTATTATTATTATATTATTATTTTTTATAATTATTTATAGTTATTTATTATATTGTAATTCAAGATTTCGTGTTTCCAACTTTATCATACCTGGGATGTCTAGTAGACTCTTGTTTGGACAGATTTAGGTGTGTTATTACTAAGAATTACAGGCCTACAATATAAAGTGCCAAATTTTTATGCAAAACAAGGTACCGCTTTGAGATTAAAAAATCTAACATAATCATACTACATAAGGAAAGGCGCAAAGTCTGGAAAGTGCCTAAAAATATCACAATTAGCAGTAAATGATCACAATATTAAAAATGTATATAGTGTTTATATTAGAAGAAACCTATAACCTATCACCTTCAGAAATTAAAGCACTAGATCAACTTATCCACACAGAAGACCTGATAATCAAATCAGCAGACAAAGGAGGTGGCATAGTACTTCAAAATAAATCGGATTATCTGAGAGAGTCATATAGACTACTATCTGACAAAATGACATATGTTAAACTCACCAGGGACCCTACAGCTGATTATGCTGCGGAAGCTGACCTACTGATTTCCACTGCCCTCCAAGAAGGTATTATTACAAAAATAGAGAGTTCTTTTTTGCACAAGAATTTCTATGAGATGCCTTATTTTTACCACCTGCCGAAGATCCACAAAAGTTTACAGGATCCTCCGGGCAGACCTATTGTAGCAGCCATGGATAGCGTCACCACTGGTTTCAGTTTGTATATAGACCAGTTCTTACAACCAATAGTATCCCAACTACAATCATATATCCGTGATGGCACCCACCTTTTGGAATTATTGTCACCGTACAAGTGGTAGCCTACTTATGTTTGGCTCTCACTTGACATGTGTTCATTGTACACCTCAATTCCACACCACTTTGGACTCATGGCATTAGAACAATTTTTGTCCACTGATCCCTTGATTAATATGTGCCAGGCGAATGTTATCATAGAGGCCACAAGATTTTGCTTGACGCATAATTATTTCTCCTTTAATGATGAATACTACCAACAAATACAGGGGACAGCTATGGGGGCCAATTTCGCCCCCTCATATGCCAACTTGGCCATGGGCCTATGTGAAACTAATTTCATCTACCAAAATAATCCCTTTGCAGCCAACATAATATTCTTTGGGAGATATATTGATGATTTGATAATCATTTGGGATGGTGACACCGATCTGATTACTACTTTTATTTAACATTGTAACAACAACCCTTATGGGCTGTCTTTTACGTCAGCTACTGACTCAGGCACTATAGCCTTTTTGGATCTTGAGTTAGGACATGATGGTGATACCATCACCTCAAGAAACTACACCAAGCCTACAGCGGGTAATTCCTACTCACATTTTGAGAGCTGCAACTTCCCTAAGTGGATCACAAATATCCCTAAAGGACAATTTTGCCGCCTTCGGCAGAATTGCACCAAGGATTCTGATTATACCGAACTCGGCAAAACCCTAAAAAGAAAATTCCTCGATAAAAAGTATCCAGAAACCTTAGTCGAGGAAGCTTACAATCATTACCTGCATGGGAAGCCCCAAAAACTAATCAACCCCCACATGATTGCTCTAGTAGGTTCATAACCACTTTCCATAACAAGTATAAAAATATGGAGAAGATCTTAGAAAAACACTTACACCAAGATCCCCATCTAAAAACATCTCTTCCCGCTCGCCCAAAAGTTATCTACCACAGGGCCCCCAACTTAAAAAATAAGATTGCACCAAGCAAACTCAAATCCACTCCAGCCATACCACCTGCACCTACGTTGATTCCCCTGGTAGGCATGTATCAGTGCCGAAAGGCTCTATGCAAAACTTGCAAACACGGACAGAAATCATTTACCACCAAGGGCAAGACCTATGTATTTAAGGAATTCATCAACTGCTCGTCCGACTTCGTCATCTATGGCCTAACTTGTCCTTGTGGCCTAATTTATGTGGGCCGGACAATTAGGACCTTGAGACAAAGGTTTGGCGAGCACAGAAGACTTGTTGAAGGGGGCATGGAACCCCATAGTGTTCCAAAACACTTTGCCATGGCCCACCAGAGTTCCACGGTGGGTCTTAGGGTCTGGGTTATTGAACAGATCCCCAGGTCCCTCCCGACTGCGGAGAGATTTAAGAAACTCTGCGCCCCCTTCGAAATGACATTTCGAAGGAAAAATTCCATTTAAAACTACCCGCGGCTATTGCATTGCCGACAATACACATAGAAGTTCATTGATAAAAACGGCATGGGAATTCAACACAGGGAAACCCCCGAACCAAAATAAAAATAAAAAAAATGACGTGGGAGTCCCCCTAAATTCCATACCAGGCCCTTCAGGTCTGGTATGGATATTAAGGGGAACCCCGGCCAAAATTTAAAAAGAAAATGACGTGGGGTTCCCCCTAAATTCCATACCAGACCCTTCAGGTCTGGTATGGATTTTAAGGGGAACCTCGTGCCAAAAAAAACCCAAAAAAACGGCGTGGGGTCCCCCCAAAAATCCATACCAGACCCTTATCCGAGCACGCAACCTGGCAGGCCGCAGGAAAAGAGGGGGGACGAGAGTGCGGCCCCCCTCCTGAACTGTACCAGGCCACATGCCCTCAACATTGGGAGGGTGCTTTGGGGTAGCCCCCCAAAACACCTTGTCCCCATGTTGATGAGGACAAGGGCCTCATCCCCACAACCCTGGCCGGTGGTTGTGGGGATCTGCGGGCGGGGGGCTTATCGGAATCTGGAAGCCCCCTTTAACAAGGGAACCCTCAGATCCCGGCCCCCCCTGTGTGAAATGGTAAGGGGGTACTTACCCCTACCATTTCACTAAAAAACTGTCAAAAATGTTAAAAATGACAAGAGACAGTTTTTGACAATTCCTTTATTCCTTTATTCCTTCATCTTCTTCTGGTTCTTCTGGCTCTTCTGGTTCTTCCTCCGGCGTTCTTGTCCAGCATCTCCTCCACGGCGTCTTCTATCTTCTTCTCTTCGGGCCGCTCCGCATCCATGGCATGGGGGGAGGTTCCCGCTCTTCTCTTCATCTTCTTCTTCATCCTCTTCTCTTCTTCCTTCTTCTCTTCTTCTCTTCTTCATTTTCTTTTCCGGGCCGCTCCGCATCCATGCTGACATGGAGGGAGGCTCCCGCTGTGTGACGGCGTCTCCTCGTCTGACGGTTCTTAAATAATGGGGGCGGGGCCACCTGGTGACCCCGCCCCCTCTGACGCACGGGACATGACTGGACTTCCCTGTGGCATTCCCCGTGATGTCACAGGGAAGTCCCGTCAAGTCACCGTGCATCAGAGGGGGGCATGGGTCACCGGGTGGCCCCCCCTGTTATTTAAGAACCGTCAGACGAGGAGACTCCGTCACACAGCGGGAGCCTCCCTCCATGTCAGCATGGGTGCGGAGTGGCCCGGAGAAGAAAATGAAGAAGAGAAGAAGGAAGAAGAGAAGAGGATGAAGAAGAAGATGAAGAGACGAGCGGGAGCCTCCCCCAATTCCATGGGTGCGGAGCGGCCCGAGGAGAAGAAGATAGAAGACGCCGCGGAGGAGATGCTGGACGAGAATGCCGGAGGAAGAACCAGAAGAGCCAGAAGAACCAGAAGAAGAGGAAGATGAATGAAGATAGAAGAAGAAGCATTTAAATAAAGGAATTGTCAAAAACTGTCTCTTGTCATTTTTAACATTTTTGACAGTTTTTTAGTGAAATGGTAGGGGTAAGTACCCCCTTACCATTTCACACAGGGGGGGGCTGGGATCTGGGGGTCCCCTTGTTAAAGGGGGCTTCCAGATTCCGATAAGCCCCCCGCCTGCAGACCCCCACAACCACCGGCCAGGGTTGTGGGGATGAGGCCCTTGTCCTCATCAACATGGGGACAAGGTGTTTTGGGGGGCTACCCCAAAGCACCCTCCCAATGTTGAGGGCATGTGGCCTGGTACGGTTCAGGAGGGGGGGGCCGCACTCTCGTCCCCCCCTCTTTTCCTGCGGCCTGCCAGGTTGCGTGCTCGGATAAGGGTCTGGTATGGATTTTTGGGGGGACCCCACGCCGTTTTTTTTTTTTTTTTTGGCGCGGGGTTCCCCTTAAAATCCATACCAGACCTGAAGGGCCTGGTATGGAATTTAGGGGGAACCCCACGTCATTTTTTTTTTTTTAATTTTGGTTCGGGGTTTCCCTGTGTTGAATCCCCATGCCATTTTTATCAATGAACTTCTATGTGTATTGTCAGCAATGCAATAGCCGCGGGTAGTTTTAAATGGAATTTTTCCTTCGAAATGTCATTTTGCTGTCAAAACACGGGAAACATGCGCCCCTTTACAGGCATACTATAGACACTCCCCAGGTACGAAATTTAAAGGGATATTACACTTTTATTGTTTGACTTTAAGCATTATTAAAATCACTGCTCCTGAAAAAACGTCAGTTTTTAAACCTTTTTTTTGCATTGATCCATGTCCCCTGGGGCAGGACCCGGGTCCCCAAACACTTTTTATGACAATAACTTGCATATAAGCCTTTAAAATTAGCACTTTTGATTATTCATGTTTGTGTCCCATAGACTTTAACGGTGTTCGCGTGTTTGAACTTTTTTCCTGTTCGCATGTTCTGGTGCGAACCGAACAGGGGGGGGTGTTCAGCTCATCCCTAATATATATATATTTACTTTTTACATTTATTATTCCTTATATTCATTTTTTACTTTAATAATTTTTCATTTATTTTTACCTCGGTGTGTTGCACTGCAGTCTTGAGATTTTTTAATATTTGCTCATTGCTTATTTTTAAAAATATCCCCTGAATGCTTGTATATGAAATCGCATCTGTTTTAATGTGTTCACTTTGGCCCCTCCCCTTCCCTGGCCCATTTAAGCCAGCATCACGATCCGTCTATAGCTTGATGAAGGAGCGCCGCTACTGGAACATCGTAGCCTGTACGCTCAGGAAACGCGTCGCTCACCAGTGACGTCACAACTCCACGCCTGCTCTCCATCTGCATTCCTGGCCTTGTTTTGAGTCACATCACCACCACGGCCGGCTTCAGCGGTTTACAATGAGCCACATGCCCGGCATACCAGCAGCGATTACTGTGACTAACCTGACGAACTGCCCCATGATGGATCATCTTTCCAGTTCACTAGATGCTGTCTTTATGATCACCCAAATGTGAGTTGTTTTCACATTGGTTTTTTAATAAATGGTTTTTATACTACACCCAGAGGCGCCTTTCCCCTTGTGTTAACATAATCATACCGCCAGGGAGGCTACAGAATGTTTGGCTGCCAAATTTGAACCTCATTGAAGTTGATGGGACCCGAATGTAAGAAAACAGTATTAGCCATTTTCTAGGCATATAAGCAAGGGATTGTCAAACAAATGGCATGGGGGGCCAGCTGGACATCGCCCTGGAAACATATACCAAAGCAAAATAAAAAAAAATATGGTGAGAAGGAGTAATTTTATTTATGCTTTAAAGGCAGCTAAACAGCCTGGCAGGGATACATTAATGGTTGTTAGGATGCTGACAACAACCAGCTGGCTAACAACCAGAAGCCCTGGACACAAAACTGTCACATTTAGGCTGAATTCACACTGATTTGCGATAAAATCAGCAGTATTTTTCCATCCATTTTATGTGCATTTTAACGTGTGTTAGCTTGCATTAATACTTGTTTCTACGTGTGTTGACGCACTTTTAATGCAAGTTATAATGCACCGCATTTTGCAGGATTTCCTGTGATTTCACATCCTGTGGGTTAGAGAAGTGAAGATGGTCCTTGTAATTCTTTTGCTGGGTGTCCTACAGGATTTTATATACTCGAACATGGGCTACAAAGTCCTCAATGTCAATAAATCTTAACATGCTGACAGAAAGCACCTGCTTTGCACACACTCCTCTTTCCCTCACTCTCCAAAAATAACAAAATAAATCCCAAAGCAAACTTTTTTTTTTTTTTTACTTGCTTTGCGTTGACCTGTGTTTTACACGTTTTTACTTGAGTTGCGTTAAAGTGCATACATGTTGCATTTTAACGCAATACAAGTCAACAATTGTTTTTTAGGTGTCCTTGCATTGACCTGTGTTTTACAGCTTAACACTGATCAACGCACTGGTGTAAATTAGCCCTGAGCAGCAGTATTAATACCACGGCTAAAGGTTTCTCATTTTGCTTCATCCGGAGGATTGGCTCAGCCGAACATCAATTTAGTTTGACCGTTCACCGAACCACAGAATAGCTAATTCCTATTTAAGGTAGATATAGTGTAGTGTGGTAATTATTTCAAGTTTCAATTGTCCATCCAGTTTGTACTGTATTTGTTGTAATAGATGGGAAAGTAATTGAGTTTTTTGGAGTGAGTGAATGTTTTAGATTAGTGAAGAAACCAATGCATTTAAATGAAGACTAGAGACTATAGATACACAGTATGTAGAATCCTTCTTTCAAACCTAAAAAATGCTTATTTTTACAGTTTGCTTGTGTTTTCAATTTCTGCATCTGACCAGAAATAAGGCCCCTTTCACACGGACGGATAGAATGGTGCTTTTACCTGAGGATTTTCTAGTTTTCTACCGCAGCTAAAAGCACACAATGCTTTCCTATGGCCCCATTCACACACTGCGTTTAGCTGCGTTTTGATTACTTGCGGTTTTGTGCGGATAGAAAAAATAGAATTGACTGCATCCAGGAGCGATTTAGTGCAGCTATCCCCACATAACCGCAGGTAATCGCAGTGCACTGTGTCAGCTGCGGATAGCAGCGCCGAGCTGGCTCGCTCATCGGGAAAGGAAAAATGTTTTTTCCTTTCCCAATGACAAGCACGGCGATCCGACTTGGATCCCCGCCAATACCAGGCAGTGTATTTGGTATGAATCTTGAGGGGGAACTCCACACCAAATTTGAAATAAAAAACCGGCATGGGTTCCCCTCCAAGAGCATACCAGGCCCTTCGCTCTGGTATGGATTCCAAGGGGCACCAAAAGCCTTCTTATGACGTCACAGCCCCGGGGCATGATGGGACTGTGACGACATAAGGAGCGGGGTCACCGGGTGACATCACACGGTGGCCACGTCCCATGCCTATATAATTGGTTGCGGACCTCGCTCACGGCATTACAGCGAAAGGGAGCGTCGTGTCAACCTCTCTGGAAGAGAAGAGAAGAGAAGAGAAGAGAAGAGAAGAGGGAAGAAGACGTCTCAAAAGACCGGGCTCCTCCACTAGCAAAAGAGCGGCAAAAGAGCAGAACATATTGGAGGAGCCCAGCAGATGGAAAAAGGCACCGGAGAAGAACCAGAGAGCGCAGAGACGACACCGGAGAGAAGGAGAAGAGGCCTGAGAGACCCCTGAAGTCGGCAGAAGACCCCCGAAGTCAGAAGATGACCCCCGGAGCTGCCTAATAAATTACTTTTAAAACCTGTATTGTGTTGTTTTTTTATTGACACTTTTTTCCCCAGGTGAATGGGTAGGGGTACGATGTACCCCATACTCATTCACATAGGGAGGGGGGCCGCAATCTGGGGCCCCCCTATTTAAAAGGATCTCCTGGATTCTGATAAGCCCCCCGCCCGCAGACCCCGACAACCAACGGCCAGGGTTGTCAGGAAGAGGCCCTTGTCCTCATCAACATGGGGACGTGGTGCTTTAGGGTGGGGGGGCCCCAAAGCACCAACCCTCCATGTTAAGGGCATGCGGCCTGGTACGGTTCAGGAGGGGGGCGCTTGCTCGTCCCCACCCCCTTTCCTGACCGACCAGGCTGCGTGCTCGGATAAGGGTCTGGTATGGATTTTGGGGGGACCCCGTGCCGTTTTTTCAGTGTAGGGGGTGCCCCTTGGAATCCATACCAGACCGAAGGGCCTGGTATGCTCTTGGAGGGGAACCCATGCCGGTTTTTACTTAAAATTTGGCGTGGAGTTCCCACTCAAGATTTATACCAAACACAGTGCCTGGTATTGGAGGGGATCCAAGTTGGATCCCCGTTCAATATGAGTTGATACCCTGTCAGGTTGCTATGGAAATGGCAAACTGCAGCTAAATGCAACCACAGCTAATCGCACTGCACAAATGCAGATGATCGCAGTGCCTGGTGTCTTGAATTTCACAGAGAAAAAAACATGCTTTTAACTGCGGCAGAATAGCCGTCCGTGTGAAAGGAGCCTAATAAAAGCCAAACTTTCACTAGTAATTTTCAGGTTGTAAAAGAGCCATACTGGATTCACAAAGTAGTTTGCCAAGATAAAGGGACATGTTTACAAAACGCTAATTGACAAGTTTGTTGGCGTACGTTTTCTAGCTAATTCACCAGGTGCACATTTGCTGACATTTGAAAAACATTTACCAATCACCCTTGCTGTATTTGAACATGACATCTGGTTAACATTTGTCAAATGTTACTCTAAGATGGAAAAGCAATTTTAGCTGCAATCATAGAATGTGCTGATGGGATCTCTCCATTGTGTAGAAACTATGGTTTTACAGTTTCAGCATGAACTGAATTAATTTTAAAGATTTACTTTTTACCTTTATTTTAATGAAAAATCCCTTCCTCCCTTTGGGAATCTTGCACTGGTGGAGGTATGCCACAGAATATTTTAGATGTATTTGGACCCTAAAATGTATACTTTTAGTTAAAGTGTTTGCAAAGCAAAACTTTTCTTTTCGTTTTGGCTTAAAAGAGAAGTATGGGTTTGTTTTTTTTCCATAATAATATTTACCTAGGTGGATGCAGCATGGGTCTGATGCTACATCTGTCCCCCGACGCCTCTGCACCGGGAACCGAGCTATCGAACATCGCCGATGGGTTGGTTCCCACAGTTCCCCGAGCAGAGAGCTGCTGACTGTCAATCAGCAGCTCTTCACTCTGCTCCCTCCTTGCTCACTAGAGCGCTGAGCTGTAGAGGGATGGGGAGTGGCCATCTCAGCGGCTCACTGAGAGGCTGAGACGGATATCAGTCCAGGCACCTGGTGGATCCACACTTCCATTGTTGGGATGACGCAGTGCCTGGACTGATTTCTGTGATGTCAGCAGAGAGCGGACTTCAGTCCGCTCTCTTCTGAAAACAAGTCACAGGAGTGCAAAATGAATTGCACTCCTGTGATCAGCAGGAGAAGACCTGCCAAACATGCTTTGGCTGGACTTCTCTTTTCAGTGGGGAAGGGTTAGACTTTTTTTTGGTCATATTTAGTATTGCTGTATGTGCCCCACTAGGAAGGTTCTCCTTCTCTGTTTGTCACAGTGACCATTGTCATTGAGACAAGGAAGTGATGGAAAATCAAAAATTTGGAGTTGTTTTCCAAAAGGGACATCCCTTCTGGTGACAACTGTGCAATCGGTAATTCTCCTCACTTTAGGGAAATTTTCTCTCACTTACAGTTGCATCTAAAGAAAAGAAAATACTTCAGTGAAGTCGTTGCATGCTTTGATTCAGGATTTTTTTCCTTGTGATTCCCGGCATGGATGTGTTTTAAACAGCGCTGTGATTCTGCAGATTTTATAAGTGTTTAGTGTATATTTTAATTAAGTTTTAGTGAAGATTTTACATGCTTTTTACACAGTTTTCCCATGAGATGGGAGGATGACCTGGTGATCGTCCATATTGGTCTTATCCCGGAGTGTATGGAGATCTTCAAATGGCTATAGGGCTGGATTGGAAATCACAACAGCCCATTCAAATTAAAGGGTAACTCCACTTTCGTGGGGAAAAAATAGCAAATAAAGAATAAATAATATAGCGTATACAATTGCGACACAAGTCATATTGTAATTGAATGTTATTAAAAGTTATCTTTCCTTTTCAATCTGCAGCCGCTGTAATTTTCTGAAAATGCAATGCAATATGGATACCTGGAGGTGTTCTGTACACAAAATGTGTACTGAACACACCCTCGAAACATAATTTCCTGCTTGTGTGATTGGCTCACACATTTTGCCAGAAGTCTGTACTAAGATACAAGTCAGCTTTCAGGCATCCCCTGGAACAAAAATTACATTTTTGGTCAGATACTCCTAATAGGAACACGTCTAAAGGGATGCAGGCCCAGCAGCTTTCCTCATTAGTGCTCTGCAGCTGCACAGCTGATAATTATGAAACCACTCCAATTAGACCCACTCAGCCCAGAGGCATAGAGGAACAAACAGTGATTTTAATCAGAATGACAAAAGATAGGAATCTGCAACAAAGGTTGTTATAATCCTTGCAATGTACATAGATCACCCAGAGGGGAATGTTTTTTGTCAACAAAAGTGTAGTTACGCTTTAATACCTATGGTATATGAGTCCAACGAACGTTTACAACCACTTTAAACTAACAACTCTTTGTAGAGTGGAAAATTAGGTGTGTATGGAAACCAAGGGGATTTTGCACTCTACAGGTTTCATAAATCAACCCCTAATGCTGCGTACACACAAAAGGACTTTACAGCAGACTTGGTCCAGTGGACCAGAGTGACCCCGCCCCCTTATGCCGTCACAGTCCCAGCATGCCCAGGGACTGTGACGGTATAAGGGGGCGGGGTCACCGCCTATATAATTCACATCGGAGCGCTCAGAGAGCATTCCAGCCAGAGAGAGAGTCATGACAACATCGGAAGAAGAGAAGAGGGAGGAAGACAAGAAGGCAGAAGGCAGAAGTCCGGCCCCCGCTAGCAAAAGAACGGCAGAAGAGCAGAAGATAGCAGAAGAGCCCGGCAGAAGACCCGGAGAACACGGAGAGGAGGTCAAACAATGGGAGAAGAGGCCGGAGACAGTGGAGAAGAACCGGAGAGACCCCCGAAGCAGGAAAAGACCCCCGAAGCCGGAAGAAGACCCCCGGAGCTGTTTAATAAATTACTTTAAAAACCGGTGTAGTGTGTTTTTTTTATTGACACTTTTTCCCCCCCAGGTGAATGGGTAGGGGTACCATGTACCCCATACTCATTCACATAGGGTGGGGGGTCGGGATCTTTTTTTAAAGGGGGCTCCCGGATTCCAATAAGCCTCCCACCCGCAGACCCCGACAACCAGGGTTGTCGGGGAGAGGCCCTTGTCCTCATCAACATGGGGACAAGGTGCTTTGGGGGAGGGGGGGCCGCAGGGCCCCCCCTCCCCCAAAGCACCCACCCCCCATGTTGAGGGCATGCGGCCTGGTACGGTTCAGGAGGGGGGGCACTCGCTCGTCCCCACCCCCTTTCCTGACCGGCCGGGCTGCGTGCTCGGATCGGGGTCTGGTATGGATTTTGGGGGGACTGCAAGCCGATTTTTTGGCATAGGGGGTTATCCTTAAAATGCATACCAGACCTAAGGGCCTGGTATGCCCCACGATGGGGCTCGTAAGGTGCCGATAAAAGCGGTGAGATTGACTTCCTTTTCTAGTCCCGTCGTACCCGAGTCAACGGACTTGTCCGTGTGTGGGCAAGTCCGTTCATTCTGAAAGTCCGCCGTAACTCCGGCGGACCTAGTCTGCTGGAAAGTCCGGTCGTGTGTAGGCAAGTCTGACCGTTCAGAAAGTCCAGCGGTAGTCCGCTGGAAGTCCGGCAGGAAGAAAATCGGACCTAGTTTCCCAGAAAGTCCGGTCGTGTGTACGCGGCATAAGTATTTTTACTCAAAACATTGGATTTGCATACACTGTAAAAGGATTAAAGCCCTTCTTCGGGAAACTTAAATCGTTCCTTGTAGTAGGACTGCACCCACACTGCAAGGGTTAACTGCCCGTTAAGTCTAGGGTAGAGTTTTTGCTTCTTTATTTATCTGATCCTCTCCTTGCCTGGAAGTTAGCGCTCCCCTACACTTCATCGGTAGACTGTCCCTTGGCATCAACAGGCTATGGAGCCTGCATTGGTCTTGATGATGTCAAGACCTTAGATCAATGGAACATGAAGGAGAGGATGCTACAGGAACCGGTCTAGCAGAACAGGGAAATAGAGGAACTAGTGATTAGATCTACTTTTTTATATCTCCTAAACCTAAATGAGAAATGAACCCTTGCATTGGGGCGTTAGTGAGCTATTTTCATTGTATGTGTGTGTTATTGTTTTACTCTTCATTTCCACACACGCCATTAACTAATTAGGGAAAGGGATTACCATCTACTTGCTATGATCAAGAGAAATTGGCAGTTAAAGACTTCTTCAGAAACCATTACTTCTGGGAGTGTTGATTTCCAGTTCCCCTGCTGCTATCAGTGGCTTCTCCCACCGACTGCTACATCACTGTTCAGGATTATTTCATTTTGTATTTTAGCAACAGGATTGCTTTAAATATAGCCATATTGTTTGATTTGTTATCCTATCCAGAAGAGTATTTTTCATGGGTTTATAGAATGGTTATCTGATATCTACAACAGCATTATATCTGATTAATTTTGAAATCATGCATTCATTATATTAGTCTCATCCTGTTTTTCTAAATTTTTGCATGGCTTATTCATGGACAGATGTGTTGTTTTTTGCTGAGAATAAATCTTAATACACCACATGATTCCTAGGAGACAAAATGACTACAGCCGAATTCTTTTGACAAAGGTATTTATGACACTGCTGTTTGTGCAGCTGGTGCAATGTGTCACTATTAGATGGTATGCTAGGTATCCTTGAAGACAGATCATTGGAATGAATAACTACCTTTGGGCCATGATATCATCAGATTTCATTTTGATCATATCTTCATCAATGTAGCATGAAGAAGCTTGGGGCTAAATTCAGTCAACTTAAAATGAAAGAGAATAGCAAATCAATGGTGAAAGTAAGAATGTAATAGAGCTTTTTAAAAAACAAATAATAGTATTTGTTCATACAGTATTTGTTTTAACCCCCTGAATGTTTAAATATGAGACACAGAACTGTAGTTAATGGTATAACATTTACTTGGCGTGTTACTGTAGAGGGAAATTGATCACGACGTACATTGATGTAAAATGCAACATTAACTAAAAGTAAAGAAATTAGGAGACATTACACAATCGCAAATGCAAATTAACAAGGGTCATGAATGCTTTCATTTTCAGTAGGAAAGATAAATTGCCCAATGGGAATCCTCAAATGACTAAGAAGGGGGATAATGGATTTTAATTACTTTGAATTGCAGTGCTATAATTAGTATATACTGTAGCTGGCCAATACCCAAAAGGCTCTGTAAACATACTTGCCACTATTATTAAAAGGCATGAGTACTTTATATTTTTAGACAACTCTGGAAATGTCTACAAATTTAGAAAAATCTTAGGGTTATTTTATATTTTAAAGTTGTGGTTTTGTCATATTAGGATATGAATACTAAAGGTACCAAGGCATGCCTATGCATATCCTCTTAACCCCTTTACGTCATCAGTACGCAGACATGCGGCCTCACTGGACTGGGCTTTTTTCCGTGGGGCCGCATATATACCGCACAGCGCACTCCCAGCACAGAGACCGGGGTCTCACCAAGAACCCCAGGTCCCGTACTAACGATTGGGACCCAGAAATTACGGTTCTGGGTCACCTGATTGCTGCAAATGCCTCTGATTGGTAATCACAGTGATCAGTCATTGTGTGTTTTTCTCTCTGTGAATGGAGAGGAAAGATACATTGTATCTGTCTCTCTCCTTGTAGAGAGAAAAAACGTGAGTGTAAAAAAGAGTAAAAAAATAAAATAATAATACAATAAAATAGAAAGAAGAAAATACCTAGATCAATGTTTGATCTAGGTCAGTGCCAGGGTTAGTGTTTTGGTCAAGTAAGGGTCATAGGTCAATGGGAAAAGGTTGGGGTCAAAGGTCATGGTCAGTATATTTTGGGCAGGTTTTTTTTAAAAAACAAAATTTTTTAACCACTTGACCACTGGGCACTTAAACCCCCTTAATAACCAGACCAATTTTCAGCTTTCAGTGCTCTCACATTTTGAATGACAATTACTCAATCATGCAACACTGTACCTATATGAAATTTTTGTCCTTTTTTCATACAAATAGAGTTTTTTTTGTGGTATTTAATCACCGCTGGGTTCTTTACCTTTTGCGCTATAAAAGAAAAAAGACCAAACATTTTGTAAAAAAATGCATTTTTCTTTGTTTCTTTTATAAAATTTTGCAAATTAGTAATTTTTCTTCATATGTTTTGGCCAAAATTTATACCGCTACATATCTTTGGTAAAAATAACCCAAATCGGTGGATATTATTTGGTCTTTGTGAAAGTTATAGAATCCAAAAGCTATGGTGCCAAAATCTGAAAATTGATCACACCTGAAGTACTGACGGCCTATCTAAATTCTTAAGACCCTAACATGCCAGAAAAGTACAAATACCCCCCAAATGACCCCTTTTTGGAAAGAAGACATTCCAAGGTATTTAGAAAAATGCATGATGAGTTTTTTGAAGTTGTCATTTTTTCCCACAATTCTTTGCAATATCAAGATTTTTTTTTCTTCTTTTTTTTTTCACAAAATTGTCATATTAGCAGGTTACTTTTTCACACACAGCATATGCATACCACAAATTACACCCCAAAACACATTCTGCTATTACTCCCGAGTATAGCGATACCACATGTGTGAGACTTTTACACAGCGTGGCCACATACAGAGGCCCAACATGCACGGAGTACCTTCAGGTGTTCTGGAGTGCCCAGGCCAATTCTGACATTTCTCTCCTACATGTAAAAATCATTATTTATTTGCTAGAAAATTACATAGAACCCCAAAACATTATATATGTATTTTTAGCAAAGACCCTAGAGAATACAATGGCGGTCATTGCAACTTTTTATCTCGCACGGTATTTGCGCAGCAATTTTTCGAACGCTTTTTTTGGAAAAAAAATGCATTTTTCTTTGTTTCTTTTATAAAATTTTGCAAATTAGTAATTTTTCTTCATATGTTTTGGCCAAAATTTATACCGCTACATATCTTTGGTAAAAATAACCCAAATCGGTGGATATTATTTGGTCTTTGTGAAAGTTATAGAATCCAAAAGCTATGGTGCCAAAATCTGAAAATTGATCACACCTGAAGTACTGACGGCCTATCTAAATTCTTAAGACCCTAACATGCCAGAAAAGTACAAATACCCCCCAAATGACCCCTTTTTGGAAAGAAGACATTCCAAGGTATTTAGAAAGATGCATGATGAGTCTTTTGAAGTTGTCATTTTTTCCCACAATTCTTTGCAAAATCAAGATTTTTTTTTTCTTCTTTTTTTTTTTTTCACAAAATTGTCATATTAGCAGGTTATTTTTCACACACAGCATATGCATACCACAAATTACACCCCAAAACACATTCTGCTATTACTCCTGAGTATAGCGATACCACATGTGTGAGACTTTTACACAGCGTGGCCACATACAGAGGCCCAACATGCACGGAGTACCTTCAGGTGTTCTGGAGTGCCCAGGCCAATTCTGACATTTCTCTCCTACATGTAAAAATCATCATTTATTTGCTAGAAAATTACATAGAACCCCAAAACATTATATATGTATTTTTAGCAAAGACCCTAGAGAATACAATGGCAGTCATTGCAACTTTTTATCTCGCACGGTATTTGCGTAGCAATTTTCTGAACGCTTTTTTTGGAAAAAAAACAGTTTTGTGCTTAAAAAAAAACAAAACAGTAACGTTAGCCCAATGTTTTTGCATAATGTGAAAGATGAAGTTATGCCAAGTAAATAGATACCTAACATGTCACCCTTCAAAATTGCACACGCTCTTGGAATGGCGCCAAACTTCACGATGCTTTAAAATTTTTTACTGGTTACATGTTTTGAGTTACAGAGGAGGTCTAGGGCCAAAATTATTGCTCTCGCTCTACCGATCACAGCGATACCTCACATGTGTGGTTTGAACACCATTTTCATATGTGGGCGGGACTTACGTATGCGTTCGCTTCTGCATGCGAATACACGGGGACACGGGGAAAAAAAAATATTTTTTTTTATTGTTCATTTTACTTTATTTATATTAGTTTGATGCTTTTGTCCAAAAAATAATTTTTTTGATCACTTTTATTCCTATTACAAGGAATGTAAATATCCTTGTAATAGGAATGTGGCATGACAGGTCCTCTTTACAGTGAGATATGGGGTCAATCAGACCCCACATCTCACCTCTAGGCTGAGAAGCCTGAAATGAAAAAAAAAACCAAAACAATCCTGGCTTCGATCATAGCGGTGAGTCGGTAGAAGCACCGTAGGGCAGTGGGAGGGGGGAACGTCCACTCTCGCCTCCCGTAAGAACGATCAAGCAGTGGAACAGCCACTATGATCATTCTTATGGTGTAGGGAATCGCCGGCTGAAAAAGTTGATATCTGAATGATGCCTGTAGCTGCGGGCATTCAGATATCCCCGCACAAAGTCAAGGACGTCATATGACGGCCGGCAGGCGGGAAGTGGTTAAAACGCATTTTTTTTTAACACAAAGTTGTCCATTTATACAATATTTCTAACACATAGCATGTACATACCAAAAATGACACCCCAAAATAGATTCTCCTTCTCCTCCTGAGTACGGCGATACCACATGTGTGAGACTTCCACAGCCTGGCCACATACAGAGGCCAAGTACAGCCGAGTATGGCAGAGTATGGCCGAGTATGGCAGAGTATGGCAGGGTACTGCAGAGTATGGCAGGGTATTGCAGATTATTGCGAGGTATGGCAGATTATTACAGGGTATTGCGGAGTATTGTGGGGTATTGCAGAGTATTGCAGGGTATTGCAAGGTATTGCGGAGTATTGCAGGGTATTGCGGAGTATTGCAGGGTATTGCAGCGTATTGCAGGGTATTGCAGACTATTGCAGAGTATTGCGGGGTATTGCAGAGTATTGCAGAGTATTGCAAAGTATTGCGAGGTATTGCAGAGTATTGCAGAGTATTGTGAGGTATTGCAGAGTATTGCAGAGTATTGTGAGGTATTGCAGAGTATTGCAGAGTATTGCAAGGTATTGCAGGGTATTGCAGAGTATTGCAGGGTATTGTGAGGTATTGCAGAGTATTGCAGAGTATTACGAGGTATTGCGGGGTATTGCAGATTATTGCAGGGTATTGTGATGTATTGCAGGGTATTGTGAGGTATTGCAGAGTATTGCGGGGTATTGCAGGGTATTGCAGAGTATTGCGGGGTATTGCAGAGTATTGTGAGGTATTGCAGAGTATTGCAGAGTATTGCACAGGGAATTGCAGAGTATTGCACAGGGAATTGCAGAGTAGTGCAGGGATGGCTGAGCATGGATGGATGGCTGGATGTGACTGCACATGTCACTGAGCAGCGCTGTGGGCACTACACATCCAGCCCACAGCGCTGCTACCATCAGATCCCTCCCCCTGTGTACCGATCGGTACAGAGAGGGGAGGGAGGAACAAACCAACGTCATGACATGACGCCGGTTTGTTTACATGTGATCGCTCTGTCATTTGATGGAGCGATCACGTGGTAAATGGCCGCGATTAGCGGCCGTTTACCGTGATCTGTGATGCGCTGGGTCCTCCGGACCCGGCGGTCACGGATGTTCCCATGTGCACGCCAAAGGGGGTGCACAGGAGCGTTTTTCTGGGATCACATCATATGACGTGATCCCAGAGTTATCCAACCGCCCCGCTGCCGTCATTCGGCTATGGGCCGGTTGGTAACTGGTTAATATAGTATCAGTTTGAGCTAGCGTCAGTGTCAGTATGTGTTTAGGTAGGATAAACAAAATGCGCACTATTGTTTCTGGGCTGTACTACGGGTATAAGCAACAAACACCATACACATATGTGATATCACTGCTATCGTTTGGAGCAGGAAATTTTTTTTTTTTTTTTACTATTTTTACTATTTTGGGTCAGTTTTCCTTTGATAATAAAAAATCAGGAAATATCCATTACCATTACCCACCAAATGAAAGCCCAATTTTTCTTGAAAATACAAGGTATAATTCACCTGGATGCACAAAGTAGCTGTGATGATATGTATGTCAAAGTTGCAAAATTGTGCTGAGGCTTTAAAATTTATTTTACCCTTAGGTGCGAAGGGGTTAATCTATTGTATCTTTATCTTTTAATGCCAATAATCTCTATGGGGGGATTTTACTAAAACTGGAACATACAAAATCTGGTGCAGCTCTGCATAGAAACAAATCAGTCAAAGCTTAATTGAACAAGCTGAAGTTAGAAACTGATTGGCTACCATGCACAGCTGCACCAGATTATGAGTGTTCCAGTTTTAGTAAATCTCTCCCATAATGAGTTGGGGTTTTTTTTCTTCTGAGAAAAAAAAAGGCTAAACACTTCTCCCTAGCAAATTAACCTTCTCCAAGTGTAGTTAGATGTTGCTTTCTTCTTAGGCCTCATACACATGGGCATTCTCTAACCTGCATTTACATGTGTTCAGAGGACTTTTCTAAACATACACTATATTACCAAAAGTATTGGGATGCCTGCCTTTACACACACATGAACTTTAATTGAATCACTGTCTAAGTGCCGGTTCACACTACCGCGACTTGGGATCCGACTTGTCAGACCTCAAGTCGCCCCAAGTCGCTTGACATCTGAAAGTCCATGTAAGTGAATGAGAGCCGTCTATATGTACGCTACTGAAGTCGCTCCGACTTCAGAAAAGGTCCCTGTACTACTTCAAGGCGACTTGTAGGCGACTTGTACCCATTGATTTCAATGGAAGTCGCCTACAAGTCGGATCGTGGTCTATAGTGAAGCGACTTCACAGGAAGAGAAGATGTTTTTTTCAAGCAAACCCCTCCCTCCCCCAGAGCGGATTGTAGTTTGATTGGCCACTGGAAAGTCGCCTGTCTTGGAGGCGACTTGAAGTCGCCTTGTAAGTCGCCCCAAGTCGCGCTGAAGTCGCGCTGAAGTCGCGCTGAAGTCGCGCTGAAGTCGCCTTGCTAAGTCGCGCTGTAAGTCGTGTTGCCCCTGTGTGAACCAGCGCTTAGTCTGTAGGTTTCAGTATTGAGTTGGCCCACCCTTTGCAGCTATAACAGCTTCAACTCTTCTGGGAAGGCTGTCCACAAGTTTTAGGAGTGTGTCTATGAGAATGTTTGACCATTCTTCCAAAAGTGCATTTGTGAGGTCAGGCACTGATGTGAATGAGAAGGGCATTCAGGTTACTTTCATTTAGAGAAAATAAAAATTTGTGTGTCCATTGGCACTTTTGATACTCTGAATGTGTGTAAATGCATGTGAACACAGGTGCATTGGGGGGGGGATTTACTAAAACTGGTGCACACAGAATCTGGTGCAGCTGGGCATAGTAATCAGCTTCTAGGTTTTATTGTCAAAACCTAACTGAACAAGCAGATGTTAGAAGCTGATTGATTGCTATGCACAGCTGTACCATATTCTGTGTGCACCAGTTTTAGTAAATTGAGACTACTTTCACGTTTAGTGTTTTGTGAAAGCGCAATAAAAAATGCTGTATTTTTGAGCATTTGTGTGTATTTTTGTGGCACATGCATAGGACAGTCTATTGATTGGTATCCACAGAGGACGATAAGTCACCAGTGGCGATACACTTTAGGGATGTACGCGGAAGTTCAACTAGAGCAGTGGTTCTCAACTCCTGTCCTCAGGACCCACTAACAGGCCAGGTTTGCAAGATAACTGAAATACATCACAGGTGATATCATTTGCTGCTCATTGATTGCAGTATTCCAGTCTGCATCTCCCCAAGGTAATACTTTAAATCTGGCCTGTTGGTGGGTCCTGAGGACTGGAGTTGAGAACCACTGAACTAAAGGAATTAAGTGTATGGCCATTTACACACTTGAATTACCTGAGAGGAGGGGAGAGTGGGGCAGGATATCGCTACAAAAGGAAGCAAAATGGATCTTTATATTGGATTCTATGTCCCCAAAAGGGTTGAATGGTGATTTGTCACTACAATGCTTTCTGTGAAGTGGTATGGCTGTCCCCTAGTGGATCTTCTACCCTTGCAATAATTTGATATATTAAAGACTATATCTCTTTATGTACAGTATGGTCATGGTGGTCACAGTTTTTGGGCAGTAAAATGTTAAAAGGATTATCTCACAAAAGGGGTATACCTGAGGATATGATGGCAACTGATGAAAAGTAGTGATACCAAGGATGTATATATCCTGTACTTCAATAACACCTAACAAACTTGTGTTATGGTATCTTTACACTAGTCTTTCTTGTATCTCCGTATGTTATAGTGGTAACTATCGCTCTATTGTTGAGGTTTTTGAGCGTGTGGCATCCACAGCTACGCTATCATGGGCTGTCTGTAGACCGGTGCATTGGTCACTTTAAGAGTATGAGGGTAGGTGGGACTTAGCTCTGCACTTAACTCTGTGACATCCTGTCATTCAGTAGGTCCTGAGGAAGTTCCTGTGGGTGGAACAAAACATGTCGATGTGGGAATGGGCCACCTATTCCCTGCACCACTGCATGGACTACTAGCACACAGCCGGATTTGCCTGTCTGAGCTGGGCTAAGGGATACCTGGAGCCGCCATAGCCACTCACCACACATGGAAAGCCTTTGAAAACTACAGCTGCAGAGTGAACCGTGGATGTCAGCTTGGAAGCCAATCTTATGCACCAGGGACTGTGAGTGCCAGAGACCCCACTGTGTCTGGTACATTGGTCAAATCAGCTGTATATACCTGTGTGCGGGGGGGGGGGGGGGGTAGCCATACAAAGGGGACCACCCCACCCTTGCAGGCTGGACCACAGACACACATGGGAGTCCTATTTTGTGTGCCTAGTCACAACATAAGGACATTGCTTTACACGCTGTCTGTTTTCTTCCCTTGCGCTCCCCTGATATGACACATGGCTTCCTTTTGGTGCATTCTATGACAAGTGGACAACACACACCCACTTTAATATCTACTACTGTTTGACCACCTCCATCTGATATTGGTACCAGGAGAGATCTGTCTATACTTCTGTGATATTACCTACCCCAGAATACCCAGCACGTAATCTACCAGCCATGCATCCATCCATCCTACCACAGCATACCCAGCACGTAATCTACCAGCCATGCATCCATCCATCCATCTGATATATGCTCTGCTTCCTTGGACACCAGATTTGCTGATGACTGGACTATTGCATGAGTATTCAAATTTAATAACATTAGCTGAGTAATACTGATTCCACTACTGTCAGGTTTTGAGTTATATGGTGGGGTGCATCATTGTGTCTAGCCATGGATCGATCTGTGTACCTTATTCATCCAATGTGGTTCTAAGGTGAGGGGCCGACTTGACGGCAGCTCAGACAGGCCTGGCACAGCCAGAATAGTGCAGGTGACCTTGCAGGGATAATAGGGGGTCTTGTAGGGGTGCCCCAGCTCCTTGTGGGGAAACCGCTGCATTTTAGAGGGAGAGGTTAAACCGCGTTTGAATGGGAGGGCTCATAGGTAGAGGGCAGAGTTCTGGAATGGAGGGAGTGTAACGGGGGGATTTGGATTTTTTTTGTGAGCTAGGGGGGATATGTGATGCTGTATATTTTGTATATGAATAAAATTCTGAGGAGGTAGCCCTCAGAATTTTTTCTTCTTTTTTTTTCTTTGTTGAACATGATGTCTTGTGAATGGTATGGTGGGGGAGCACCAACTCTGGGTATTGGATAATTGCAGTGCTCCCATGACGGTTAGCTTTTTGGAATGCTGACCTACACAAGCCAAACATGGCAAAGTAGCTCATGCATCTTTTTGAGCATTAAGCTTTGTGTGTTTTTTAACAGTGTTTGGGATGCCATTAACAATAAATGGCTTTGCAAGCAGAAAGGGCATTTTTCGCACATTTCATAAATGTGCGCAAATTGCTCGTTTTTGCACGCTTTCACAAAACGCTAAATGTGAATGCAGCCTTAGAATATATGCACTTGTTTTATTTAAAGGCATAGAAAGTAATATGTACAAATAATAGGCTGCGCTGCTAGTACATGAACATGATCATATTGAATACAGCCACCTTAGTTACAAATGAACATAAGTGAATTATTTCATAACAGTAAAATGTGACCAAAATAATAAAAAAATTATGCAATATTAAAAAAAACGCATAAATCGCATGCAGAAATGGTGAGTGAAAAGTTCAGTGAACAAAACAATTGAATTGAGTCCATATGATCATAGAATAAAATAAACTGGAATTCTTGTGGGTGCAGAAAATAGTTGGATAGAGGGAGAAAGACACCCTTCCTTCAAGTGACGTAAAGGTTATCTCCGTAGGGAGCGTGGTGTTAAAAAGGAGTTCCTCCACCTCAAGTAGGTAAGCCCATTACCAGATCCAAAGATCTCCTGTCAGAGAGATCATGCACGCAAGTGGCTGTGTCCCCCAGCCACTGGGTCTCTGTCAGTGCGTAAATCAAAAGCCACCTCTCCAGGGAATCAGCCTAAAGGTGATGTGTCCGCTCACAAACCATGGATAAATGGAAAGAAAAATGCTCCATAGCGTGATACAGTTAAAATCCACTTTATTATATAAAAGAAAAGCACTTACACATTGTGCAGTAAAAGATCGCCTATAAAATCAGTATAGCGCCGGCCGGCTTCAGCTGCTGCCCGTTCCTTCCGGGTTCAGCGTGGTATGGTGGTGATGTCAGCACGCCGCTCCTCCCTACGCCATTTCGACAAATCTGTCGTCTTCCTGGGGTACGGGCGGCGTGCTGACACACCACCTATATGGGAACTCAAACAGAAGAACGCCCCCTTCTGTGATCAGGGCGTCCGAGGCCACCGCCGCCATCTTTGTATAGGGCAAGCGGGACCTGTATGTTATTGGTTCAATAAAATATACTGTCACAGCAAGGACAAAAAGGAATACAAAAGGACAAATAAGACTGTACATTCTATTGTTGCCAACAGCGTGCAAGCCACAAAAATACCCTGGATGTCAGAGGGATGCAAAAATTCAGATCGGAATGTACCGCATCTGATATTAATGCATAATAAACAAAAATAGAAATAAAAAATATATAATTATATAATAAAAAGAGATAGTATAAAAAATCATCAAAATATTGGCATGTAAGGGTGCCCTAGTGGCCTGATGTTATCATTGATTGAGGCTGAAAGTTGGTAAATTCACCATTAAGGACCCTGGTGAGCCAATGACATTAATACAGCCTCAGATCAGAGAAAATGGTGGTTTAACCCTTAGGCTCCAAGATTTACTTATAAAGAGTGACCCAGTGGGTTCTAATGAAAAATGGTATGAATGAAAAGGTCACACCATCAATGTATACCTATACGTAATGATCCATCCATGTAACAATGGAACATGGAATCCAAAGAAGAATTAATTCTAGGATACCATATGGAAACCTAAATATAAATTGAATATAAGGAATGGTATTCTATAAAAGTGTAATTCATTGTGCTCAAAAATTCATTAATAAAAAGTAAATTAATTAACAGGAAAAAAGGGAAGAATATTTTATGGGGGGTTTTTCTTTTCCCATACTTTATTAGCCCACCTCCGGACACCATGATCTCAGATGAAGGTCACAAACATAAACAATTAACCATTATCAATGAAGGCGTTCACATCGGTGTCTATATTTAAACCATAGGGGGTGTAACACCGGACACGATGGATCCAAGTCATTTCCAATCTGGACAATTCTCTGACTAAGGATCCACCCCTCCAGTGAGCATTGTACCTATCTATCCCCAGAAATAAAGTGTTAGCAGGATTCCTATTGTGATGTAAAGCATAGTGTTTTGATACCGAATGGTATTGATATCCATTCTTGATATTGGTGATATGCTCGCCTAAGCGGACCTGCATGGGGCGTTTAGTGCGGCCTATATATTGCAACCCACAAGGGCATTGCAACAGATACACCACCCCTTTAGTGCTACATGTGACAAAAGGCTCGATTTTATGGACCCTAGAAGTACTGGAGGATACAAAAGATTCTGTTTTTCTCTGTTTACTCTTGTTGAGTGAACATATCTGACACCTTCGACATTGATGGTAACCAGATAAGTTCTGGAAAAAGGATACCTTTTGAGTGGGTGGGTCCACTACGTTAGGGGCAATTCTGTCCCGCAACGAGGGGACCCCCCTGAATACAATCTGTGGTTTGTTAGGCAAGATTGTCTTAATGATCCTATCATTCTCTAGGAGGTGCCAGTGTTTTCGCAAGAAAGAAAGTAATATCATAAGTATAAACAAACTTCCCAGATCATTTTCTTCTGTGTTTTTAATGTATCAGCGTTTACTTGCATTTGTATGCATTTACACACATTCAGAGTATCTAATTACCCTTGGATGCACAGATTTCTGTTTTCTCTAAAGGCTAGTAGCTTGAATGCACCTAAACACAGGTAAGTGCAGAATGTGCATTACGCCATTTAAATTCATTACTTCAATCTATATGCATTTAGGAATACCCTATAAATGCATATAAAAACATGTATGTCACTGCCAGAGTGAATGAGGCCTTAATGCTGAAAAATAGTGATATGGGAATAATAACTTTTTTAACACTTCTCGGATCAATTTCTCTGAGTTTAAAAAAACAAATGCAGCAGGAAAGTGTGAATAAAGCCTTATATAGCCATAGCAGTTTTATTTTCCAGCTTAAAGGTACTTTTAAATAGCATGTTGTGCAATTTAATATGGTTGATGTTTTTACTAAGAATAAATTGCCTTTTCTATTGTCTATTTCTATTTATGTTGCCCCTGTAGTTTTGTTACGAAGCATTGCTATCAGTAAGACCCCTTTCACACTGGGGCGGTTTGCAGGTGGTATTGCGCTAAAAATACCGCCTGCAAACCGCCCCTAAACAGCCTCCGCTGTTTGTTCAGTGTGAAAGCCCTCGGGCTTTCACACTGAAGCGGTGCGCAGGCAGGACGGTGAAAAAAGTCCTGCAAACCGCTTTTTTGGAGCGGTGAAGGAGCGGTGTATTCACCGCTCCTTCACCACTCCTGCCCATTGAAATCAATGGGACAGCGCGGCTATACCGCGGCAGTACCGCGGCTATAGCCGCGCTGTACGAGGGATTTTAACCCTTTTTTGGCCGCCAGCGGGGGTTAAAATCACACCGCTAGCGGCCGAATACAGCTGCAAGAACGACGGTACAGCAGCGCTAAAAATAGCGCTGTTGTACCGCCGACGCCCCCACCGCCCCAGTGTGAAAGGGGCCTAAGGCTACTCCCTCGCCCCCAAGCTGGCCATACACTAATAATATTTTATTTTAATTTTTTTGTTTTAGGAACATTTGTTTGATTTTTAGTCTCTGAATGGAAGATTAGTGGGTTGTCTCTGTATTGAAAGAGACACAATAAATGCAAATTAGTTTAAGCAATATATTTTTACATTACATAAAAGGGAAGTAACATGATATACAGTCAGGTCCATAAATATTGGGACATTGACACAATTCTAATCTTTTTGGCTCTATACATCACCACAATGGATTTGAAATGAAATGAACAAGATGTGCTTTAACTGCAGACTTTCCGCTTCGAGTTGAGGGTATTTACATCCAAATCAGGTTAACGGTGTAGGAATTACAACAGTTTGTATATGTGCCTCTCACTTTTTAAGGGACCAAAAGTAATGGGACAATTGGCTGCTCAGCTGTTCCATGGCCAGGTGTGTGTTATTCCCTCATTATCCCATTTACAAGGAGCAGATAAAAGGTCCATAGTTCATTTCAAGTGTGCTATTTGCATTTGGAATCTGTTGCTGTCAACTTTCAATATGAGATCCAAAGAGCTGTCACTATCAGTGAAGCAAGCCATCATTAGGCTGAAAAAAACAAAACAAACCCATCAGAGAGACAGCAAAAACATTGGATGTGGCCAAATCAACTGTTTGGAACATCATTAAAAAGAAAGACTGCACCGGTGAGCTCAGCAACACCAAAAGACCCGGAAGACCACGGAAAACAACTGTGGTGGATGACGGAAGAATTCTTTCCCTGGTGAAGAAAACACCCTTCACAACAGTTGGCCAGATCAAGAACACTCTCCAGGAGGTAGGTGTATGTGTGTCAAAGTCAACAATCAAGAGAAGACTTCACCAGAGTGAATACAGAGGGTTCACCACAATATGTAAACCATCAATGAGCCTCAAAAACAGGAAGGCCAGATTAGAGTTTGCCAAACAACATCTAAAAAAGCCTTCACAGTTCTGGAACAACATCCTATAGACAGATGAGACCAAGATCAGCTTGTACCAGGGTGATGGGAAGAGAAGAGTATGGAGAAGGAAAGGAACTACTCATGATCCAAAGCATACCACCTCATGAGTGAAGCATGGTAGTGGTAGTGTCATGGAGTGGGCATGTATGGCTGCCAATGGAACTGGTTCTCTTGTATTTATTGATGACGTGACTGCTGACAAAAGCAGCAGGATGATTTTTGAAGTGTTTCGGGCAATATTATCTGCTCATATTCAGCAAAATGCTTCAGAACTCATTGGACGGCGCTTCACAGTGCAGATGGACAATGACCCAAAGCGTACTGTGAAAGCAACCAAAGAAGGAAAGAAGTAGAATGTTATGCAATGGCCAAGTCAATCACCTGACCTGAATCCGATTGAGCATGCATTGCACTTGCTGAAGACAAAACTGAAGGAAAATGCCCTAAGAACAAGCAGGAACTGAAGACAGTTGCAGTAGAGGCCTGGCAGAGCATCACCAGGGATGAAACCCAGCGTCTGGTGATGTCTATGCATTCCAGACTTCAGGCTGTAATTGACTGCAAAGGATTTGCAACCAAGTATTAAAAAGTGAAAGTTTGATGGATGATTGTTAATCTGTCCCATTACTTTTGGTCCCTTAAAAAGTGGGAGGCACATATACAAACTGTTGTAATTCCTTCACTGTTCACCTGATTTGGGTGTAAATACCCTCAAATTAAAGCTGAAAGTCTGCAGTTAAAGCACATCGTGTTGGTTTAATTTCAAATTCATTGTGGTGGTGTATAGAGCCAAAAAGATTAGAATTGTGTCGATGTCCCAATATTTATGGACCTGACTGTAACTTACATGCATAGGTCAAGATGGGAAGGCTTCCCACACTCCATGGCAGGCACTAGACTTTTCAAAATAATGGATTTTCAGCTTTCCAATAGTAATGCTACTGCAGAGTTATAGATTAAAAAAATCCTTTATAGGGGGCAGGAGGCGGAGCCTAGCAGAGCAGACATGCATTGTTAGAGCTCCACACCGCTGAGGAGAGAAGAGAAGGACAAAGCGGAGCCTGCAGGCTCAAAAGGTATCCATTTGAACCTTTTTGCCCCAGGGAACAAACTGTGAAAGTTTGGGCAGGAAATATGGTACTGGGAGGAAACCGTGGCAGAAATAAAAATCACCTCACAAAGAGCTCACAGGCACTCATTGCAGCTGAAGCAGCTCCAGTCACCTCACAAGATACAGCATCAGGGCGCTCTCACAGACAGAAAATGTCACAGCAAGACTCTCCATTTGAGTCAGATACAGAACAAATCCTCTCACAAACTTCTCCACAAGCCTCCTCAGTATCCCCAGTAATATTATTACAATTTTAAAAGATGCTTCATAAGGCTTTAAAACAAACCTCAGACCAAATAACAAACAGCCTAACCAAAGAAATAAGAGAGCTGGGAAACCGCACCGCAGCCTTAGAAATAAAAATGGATGAAATTGAAACTACAACCCAAGAAAATATAACAGAATTGGAACAATTAAAAAAAGAGAATTTAATACTTCAAACTAAGCTTGAAGATTACGAAAATAGAGCCAGACGTTCAAACTTGCGCATAAGGGGAATACCTGAAACTGTGACAGACCTGCAATCTACTATTACTGCTCTATTACAAGAACTAAAGCCAGATATCCCTATTGAACGTTTAGAACTAGACAGAGTACACAGAGCCCTCACAGTCAAAAAGAAAGATGGACCCCCACGTGATATAATCACAAAATTTCATTATTACAGAACGAAAGAACAAATACTAATTGCTGCAAGAGAAAAAAAGGAACTTAATTTTCAAGGACACAATTATCAAATTTTTGCTGACCTATCCCAACTTACTATTACTAAAAGACGATCCATGAAACCCCAACTAATGGAACTGCAACGCCACAACATTATGTATCAATGGGGCTTCCCCTTTTCAGTCAGATTTAATTACCAAGGTACAATTTACAGAAGCAGATCAGCAGATGAACTACAACAAACCCTTTTAAAATTAAATCTGACAGAACCCACAAGCAGCAACACTCCCACACGCAGAAGAATGGCATCATCTTCACCTTCAGGCAGCACCCAGAAAATTCCAGAACAAAATGGGAATCATCATTCTCACAAAAGAGGTCGTTATGCCACATCATCCATGGACCAAGAAGATTCAATGGACTGACATCCTATTTCCTGATATCTCTTCATTTTTTATACTAAGAGATGGTTCTCTATAAAAAACCTATACTTATAACTGAATGTAACTGCATTCTGATAGTCACACACTGTGTGGGATCATGTTACATTCCAGTTATATTTCTTATTACTTCTGATTCATATAGCCTTAGAATATATAAGTGAAATAAGGAAATTCTTGTTCAGTTATATATTATCAGGTAATAACAATAGATTTATTACTTTTTAGGACAAATATGTTCAATAATCCAGAAGTAATGGAAGCTTTTTTTTTTCTTTTCTAAAAACAAATATATTATTACCTAACTAGTTCCTAGAATTATGTCTTTGTTTATTCTAATCTGAAGCAATACAACCTCAATTTTATGAATTAACATATCTAAACAGTTACATATGAATAAAATATGTAATTGTTTACTCTAAAAGGGTTAAAATCCCAAAATAATTCAAACTATCTTCATCAATACCAAAGTTATTAACAGTACCTTTCTAACTGAATTATTTAGCCTAGGGCAAGACTAACCATATACAACCACCCTGGAATAAATAATTTCAACAAAAACTATATTCTGCGCTCCGAAAAAAGGAAACATCATTTTGATGTCTTTTGACATAGCACTTCTCTCCTGTAAGCGGAAGATCCGTGTACCCCCATTAGCCCTCCTCATTCTCCCAACCATATTATGTGGGAGTGTGACGAAGGCACTTATTCCCCTGAGAGAGATATTTATTCTCTTTCACGGGTAAATTGTGATTACTTGCAAAAAATAATTTATACAATGTATCATCTAATCTCATATGTTTTTTGTTTACTCTTTACTCCAGAATTCACTGGTTTCTTTTCTATCTATTCATCTCTTCAGTCCACACAGGTTGATCTGCGCAGTCAGCTCTGCATAACAAAAAGTAAGTCAAAACTATTTGATCTATTGCCATGGCACCACTGAATATACTTTCCCTGAATGTTCAGGGAATAAATGTCCCTCAAAAAAGGACCAAAGCCTTCCGTACTTTCCATAACAAGAAGGCTCACATAGTATGCCTCCAAGAAACACACTTCACCAAAGATTCTACTCCAAAATATATTTCTCCTTTTTATCAACAAATTTACACGGCTTCTGCCTGTACCAAGCAAAGGGGAACTCTAATTGCATTTCACCGATCCACACCATTCACCTTATCATCAGAAATTAAAGACCCAGAAGGTAGATACCTGATACTCATGGGTTATATAATGGATACAGCAATCACGGTGATTTCCTACTACGCTCCTAACAAACAACCTACACCATTCCTCTCACATATATTACAAGTGATTAATACACACAAAATAGGAACAGTGATAATGTGTGGGGATTCGAACCAGGTCCTCCTCCCATTTCTAGATAAATCACCTTTTACACCATCCAAAATAACCTCTAGATTACCTTTTTCTCGACTTCTTTCCAAATACAATCTGGTAGATTCATGGAGAGAAAGTAACCCAATGAAAAAGAAATTCACTTATTTCTCGCACCCTCATCAAACCTTCACCAGAATAGATCATATTTTTCTAACAATAGGAATGATACCAGAAATTATTGCATCAGATATAATTCCGATTCCGTGGTCTGATCATAATGCAGTATACACTACTATAGCCTCAGCCATACCAAAAGCGCATGACCCAACGTGGTACTTACCGGACATAATGCTCAAACACCCACTACATCAGATGGCCATTGAACAAGCTTTAAAGGAATACATATCAATTAATAATACAACAGACATCTCCCCAATAACACTGTGGGAAGCTCATAAGCCTGTCTTGCGTGGTACAATACAAAGACAAATGGCACTATTTAAACGGGAACGCAAAAATCTAGCAAAAAAACTAGAACTCAATTTTAATGCAACCTACATATCATTTCAAGATAATCCATCTCAGAGTACAAAATCTCATCTGCAAAAATCTAGATTGGAATACGATCTATTTCTCACTGAGTCAGTTGATAAATCCCTCAAACGCTCCAAACACAATTTCTACATGAATACAAACAAACCAGGTACATATTTGGCTCGGGCATTAAATTCAACTAACAAATCTTTCAAACCAATACGTTTGAAATTATCAAAAAATGTTTACACTTGTAATCCAGTTAAAATAGTCCATAAATTTCACTCACATCTCGCAACTTTATACAAGACAAACAATGAATTTAATCCTACAGAGGCTGAAACCTTCTTCTCAAAAATAACCTTACCTGAGTTATCTCAGAATCAAAAAAGCAGTTTGGATGAGCCTATAACTATAGATGAAGTTGCTAACGCCATAAAAGACCTAAAACTTAACAAAAGACCAGGCCCAGACGGCTACTCGGCTTTATACTATAAAACATTCTCAGAAATACTCTCTCCCATTCTCACTGAAACTTTTAACAAACTTCTAGATGGACATTCTTTTCGGCAAGAAACACTAATGGCAATTGTTTGTATGATCCCAAAACCCCTTTCTGATGATACTTCCTGTGTGAATTATCGGCCTATCTCTCTGTTAAACCTCGATATTAAATTATTAGCAAAAATAATAGCAAAACGCCTCAATAACATTATAGGAAAATTAATACATAGAGATCAAGTAGGCTTCATGCCAAATAGACAGGCAGGCGATAATATACGCAGGGCAGTGTTATTGGCACATATTGCTAAAAAACGGAAAATCCCTTTATGTTTTCTATCTCTCGATATTAAGAGGGCATTTGACACAGTATCCTGGCAATATATGCAATATTCATTACAAAAATGGGGTTTTGGACCCCACTTTTTAACATGGATCAAAGCATTATATAATAAACCCAAAGCCTATATAAAATATGCTGGATACAAATCTGAAGCCTTTAATATCGAAAGAGGTACCCGACAGGGTTGCCCATTATCTCCCTTATTATTTGCCCTTATACTCGAACCAATGGCCCAATATATCAGAACAAACCAAACTATAACTGGCATTGAAGTAGGAGGTATTACACACAAATTATGTATATTTGCAGACGATATATTACTTTTTCTATCATCACCACAGGTCTCTGGTCCTAACTTAATACCAGCTCTTGATGGATTTGCAGCCCTATCCGGCCTTATGATTAATCCTAAGAAATGCCTAGTGCTTAATATTTCACTCACAAACATAGAATTGATCCCGGCTAGGGCTGCACTCCCATTCACATGGGCAGAAAAATCAATCCCATATCTTGGAATTCATTTAACAGCCTCTCATTCTGACTTATTCTCAACCAATTATCCTCCTGTATTAAGACAGATCACAAATCTAATAAAACAATGGTCGCAACTTCCTTTATCCTGGATAGGGAAGATTAATGCAATCAAAATGACTATTCTACCCAAATTGCTTTATCTATTCAGAGTCCTCCCTATTCCAATTCCTTCCTATTTTTTGAGAATAGTACAAAAAAGAGCAACTTCGTTTATATGGGGCTCTTCTAAACCACGTATACCTATACACACACTACATCTTCCCAAAAATAAAGGAGGCCTGGGATACCCTAATTTTACTAACTATTACAGAGCGGCACATTTGGCCAGTCTGTCCAAATACCATGCAAAACAGGAAATCCCATTATGGGTATTTATAGAGGCTTCAGAAAATGACCCTCTATTAATATCAAATTTATTATGGCTTGATCCTAAAGACCGCTTTAAAATTCATAATCCCATAACTAAACACTTCTTATCTCTCTGGGATAAACTAAAAACCAAATATCAGTTACAATCTCCACACAATCCTCTCCTTTCTTTTATCAGAAATCCGGCCTTTTATCCGGCATGGATCTACCCAAATTCTTTTAAAGCTTGGACAACATCAGGCATTCAGACACTAAATGACTTCATAGCATCTAAATCATTCCTTTCATTCCCATCGCTTAGAGAAAAATATGATCTACCAAACTCTGAGATATTTAGATATCTCCAAATCAAAAATTTCTATACACCATTCCTAAAGGGGGATACACCATTATCCCAATTATCCATTTTTGAATCAATCTGTACAAAAGATCCATTTGCTAAAGGTACAATTTCATCACTTTATAATCAATTATATGGAGTACCAAATCTTAATAGACCCTCTTACGTTCAGAGGTGGGAGGAGGACCTGGGACGAACTTTAGAAGACACGGACTGGTCTAACATATGGCTCACATCTAAGTCATCTTCACCCAACATCTTAGCACTGGAGACAAATTATAAAGTCCTAACTCGCTGGTACCTTGTACCCGCTAGAGTGGCAAAATATTCACCTAATACCTCAGCTCTTTGTTTTCGAGGATGCCCAGAAATAGGCACATATTTACACATATGGTGGACGTGCCCAGTAATCCAAACCTTCTGGAAGGAAGTCTTCGTGATTGCATCTAAAATATTTAAAAAAATAATACAACCAGATCCATATTTAACTTTACTTAATCTAAAACCGGAATGGTTAACACTCTCTCAATTCAAACTTATGATCCAACTAATAACGGCTGCAAAACAAACAGTGGCCAAGGCATGGAAATCTCCTACATTGGTACTAGCAGAAACAATTCACAGAATGAATAATACAATGTCCCATGCTAAGATGGTAGCCATCGATCAAAATCAAATTCCAAAATTTGAAAAACTTTGGCATCCTTGGATAAAACAACAGTTCCTGTCAAACTTCAATGACTCTGTCCTGTTGCCATGGTAACAGATTAAATGACTTACAGAGACACCCATTCTAAGGCTTCAAAGAGAACTAAAAAGAATAATAAACTGATGAGCGGGACAACCTTGTGGACCATACCTCTACCTTTCAACCCTTTTTCTTCTTTCTCTTTCCTTTTCTCCACCTTACGATTAAAGCTCATTATCAGAATTTATTTGACCTATATACACTCTACTTGTAAACAATATGTATAGTAGGTATAAATCATTTAAATACCTACAAAAGTAACTAAGGAAATGATATATATCTTTAATTTAGGTTTACGTGAACCCAATGTTTAATATTTGAAATTTCATGATATTTACCTATATAAACCCTACTGTAAAACAATGAGCTTACTTTATAGATCCTTGTAAACTTACTTTATGTATCTTTATAACATTGTATACTCAATAAACTTCTTTTGACAAGGAAAAAAATCCTTTATAGAAGAATCCTTACAGAGTGTGGAATGTCCCGCATAGGCATAGAGTGTAGTGAATGGTCAATTTGTAGACTCTCAACGGGCTGCTAGATGGCACCCAGGTCTACAGGGAATTGTCTACAGCTGTTTTCCCTTTTAGCAAAGGGCTAGAGTTTGGACAGGAAGCTCCAGTAGTGTGAGACAACCTTGGTACTGTGCAGAAGCCCTTTATCAGTTTATTCCACCTCTAGGTTGCTGGGCAGTCTTCCTTTAAATCATACATATTCCAAAAGGCATATTAAAAGTCAGGGCAGTCCTAGTTAGTCAGACATGGAAAGAGCTAGTCTACAGCCAGGAGAAATGTAGCCTGTAGTACAATTATTTTTATTTTTTATTTTTTAAATTTCTCTGTTTATTAAAATTTTTTCATTATAATGACAAATCGTGAAACACACACACACAAAATACAGAAATAAATTCAAAAACAATTTACATATATAAAAAAAAAAAAACAGGGGGAAACACCCCTCTTTCACGTGCCCCACATATTAATCCTGTTACACATGCCAATATTTATATTTAGTTTATCTGTGTTAATGACTTAATCCCTTATATACTCATTTCTTTTTTCCTTTCTCCCTCTCCTGTCTTATTATTATTACTCTATTTTATTATTGCAGACACCTATTTATTTAGTAGTACAATTTAGATGCTTCCCAGAAGCCTGTGACTTTTCCCTCCACTGGAAGGTAAAATTAGAACATAAAATACATGGAACCAAAATATGTGTAAATATCTCTAAAGTAATCTGTATGTAATCAGAAAAGATAAAATAGGTGAATACCCAATATGAAAAACTAAAGTTCACAAATGTAGTCCATACACGTGCTAAAAAGAAAAATTAAAAATAAAAGTAAAAAATATATATACTGCATATAAGTGCCTCTTTAAGTGACTCCTTAATGATTCCCGCAAGAAGTGCTCTCAAGCAAATCTGTGACTTGTCTCCCTCCACCAGATGTGCTCTCACCTGGGATATATGAACACACCTTTACATATGGTCTATGTGGGCTTGTGTCCCTCTCAGAGGACTAGATACGTACCAAAGCATAGGGTTTCACACAGACCTTCTTAACCTGCTACATCGATCTTGGGTATATTCATTCACCTGTACATAAAGAAAGGGAAACCGCCAAACATAGTGCTTTATCCTTAAAGGGTTTATAAACCCCTTTAAACTTCTGACAATGACTGGCCCCCTAGTAGCCCCTCCCCCGTTTTACTCACCTGAGCCCGTTCGTTCCCTTGGTGGAGACGCGCTTTACCTCTCTGCCCGGGGTTCTTGGCTCTTGACTAGATAGATTGATAGCAGCGCAGCCATTGGTTCCTGCTGCTGTCAATCAAATCCAATGACGCGGGCACCGGGGGGAGGGGCCGAGTCCAGCATTCTGTGTCTATGCACGCAAATGCTGGACTCAGGAGCGTTCCCGCAAGGTAACCCCCAGGGAGAGCGCTTCTCCCAGGGGGTTTACCGATGTGAGGAGGAGCTTTGAGCGCCGGCGGGGGACCCCAGAAGACGAGGTTCGGGGCCACACTGGGCAAAACGAATTGCACAGTGGAGGTAAGTATATGTTTGTTATTTAAAAAAAAATGAGGGTTTACAATCACTTTAAGATTCATTTATAAAGCTGTAAAAAACAAACTTTCAGATGTACACTCACTTGTTCAGGGTGCTACCAGCGCACCACACTATGCCTCACATGCAATATACCTTAACCATACAGGGTTGCCAATATACAATCCTCTTGCTGGTATAGTTACTACAGAGTCTCATCCGAAGAACGTTGTGACGCCATCAAGACCCTCCAGGTTAAGAAGCTATGTGTGAAAACCTATGCTTTGGAAAGTATCTAGTTCTCTGAGGGGGACACAAGCCTACATAGACTGTATGTAAAAGTGGGGTCATATATCCCGGGTGAGAGCACATCTGGTGGAGGGAGCACAAGTCACAGAATACATTTTGCAAACAATCTTTATAATTGTATATAGCAAATGTATATGAGAGTGTGTGGTGTGTGAGCGATTCACCAAAATATCCACTGGATATTTTTGGGATATATTTACCATAGCTGTTCGCAAGGATTTGTTTTATCTTATTCAAGATTAAGACATGCCACATGTTGACGAGGTCTGGATTCTATGTGCTAAATGGCACAGGTCTTCCCCAACTTTGCTTAATGTTACCAAGCAATTGGGCTGCCACATGCAGAGTGGATGAATGTACTGTACTCTCTTCATTGAAACTGTCAGTAAAGCATTACAAAAGAACGAGAATTTCCCATGGAACCCATGGTCCTAGCCATGAGTGCAGGGTCAATAAACCACTGGGTCCTGGTCAAGCCAGGCTGGATGCCTTTACTGGCTTCTAGAGGTGAAATAGCCAGTGAAAGCCACCCTGGTAGCAGAACCCTGGAGGCCCCAGGTTAAGCGATTTATGCAGGCCATCGTGGCATCATCCACTGCCGGGCTCTAGGGGTTAAAAAAATGTACATGTGCTTCCCTGCTACATAACATTAACATTTTGGTTCGAGTGAAAACTGAAACCTCCTATAAAGATCCAGTGATTGGACATGATGACCTATCTCAAATCACTTGGCCCTCAGACTTCTGCTTTTATTTGATCATGGAAATACCCTATAGTTTATATTTAAGGGAAGTCTCTATATAATTCCTATTATCTTACATTTGCATCATAAACTATGTACGAGTGGAACAGCTAACTAAATGCATTTGCAGAATGATGTCTTACTTGGCATACTCAGGCAGCTTGAGTGATTCCATCACCTTCTTTCTTACCTTGATTAAAATTCCCTTGTTTCTCCAAGTAAGGTTTTTGCTGTAGGGCTTTCCATAATTATTGCAGTTTCTCACTAGCTGTAAGACAATTTTCATTAACCTTCATCGGCTTATTATACACTAGTGTTATTTTTCCGAGCAGCACAGACTAAGCTGCTTCCCAGAACATAAAGCTATTATTTTGATGATCATTATTCAATACTTGGTATTCTAACAATCTGTTTAAAATTGTAGTCTATACTTATTGTTGTTTAACAGGGTTAAGATGCTTTCGTCTTCAGATAAATTCCAAATGGAATTTTGTGCCTTAATGGAGGAGTACAACATAATTACATATACAATATGCTCATGTTGTTGTAAGCTGCTTCCTTCATAACAGACAATAAGGGCGAATCAAAATAATCCTTCATACTGTTTTCCTAGCTGCTGGGAAAATTGTAAATCTATCAACATTAAATAAATTTGTTGATAAAAAAAGTCTTCAAAGCATTTTCAGTAAATTGGAAATATTAAAGTGATTGTAATGTAATTTTTTTTAAAATAACGAACATGTCTATAATTTCATGCTCTGTGCAATGGAAGAGAAGGCTGTAAACCTCCTCTTCTCGTGTCCCCCGCCGGCGCTCCTTGCCCCACCTCTCTTTTCAGTGCCCCCATGGAAAGCTGCTTCCCATGGTGCCATTCGTGCACGGTCACTCCCAAGCCCTGCTGCTTCACACATTGCCTCAGACAGCAGGACTCGACCCCGCCTCCCACTCCCTCCTCACTAGCTTTGATTGACAGCACTGGGAGCCAATTGCTCCCGGTGCCCCAGCACAGCCGGCGAGACCCGGGAGTGAGGGGAGAGAAGAGCTGCAGATGTACACAGTGCTGGATCGAATGAGGGCTCAGGTAATTAAAGGGGGGAGGGGTAAGGGGGATGCTGATGCCTAAACATTTTTAATTTTAATGTAAGGAATACATTAAGGTAAACAATGTTTAGGCTTTAGAACCACTTTAGAGCTAAATTTCAGGTATCTCTAAAATTTCACCTTTCAGTTCCTCACTGCTGGACTTCAAGGATTAAATGCTTGTTTTATCTAGGGGAAATAACTGAAATATTTACCTTATTCTTGCAAGCTTCCTTCTTTCTGGATCTCCACAGGTACTCCTGCCAAACTGGTCACAGCTCTCTGACATCATCACATACAATGCAGTAGTCCTGCCTTGTATGAGGGAATATCAAGGACCCACCCACATACTTGGACATCAGAAAGTGGAGACTCCTGGCTTCCTGGTGAGCAAGGAATAAGGTTTGTATTGTTGTGTATTCCTCTTCCCCTGGGTGAAACAAAACTTTCGGGCTGGAGAGGGGGCTAGAACTGGAATCTGCAAGGTGAAATACTGTATTAAAGATACTTGAAGTTCAGAACAATGAGTGTCCCAATTTCCAATATATACACTGGCAAGGGCATGATACTCCAATGTTCAGACAAACCTATTATGTCTTTATGTTTATTCTATGGCACATGCCAATGTATACACAGGCACGGGCATGACGCGCCATTATTTAGACATGGCTATTGTGTCTACATGCAAATTCCATGGCATGTTTTGTCAATGGGGAGAGAGGCCTCAGGAGAGCACAGGCGGGAAGATAGAACCATCCAACGTATCAGGGTGTAAACAGATTTTATAACCTGTCCACTTATTTTGTAACCTGTCCACTTACTGTATAACCTGCCACTTGTTTCTCTGACTGTGATATCCCAAGACATAACATCTTTCCTCGATTCAACTATGGGTATCTTTAAAAAGACTCTGTTACCTAGAGGTAACTGCACATACCTGTAACTGCAGCAGCTTCCTAAACCATCCTGTCGTGGTCAAATTAGGCTATTCTAACAAGCAAAATTACCTCCTGCACATGTCTTTTGGCCAGTGAGGATGCCCATCATAGTGATGGGCCAATATGAATGGGTGGGAGCATGAGCTTAACAGCAGCAAGTGTTGGAGCTTTTCCTGTCAAAATGGTCAAGCAATCCCCCGTGACAGGATAGTCAGGGAGGCGAGGCTGCTGTAGGTATCTACATTATACTTGTAGCAGCCCCCTCTCATATATGCCTTATAGCATTTGGTTGTTTGACACGATTTGTTCAGTCATAGTCAAATATCAGGCTGGATTTGCACTATAGTATTATAAAACACAGCAGTTTGGCATGCATCTTTAATGCACATGTTTTTACTACAGTATATTTTGCTACATTTTAGTACATATTCTGCTATATTTGTGTGCCTTTTTTTGCAAAGTAATAGGCACACACCAAAACATTTTACTAAGACTGCAGCAGACAGAATCTGGAGCAGCTATGCATAGCAAAATCAGCTTTTAGCTTATAGTGCATTAAGATAAAAAACCTTCTGTGTGCAGCAGCCCTTCTCAACCCCCCTAATACTTACCTGAGCCCCATCTCGATCCAGCGATGTTGCATGAGACACTCAGCTGTCAGGGACTCTCCCTCCTGATTGGCTGAGACACACAGCCATTGAATCCTGCTGCTGTCAATCAAAGCCAGTGAGCCAATGAGGAGAGAGAGGGGGTGGGGCCGAGCCACGACTCACAGAGCAGCGGCTCGGCTTGGATGCCCCCATAGCAAGTTGCTTGCTGTGGGGGCACTAGGGCAGGAGGGAGGGGCCAGGAGCACTGGCGAGGGACACGAGAAGAGGAGGATCAGGGCTGCTCTGTACAAATCCACTGCACAGAATAGGTAAGTATAACATGTTTGTTATCTTTAAACTAAAAAAACAAGACTTTAGTATCACTTTAAAGCTTGTTTAGTTAAAGTATATCTGGAGCCTTAGCTTGTAAAACAACCCATTCAGTTTATAACAGAAACGCAAAGCAAATATATATATATAGCAATATTATATACAGCAAATTTACACTGTTATACAAGCTGTACACTCACTATTTTACATTGTAGCAAAGTGTCACTTCTTCAATGTTGTCACATGATATATAATAAAATATTTACAAAAATGTGAGGGGTGTACTCATTTTTGTGAGAAACTGTATATATACATTGAGCAAAATGTGTTCGCCCCTATTTATCATGAGCTGAACCTAAAGATCTACGACTTTTTCTATGTACACAAAAGGCCTAAACATATTGTTCACAAATCTGTCTAAATCTGTGTTAGTGAGCACTTCTCCTTTGCCAAGATAATCCATCCACCTCACAGGTGTGGCATATCAAGATGCTGATTAGACAGCATGATTATTGCACAGGTGTGCCTTAGGCTGGCCACAATAAAAGGCCACTCTAAAGTGTGCAGTTTTACTGTATTGGGGGGTCGGAGGTGGGGTCTGAAAACCAGTCAGTTTCTAGTGTGACCAGGAATGTTCATCCATTCCTCTTCAATGGCTGTGCGAAGTTGCTGGATATTGGCAGGAACTGGAACACACTGTCATATATGCCGATCCAGAGCATTCCAAACATGCTCAATGGGTGACATGTCCGGTGAGTATGGTGGCCATGCAAGAATTGGGATGTTTTCAGCTTCCAAGAATTGTGTACAGATCCTTGCAACATGAGGCTGTGCATTATCATGCTGCAACATGAGGTGATGGTTGTGGATGAATGGCACAACAATGGGTCTCAGGATCTTGTCACGGTACCTCTGTGCATTCAAAATGCCATCAATAAAATGCGCCTGTGTTCATTGTCCATAGCATACACCTGCCCATACCATAACCCCACCACCACCATGGGCCACTCGATCCACATTGACATCAGCAAACCGCTCACCCACACGATGCCATACACGCTGTCTGCTATCTGCCCTGTACAGTGAAAACCGTGATTCATCCTTGAAGAGAACACCTCTCCAAAGTGCCAGACGCCATTGAATGTGAATGTGAATGTATTTGCCTACTCGAGTTGGTTACGATGACAAACTGCTGTCAGGTCGAGACACCGATGAGGATGGCGAGCATGCAGATGAGCTTCCCTGAGATGGTTTCTGACAGTTTGAGCAGAAATTCTTTGGTTATGAAAACCAATTGTTGCAGCAGCTGTCCGGGTGGCTGGTTTCAGACGATCTTGGAGATGAAGATGCTGGATGTGGAGATCCTTGGCTGGTGTGGTCACACGTGGTCTGCGGTTGTGAGGCCGGTTGGATTTACTGCCAAATTCTCTGAAACACCTTTGGAGGCAGCTTTTGGTAGAGAAATGAACATTCAATTCAACAGCTCTGGTGGACATTTCTGCAGTCAGCATGCCATTTGCACGCTCCCTCAAAACTTGCGACATCTGTGGCATTGAGCTGTATGATAAAACTGCACATTTTAGAGTGGCCTTTTATTGTGGCCGGCCTAAGACACACCTGTGCAATAATCATGCTGTCTAATCAGCATCTTGATATGCCACACCTGTGAGGTGGATGGATTATCTG
The DNA here is from genome assembly GCF_042186555.1 of Aquarana catesbeiana. NCBI lineage: Eukaryota > Metazoa > Chordata > Amphibia > Anura > Ranidae > Aquarana > Aquarana catesbeiana. The sequence continues at coordinate 361,619,927 of NC_133328.1, read as the reverse complement.
GGCAAAGGAGAAGTGCTCACTAACACAGATTTAGATAGATTTGACACCATCTGAATGATTAGTGACCAAGGATGGATCTTTACCTGGCTTGGGAATTATGGTAATATGTGCCTCTAGTAGGTCTCAACAGAGAGGGGCTGGAGAGTTTTATATACATTATACATACAGTATATATATATATATATATATATATATATATATATATATATAGATCTATATAGATATAGATCTATATATATATATATATATATATATAGATAGATATAGATATAGATCTATATCTATCTATATATATATATATATATATATATATATATATATATATATATGAATTTTCATAAGTGATCACATAAACTCTGTTCTCAGCTGCAAAAGGGGCTTAGAGAGGTGGGAATGGAGGGATACAGCATTACTATTTATTTAATTTTGTTATAGTTCTTATCTATTTTGCTTCCAGTGAAGTCATTACCATTAACCGGTTCCCGATCGGCTCCTGTAGATATACATCGGCAGAATGGCATGGCTGCGCAAAGTAACGTACCCGTACGTTACTTTCAATTTGCTGCCATGTGCGTGCCCCCCGCGGGCGCCACGCGCGCGCGCCTGCCTCGATCTCCATGAGTCGGGTCACGGGTCACGCAGACTCGATCGCCGCTGGGATACCCGCCTCACAGAGAGGATGAACGGGGAGATGCCGTTGTAAACAGCATCTCCCTGTTCTGCCTAGTGACAGTATCACTGTTCTCTGCTCCCTGTCATGGGGAGCAGAGATCAGTGTAGTGAAACACACAGCCCATCCCCCTACAGTTAGAATCACTCCCCTTGGACATACTTAACCCCTTCCCGCCCCCTAGTGGTTAACCCCTTCACTGCCAGTGTCATTTACACAGGAATCAGTGCATTTTTATAGCACTGATTGCTGTATAAATGACAATGGTCCCAAAAATGTGTCAAAAATGTCCGATGTGTCCGCCATAATGTCGCAGTCCTGATAAAAATCGCTGAACGCCGCCATTACTAGTAAAAAAAAATTATTAATAAAAATGCCATAAAACTATCCCCTATTTTGTAAACGCTATAACTTTTGCGCAAACCAATCAATAAACGCTTATTGCGATTTTTTTTTTACCAAAAATATGTAGAAGAATATGTATCGGCCTAAACTGAGGAAAAAAAATATTTTTTTTATGTATTTTTGGGGGATATTTATTATAGCAAAAAGTGAAAAATAATGCAATTTTTTCAAAATTGCCGCTGTAACTTTTGCGCAAACCAATCAATAAACGCTTATTGTGATTTTTTTTTACCAAAAATATAAAGAAGAATACGTATCAGTCTAAACAGAGGAAACAAAAAATGTTTTTTTATATATTTTTTGGGGATATTTATTATGGCAAAAAGTAAAAAATATTGCTTTTTTTTCAAAGTTGTCCCTCTTTTTTTGTTTACAGCGCAAAAAATAAAAATTGCAGAGGTGATCAAATACCACCAAAGGAAAGCTCTATTTGTGGGAAAAAAAGGACGTCAATTTTGTTTCAGAGCCACATCGCTCGACTGCGCAATTGTCAGTTAAAGCGACGCAGTGCCGAATCGCAAAAAGTGCTCTGGTCAGGAAGGGGGTAAATCCTTCTGGGGCTGAAGTGGTTAAATGTAACATTACAGTTAATAAAAGGAATATATCTTTATCTTGATCTTGATATAGCAACCAGATTCTTCTTTTAATTTTTAATCTTTGCTAGAGAAATGGCATCTGTATTGTGATCGGTCACATATTCTTCTTTTTTAGATACTTTTGATAAATGATGCCATTTCATTTTAGAAGACAAGGGAAGCATTGAAGTCTGAAGTTTCTGAAGTGAAAAAAATCTATGTTTTCTAATACACAAAAACAGAGGCATAACTAAAAGTCACACTGCCATTGTGCAAAATGAAATGTGATATCAGAGTCCTTTTATTAAACACAGAGTATGCAGGTAGAAGAGATGAATTTTAATCTCATCAAGATGTGTTAATATTCTGAGCACCTTTTTCTATGTATAATTTGCAATTATGTATGCATTCAGAGGCAGCCTAATGTGGTCATTACATGTGCAGCCTCTGCCTCCTGCTCTGAAGTGCTACACAAAAATTGTACTTTCTTCTCATACGAATTTGATCGCAACCCAACCTGGTTAAGGCTTGATGAACCACCAAACAAACTGACCATGATTGGCTAGTTCAGCTTCTTAAAATCCCCAGTTGCTAAAATGTAGAGAAAGAAAATATCCCCAGCCGCCGTGGATGGCTCAGCAGATTGGGTGGCCAGAACTGCACCATATTATATTAATTGGAGGACATAGGCCCTCCTGGTTTATTATGGAATGCACAAACATATTTAAGCAGGCCACATGGCTAACAACAAACCTCTATCTCCAAGGAGCTGGCTACATATCCCCTTCAGAACACACTTTCTTATGTACCAAGGTATGTTAACTCTGTGTAATCGGTGGTTTAAGCTGATTCTTTTTGATTTTTTTTTAATGGATACTGTTTATTTCCTGATCCATCCACATTTTATGTTTCATCAAAGATCCCATGTACAATTTTTAGTATTACTATTTACTGGCAATACGCTTTACCCCCACCTCATATTTACTACAGACCTTACATCCCTAATTGTTGGTGTCTTCTCCGGGTGTGTGTACATGTGGCTTTTTTCAGTGAAAAAGCCACTTCTAGTTATATTTTACCTGGATGCACTAAAAAGGGTTGAGTGTGTTAGCCCACGCTACCTCAGCAGGAACCTTGTGTGTTGGCGATCTTATATTGGGTGGCCGCATACAACCTGATTGTGTTCCCACAATGTGAATCAATAACAAAATTATATGTGTTGTTGCGCCTATTATTATGTGCTATTTCATACCATGCAAAAAATGTTTGCCAGAAAATTCTTAAAGTGGTTTGTTAAGCCACTCTAACTTGTATACACCATCAGCACTGCCTCCTATTGTGGTATCCCTCTCTGTGTGTGATTTATAAAAATAAATGCTGCAAATACCTAATTTCACTGCTGAGATTGTGATCACATGGCTGGCCCGCTTTCTCCTTTACTTCTCTGAGAGATGCAGCAGGCAGGGCTGTGATTCCTCAGCTGATGTCGGTCTGGATTGGAGGAGGAGAGAGCTGGCTGGTCATGTGATCACAATCTCTGCTCTTAAATGAGGTATTTATAGCATTTATATTTATAAATCATTAACAGAGGGGACACTGCAATAGGAGGCAGTGCTGATGTTGTATACAGGTTAGTGTTATGAGAGTAGCAGAAGGGGGGAGGGGTGGCTCACACACAGACAGAGAGGGAAGGGGGGGAGGAGGAGACAGGAGCAGAGAAGAGAGCAGATAGCAGACTGATGATGACAGAGGCACATAAACTGACCATGGTGTATGGTCTCAGCAGCCATGATACACCGTGGTCAGTTTACAGAGGGGTGGGGAGAAACTGGCAGGATCAGCCAGGTTTTTTAGGTGTTACAGGGGGCCAAATTACACAGGACAAGCACTGTGTTATATAACATGGTTTAACCACATGTCGACCAGCACACGATGAGGTACGTCGGCACAATGGCACGGCTGGGCAAATGGGCATACAGGTTTAAATCACGGCCTTGTGGGCGTGCTGCTGCGTACTCTGTGACCGTGCCCGTGGGTCCCGCAGACTCGATGTCCGCCAGGGGCCCACGATCCTGTCACGGAGTGGCAGAACAGGGAGATGCCGCTGTAAAAAAGGCATTTCCCTGTTATGCCTAGTGACATGACAGAGAGCTACTGCTCTCTGTCATCGGGAGCAGTGATCGCGGTCATGGCAGTGGTAGCCCATCCCCCCCACAGTTAGAATCACTCTCTAGGACACACTTAAACCCTTGATCACCCCTAGTGTTTAACCCCCTTCCCTGCCAGTGTCATTTACACAGTAATCAGTGCAATTTTTTAGCACTGATCGCTGTATAAATGACAATGGTCCCAAAATAGTGTCAAAATTGTCCGATGTGTCTGTCATAATTTCACAGTCAGGATAAAAATCCCAGATCGCTGCCTAATAAAAAAGAAATTATAATAAAAATGCCATAAATCTATCCCCTATTTTGTAGACGCTATAACTTTTGCACAAACCAATCAATATGCACTTATTGCAATTTTTTTTTACCAAAAATATGTAGAAGAATCCAGTAAGTGTTACTTAATAGCAACAGAAAAATATCAGATCATCTATCCTGCCAGAGTTGTGCTGTGTGGCAGAGCTGTGTAAATCGCAGAACCAGATGGACAGAAAATCAAATGCTTTGGCAGGTAAAAGAGCTGTGTTTTTTTTTATCTGTGTATTCAGCTTTAAGATGTATCACAAGAAATGTATCTATAAAAATCAACCTCAGTTTATCCTTTAGGGCAAAAATATATAAGATTTTTAGTATAATTCTAATTTAGCTTCAGCCTCATCAGGGATCGCTAATGAATAACGTAATTACAGTTTATGCCAGGCGAGCATTAGACCACACCATTTGGGACACAGCTTTACCAAAGTGCTTTAATAACAGGATTTAAAAGGAGTTTCTGTAAGCAGATCTGAAACAAAGCCAAAATTACAAAAGGAAATGTAATTTTTTCCAATGTGTAAAGATTTACAATTACACATAAACATTCACTCTAAAAGACTTACTATGAAATGCAAAATACCTAATTTGTAAGGTACAAAACAATATAAATGCAAGGAAACTACTGTGATGCTAAAGTTTTACATTACCTGATGCATTATCATTTAGAAACAGCATTATAAAAAAAAAAAGTTTTTTTGTAATTTAGTTTGCAAACTGAATTAGACGTCTAAATATAAATGTAGTTTTTTAGTAAAACTCTCTTCAAAATGTTTTGTTGAAAATGTGTTTCAAATCAAGCTTGCTTTATTAAGCCTATAAGGAGATATTTGTAAATTATGCAAACAAATGCACAGATCATTGCACCGCTATACTTTCTGCATTCAGATGTCATTATATATAGTATATAAAGATGGTAGAATAAATTCCTGTCTGGCGATGGGACGCATTACTTTGTTAGCAGCTCCCTTAAAAGTGCACCTGTGCTTTGCTCATGAAGTTTAATTTAACGCCCAATTTTAAGATTTTTTGATAAAGGACACCAGGAGAATGTTAAAGCATAAATTCAGCAAACTATTAGGAGAAGGTCCGAAGAGTATGTGGACTTGGCATGGCAAGTTTCTAACTGGAAGACACCTAAAATTGGAAAGATAAAAACAAATAAAGCAAAAAATAAATAAATAAATAATCAGCTAAGGAGGCCTCAATGAAAGAATGGAAGGGAAGATTGGGGCAGAACTCAGATTTAGGATTTAAATGCCAACTCTCCAGCAGTTATACTCACCTTCAAGTTGCTCCTCAATTACTCCACTCATTTCAGTAAAAGCCCTATGCAAGCTCCAGTTAGTTCTTGTCAAATCTTACACAGGGATTGAGAAAAGGCTACTCAGGGACCCAATGCTAAATCCTGTGTGGAAGGGGAAAATCCTATTCTTTCCCCAAGCCTAGAAATTCTGGGTATCAATCTTTGCTCCTGGCTGCTGAACAAAGAAACATAATGGTAAGTATACAGTAGGAGTGGGAGTTGGGGGCATTTAAAGAGTAACTTCACTTTTGTTGGGAAAAAATACATTCCCCCTGGGTGATTTTAACTAACTTTGTTGCACATTCCTTCCTTCTGCTATTCTGAAGAAATGCCTGTGTGTTTGTCTGTGTCCATGTGGAAAGTGAATCTAATGGGAGTGGTTTTATAATTATCAATCAGCTGCTGCACCTGCAGGGCTCTAATGAGGAACGTTGCAGGGTCTACATTCCTTTAGACATGATTTCATACAAAGAGTATTGCACCAAAAATTACAGTTATGTTGCAAGGGATGCTCAAAACCTGACTTATATCTTAGTGCAGACTTCTGGGAAAATCAGTAAGCCAATCACACCAGCAAGAAATTATGTTTCTGAGGGGCACTCTGTACACATTCTGTGTACAGAACGCCTCCAGGTAGCCATATTGCATTGCATTTTCTAGAAAACTTTTACAAAGCTGCAGATTGAAAATTACAGGTATATTTTATTAACATTCAATAACAATATGACTTGTGTCGCAATTGTATACGCTATATTATTATTTTTTTTTTATTTGTTATTTTTTCCCACAAAATTGGAGTTACCCTTTAAGTGAACCAGCTGCTTTGCTTTGCATGAACAAAACACAAACAAGATTTGTCCAACACAAATCCATCTCTATATATCCAGATAGAAAGTGAGGTATACAGTGATTATCTTTATGGAGATTTAAAGAATAATGAAAAATGCTTGGTATGGCAAAGTAGGTGTACACATAATGAACTTGACACTAGTAAACAAGCCTAATGCTATAACATAGCACTGATATAATTTTTTTAATTCAATTACAGATCCTTTCCAGTGAGTGTCAAATTAAATAAAATCTTGCTTAGCAAAAACAGAACATGGGCTACAAAGATTAATAACAAGAAATAAAAAATAAACGGTTAAAGAATTGTTTCTAATTATATAACATTTTGCATCTTCTGTAGTCAAATATATTGCTCCCTAACTTTTTGTTATTGCATGGTTGACTCACTTGAAAGCAAAGAAGCTTGTAAGCAATTTAATTTGCAGTTTATAGACTGCATATACATAGGAAAATGATTGCCTTTATAAAGATATGATAATTTTATTCTAAATTACTTTTACACTTTTGTGAAATATGCAGGAAGTAGTCAGTCTGCAGCCAACCTAATTGTGTCCTTCATAGTGTGTGTCTATAAATACATTTGTAGCTCTACCCCTGAAGAAGCTGCTGAGAATTTGTTGGGTTCACCCTATGTAGTACAGTGGCTACCAGTCACACATGCAACAGTCCATTCACTCCCTTCACTAAACAGTCTAGGGGATGTCTTTCTAAGTGTTATGCAGAAATTTAACAGGAGAAAGGTGAGGGGATATGGGATATGCCAAAATCCTTAACAATTAGCAGAGGACACTATTCTTTTAATAAACATAGCACAGTCTAGCTCTCACAGCTGGGAACCGCGGGGTAGTTTACAAAACAGTCTATTTACTCAAAGCTGGGGACCATGAGGTAACTCTATTTTAAAGTCTCATAGCTGGGGACCATGGGATAGCTCCAGAATAGGGATGAGCTTCGAGTTCGAGTCAAACTCATGTTCGACTCGAACATTGGCTGTTCGCAAGTTCGCCGAACAGCCAACAATTTGGGGTGTTCGTGGCAAATTCGAATGCCGCGGAACACCCTTTAAAAGTCTATGGGAGAAATCAAAAGTGCTAATTTTAAAGGCTTATATGCAAGTTATTGTCATAAAAAGTGTTTGGGGACCCGGGTCCTGCCCCAGGGGACATGGATCAATGCAAAAAAAAGTTTTAAAAACGGACGTTTTTTCAGGAGCAGTGATTTTAATAATGGTTAAAGTCATACAATAAAAGTGTAATATCCCTTTAAATTTTGTAGCTAGGGGGTGTCTATAGTATGCCTGTAAAGGGGCGCATGTTTCCTGTGTTTAGAACAGTCTGACAGCAAAATGACATTTTGAAGGAAAAAAAGCCATTTAAAACTACTCGTGGCTATTGCATTGCCGGTCCGACAATACACATAGAAGTTCATTGATAAAAACGGCATGGGAATTCCCCACAGGGGAACCCCGAACCAAAATTAAAAAAAAAAAATTACGTGGGGGTCCCCCTAAATTCCATAACAGGCCCTTCACGTCTGGTATGGATATTAAGGGGAACCCCTGCCAAAATTAAAAAAAAAAATGATGTGGGGGTCCCCCTAAATTCCATACCAGACCCTTCAGGTCTGGTATGGTTTTAAGGGGAACCCCGCGCCAAAAAAAAAAAAAACGGCGTGGGGTCCCCCCAAAAATCCATACCAGACCCTTATCCAAGCACGCAACCTGGCAGGCTGCAGGAAAAGAGGGGGAGACGAGAGCGCCCCCCCTCCTGAACTGTACCAGGCCACATGCCCTCAACATTGGGAGGGTGTTTTGGGGTAGACCCCCAAAACACCTTGTCCCCATGTTGATGAGGACAAGGGCCTCATCCCCACAACCCTGGCCGGTGGTTGTGGGGGTCTGCGGGTGGGGGGCTTATCGGAATCTGGAAGCCCCCTTTAACAAGGGGACCCCCAGATCCCGGCCCCCCCTGTGTGAAATGGTAAGGGGGTACTTGTACCCCTACCATTTCATTAAAAAACTGTCAAAATTGTTAAAAATGACAAGAGACAGTTTTTGACAATTCCTTTATTTAAATGCTTCTTCTTTCTTCTATCTTCCTTCATCTTCTTCTTCTGGTTCTTCTGGCTCTTCTGGTTCTTCCTCCGGCGTTCTCGTCCAGCATCTCCTCCGTGGTGTCTTCTATCTTCTTCTCCTCAGGCCTCTCCGCACCCATGGCATGGGGGGAGGCTCCCGCTCTTCTCTTCATCTTCTTCTTTTCTTCTCTTCTTCTCTTCTCCTCTTCTTCATTTTCTTCTCCGGGCCACTCCGCATCCATGCTGGCATGGAGGGAGGCTCCCGCTGTGTGATGGCGTCTCCTCATCTGACGGTTCTTAAATAACGGGGGGCGGGGTCACCGGGTGGCACACGGTGACTTGACGGGACTTCCCTGTGACGTCACGGGGAATGCCACAGGGAAGTCTCGTCATGTCCCGTGCGCCAGAGGGGGGCAGGGTCAGCGGGTGGCCCCGCCCCCCGTTATTTAAGAACTGTCAGACAAGGAGACGCCTTCACACAGCAGGAGCCTCCCTCCATGCCAGCATGGGTGCGGAGCGGCCCAGAGAAGAAAATGAAGAAGAGGAGAAGAGAAGAAGAGAAGAAAAGAAGAAGAAGATGAAGAGAAGAGCGGGAGCCTCCCCCCATGCCATGGGTGTGGAGCGGCCCGAGGAGAAGAAGATAGAAGACGCTGCGGAGGAGAACGCCGGAGGAAGAACCAGAAAAGCCAGAAGAACCAGAAGAAGAAGAGGAAGATGAAGGAAGATAGAAGAAAGAAGAAGCCTTTCAATAAAGGAATTGTCAAAAACTGTCTCTTGTCATTTTTAACAATTTTGACAGTTTTTTAGTTAAATGCCCTTACCATTTCACACAGGGGGGGGCTGGGATCTGGGGGTCCCCTTGTTAAAGGGGGCTTCCAGATTCTGATAAGCCCCCCGCCCGCAGACCCCCACAACCACCGGCCAGGGTTGTGGGGATGAGGCCCTTGTCCTCATCAACATGAGGACAAGGTGTTTTGGGGGGCTACCCCAAAGCACCTTCCCAATGTTGAGAGCATGTGGCCTGGTATGGTTCAGGAGGGGGGGGCGCTCTCGTCTCCCCCTCATTTCCTGCGGCCTGCCAGGTTGCGTGCTCGGATAAGGGTCTGGTATGGATTTTTGGGGGGACCCCACGCCGTTTTTTTTTTTTTTGGCGCGGGGTTCCCCTTAAAATCCGTACCAGACCTGAAGGGTCTGGTATGGAATTTAGGGGGACCCCCACGTCATTTTTTTTTTTTATTTTGGTTCTGGGTTCCCCTGTGGGGAATTCCCATGCCGTTTTTATCAATGAACTTCTATGTGTATTGTCGGACCGGCAATGCAATAGCCGTGAGTAGTTTTAAATGGCTTTTTTCCTTCGAAATGTCATTTTGCTGGCAGACTGTTCTAAACACGGGAAACATGCGCCCCTTTACAGGCATACCATAGACACCCCCCAGCTACGAAATGTAAAGGGATATTACACTTTTATTGTTTTACTTTAAGCATTATTAAAATCACTGCTCCTGAAAAAACGGCCGTTTTTATAACTTTTTTTTGCATTGATCCATGTCCCCTGGGGCAGGACCCAGGTCCCCAAACACTTTTTATGACAATAACTTGCATATAAGCCTTTAAAATTAGCACTTTTGATTATTCATGTTCGTGTCCTATAGACTTTAACGGTGTTCGCGCGCTCGAACAAACTTTTTTCCTGTTCGCATGTTCTGGTGCGAACCGAACAGGGGAGTGTTCGGCTCATCCCTACTCCAGAACAGGTAAAGCCTCTTTGCTAGGAAACATGAGATTTTTGCCAGCAACCATGAGAGTTTTATAGCTAGGGGCCATAAGATATGTCTCTGCAGGGGATCCAGTCCAGGTCAGTCATGAGGTGCTTCCAGGGCAAGCAGCCCCTTGAAGCTCACAAATCCAATACTTATGGGAAAAAAGACTATCTGCCCAGGGCTTCAGGCTATTTACCACCTCCCAGACCCCCTTCTTGGTACACCTACCTAGGGATTGGCCAGGGCATGGTAAATATTCAGGCCATTCATTTGAATTTGTGCCCTAAGCTCTGAACACTTCTCCCAGGGGCAGGGGGAAACAATCAACCCCCTAGCCTGTGAAAAGGCAAATTATCACTGCCCCTCTGATTACAGAGCAAGCTAAAACTAAATTTACCAAGCATCCTATAGTAGGAGGGTGCTACATGTTAATTCATTGTTATAATTCATGCAGATCCACTGTGTGATGCTAGTTCAAAAAAAAAAAACAGCCAAAATCAGCTCAGCCAAATAGCAATAAAACCCACTTTCCCCTAAGATCTTGGTACTGAATGTTTTACATCTAGACAATTGCTTTTAAAAACTGAATTTAGAGTGATATAAAAGGGTTAAGACCACTCTGACATGTTGTATTTTGTAATTTAATTAACTGATGATGGGATAGTTTTTCAATCTTCTAGGCTTATGAGCTGATTTTTTCAGTCTACAATGGTTGAATACATTTAGTAACTATATGAACTATCTCTCCAAATGTTATTTCTTAACAGGCCTAATTTCCTTCTGTCTGTCTTAAGTATTTGTATGTAATGTTTGTAAATCATTTACAGTACATGATCTAAAAGTGAAAAACTGGGCAAAATATTTGAATGCTTCAGAAATATCATAGTCATGTATTCTCCAGATGCTAGAGGCAATACTAAACTCTTATATATTAGAGGCCTATGGCAATGCAGCAATCTGTCTGATAAGTTTAAGAATGTTATGTGTTAAAAAGAACTAGACTTTCTCTGTCCAGAAAATCATTTTTTAAATCGATATGCTCCTGAACAAAACTTCAAAGTCCTTTCCTGATTTTTGTTAGATTTTAGGAAGCTTTAAATGCATAATGTGATATAATATGCTATACCTGTTTCCGTGAAAGTTGTTTAAATAGTTATAACTGTTTAAAGGACCACAAAATAAAACATACAATATACTGGTAAACATATGCAACAACCTCAGATATATATGACATGTAGGTGCAGATGTTAAATAAACCATCAGGAAAGTTCTGGAGACACCCATACCTTCTAGTCCTGAAACAAAGCATGCCGTAGCAAGAAGGGAGAGACCACATGATAACAGATCTGCTTTACTACTGCTCTGTGATACAGACTAGGTCTTAAAAAAGGACGAGTGGCCAAAGGTCTTTTAAACAAGATAGAAAGGGCAGAAACCTGAGCGTTGATAGTGCTGAGAGCAAAACACTTGTGAAGAACCAGCCATTTTCCCACCCTCCACTACCATGTATTTTTGCTTTTATTTATTTTTTTACACTATTTGCAGTTCAGCATTTTTTACATTTAATATAAAAAAAAAACTTTTCCTCTTAAAGCCCTCTCTGTCCATCATGCTTGCTTAAACAGGCAGGGATAGCCTTAAAAGACTGTAAGTGAAATACTCAAGTAGATCATATCTACTAAAGTAAAACAGGACATTTAGAAGAGCATCAATTTTTTTAGGTCTTTAAAACAGTTGCATGTGTTTCCTTGTAAATAAAAGTCCTCATTGATATTTAGTGGTTACCAATAATGTGAATACTATGTTAGCTATATTTACATGCAGGCTGAAGCCTTCAGCATACAGATGGCACTGCAGCCTAAAGGTGGCAGTGTACTCTTCTGCTCAACATTCTTGCACATCATGGCAGACTTTATCCCTGTGTGCCATTCTCCGGCAATGTAAGTTTGTGCTCCCACTCACTGTCTGTCTGTTGCTGCCGTTTTCTGTTGGTTTTCCTCCAGCCTGGAGGACAAATCAGTAATGGTTACTGGTAATGGTCTAATTTTGTCACAGTTCCAAAGCATATGAAGTAGATCTCTGGAAATGACATGTGTGACACTCTGGGTTCTCTCTCTTACGCATCTGATAAAGCTGAAGTGGCATATAGTAAATCCTATGAAATATACATAATTGGATTAGTCTATCTCTGGCAGAAAAAGTAGTAGTAAGTGTAAGTGTGAATAATCTCTTCCCAATTTAATCTGAAAGTTCTGGGATATTGGTCAACCAGCAGGCCTTTAAAGTTTGCAAGCTTGTAGATTTGCCCTGTACTAGAATGTTATAGAAGGAGGAAATTAGCCTATAATGTTAAGGGTGTAACAGGGTCTTTTCCACTACATAGTTACAATATCTCCCTGAGCCCTAGTTGAGCTGTGGCAGCATGTTTTAATTGGAGGTACCTGAAATGCCATGAATTTGGGATATTCAGCTATCATTGCAACTGAGAGAAGGATTTAAAACATCCACCATCATATAGCTGATGCACATATTTCAGAATTTTTAAGGCCCCGAGATATGCATCAGGCAAATTGAAAAAATGAGAAAAAATAGGGTTAAACCATAGTGGTTCGTTAGGTGAGATGAATTGAGAGACTCTGACACTAAGGATAAACAATATCCATATTTTTTTAATGAGATTCTTAACATGTCTGTACTATCAGTTGATTGAAAAGATCTTCTTTAAATTAAATTAGTCAGTGCTTCTTCAAAAAACAGGGCTGCTTCAGAGGTTTGTTAGAGAACCTTAGTAAACAAACAGCATCATGAAGGCCAAGGAACACTCCAGGCAGGTCAGGGATAAGGTTGTGGAGAAGTTTAAAGAAGGGTTAGGTTATAAAAAAATATCGCAAGCTTTGAACATCTCACAGAGCACTCAAAAATCCATCATCCGAAAATGGAAAGAGTATGGTACAACTGCAAACTTACCAAGACATGGCCGTCCACCTAAACTGACAGGCCGGGCAAGGAGAGCATTATTCATAGAAGCAGCCAAGAGGCCCATGGTAACACTGAAGGAGCTGCAGCGATCCACAGCTCAGATGGGAGAATTTGTTGCCAGGACAATTATTAGTCATGCCCTCCACAAATCTGGCCTTTATGGAAAAGTGGCAAGAAAATAGTAATTGTTGAAAGAAAGCCATAAGACGTGCTGTTTGCAGTTTGCGAGAAGCCATGTGGGGGACACAGCAAACATGAGGAAATAGATGCACTGGTCAGATGAGACCAAAATTGGACTTTTTGGTTTAAAAGAAAAAATGTTATGTGTGGCGGAAAACGAGCACTGCACATCACCCTAAACACACTGTACCCACCATGAAACATGGTAGTGGCAGCATCATGTTGTGAGGATGTTTTACTTCAGCAGGGACAGGGAAGCTGGTCAGAGTTGATGGGAAGATGGATGGAGCCAAATACAGGGCAATCTTAGAAGAAAACCTGTTAGAGTCTGCAAAAGTCTTGAGACTAGGGTGGAGGTTCACCTTCCAGCAGGGCAATGACCCTAAACGTACAGGCAGAGCTACAATGGAATGGTTTAGATCAAAGCATATTCATGTGTTAGTATGGCCAAGTCAAAGTCCAGACCTAAATCCAATTGAGAATCTGTGGCAAGACTTGGAAATTGCTGTTCAAAAATGCTCTCTATCCAATCTGACAGAGCATGAGCTATTTTTCAAAGAAGAATGGGCAAAAATACCCAAAAAGACTTTCAGCTGTAATTGCAGTGAAAGGTGGTATTGACACAGGGGGGCTGAATACAAATGTACGACACACTTTTCAGATATTTATTTGTAAAAAAAATTGAAAACCATTTATCATTTTCTTTCCACTTCACAATTATGGGCCACTTTGTGTTGGTCTATCACATAAAATCCCAATAAAATACATTTACGTTTTTAGTGATAACATGACAAAATGTGGAAAATTTCAAGGGGTGTGAACATTTTTCAAGGCACTTTAATTGATAATGAAGAGGGGTGGAGTCTGATATATATAGAGTTTCAGCCTCTCAAGTTTTGTCAGCTACAGTGGCTATCTGTTCCCATTAGCTTTTATGAGAGCCGTGACTCTAGTCATATAAGCAACTCACATCACCACCTTAAAGGTATCCCAGCTAACTAGGTTCGAGACACCCTGGGAATTTTCAAGCCAATAATGTGATATAGCATCTACACATGTATAAAGGACCATGGGCTCCATGAGCCAATACAGACTCATGCACCAGATGGAAGCATCCCTATGTCTGGATACAAATACAAGCTCCACAGGCAAATGATTGGAGATTGCACTCTGTAAATAGGTCACAATAGTGGTTTTATTTAATAAGTCTTGAGATGTAAAAAAAAGTCTTGAGATGTAAAAAACATAACAAGTCTGGAAAGGGATTTGTGAGAATCCGATTAACAAGAATTGTCTCTGCACCATGTCTCTATCAAATAATACTCTCTCCTTCAAAAAGGGAGGCTGATATCTAGAACCATGTCATCTTTCTATAGAAGGGTTCATCACTGCATTAAACTCTCCCCCTAAAATAAAAGCCCCCTGGACCATAGGGAGGATATGTGCCATAGAGTCAGATTGCCTTTAAGCATTAAATGGTAAAGGAATATAAATATTCATATAAATATAGTATACAGTATATACATGTCACAATATCAGGGCTACATAATATCCTTGTGAATCTGTATTGACTTTCATGATTTGTACTGGGCGAGATTTGAGAATCAGGATAGACACCTCTGGAATACGTAGAATAGATAGCATGGAAGGCATAAGTGATCTGGGGCCTTTTTAAGGCCAACACCCTAAAACCAGTCAAATAAGTAGAAGAATGTGAGCTTTCATACGCTTGAAGTGATCAAGCAATTTAAGATTCATGACTGAGTAAGGAAGAGTGATGGTTTAAAAAGGATTTTGGCTCAAAAAGAAGATAGCGGGGCAGTGCCTTATTCAAACAGTGGCAAATAAGACAAAAATATCAGAAGCCTTAGTAAATACCCTAAGTGATGGACATGGAAAATCAAGTCAAACACTTATTGTAGGTGAACATGAAAAGAAAAAAGAAAAAAAGAAAAAAGAACATCCCATTCCCCCCTTCAGCCCACTGCCCCAAATTACAATGAGCCTTGACCTTGCAACAGTAACATCAACAAGTGACATGGCTGAACAAGGGGAAGAATCCCCATGCATAAACTGGTAGCAGTAAAAAAAAA
Organism: Aquarana catesbeiana; assembly: GCF_042186555.1. Classification (NCBI taxonomy): domain Eukaryota; kingdom Metazoa; phylum Chordata; class Amphibia; order Anura; family Ranidae; genus Aquarana; species Aquarana catesbeiana. The sequence goes on along the minus strand of NC_133328.1, from coordinate 361,604,560 downwards.
TAATAATAAACATCAGGAAGTTTGATGTGAGGCAAGTTCTGAATGAGCAACAGAAGCACCATTACAGGATGTATGGCCAATGTCCAACGCAATGGCCCTCCTCCTGTACCCCTGACACAGGCTGTATGATGGTGGCCCCACAGGTGAAGAATGGCAGTCACAACAAAGTTCCTGAACTGGACAACTCCAAGTTTGTGGCAGAGTTCTTCCATCTCCTAAAACAGCCACAAAACACAGCATAATAAAGTCATCATTATAGAAAGTGTAGACAGTTATTGAGAAAAATAATCAGTAAAATGTGTGGGGTCATCTCAGGCTGTCAAACCAGTCAGAGGCTTCAGTAGGGGATAGAAAGAATTGAGCTTTACTGATGACTCATAACTTGGCTGGGTATAGCATGCTGTAGCTAAGTAGTTTATTCCTGAGATGACATTTGACCATCATGAAGGTGGCTCTCTGTTTATGAGTGGCGGCTGAGAGATTGGGAAAAATGGAGATCCAGTTACCATCAAACTTAATTTCAGGGAGATTGAGAGCAGCCCTCAGAAAATGTTCTTTATCTCTGAAGTGAAGCCCTTTCACCAATAATAGTCTTGGAGGGGTCCCCGAGGGCGGTGGGCACATGGTAAACCTATGTACCCGTTCAGTCACAAACAAGGAGGACAGAGTCTCCATACTGACCAACGAATTCAGCCAGTTTTTCAGAAACATTTCTGGGTCTTTACCTTGTGCTCCCTTTCGGGAACCATATAAACTGCAGATTGCTTCATCAGAGGCGGTTCTCCAAGTCCCCCAACTTTGCAAAGTGTTCATTCAATTCAATTTGCTGGGACCTAAAATTAGTGGACAGAGGATGTACTATGTCCTCAATGTCACTGATTCTTTGTTCAGCATTAGATATCCTAGAGTGGATTTTTTGCATGTCATGCTACACTATAGAGAGGTCCAGCCAGACAGTCTCAATTTGCATTGTTAAAGCAGCCTGACAAGAATGTATAGCCTCCGTATTATATTTCAGGGTGTGCTCTGACTCTGAATCCTGGTCTGCCACATCAGATACAGTTAGGGCAGCTGGAGAGGAACCCACAGTATGTCAATCTCTATCCCAGCCACCATCTTCCTCCCAGGGCTCTGCTCCCTCTGCAGATGGAGAATTGGCCAATTGACACAGCAGGGGAGCCACTGGAAAATCAGCAAAATATTCTCTGATAGTGGTAGGAGGTCCAGGGTTAGTGGAAGAACACGGCAGTTCAGGGATGTGAGATTCACCGGTGGTGACTTCTTCTGCTTGTTTCTAGATGGAAGAGGACACAAGGCAGAAGACCTGGTACCATCTTCAGAGCTTCCTGGGAATGCTTGAACGAGCTCTCTCCTGAGGATTTAAAAGTCAGGTGGCTCATCTGGACTCTGGACCAAAGCAAGAGGTAAGCCAGGATGGCAGTTAAATCTCTGTCAGGATCGGGCGGTGCTAGGGGTGTTCTGTAGATGTGCTGCCGCCCATGCCCCCCACAAATCTGCACACTTAAAATAAAACTTCAGGCAAATGTAATCTCAAATATGTAATCATATGCCTCAAATATATGTCCTATCTTTTTCTTACAGCTGCAGGCATCTTTTTTGTGCTCATTTTAATACCGATCCTTGCTCAAGATATAGTAATAATATACATATGATGCTTGATTGTATTAAATAAAGCTTTTTGATTTCCTAGACTTATCTCCTACCAATAGCCCTTAAAGTGGTTCGAAAATCTTACATTTTTTTTTTACCTTAATGCATTCTCGGCATTAAGTTAAAAAACCTTCTGTGTCCAGGATCCCCCCAGCACCCCTTATACTTGTTTGAGCCCATTCTTGATCCAGCGCTCTGCTCAAGCGCAGCAACTCTCTCTTTTCTCTTCCTCTTCACAGGGCAGATTGATTGGGAGCCAGTGATGTCTGCTACTGTCAATCAAATTCATACCCAGAAGTGTCCCTGGAAGCGTGATCTGGTTGCTTGAGAGAGTTTTATATACTGTTTGCTTATGTAAGTGCAATTGTTTTATTTATTAAATCAGTGAATTTGATTTTATACTAAATGGAACATTTGTTTGTTTATTTTTTTCATTTTTTTTCTAACATGTTATACATGGGATGCTGAACGAAGGGGAATGTGGATATTGATGTATCCTCCTGGTTATTCATCTACTTTATGGAAGCCTGTGTCTTGCCCTTTAGCAGTTGTTTTTACATCAGGCTATAAATGACTTTTCTATAATTTGAGAGTCATATTTCTCTTATAAGCCTCTTGCTGTGTCCTAAAGATGGGGGAGTTAATTTGAAGAATTTGTATTCGGTGCAGCACAATTGGATGGTCTAATATTGTATAATTTGAAGTATTTGCATCACAGAGAGGGTGGTGGATACGCTGATTTATTCTAAATCTTTCATAACTCCTACCGCATACGCCTCATCTCTCTTGATTGGGTCTGGCTCAGTGATAATCTCTGGGTGGTCCTAGAAAAGATGCTGCAATTAACAGCTGACAGATCTAAACTTTCTTGCTATGATTCATTATGACCTCAATACATCAGATTGGACAGTAGATGTTACTCTGCTAGAATCAATGACCAATTGAACTTTGTTACTTTCACACATGTTAAATGTTATTTATATAAAAAAAAATACTTTTACACATTTAAACTAAGCAATTTTGCTGTTGCTGTCTATTTTATTGTATCTTTTCTGTAAATATTTTCTTGCACTCTTTTTGCTTTTCATTAAACGATATTTAAAAATTGTTAACCTGATTCTCTGAATGCTTTAAAACAAGATTTAAATAGCCTATGGCTTCTTTGAAGAAAGCTACAGGATTTTAAAACTCTGTTTTATTCCTGTCTGGTGTAGCCATTTCATAAAGGTCAAAATAGCTATATCAGATACTGTGAACAATGCATGTTTTCAATAAAACACGTGGTGGCAGCTATAGCTTGTATTTTTAAAAAATTAAGTGTGAGGATAACCTCCCACAGTAATGATCATTCCCAGGCTGCTGGCACTTATATTGTTGTTTCATAAGCTGGAAATTATTGGTGCAGGGACAGGAAGAGACTGCTATCATCGCAGTCCACTTTTTATATAGGAATTTGTGAGCAAACTCAGGTTCCTAGGCAGCCCATAGATGGATCATTTGTTTTTGTTCAACCAGCAGGTTGAATGAAAAAAACTGACCAGATTCCCCTATCCACACATTTGACATGGATAAGGAAATGATCCCTGCTATTGTATTATGACAACAGGGGGGCTTTCCTGCCATCAGAATACACTTATCAGCAGACATTTAGTTCGGAATTGAAATTCAGGAAGAATTTTTCGATATTCGTAAATTTAGATGTATCTGAATTTCCAAACCCCAAAAGGAACAAATTTAAACAAATCTGAAATAAATAATAACTAAACAAAATTTTGTTTAAATTCAAATTGAATTTGAAATCAAAATTAATTTGAATTTGAAAATAATTTGAATTTGTAAACAAATTTAAAATGTAAACATGTTGCTAACTATTGCTGATTTCCTTCAAAAACTGTGTGCAAGTGTACCTAAAAGAATTGATGCTGTTTTGAAGCCAAAGGGTATTCAAATAATGACTTAATTTTTTTCTGTCCGCTCATTCTGCACTTTTTAAATTGATAAAAATAAACAAGTACTATATAATATATATTTTTGAAAGCATTCTTACTTTACATTATTTCTTCACACCTGCCTTAAACATTTGCACAGTTCTGTATATAAAGACAGCAACATGTTGAAGTCAGATATAACTCTGAACACGTCACATATTCTGAATAAACCTTGTAAGGATATTTTAGCTTGCTGTCCTTTATTTTAGCTATAAGAATATGTATCCATCCTAGAATAATATGTATATGTGACATCTATCAAAAGTTAGTTTCAAATCCTTGTAAATAACATGATTTCCCCGAAATGACGCATGAAGGTTTTTGCTTGTTTATAGTTTCTGTATGAAGAAATAATGTATTATTTTTAGGTGTTTTTTAATCATCTGATGTATACGTAATGTCTGTATATTAATGAAAGGGTTGAACTTTTTTTGTGATGTCGTTTTGATTATATAAGTGATTGTCTACGGAAGTAAAAAGCAGAACATTCCAGACATTTGACTGTTGTGTCATTATTTTCTCACTGGAATGGTCTCCGGGCCTGATTTGGGTTTGAAAGAACACTCTAGGCAGATATGCTAAAGAAGAGGTTCACTTGCTCCTAGAAGAAGATCGTTAGCCCCCTAACAGAGTTTTGGTGGCAGCGTGTGGGACGGTCATTGTTCATGAGATGATCATCATCCAAGATCATCATCCAAGTTTCTAAAGTCCGGTGAGTCTGATTTAATTATTATTATTTCTTTCACCGTGACTTTAGTTTAAAAGACCGTTTTCTTATATGGGGTTAACAGAAGGTATAGTGTTAAAAACATTTATGTAAATGTATGAATCTCGCAGAAGTCCGTTCGGGGAACGGAAGAAAGGGCTCTGAGTAGTCCAAAGGAACTCTGAGATAGTTCTAAAAAGAAAGGACTCTGAGTTAGTCCAAAGGACTCTGAGTTAGTCCAAGGGGTTCTGAGAAACCCAAAGTAATATAATACAGTACTGTAAGAAGATTTATAAAGATATCTGATAGAGTGTCCCGGAAAAACCCAAACCTCTTTGCTTACCTTATCTATCGCTAATCGCTTAGATTTTTTATATATATAAAGTAAGATAAGATAATCTGTACGTGTATTGTGTGGATTTTGTCGGACGCTGCGAGGTGAGGTGGCGTTCACCACTGTATTGTTATGGGTCAATCATCAGGGAAGAAGATTCCCCTTCCAGATGTAGGAGAGACGTGTAAATATTATGTAGCCAGAATATGTGGAACTGATTATGTGTATATTAACCCTTGGGTAGATAATCTGGCGGGATGGACTGAAGGCATGAGGAGTAGTGACCCGTTTCCCCGACAGGGTCAGAATGACATTTTTCATATGGACATGGTCAAGGGACTTTGTTTAGGGGATAGGGAAGCTTTCCCATATTATACGGGAGACCCCCAATGGGATAAGGAATATATGAGGAAAGGTGGGGAAAATTGGTTATTGTATGCCCCCTACTGGTATGAGAGAGCGGATAAGAAAATAAGAAAGAGTCCAAATCCAAGGGACAAGGAAGCTCCGGGGTTACATGCTTGTGAGAAGAGACTTAAATTAGGTTTCCCGTCCTTAGTTCCATGTGTATCAGCTCTCCCAGTAGCTCCCTCAGTTGATCCCCCAGTTGTTCCGTCACCTCCACCTTATATACTGCAGCCAAATAAGGGAGCACCAAAACAGATATACCCCTCGTTCTCAAAAGAGGACATTGAGTTTTTGGCTGCAATTGCAGCAGTTCGTCCATTTGAGAATAGAGTGTCACCTGCAGAGGCATCTGTTTCCTCTGTATCCGTTCCACAGCAAGGTGCAGTGGTGGGTCAGGCACTGCCTGTGGTCTTACCAGAGTCACAGGTTGCTGTCCTATCAGATCAGCCACTGCCTGTAGTTTCACAAATGCAACAGCCGATGGGTGCTGCCTCCTCCACAATGGATGAGGAGTTATCTGAAAAGACATCTGCGGGGGAACATAAAATAAAGATGCCCCGTGGACCTTTTAGGGAGGATCCGGCTCAGATCAGGAGTACAACTCAGAAATTAAAACAAGCTGCAGAGGGTGAGATCGCACAACACGCAGTTTCAAAACAAACAGCTGACAGAAAGAAAGAGGAAGTAGCTACGCAGCTAGCAATGCAAAGCTTTCCTTTTCTGACTGTCGGTGACGTAATGGTGATAAAATGTATCGATATTGAAGATATCAATCGTATTGTCAAACATTGCCCCAAACCTTCCACATCAGCTTTGGGGGCAATAGCTTATTTAAAGAAAGCTTGTAAGGGTAGAAATTATACACAGGAAGATATAAGGATTATTATAGATAGTTTGGTGGGAACTACCTCCCCATGGGATTGGACTAAAGTGCCCACCATAGATGTCCTAGAGGCACCCACTACCAAAGCAGAGGCTTATTCACTAAACACTGTTGAAGGAAGGAACCTTATGTGGGAAGAGCTAGAGAAGGAAATGAAGAGAGTTTTCATAAACAAGTCGTCACTCCCTACTGCAGTAGCTTGCAAACAGAAATCATCAGAGTCAGTTTTGGAATTTTGGAAAAGATTTCAGGAGGTCTGGACTCAAGATGCTGGACTCAATACTCAGGATGGAATGCACAGTCTTTTAATACAGACTTATCTTAGCAACCTGGCCCCTAAATATGCCCTTGTTGTGAGACAGCAGATTTCAGATTGGGCGACAAGCAGTATGACTGACTTTCAAAAAAATTGACTGAAAAAGACGCAGCGGGGTGTTTTGACATTCCCAAGCAGACACCAGCACCGATACATTACCAGGATAATTTCCCAGGAAATCAAAGGGGAAACTTTTATAAGAAAAGGGGACAGGATAGAGGGGGTTATAGAGGTGGATATAGGGGAAGAGGACAGCCACAAAGAGGGGACTTCCAGCAGAGACAACCTAAACCAGGGTGTTTTAATTGTGGGGACCCGGACATTGGAAAGCTCAATGCCCCTGGTATGACCGAGAGTGTACAAATTCAGGGCCACCGGCTGCACCTACTCCCCCTCAGGCACCACCCCCAGTACAGCAGCAGCATGGTGTTAAGTACCCCATTTCTTGGAAACAACAGCAGTCACAATGAAGCTGCCCGGAAGGTAGTATCCTGGCATTTCCACTTGTCTCTCATTCTTATCATGAACAGCCTATAATTTCATTGCTTGTAGACGGGCATGAGGTACCATTTGTGCCTGATTCAGGAGCGACATGCAGTACCATTAGCAAGGATTTTTATAGGGGAGAGATTGTGGATGCTGAGCCTTCAATGGGAATAAATGGGATACTCACCAAAACTTTTAAAACACCCCCGCTTTCACTAAGCACCCGTAGTGGTGCTGATTGTAATCTGCAACATTGCTTTAGAATTATTCCTGGTTGTCCCGTGAGTCTCTTAGGTAGGGACTTGCTGGGAAAATTGGGCATTACAATGAAAATTACTGCAAAAGGAGGATTATATGTAAAATCTGACAGGGTTCACCTTTTTACATCGCTCTCACACCCAGAAGAGGAAGATGTCAAATTGAGTGAGGAGGGAGTATGGGCAGTGAATCCTCTTGATGTAGGGTTCATTTCCTGTACGCCCTATAAAGCCACTTTGAAACCAGGAGCTTTACCTGTGTATCATAAACAGTACCCCATATCCAGAGAAAAAGAAGAGGGTATAGAGCCCATTGTGGAAGATTTCTTGAAGAAAGGTATTTTGAGAGAAATCATTTCTCCTTATAACACTCCTATCAATCCTGTTAAAAAGCCGGATGGCAGTTACAGGTTTGTACAGGACCTTAGAACCATAAACAACTTAGTGGTACCAATTGCCCCAATAGTGCCTGATGTGCCATCATTACTCACCTCCATACCATCCGATGCTGAGTATTTTTCTGTAATTGACCTCTCAAATGCGTTTTTTTCAATTCCTGTGGACAAGGAAACACAGCCACTCTTGCCTTCCGATTTAAAAATCGGACGCTGACCTGGTGCAGATTGCCCCAGGGCTATATAGACTCACCTGTTGTCTATTCTATTGTCCTCCAAACCACTCTTAGAGCTTGGACACCTGAACATGGTTCAGTCTTGCTGCAGTATGCGGATGATCTGCTACTCTGCAGCTTGACAAGGGAGGCCGCCCTGGAGGATGGGAGAAATCTTTTGAAATGTCTTTTTGAAAGTGGTCATAAAGTGTCAAAGAAAAAGTTGCAATGGTGTCAGAAAACAGTTGAATATCTAGGGTTTGTTCTCACAAAAGGAGAAAGAAGAGTCAGTCATAAAAGAGTTACGGCTCTGATGGGTCTGCCCCGCCCACTCAACAGGAAGGACATGCTCACCTTCCTAGGTATGATTGGTTACTGCCGCCAATGGATACCTGACTGCTCTTACTATGACAATCTCCTGAGACAGGCCACAGGTTCAGATATGCCAGACTGTGTTAAATGGACAGATGAAATGTGTAATGCTTTTGTGTATTTGAAAAATGCTATGGTAACAGCTCCAGGACTCGGCCTTCCTAAATATAATGTGATGTTTTATTTGTATGCCAGGGAAAATTGTACAACGATGGCAGGTGTCCTCGCTCAGGAGCATGGAAGCAAGCTTCACCCTGTTGCTTTTTTTTCAAAGGTGGTACCAGTACCAGTTCAGGGCATGCCCGCATGTTTCAGAGCTTTAGCGTCTTGTGCTATGTTGGTTGACATGGCTGCAACTTTCAATTTGGGCCATGATACTACTTAGTATACTACTCATAATGTGTCCACATTACTGAGAAATATACATACGCAACATATGTCCGCCCAAAGGTTGAGCGGCTATGAGGTGATACTGTTGTCAAATCCAAAACTGCATATCAAATATGCTTCCCCTAATGCAGGCCCAGCTCCAATTTTAAATGCACTGCTAGGATTAAAAGGAGAGCAGGATGAAGTGGTGCCACAACATGACTGCACCAACCTCATCCACCAAGACACATCTCCCAGACCTGACTTGTCCCCTACTGCTTTGCCAAATGTGCAAAATGTGTATGTGGATGGATCTTGTTCTAGGCCAAATGATTACACATATCATGCAGGATATGCGGTTGTGCAACTTCCAGATGTTATACTTGAGGCCAAACCTATCCCATATCAATCAGCCCAAGCTGCGGAATTGATTGCTCTCACCAGGGCATGCCAAATGTTTGAGGGTCAAGATGTGAACATTTACACTGACTCCAAATATGGGTATGGCGTGGTATATGATTTCGGCGTCATATGGAGTAGGCGTGGCTTTATTGCAGCTGATGGAAAAAGCATCTCTCATTCCTCTCTAGTAGAGTCATTGTTAAAAGCTATTCAGTTGCCCAGAACTCTTGCCATAATACATTGCAGAGCACATACAGGCCAACAAACAGAAGTAGCTCGAGGAAATGCTCTAGCTGATTCAGCAGCCAGAAAAGCAGCTATCTCTCAACCAGCTCAAATCTAAATGCCAATGTTACAGCCTGAACTATCTTGTTTTGACCATGTACTGTCTGACCTACAAGATTATGCCTCAGAGGCCGACATGAGAGATTGGGAAAAAGTAGGTGCACAAATAGATCCAAAAACAGGACTTTTGTGCAAAGAGGGGAAGGTATGTATTCCAATGGCAAGTGCGTCACTTTTTATTGCCCAGTATCATGGAATAGGTCACAGAGGCTGGAAGGCAACTTGTGAGTTACTAGGCAAGGATTTTTACATTTCAGATCTCCCTTTGTTGACAAGGGATTACGTGTCCAGGTGCATTACTTGCATTAGGAACAACCCAAATAACCCAAACAAAGCGAAACACGAACATTTGATATATCCCAGTACACCTTTCACCCACCTACAAGTTGATTTCACACACATGCCCAAGTTAGGGAAAAGACAGGAATATTTTTTGGTGGTCTTGGACATGTTTTCGAGATGGGTTGAAATTTTTGTAACTACAAAGGAAGACCCACAAACAGTAGTGAAAATTCTCACACAGGAAATTATTCCTCGATGGGGATGTCCACTTCAGATAAACTCAGACAGAGGTCCTGCATTCACCTCAAAAGTATGTCAGGACTTGGTACATGCACTCCAAATAGAATGGAAGTTTCACATTCCATATCATCCCCAAAGTTCAGGGATAGTGGAAAGGGTAAATAGGACCGTGAAAGATAAAATAAGGAAGGCCACAGGAGGAACCTTTGTCCATTGGAAGAGGGTTCTCCCAGCGGTTTTGGCAGAGATAAGAAGTACTCCCTCCAAAACTACAGGCTACTCTCCTTTTGAAGTGTTGATGGGCCGTCCCTTTCCTACTCCCTGGGCCAGAGCACCTCTTATGATAGAGCAGGGGGATTTGGATCTAGTACAGTCAGAGTATGTGAGGAAACTAATTAAAACTTTGGATACAGTTGAGAGAAATGTTGCTCGCACCTCTCCTTTTTCTTCACAGGAACCTACCCACACTTTTAAAGTAGGAGACACGGTGGTGGTCCAACAGTTGAATAGAAGCAAGAAACAGGAATATCCTTTTGGACCTCCTACTACGGTGATTGCAGTGACCAGAACAGCTATCCTGGTGGAGAATTGCCAATCCTGGATCCATGCCAGCCGAGTGAAAAAGGTTGTCCAAAGCCCCAAGAGCAGGAAGGAGATTTTAAATACAGGAGGCCCTCAAGCAGAAGTCCAAGCAGATGAAGGAGAAGTTCCTGGAAAAGCAGGTCCGGCCAGAGAAGATGACCTCGCTTATTCCACCACAGACTTCTGGCAAGGCATTCTGCCTCCTGTTCCTGATCACCCTGATGGTGTTCCTGCCCATTTGGATCATCATTAACTGTATCTACCACCCTGAAGATTTGGGTGCGATTAAAAATATTTGTGGTAACACATATACACAGAAGAACATTACAGTGATACAAGTTAGAAATAAGAGAGACATTGAAGATAATTTTGCTGATAAAATGCTTTTGTTAAAATTTAAATATGCTTATGCTCGGAAATCAGGATTTCAAAAATGTTGGATCTGTAGTAAACTGCACCCTAGCACTGTTAGGATACCCCTAATGGCTATACCTTTAAATATTACTCCCCTGTTGAGAGAAGAGATTCTCCTTGACCTTCTGAATGTCAGCAGAATAACTAATGACACCATTTCCTTTCATATCATCAATAGAAGTCATAATCCTACCTGGTGTTTTAATTTAGGGAATTCTACTAGAAATGCTCATATCTGTAGTCAATCGGTTTTGAACATTTCTAATTGCTATGCCCCTAGTGGGAAGTTTTGTTCTTTATATCAAACACACCACGATGAGGTCAGAGTACGGGCTGATTTTGAAAAGATTCTTGCCTCTGAAGATGAAAGTAGTAAATCTGTACAGTATTTGTTTCAGGTTTTAGCAGCAGTTACAGCAGTAGATCAAGAGACTGCTGTGAATACGCCCTTCTCGTTTGGTAACCACACTTATGTTTGTTGTGGAAAGACTTGTTATCCCTGGATTCCACAAGAGGTCCAAGGCTGGTGTTATCTGGCCTCACTGGTGCCCATAATGGGGGTGATAGGTGATAGTGATGGGAGTCATTTACTTGAAGCTAGTATACACCCAAGGTATCCATTGAAACATCGTAACAAGAGAGAGTTATTCCTTGAGAAGGATATGGCCTGGGCATGGTTCCCTTCCTGGACAGGATGGGGAATAGATTTGATGAAAAGGTTAAATAATTATTCAGGAATTATTGATGAGATGATGGAAAAGTATTCTGATGACATTTCTAAACTTAATGTTGAAAATAGGGCTATTAGAAAACAACTAGAATTGCATGATTTAGCCATTGAGAGCATGAGTTCAGCCCTTACAGGATTATGTGAAATGACTGAGGATTATGAATGTTGTACTTGGGTACACAATACCAGTATAGAGGTACCAGATTATTATGATGTGATAGCTCAGCATAGAAAAGAGGTGGCCAAGCTGCAACAAGAGGCTCGCAACATAGCCCAGACCTGGAGTCCTTTTGGAAATGTTGATTTTGGATTTGGAGGGATATTCTCTTGGATAAGGGATATTGCCATAATTTTAATTATTGTCGTGTTCTTTTTCCTTTTCCTTTATCTTGTGTACAAGCTTATTATGTGCCTTATTAATAGAGCCACTCGCATTTCAGATCCCTCATCTCCCAATAAAACTTATCTCAGTATGTATCATCAGAAGCAAGCTGAGAATATCGCCATGATAAGGAAGTGAGATCATACATATATATATATATACATGTGTGATCAAAGAGGGGATTGTAAGGATATTTTAGCTTGCTGTCCTTTATTTTAGCTATAAGAATATGTATCCATCCTAGAATAATATGTATATGTGACATCTATCAAAAGTTAGTTTCAAATCCTTGTAAATAACATGATTTCCCCGAAATGACGCATGAAGGTTTTTGCTTGTTTATAGTTTCTGTATGAAGAAATAATGTATTATTTTTAGGTGTTTTTTAATCATCTGATGTATACGTAATGTCTGTATATTAATGAAAGGGTTGAACTTTTTTTGTGATGTCGTTTTGATTATATAAGTGATTGTCTACGGAAGTAAAAAGCAGAACATTCCAGACATTTGACTGTTGTGTCATTATTTTCTCACTGGAATGGTCTCCGGGCCTGATTTGGGTTTGAAAGAACACTCTAGGCAGATATGCTAAAGAAGAGGTTCACTTGCTCCTAGAAGAAGATCGTTAGCCCCCTAACAAACCTTATTAATACAAAGAAGATTAACCTGTCAAAAATCAAACTGTCAATATTTCTGGTGAAAGAATAATTCTAGCATCATTTCATTTCATATGCTTTTTAAAACCTAGACCCTTCAATTGTTTTCTGTTTCAATCCTTTTATTAAAGGTTTAAGCAGGTCATAGATGGTGCCATTTTCTTCTCTGCAACCACGGGTCAGTGTTGGTGGGGGAATCCCTCCCGCAAAGCTATTGTGTTCTGCTGTTGAGGGAGACGGGGAACCAAATTTTCTTCTGGGTTGTAATTGTTTTTGCGATAATGTGCAATATTTCTCATGTGATGTTTTATTGTATGAAACCAGTACACATTACACAAAAATCGTAAGTTCTGTTACGAGAAAAATTATTCGGTTTGCTCCTTCAGTAATTTTCTTTTGTAAGGTCTGAATTGGCTCTTGAAATTTGTGTACACACTATATGAAAATCTTATGATTTTTTTCGAAAAGTGAATTTTCCCTCTGATTATCACATATTGTAATTTGTAGGCCTCATTAGCGATTGCCAAATCGGTTACAGGGTAGATTTACCATTCCATAGATAGGGTCATACAAAGTTATGGACTATATTTTGCAAATTTGGGCAAAATGTAACATTTCCCACTCCTTCAAACAAAAACTTGTTTTTCGGCCACAGGGGAGGGGACAATGTTAACTGACAGGGTTTCCTCAGCTTTTGTATCATCACCAAAAATTATAATTTTTCTGGGAACATATCTGCATATGGCAAGAACCAGCTATGATATACAACTTAAAGTTATTCTTATTCATACTAATCAACTTGAAATAAAACCTTCCACTAATCTATCTCTACTGAAAAATGAATGAAATGATTAGGTAAGGGTTAGGGTTACTATTACGGCACTTTGTAAGCTCATCTTAGCTCTTGCACTAACTTACGTAATAAAACTGCTACCTTTATTTTTATAGATGACTTTACTTGATGATGAGAAGGTGAGCTGCCTTTAAATGCAGTGGAATAGGTCTACTGTGCATAAAATGTATCAAAATATAAAATAGGAATCAATTGTATGGTACATATCCAATCCATTATCATTGCCAGTATTTAACTCATTAGATCTTCTTAAATAGCATTGTATACTGTACGTATAGTATACTCATTTTAATTCTCCTTGTTCCCCACCCAAACCTATTCTGACAGCAGTGGATGGTGTGCACAAGTGAAGGCATAACATGCTTGTAATAACTATACTCAACTTAATTTTCATGCATGTGCATCTTAACCACTTCAGCCCCGCAAGATTTGGCTGCTAAATGACCGGGCCATTTTTTGCGATTCGGCACTGCACCGCTTTAACTGACAATTGCGCAGTCGTGCGACGTTGCACCCAAACAAAATTGACGTCCTTTTTATAGCTACGCTGGCTCATGGGATCGTGCAGCAGTAAAAAGACGGCGGATGGTCAGAAAGGGGTTAAAAACTCCCATCTCTGACTTTTACCTATAGGTAAGCCTATAATAAGGCTTACCTATAAGTATTGTAAATATATCCTAAACGTGCACCGTTTAAGAGATATTTACTGTACATGCAGCTGATGACGTCACCGGCGCATGCGCTCGGAAGGAACGGCCACCCAGGCCATTCCTTCAGAGTCCTGTGCCGTAAACGGCGGCTCCCAAGCACATGCCTGCAAGTGATGTCATTGAGGTTCCATACAGTCACACAGCAGGAGTCCACGAACCCAGAAGGAAGACCAGGTGAAGATGGGAGCATCTGCAGCGGTGACAGCACATCGCTAGAAGGCTTAATTTTCAGGTAAGTTTAACATAATGTGCTAGTATGAGGTGTATACTAGCACATTATGACATTATCTTTTAGGCGACAGATAAAAAAAACACCCAGAGGTTTACTACCGCTTTAAGGCATACAAAAAGATAGTATATTCGATCATGTGAATTTCATGTTAGTAATAGTAATTCAGTTTTCATACAACCCATAAAGTTACCACCATGATGTCAAATAGAAGAATTTAGTGGTGTTTCATGAACATATATTACATATTCTATTGGGCCCATAATAGAGGCTTTCATGTTGTGAAAACTTTTTTTTACCTGATAAAATCACAAATATTTAAACAGTCTATGAAAAAGCAGTATCTAACCAATTTTCAGATGTTCGATTCAAATCAAATTAGATTAGAATAAGAACAAAAATTTTGAATCAAATTGAAAACAAAAAAAGAAACAAAACCAAAACAAATTACAAAAACAAATCATTCTAACATAACAAATGTAGTTAAATTACATGTTTAACATTACAAATCCATCTGAAACAAAACAAAACAAATTTACTTATTTTTTACAGGTTTACTTATCACTGCGATCGCTGCTGGCCACCCGCGATTGCTGGAACGAAATCTAGAACGGGCATTTGTGTGTGTAAACACACAAATCCCTGTTCTGTCAGGGGAGAGGAGACATATTGTTTGTTCCTAGTAAGTAGGAACAACGATATATGTCTCTTCCCCCAGTCAGTCCTATCCCCATACAGTTAGAAACAATAACTAGGGAACACATTTAACCCCTTGATCGCCCCCTAGTGTTAACCCCTTCCCTGCCAGTGACATTTACACAGTAATCAGTGCATTTTCATAGCTCTCATTGCTGTATAAATGTCAATGATCCCAAAAATGTGTCAAAAGTAGGGATGGGCCGAACGGACCCCTGTTTGATTCGCACCAGAACTTTCGAACACCACAAAAGTTCGGACCCAAATAACGAACTCCATTAAAGTCAATGGGACCCAAATGGTAAAAATCAAAAGTGCCCATTTTGAAGGCTTATATGCAAGTAATTGGGCATACAATGGTTATAGGGGTCCAGGTCTTGCCCTGGGGGACATCTATTAATAAAAAACAAGTTTGTAAAAAACATCATTTTTAAATGAGCAGTGCTTTTTTTGATTTTTAAAGTGAAAGCATAAATTGAAAAATTTCTTCCAAAATAGTGCCTGGGGGGATCCTTTAGTCTACCTGTAAAGTGGCAGATCTTTACTATGTCTAGAATCTGCTGCAGCAATAATTGCATTTATAAAGCCAAAAAAAAAAATTTACCTTGAGAAGCAGACTCCTCGGGGTTACTCAGGATGACAGCATCTGGAACTTCCTCTTCCTAGCCAGGTACTACTCCCAAGGATCCTGGGGATGGAAAGCCATCGCTTACAGATTGACACATGTCTTCCTCTTCTTCAAAGCCTATGAAAGTGCCACAATCCTCCTCCTAATCCTCCTCCCCTCTCTCCTCCTCTGTGTTCTATGACATAGGAATTATGGTGTCTGGATAAAGTGGGCCTTGAGATAAAAGGAAGTCCTCCTCTTCCTCCTGCTGCTCTGCTTCCAGTGCCCTGTCCATAATACCATGAGGAGTCTGCTATAGGAGGAACACAACAGGGATTGTGTCGCTGATGCATGCACTGTCACTGCTCACCAACCTTGTGGCCTCCTGAAATGGTGACAATACAGTGCATGCATCCTTAATGATCAGCCATTGGCATGGGAGATGAGAGATGGACATGACATTGGGAAAAAAAGCTGAGGCAGCCTGAGCCTATCCTCATGCCATGCTGGCACAGGTACTCGTTGACAGCCCTCTGCTGCATGTATAGCCACTGCAGCATTCCCAAAGTTCAGTTCCACCTGGTGGGCATGTCACAAATCAGGCAGTTTATGGGCAGGTGGAATTCCCACTGAATTTCAGCCAACCAAGCACTGGCTGTGTATGACCGCCTGAAATGGCTACAGACTTTTCTGGCCTGCTTTAGTACATCTTGCAACTCTGGGTACGTACTTAGGAAATGCTGCACCACCAAATTGAGGACATGTGCCAGGCATGGCAGATGTGTCAACTTTCCTTGTCTAAGCGCGGACAGGAGGTTTAAGCCATCATTGGACACCACCATTCCTAGCTCCAGCTGTCATGGTGTGAACCACCTCTGGGCCTGTCCTTGCAGAGCTGCAGGAATCTCTGCTCCAGTGTGGTTCCTGTTCCCTAAACACACCAGCTGAAGCACTGCATGGCACCTTTTAGCCTGACTCTGGGAATAGCCCTTTGAATGCTTAGGGGGTACCTGATGTTCATAGAACAATTCTGCAGAGGAGGGCATGGAGGTGGTGGAGAAGGAAGAGGTGGAGGAGGAGGCGGTAGAGCTCACAGGTCTGGCATCATTACCACCAGCTGTATGGAGATTTAGGGGCACAACAAGCTGCAGCACCGAGCCCTGTCCTGCATCCTTTCGAGTTGCAAGAAGCTTTACCCAGTGTGCTGTGAACAAAATATATCATCCCTGCCCATGCTTGCTGAACCGCGTGTCAGCAGTAAGGTGGATTTTATGGCTGACTGCCTTGCCCAACGATGCCAGAACATTCCCTTCCACATGATGGTAGAGAGATGGAACGGCCTTATGTGAAAAGTAGTAGCGACTGGGAACCTGCCATTGTGGTACAGCACATTGTGTGAATTCAAGGAAGAGGGCGGAATCCACCAGGCTAAAAGGCAGAAGTTGGAGAGCCAACAGCTTTGACAAGCTTGCATTCAGACGCTCGGCATGTGGGAGGCAGGGACTGTATTTTTTTTCCTCTGCAGCAGATGGGGCAGAGAAATTTGCCGGCTACAGTCTACAGCTGGTGGTGTGCTTCTGGCAGATGTGCTGCTAGAACCTGGGACACCCTGTGCTATACCATCATCCCTGTCAGTGGAGGCTGCTGAAAGGTAATGACAGAAGTAAATGGAGATAAACTGGCGATAACGCACAAAATGATATGGCATTAAACTGGCAGTAACGCACACAAAACAATACGGCGTTAAACTGGCAGTAACACACACAGAACTATATGGCGTTAAACTGGCAGTAACGCACGCAGAACTATATGGCGTTAAACTGGCAGTAACGCACACAGAAGTGAATGGCGTTAAACTGGCAGTAATGCACAAAACTATATGGAGTTAAACTGGCAGTAATGCACACAGAACTATATGGCGTTAAAACGGGTAGTAACGCACACAGAACTATATGGCATTAAACTGGTGGTAACGCACACAGAACTATATGGCATTAAACTGGCAGTAACGCATGCAAAACTATATGGCGATAAACTGGCAGTAACGCACACAAAACGATATGATGTTAAACTGGCAGTAAAGCACACAGAACTATATGGCGTTAAACTGGCAGTAACGCACACAAAACTATATGGCGTTAAACTGGCAGTAACACACAGAAGTAAATGATGTTAAACTGGCAGTAAAGCAATCAAATAGACGGTGTTCAACCATCACTACACTGATGCTATCTGAACTGTCCCTACTCTAGTTATACACTAATGTCAAGATTACTGACACGGTCTCACTACACTACACTGAAACTATATGAGCTGTCCCTACTCTACACTAATGTATGTATGAAAGACACGGTCTCACTACACTACAGTGAAACTATCTGAGCTGTCCCTACTCTAGCTGCACACTATGCAAAGATGAATGATGGTCCTCCTCACTACACTCACACTATCCCTAGACTGATGCCCCATACACACAAGTGGATTTTCCGTCTGAAAAAAGTTGGATGGTTTTTCCGACGGAATTCCGCTCAAGCTTGGCTTGCATACACACGGTCACAGAAAAGTTCCATGAACTTTCGACCACCAAGAATGCGGTGACATACAACACTACGACTAGCCGAGAAAATTAAGTTCAATGCTTCTGAGCATGCGTTGAATTGTTTCCGAGCATGCGTAGGAATTTTGTACAGATGATCGGAATTTCAGATCGGAACTTTTTCCGACTGAAAAATAGAGAACATGCTCTCAATGTTTTGCTGGTGGGAATTCCGCTGGAGCATACACACGGTCGGAATTTCCGACCAAAAGCTCTCATCGGACTTTTGCTGGCGGAATTTCCGATCGTGTGCACGGGGCACTAAACTAATATTCTACACTGACAATTGAAGCGAAATAGCACAGTATAGCATACTAACTAGCTAACAGCACTGAACAGAGCCCTGTTCTATCTCTCTCCATGCCGAAATCACCAATTCAATTGCCATTGAAAGAATACTTTTACACTGTGGGGCGGGAAAGAGCCATGATTGGAAAAAAAAAAATTATTGGATAAAGTCATGATAACAGTGTCCAATCATGCATCTGACAGGGCTCTGTGCCCTGATTGGCTGAATCTTTCACTGCTTCAGCCAATCAGGGCTTGCAATGCACTGTTCAGCACCGCAATGCATTGGAGTCGGTTCAGGGGGCCGAACAAATGGTCGAACGACCCGTTTGTTTGGCGAACGACAGAACAACGAAAGTTCGGCCTGAACTTCTGCTCGGACCGAACTGTTCGCCCATCCCTAGTCAATAGTGTCTGATCTATCCACAGCAATGTCGAAGTACCGCTAAAAATTGCAGATCACCGCCAGTGCTAGTATAAAATAAAAATAATAATAAAAATGCCATAAAAATGCCATAAATCTTTCCCATAGTTTGTAGACTCTATAACAAACCAATCAATGTACGCTTAATGTGATTTTTTTTTTACCAAAAATATGTAGAAGAATATATCGGCCTAAACTGATGAAAAAATGTGTTTTTTAAAAACATTTTTGGGGATATTTATTATTGTAAAAAGTTAAAAATATTGTTTTTTTTTCAAAATTGTCGCTATTTTCTTGTTGATAGCGCAAAAATTAAAAACCACAGAGGTGATCAAATACCACCAAAAGAAAGATCTATTTGTGGGAAAAAAAGGACATCAATTTTGTTTGGGTACAACATTGCACGACCGTGCAATTGTCAGTTAAAGTGACGCAGTGCTGTATCGCAAAAAATGGTCTGGTCATTAAGCAGCCAAATCTTCCGGTCTGTAAGCAGTTAAAGAACATTCAGGATGATCGTCATAAAAAAAAAAAAAAAAAATAACAATAATTACAATTGGACTGCATTACTAATGTTAGCACTTGAAGACTACATTATATTCTTTTATGGGTATGCATTGAGCCAGTTTTCTTTGTGCCAGCTTTTTACGAAGCCACCTATTGCTGGGTTGCAACATGTGCTTTAACTTGGACAAACTTGGAACAAACTGTGCAGTTAAAGTACTTTTTAATTTGCAGTACATTTAAAAAGTCAATGTGGGTTATAGATCAATCAAGCAGTGAACACTAGCTGTTTGTGCTTAAGTGAGGTCAGAAATTATGCATTCACCAATGTTCAGACATTAGATATGTGGGCAGCAGGACATTCTTGGAAGAAATTATCCTTTTACCTTGTGAACCCATCATTTACCCTAACTGTAAAATGAGACTGCAGATTGCATACATTAACAAGCCACAAGATCTAGCACCCCTGATAATGTCTTTAACTGCTGATGTCTTGCTTTATTATCTAATGGACATAATAGATCAGTTGGATTCATTCTTTAACTACCAATGTGTGTAAATCATGGATAATCAATAAGCAAGGATTTATTAGTTGTCATTGAAAATGAATATTTCTTCTCCTCGGAAGCATTGAGATACACTGATACAGTCGTATAAGTAATAAGAAAAACTGAACATTCTAGTTTCATTATGACTTGGATATAATCCATATTTAAAGGATTGTTTGAACTTCTATCTGTAGTAAATATTAGTTCTGTTCAACGCATTCTTGCAAGGAATCACGTGCAGTCATCATTGCTTTGCACAAAAAGGGATTCACAGTCAAGGATATTGCTGCTACTAAGATTACATCTAAATCAACCATTTATTGGATCATCAAGAACTTCAAGAAGAGAGGTTCAATTGTTATGAAGAAGGCTTCAGGGAAAGTCCAGCAAGTGTTAGGACTGTCTCCTACAGTTGATTAAGCTGCAGGATCGGGGCACTACCAGTGCAGAGCTTGCTCAGGAATGGTAGCAGGCAGGTGTGAGTGCATCTGCACACACAGTGAAGCAAAGAATTTTGGAGGATGGCCTAGTGTCAAGAATGGCAGCTAAGAAGCCACTGATAATCTGCCAAAGGTACAGGGATTGGATTGATGAGGACTGGGGTAAAGTCATTTTCTCTGATGAATCCTCTTTCCGATTGTTTGGGGGATCTGGAAAAAACCTTGTCCAGAGAAGAAAAGGTGAGCGCTACCATCAGTCCTGTGTCATGCCAACAGTAAAGCATCCTCAGACCATTCGTGTGTGGGGTTGCTTCTCAGCCAAGTGAGTGGGCTCACTTACAAACAATGACTTTTCCAGCATGATGGAGCACCTTGCCATAAGGCAGTAGTGATAACTAAGTGGCTTGGGGAACAAAACATCAACATTTTGGGTCCATGGCCAGGAAACTCTCCAGACCTTAATCCCATTGAGAACTTGTGGTCAATCAAGATGCGGGCGAAAAAACCCCCCCACAAATTCTGACAACAGTCAGGTTGTGGCCCAGAAGTTGATTGACAGCATGCCACGGCGAATTGCAGAGGTCTTGAAAAAGAAGGGTCCACACTGCAAATATTGACTCTTTGCATAAACTTAATGTAATTGTCAAAAAAAGCCTCATGACATGCTTGTAATTATACTTCATTATACCATAGTAACATCTGACAAAAAGATCTAAAAACACTAAAGCAGCAGACTTTGTGAAAATTTATATTTGGGTCATTCTCAAAACTTTTGGCCAGAGCTGTAGATTGAAAGAGGGGGCTGAAAGGCTAAAATCACCTTTATGAAAAAGAAAATAATGCACATATTTTTGCAAGGAAAAAAATGCATTTATACATTTTTTTTGACAGGAGCCTGCAAAGCATTTCACCCGCTGTCAGTGGATTACCGGTGAAATGCCAAGCTCCTGCAAACTTTTCCATCTACTTCTGTACAGGCTTTCAGTTGGAGAGCTGGAGGGAGTGTCAATGGAGTAAGAGATTGCTGCCTACAGCACTTGTATTCCATTAAGAACTACATGTCCATCTGCTGTAGTGCCAGAGGGGACTTGTAGTTTACTAATTCACAGATCTGTGTAAATAAATGATGGGGTGGTGCAGATATGCATCGATTTTAGAAGTGACAACGATAGTGGGAGAGGGGAAAGAAAACCCCTGCATGCTGTTGTTGGATGGGGGGAGGCTTAGCAACATAAATATGGGGGTAACATGTTGCTAAAGGTGGAATCACTATGGTGTGAGTACACAAATACCAAACCAAAAGAAACAAACTAAGAAACAAAATGCCACACCCCATACACAATGAAAAAGTATGAATCTGGCTATGTGCCAAATACATCTGCAAACACTCTATGTGTTCACACATGTGACCAATAAATCATAATATACTCAACAGTGCCGCACAGTATAATTTATACTAAAAACAAATAAATTCATCCTCCAGGAGCCCCCAATGTAAGGGAAAAATTGGTCCTGGGAGATCTGTTTCAAGAAGCCTGTCCCTGAGAAACAAGCATTTCTGTCATTGCCTTCACATGTACAAATAGGTTAACGTTACCATATTGTTTTAGTGCCTGTCACAGGCATTGGGAGATCCCAGAGGATGGAGATGGATTGAAGCATTCCCATAGGAGTGAAGGTGAACAGCATTCCTGGTATAGCAGACCTGGCTTAAAGGGAAATTGCATTTGACCTGATGATTATTGCATCAGACTAGAAGTTGAGAGCATTGGCACATTGGTGATGGTTGTGCATGATTAAAGAGATGCACACACATATTCACTGAGAAGATACAATAATTTCAGGCCAAGTGGATGAATAATGGATATAGTCTTTAATATTTGAATATTTGAAGGAAGTTTATTTCTTTATAATTTTTAAAAATTTTTTGGTTGCACATGATGGTAAGAATGGGGTAACCATGTAAATGGAATTTGGAAACCTTTTTTTACATTGAGTTTTCAACTTAAATTGAAAACTATGGATCTCCTTAGTCTGCCTGTAAAGAAGCGCATCTTTCCCATGTTTGTAACAGTACCACAGCAAAATGACATTTCTAGGAAAGAATTTCATTAAAAACTGCTTGCAGCTGTAATGTACTGTTGGATCCCGGCAATATAGATAATAATCATTGAAAAAAAACGGCGTGGATCCCCCCAGTCCATTACTAGCCCTTTGGGTCTGGTATGAATATTAAGGGGAACCCCACGCCAAAAATACCAAAAAAAAAAAAAAAAAATGGCGTGCATGTCCCCCCCAAAATCCATACCAGGCCCTTCAGGTCTGATATGGATATTAGGGGAACCCGCACCAAAATTTAAAAAAAATGGCGTGGGGGCCCCCAGGCACTATATACTCTGAACAGCAGTATATATACTACACGGCTTGCCCTATATACTCTGCAGAAAAATTGGGCCTTAGGTGTTGGTGGTGCCAGAACACTGTAACCCCTCACAGTTACTCTTGTTGGGCGCAGGAATGGGCCCTGCTGTGAAATATTATATCAAAAATTGTAATTACATGACCCTGTTAAACAGGGGCAGAAAAATTAGGCCTTTGGTTTTGGTGGCACCAGAACACTGTAACCCCTGACAGTTACTCTTTTTAGGCGCAGGAACGAGCCCTGTTTAACTATTGAATTCAAAAATTGTAATTGTATGCCTCTGTTAAACACTGTATTATGTACTGTGTACACTGCCTGAAGTGTATTAGAAACTATACACCACCGAATGCACTGTATATATAGGCTACACTGAATGCAGAGTCTATACAGTATCTCACAAAAGTCAGTACACCCCTCACATTTTGGTAAATATTTTATTATATCTTTTCATGTGACAACACTGAAGAAATGACACTTTGCTACAATGTAAAGTAGCGAGTTTACAGCTTGTATAACAGTGTAAATTTGCTGTCCCCTCAAAATAACTCAACACACAGCCATTAATGTCTAAACCGCTGGCAACAAAAGTGAGTACACCCCTAAGTGAAAATGTCCAAATTGGGGCCCAATTAGCCATTTTCCCTCCCTGGTGTCATGTGACTCGGTAGTGTTACAAGGTCTCAGGTGTGAAGTTTAACATGGCACCTCATGGCAAAGAACTCTCTGAGGATCTGAAAAAAAGAATTGTTGCTCTACATAATGATGGCCTAGGCTATAAAAAGATTACCAAGACTCTGAAACTGAGCTACAGCACGGTGGCCAAGAACATACAGAGGTTTACCAGAACAGGTTCCACTCAGAAATGGCCTCACCATGATCGACCAAAGAAGTTGAGTGCACGTGCTCAGCATCATATCCAGAGGTTGTCTTTGGAAAATAGATGTATGAGTGCTGCCAGCATTGATGCAGAGGTTGAAGAGGTGGGGGAGTCAACCTGTCAGTGCTCAGACCATACACCACACACTGCATCAAATTAGTCTGCATGGCTGTCGTCCCAGAAGGAAGCCTATTCTAAAGATGATGCACAAAAAAGCCCACAAACAGTTTGCTGAAGACAAGCAGACTAAAGACATAGATTACTGGAACCATGCCCTGTGGTCTCATGAGACTAAGATAAACGTATTTGGTTCAGATGGTATCAAGCATTTGTGGCGGCAACCAGGTGAGGAGTACAAAGACAAGTGTGTCCTGCCTACAGTCAAGCATGATGATGGGAGTGCCATGGTCTGGGGCTGCATGAGTGCTACCGCCACTGGGGAGCTACAGTTCATTGAGGGAACCATGAATGCTAACATGTACTGTGACATACTGAAGCAGAGCATGATCCCCTCCCTTCGGAGACTGAGCCGCAGGGCAGTATTCCAACATGATAATGACCCCAAACACACCTCCAAGATGACCACTGCCTTGCTAAAGAAGCTGAGAGTAAAGGTGATGACCTGGCCAAGCATGTCTCCAGACCTAAACCCTATTAAGCATCTGTGGGGCATCCTCAAACGGAAGGTGGAGGAGCACAAGGTCTCTAACATCCACCAGCTCCATGATGTCGTCACGGAGGAGTGAAAGAGGACTCCAGTGGCAACCTGTGAAGCTCTGGTGAACTCCATGCCCAAGAGGGTTAAGGCAGTGCTGGAAAATAATGGTGGTCACACAAAATATTGACACTTTGGGCCCAATTTGGCCATTTTCACTTAGGGGTGTACTCACTTTTGTTGCCAGCAGTTTAGACATTAATGGCTGTGTGTTGAGTTTTTTTTGAGGGGACAGCAAATTTACATTCTTATACAAGCTGTACACTCA
This sequence comes from Aquarana catesbeiana, assembly GCF_042186555.1. Lineage (NCBI taxonomy): Eukaryota > Metazoa > Chordata > Amphibia > Anura > Ranidae > Aquarana > Aquarana catesbeiana. The sequence continues at coordinate 361,579,950 of NC_133328.1, read as the reverse complement.
CTACTTTACATTGTAGCAAAGTGTAATTTCTTCAGTGTTTTCACATGAAAAGATATAATAAAATATTTACAAAAATGTGAGGGGTGTACTCACTTTTGTGAGATACTGCATATATATATACTCTACATCCAGTGTAGCCTATATCTACAATGCATTTGGTGGTATACTGTTTCTAATACACTGTATTTATATATATATATATATATATATATATATATATATATATATATATATATATATACAGTCTAGTATATATATACAGTATCTCACAAAAGTGAGTACACCCCTCACATTTTTGTAAATATTTTATTATATCTTTTCATGTGACAACACTGAAGAAATGACACTATGCTACAATGTAAAGTAGTGAGTGTACAGCTTGTATAACAGTGTAAATTTGCTGTCCCCTCAAAATAACTTAACACACAGCAATTAATGTCTAAACTGCTGGCAACAAAAGTGAGTACACCCCTAAGTGAAAATGGCAAAATTGGGCCCAATTACCCATTTTCCCTCGGTGTCATGTGACTCGTTATTGAAAGGTCTCAGGTGTGAATGGGGAGCAGGTGTGTTAAATTTGGTGTTATCACTCTCACTCTCTCATACTGGTCATTGGAAGTTCAACATGCCACCTCATGGCAAAGAACTCTCTGAAGATCTGAAAAAAAGAATTGTTGCTTTACATAAAGATGGCCTAAGCTATAATAAGATTGCTAAGACCCTGAAACTGAGCTGCAGCATAGTGGCCAAGACCATACAGCGGTTTAACAGGTCAGGTTCCACTCAGAACAGGCCTCGCCATGGTCCACCAAAGAAGTTGAGTACATATGCTCAGTGCCATATCCAGAGGTTGTCTTTGGGAAATAGACCTATGAGTGCTGCCAGCATTGCTGCAGAGGTTGAGGAGTACAAAGGCAAGTGTGTCCTGCCTACAGTCAAGCATGGTGGTGGGAGTGTCATGGTCTGGGGCTGAATGAGTACTGCTGGCACTGAGGAGCTACAGTTTATTGGGGGAACCATGAATGCCAACATGTACTGTGACATACTGAAGCAGAGCATGATTCTCTTCCTTCGGAGACTGGGCCGCAGGGCAGTATTCCAACATTATAATGTCCCCAAACACACCTCCAAGATGACCACTGACTTGCTAAAGAAGCTGAGGGTAAAGGTGATGGACTGACCAAGCATGTCTCTAGAACTAAACCCTATTGAGTATCTGTGGGACATCCTCAAATGGAAGGTGGAGGAGCGCAAGGTCTCTAACATACCAAGCTCCATGATGTAGTCATGGAGGAGTGGAAGAGGACTCCAGTGGCAACCTGTGAAGCTCTGGTGAACTTCATGCCCAAGAGGATTAAGGCAGTGCTGGAAAATAATGGTGACCACACAAAATATTGACATATTGGGCCCAATTTGGACATTTTCACTTAGGGGTGTACTCACTTTTGTTGTCAGCGGTTTAGACATTAATGGCTGTGTGTTGAGTTATTTTTAAGGGACAGCAAATTTACAATGTTATACAAGATGTACACTCACTACTTTACATTGTAGCAAAGTGTCATTTCTTCAGTGTTGTCACATGAAAAGATATAATAAAATATTTACAAAAATGTGAGGTATGTACTCACTTTTGTGAGATACTGTGTATATATATATATATATATATATATATATATATATATATATATATATAGTATATACTAGACTGACTGTATATATACTGTATATATCAAATACACTGCCACTAACTGAATAACCTGCCTGCTTAATCTAACTCAAGCTATCACTCTGTCCATGCCAACAACTCTACACACGACCGCTATGTAAGCAGCCTTATATAGTTTGGGGCGTGGACTGAGCCATGATTGGCCAAAGGCACCCTGCCTTTGGCCATTTATGGCTGTCTCAGCAGAGTGCACTATGATTGGCCAAAGCATGCAGGTCAGGTAAATGCTTTGGCCAATCATCATACAGCAATGCACTGCGATCTCGCAGTGAATTATGGGGCGTTCCGTGGTGGTTGAATGTCCCACGAACGCCCGTATGTTTGGTTCGATTTAGAACAAATGAACACCAGATGTTTGAGTCAAACTTAAGTTCGACTCAAACCGCGGGCTCATCCCTAGTTGTAGTCTGTGTGCATATTCCCACAATCTGGAGAAATATGGAACCATTCCCTGTACTTCCAAGGGAAGGGGAGTAGGAGAAGGGGGGTGAGAGTCATTCAATTCATATCTGATCACACATGCCCTTGCGCAACATACACTATTTTTTGATGAATCTAAAGCAACGTGTAACCAGATTGTAACAAGTGTTTTTCATTTAGACTGGACAAATCCATCATTGAGATTGAGAGCAAATGAAAGATTTGACCACCCTAATTTGCTGTTAAACTGTTGAAACCCATGGCTGCCTTCATTTGGATTTGGTTAATATGTGGCACAGGTGCCATAAAAGGACTATTTCTTGTTACATTTAATGGAGAACAATCAGTATAAAGTCACTTATTTGAGTGATACTGCAGGCTTCCCATTCTCGGAAGCACTGGATATTTTATGTCTAATAAACCTTTACATTACATAGTTATTCTGAAAAAACAAAGAAATAAGCATGTGGAGGGGGGAAAGCTTACTGAAAGGAAGCAAGTAGTGGTGGCATCACTTGTTCTTTTTTGCATTGGATGGCTTAATTATTGCCTGATATCCACATCAATCATACAGTGCCTTGAAAAAATATTCATACCCCTTGAAATTTTCCACATTTCATCATGTTACAACCAAAAACGTGGAAAATATCAAGGGGTATGAATATTTTTTAAGGCACTGTATGTTTATAATCAAAGTACTATGGTTATTTTGATTTCAGCATTGTTTGTTCATTAATTTTTGTTGGCGTCAGCTGGTATGATAACAAATACAACAGCTGCAGAGAGTCCTTGAAATGGACATGTTTAACAATAAGTATTTAGGGCTTCTGTTGTGAATTTTAGGTATTAATTCTTGCACAGTACCTGTATCTGAAGTGGTCCCAACCTTTGTGTTTCACACTTTTGCTTGACGGCTTGACCTGCGTGTAAATAGGGAGAAAATTGTAAATAAAAGTAACTGTTACTTTTGTGCCAAACTGTTAAGATATCTAAGCCCCTCCAAAATGTTATCATATTTGTTTGGTTGGTATGTGGGAAAAGGCATGAATTAACTCTGGACAAAAGGTCTACATGGCAAATAAATGACTTCATAATTCACCACAGTTCAAAAAAAATGTCCATTCACCACCTATTTTCAGGTCATAAAATATCCTTAACAAATGCTCAGTATACAGTATATAAGGGTGTCAGGTCACCTGGGACCAAGTGACAGATGCACTCTGTAGGAGTCGGAAGTGCACCACTAAGGTAGTGGACCCTAGGACTGACTGCTGCGGATTGAACCCTGGAAGGTTCAGGAAGCAGGTCTACAGGATAACTAACATGGATCCCAGTGGGAGCTAGAGCATAGATTCCCCAGGGCGCGGAGTTTAAGAGCCAGCGGGTGTTCACCAGAGCCTCTAGTGGTGAGGATGGACTGTGCTGCAGTCTGGCTCCAGGTCGCGGACCCCAGGGTCTCACAGCTCACGCTCACCGTAGACTACAGGAGAAGAGGAAGGAGGCAGCAGGCTGGAACGACAGGGAAGTAAGGGGTAAGCCAAAGGTCAGGGCGACTAGCAGACAAGGATAAACATAACACGCCAAAGGTCAGGGTAACAGGCAGACAGGGGGAGTCGAGAACAGGCCAAAGTCGGTAACTGGAATCAGACGTAGGAAACACAGCAAGTACACATGGAGGCTAACACACAATGGTTGATCAGCACTGCTGGCTTGCAGTGCACAGGTTAATATAGGGTTCCCTGATAGGGCCTGGGGTGGGGCCATGCTTAGAGGAGAGGTTATAAAACCAGTAAGGTGAGAGGCAGCTGGTCTTTAGAGAAGAACACATGGAGACAGGTAAGCTGACAGAGAAAACTCTATTGCATAACCATGACAGTACTCCCCTCTTATGAGGCCTCCCCGGGCCCTGGCTTAAAGGGAAACTCCAGATGAAACCTCCTCAACAGACTAGGCGCAAAGATCTCAGATGCAGTGATCCAAGATCTCTCCTCAGGACCAAACCCTTCCCAATGTACGAGGTACTGAAGAATGCCTCTACGGCGCCGGGAATCGAGAACTTGACTAACCTCGTACTTGAGATTATCCTCAGAGACCGAAACCAAGGTAGGGAGAGGACGAGAGGACTTATTGAGGGCTAAAGGCTTCTTAGGAATGGGTAAAGACATAAGAAGACCATCAGGAGTTTGAGCGGGTTCCCCCAGACCCTTAAAGATGAGCTGGACATCCAACACAGGATCATCAGACTGGGCAGAAGTCAGTGGATCCCTGAGACCAGGTTGGTTAGAAAGTGATGTGTCACAGAAGTCAAGCTGGATAGCTTCACTGGGCATAGGCTGAACTGGTGCAGAGGCCGACTGAACAGCATTGCCAGGTGCAGCGACCACCAGAATCGCATCACAGGGCGTAGCAACTGTGGAACTGGTAGACGAGTCAGCCTGGGTGTGCATCCAAGGGGGTCCAGGAACAGGCAAAGGTAAATGACCATGCAAACTGGAGTGGATGATCGGCTCAAGTTAACAGGTGGGATCCTCATCCAGAGTGCCACGTGACCCAGAGAGTGCCTAAGCCCGACTATTGCAGGAGACATTCCAGAAATCGCTATATGCAGCGGGAAGAGCAGAAGATACTGGGATGGTGGCAACAGGAAGTTTCTCTTTTGGGGTAACCTTGAGTAGGCAGGAAGAGGAACAGGAGGAACCCCAAGCCAAGATCCGTCCAGCAGTCCAGTCAATGTGTGGAGAATGGAACCGTAACCAAGGAATACCTAATATGATAGGAGATGAAGCTTTAGGTAAAACAAGGAATGATATCCAACCCTGGTGGAGTGTCCCTACCGACATCTTAACAGGGAGGGTCTGGAAGCGGATAGGACCCCCTGGGAGAACAGTGCCATCAATCGCCAAGACCACCAATGGCGTTGAAAGGGGCAAAAGGATAAGTCTCATGGAAGATGCAGTTTCCCAATCCATGAAATTGCCAGCGGTTCCGGAATCCAGATGTGCCGAGACCGAACGAGGGGAAGCGCCGACATGAAGGAACACAGAAAGAAGAAGACGAGAAGGTGAAGGTGATACTTCAGGGTCTAATACTCCACCTTCCAGATGTATTAGCCCCAATCCTTTTTCCAGGTGAAGAGAACAAGTGTCACGAAAATGACTTTTGGCCCCACAATAGAGGCACAGGCCCAGAGTTTTGCACCTAGCGTGTTCTTCAGAAGACAGCTTGGTCCAGCCCAGCTGCATAGGTTCCTCAGCGGGCAGGGGGTGCTCCTCGGATCAAAGAGAAGGGACTGGGAGCTCAAGCTGCCTAAGGAAAGGGGAGTGCTGGCGTCTTTTTTCCAGGGCCCTCTCCTGAAAGCGAATATCGATCTGGTTACACAAAGTGATGACACGTCCAGATCAGTAGGAAGGGATCTTCCTGCTAATTCATCCTTCACTCTATCAGAGAGGCCATGTAAAAAGGTTGCAACTAGAGCCTCGTTATTCCAGCTCAATTCAGCTGTGAGGATACGGAACTGAAGAGCATACTGTCTCACAGAAGTGGACTTTTGACGGAGTTGTAAAAGAGAGTTAGCCGCTGAGGAGACACGACCTGGTTCCTCGAAGATATTCCGAAAAAGTTTCAAGAAATCAGACAGGCTAGAAACCACTGGATCATTCAGTTCCCACAGAGGGGCAGCCCAAGCTAGCGCCTCGCCGGACAGGAGGGATATAATATAGGCTACTTTCGCCCTATCGGACAGGAAGTTTTGGGGCTGAAGTTCAAAATGAATCGTGCACTGGCTAAGGAACCCCCTGCAAGCCTTGGAGTCCCCAGAGAAACGGTCCGGAGCTGGCAGTTGTAATGAATGTGTGGCTGCGACTGGTGCGATAGGTGCAGCAGATAGTGGTTGAGGTTGTTGAACCGGGGGTCCTAATGAGGCCTGAACCTGTTCAAAATGGGATGCCAAATCCTGAAGGAATCGCATCACTTGGGTCTGATGCGATCCCTGGGTCTCAAGTCTGCGAACTAAGCCCTGCAACGGATCATCTGCGGTTAGCAGCACATCAGCCGGGTCCATGGCTGATCAAACTGTCTGGTCACCTGAGACCAGGTGACAGACAGGCCTGTACTGGCCATAGGGACTACCGGGAGATTCCCGGTGGGCTGATGTCTCAGTGGGCCAGTCAGATGCAGTCCTGGAGCCGCTCCTCTCTGACAGTGAGTGATCGCAATTTCACTCCTGTCAGGAGGAGAAGCTTCCTTCCATTAGGCGTTATGCTCCCTCCAGCCTGCAGGGGGAGATAGACCAACGGCAGACTTTCCTTCCTCTCTCCCCATCACTTGTTATCACATGACTGGAGAGAGGAAGGAGAAGCTGCCTTCAAAACGGTGAGTACATGTGGGAGGAGAGGGAGGACACTGATGTGAAGGGCTGCTGATGGGGGCTCTCTGTTGGGGACTGTGATATGAAGTGGGCTGCTGGTGGGGACTCTGATATGAAGGGAGCTGCTGGTGGGGACTCTGATGTGAAGTGGGCTGCTGGTGGGGACTCTGATGTGAAGTGGGCTGCTGGTGGGGACTCTGAAGTGAAGGGAGCTGCTGGTGGGGACTCTGATGTGAAGGGAGCTGCTGGTGGGGACTCTGATGTGAAGGGAGCTGCTGGTGGGGACTCTGATGTGAAGTGGGCTGCTGGTGGGGACTCTGATGTGAAGTGAGCTGCTGGTGGTAACTCTGATATGAAGGGAGCTGCTGGTGGGGACTGTGATGTGAAGGGAGCTGCTGGTGGGGACTCTGATGTGAAGGGAGCTGCTGTTGGGGACTCTGATGTGAAGGGAGCTGCTGGTGGGGACTCTGATGTGAAGGGAGCTGCTGGTGGGGACTCTGATGTGAAGTGGGCTGCTGGTGGGGACTCTGATGTGAAGTGGGCTGCTGGTGGAGACTCTGATGTGAAGGGAGCTGCTGGTGGGGACTCTGATGTGAAGTGAGCTGCTGATTGGGACACTCTGATGTAAGGGGGGTGCTGTTGGGGACACGCTGATGTAAGGGGGACGCTGTTGGGGATGCTGTTGGGGACACTGATGTAAGGGGGACTCTGTTGGGGACACTCTTATGTAAGGGGGACTCTGTTGGGGACACTCTTATGTAAGGGGGACGCTGTTGGGGACACTCTGATGTGAAGGGAGCTGCTGGTGGGGACTCTGATGTGAAGGGAGCTGCTGGTGGGGACTCTGATGTGAAGTGGGCTGCTGGTGGGGACTCTGATGTGAAGTGAGCTGCTGGTGGTAACTCTGATATGAAGGGAGCTGCTGGTGGGGACTGTGATGTGAAGGGAGCTGCTGGTGGGGACTCTGATGTGAAGGGAGCTGCTGGTGAGGACTCTGATGTGAAGGGAGCTGCTGGTGGGGACTCTGATGTGAAGGGAGCTGCTGGTGGGGACTCTGATGTGAAGTGGGCTGCTGGTGGGGACTCTGATGTGAAGTGGGCTGCTGGTGGAGACTCTGATGTGAAGGGAGCTGCTGGTGGGGACTCTGATGTGAAGTGAGCTGCTGATTGGGACACTCTGATGTAAGGGGGGTGCTGTTGGGGACACTCTTATGTAAGGGGGATGCTGTTGGGGACACTCTGATGTAAGGGGGATGCTGTTGGGGACACTCTGATGTAAGGGGGCGCTGTTGGGGACACTCTGATGTAAGGGGGACTCTGTTGGGGACACTCTTATGTAAGGGGGACTCTGTTGGGGACACTCTTATGTAAGGGGGACGCTGTTGGGGACACTCTGATGTAAGGGGGACGCTGTTGGGGACACTCTGATGTAAGGGGGATGCTGTTGGGGACACTCTGATGTAAGGGGGATGCTGTTGGGGACACTCTGATGTAAGGGGGACGCTGTTGGGGACACTCTGATGTAAGGAGGACGCTGTTGGGGACACTCTGATGTAAGGGGGATGCTGTTGGGGACACTCTGATGTAAGGGGGACGCTGTTGGGGACACTCTGATGTAAGGGGGATGCTGTTGAGGACACTCTGATGTAAGGGGGACGCTGTTGGGGACACTCTTATGTAAGGGGGACGCTGTTGGGGACACTCTGATGTAAGGGGGACGCTGTTGGGGACACTCTCATGTAAGGGGGACGCTGTTGGGGACACTCTGATGTAAGGGGGATGCTGTTGGGGACACTCTGATGTAAGGGGGACGCTGTTGGGGACACTCTGATGTAAGGAGGACGCTGTTGGGGACACTCTGATGTAAGGGGGATGCTGTTGGGGACACTCTGATGTAAGGGGGACGCTGTTGGGAACACTCTGATGTAAGGGGGATGCTGTTGAGGACACTCTGATGTAAGGAGGGTGCTGTTGGGGACACTCTGATGTAAAGGGGACGCTCTGATGTAAGGGGGACCCTATTGGGGACGCTCTGATGTAAGGAGGACGCTGTTGGGGACACTCTGATGTGAGGGGGGTGCTGTTGGGGACACTCTGATGTAAGGGGGGCGCTGTTGGGGACACTCTGATGTAAGGAGGGTGCTGTTGGGGACACTCTGATGTAAAGGGGACGCTCTGATGTAAGGGGGGCGCTGTTGGGGACAATCAAAATTAAAGTGGGCCAGTCATGAGGAAGTCCAGGGCCAAATTTTTGTCCCAGTCCAGCCCTGGTGACAGATGCACTCTGTAGGAGTCGGAAGTGCACCGCTAAGGTAGTGGACCCTAGGACTGACTGCTGCGGATTGAACCCTGGAAGGTTCAGGAAGCAGGTCTACAGGATAACTAACATGGATCCCAGTGGGAGCTAGAGCATAGATTCCCCAGGGTGCAGAGTCTAAGAGCCAGCAGGTGTTTACCAGAGCCTCTAGTGGTGAGGATGGACTGCGCTGCAGTCTGGCTCCAGGTCGCGGCCCCCAGGGTCTCACAGCTCACACTCACCGTAGACTACGTGAGAAGAGGAAGGAAGCAGCAGGCTGGAATGACAGGGAAGTAAGGGGTAAGCCAAAGGTCAGGGCGACTAGCAGGCAAGGATAAACATAACACGCCAAAGGTCAGGGTAACAAGCAGACAGGGAGATTCGAGAACAGGCCAAAGTCGTAACAGGAATCAGACGTAGGAAAAACAGCAAGTACACACAGAGGCTAACACACAATGGTTGATCAGCACTGCTGGCTTGCAGTGCACAGGTTAATATAGGGTTCCCTGATAGGGCCTGGGGTGGGGCCATGCTTAGAGGAGAGGATATAAAACCAGTCAAGTGAGAGGCAGCTGGTCTTTAGAGATGAACACATGGAGACAGGTAAGCTGACAGAGAAAACTCTATTGCATAACCATGACAAAGGCAAAGGTCTACAAAGGAATCTTTGGAGGTTATTGAGGTGTGTAGGTTATATACAGTATGTCTATCATCATCTTTGCCCATTCATAATTGGTTAGCTGTTCCTGACCAGTAGCTCTTATCCATTCACTCCATAGCTCTTTGGCCATCAAACTCCCATGCCACCCAGGTCAATTCTGGTAGGTACTCTCATCGCTGAGAATGCGTTCCATAACTTGTTCATAGTCTGCTTTGTTCAATATTACTACACCCCCCCCCCCTTTATCTGCAGGGTGGATCACTATATTTTTTTGTTTTTAAATGGCTCTAATCCCTTCCCATATTTTCCTATCTTTAAAACATTTTTTAAATGTGAATATTCCTTATGTCTTCCTCTACCATTTTCTTAAACACTTCAATATGTGTCGAAGTTGGATTTGTTGCTAAGTCCACTGTGGGTATATTTGTGTACCATTGGTTGCCCATTGGCGGTGTTGTTCTCACTAAAGTGTTTTTTTTATACCTAGTTTTCTCCCAAACTTTTGTAAGTCAATACAGGCTTTAAATGTATCCAAATTCTTAGTGGGTGTGTTCTTTAGTCCTTGTTACAGCACAAAAAGTTTGTCATGTGTTAGTTCAATCTTACTAAGGTTGAACACATCCTCTCCTAATTTTCCCTTTTAGGAGACGTTTAATGTGCTGATAGATAACAAACTAAATTGATTTAACAAAAAGTATTATCACAGATGAGTTAAAAACATACATAGACAATAATAAATAAAATGGATCTTGTCCATATGTAAAATCCCTGACTGAGTAAAAGACACCGCTGTATACAGAGAGAGAGAGAGAGAAAAAGAGAGAGAGAGAGAGAGAGAGAGAGAGAGAGAGAGAGAGAGAGAGAGAGAGAGAGAGAGATGCAGTGTGCAGTATTCTGTAGACAATGGGTCCATTCACATTTCAGGCTTATTGGATTGGTAAACAGTAGTAGCTGGAATTATTCAGCCAATCCTTTTAGATGTCAGGGATTTATTAACTAAATGTACCTGTATGTCAGTAAAGTGGCTTAAGGGAAACCAGAAGTCAAATACCATTCAACCAATTGAGATTAGCTCACAGCCTGTCATGCAAAATGGAGTCTCTACATCTCCATATAGTAAGCATGGCTCTCGTAACTCTTGCAAGTGATGCAGTGGCCCAAAACTTCTATACTGCTGCGCCGGATAAATCACCAATATGATAGCACCAATTAGCCAGCCACAAATACTGGCCTGAAAATGGCTTTATGTCTACAGCTTCTGTTTCAAGTAATTTGTTTAAAATTCTAACAGACCTCTGCTTCAAGAGAAATGACGATGATGCACAGAAACCCAAAGCAGGCTATCAGGTGTCAACTGCCCCTAAAATGGCTTCAGGAAAGTCAAAACTGGCTGGATGCTCTGGGTTACTGCACTCTGGACATTATAATTTCTTTGTAATGTCTTTTTTTTAATAGGCCCATAAGTCATACATCAGCCAATGTACGTTTTGATAGTCTTCAAACACAATTATTGATTGATTGATAACCCAATTTTCAAGTCATTAGCCTGCTTTGTGTGTGCTACGACTGAACTAGTTAAGGTCTGTCAGCTTAACTGGTGATTCGGAAAAGAGTACATTCCTCTCCATTACTAACATTTGAAAGCAATAGAGCACCAGCCAGGAGGCCAAATTGCTTAATATATCTGCTTTGCTGGCCAATTTTATATCATCTCAGTCACTTAGAGACTAAGCAGTGTTGTGTCACAAAGTGCAGGCCCACATTAAGGAGTAGCTGCTACAGACAGTAATTTGTTAGATGAAAAAACTTGCTTGTCAAGACGGTGAAATAGTTGTGAAATGCTTTGAGCCAAGTCAAATTCCTTTTACTGTACTAGAAAGAATTTGGGCAGACCTCACGTTTTGCTATTTAAATCAATAGATAGATAGATAGATAGATAGATAGATAGATAGATAGATAGATAGATAGATAGATAGATAGATAGATAGATAGATAGATAGATACATAGATAGATAGATTAATGCCTTTTCTGTAGAGATAATCCATAGCAAGAGAAGCAATTTATCCTTTCCTTACATTTCACCTGTTAATGTTACATCAGTTGACGCAGGATGGCCACATCATGTCAGAGGGGTATTTGCCATGTATTTTCATTTGCTTTTTTTTTTGCCAAATATTGTGTTTAAAAATACTTGCATTAAAGTTTTAAGTCAAACAAAAAGCAAAACAATATTGCATAAAATTAACAATTCATATACAGTATCTCACAAAAGTGAGTACACCCCTCACATTTTTGTAAATATTTTATATATCTTTTCATGTGACAACACTGAAGAAATAGCACTTTGCTACAATGTAGTGAGTGTACAGCTTGCATAACTGTACATTTGCTGTCCCCTCAAAATAACTCAACACACAGCCATTAATGTCTAAACCACTGGCAACAAAAGTGAGTATACCCCTAAGTGAAAATGTCCAAATTGGTCCCAATTAGCCATTTTACCTCCCGATGTCATGTGACTCGTTAGTGTTACAAGGTCTCAGGAGTGAATGGGGAGCAGGTGTGTTAAATTTGATGTTATCACTCTCACTCTCTCATACTGGAAATTCAACATGGCAAAGAACTCTCTGAGGATCTGAAAAAAATAATTGTTGCTCTACATAAAGATGGCCTAGGCTATAAGAAGATTGCCAAGACCCTGAAACTGAGCTGCAGCATGGTGGCCAAGTCCATACAGCGTTTTAACAGAACAGGTTTCACTCAGAACAGGCCTCGCCACGGTTGACCAAAGATGTTGAGTGCACGTGTTTAGCGTCAGATGATGCACAAGAAAGCCAGCAAACAGTTTGCTGAAGACAAGCAGACTAAGGACATGGATTACTGGAGCCATGTCCTCTGGTCTGATGAGATCAAGATAAACATATTTGGTTCAAATGGTGTCAAGCGTGTGTGGCGACAACCAGGTGAGGAGTACAAAGACAAGTGTGTCTTGCCTACAGTATTGTGGTGGGAGTGTCATGGTTTGGGGCTGCATGAGTGCTGTCAGCACCGGGTAGCTACAGTTCATGAAGGGAACAATGAATTCCAACATGTACTATGACATACTGAAGCAGAACATGATCCCTTCCCTTTGGAGACTGGGCCGCAGGGCAGTATTCCAACATGATAATGACCCTAAACACACCTCCAAGATGACCACTGCCTTGCTAAAGAAGCTGAGGGTAAAGGTGATGGACTGGCCAAGCATGTCTCCAGACCTAAACCCTATTGAGCATCTGTGGGGCATCCTCAAACGGAAGGTGGAGGAGCGCAAGGTCTCTAACATCCGCCAGCTCCGTGATGCCATCATGGAGGAGTGGAAGAGGACTCCAGGGCAATCTGTGAAGCTCTAGTGAACTCCATGCCAAAGAGGTTAAGGCAGTGCTGGAAAATAATGATTGCCACGTATAATATTGACACTTTGGACCCGATTTGGACATTTGCACTTAGGGGTGTACTCACTTATGTTGTCAGTAGTTTAGACATTTATGGCTGTGTGTTGAATTATTTTGAGGGGACAGCAAATGTACACTGTTATACAAGCTGTACACTCACTACTTTACATTATAGTAAAGCATCATTTCTTACAAAAATGTGGGGGGGTGTACTCATTTTTGTGAGATACTGTATCCCACTCTCAAGGTGAATGGTGAAATCTTTTAATGATCATCCATCTATTCTACCTTCAATACAAAGGGAAGAAAAAAATCCATCCAGGTATTATAAGTGAGTCCGTCAAAGTTCATTCATAATGATTAATCCGTGTGCACTAGTGATCCCCTTCACCTCTTTTCACACAGCTTCTTACCAGCAATCAAGACCCCAAGTTATAGGTGATCTTATAAGCGTTCCAAGCATATCTAAGTCTTGAAGTACAGTTTTCATCCACAGCAAAGATGCACAGCAAGCTGGTGGAGGACCACATTAATTACTTCCTCTCCAGCCACAAGTCTAAGGGATCATACGAAAGATAACAATCTCCAATAGTGAAATACTGTAGTATTTAATTGATTAAAAAAGCAGCAAATCTACTCTACATAAGAACAGATACAAAGTGCTTGACATATCAAAATGAAAATACCGCCGCTAGAACCAGCTCCAGCTGACAGGTGACATAAGCACAGGCTCCACCCAGATGCACATTTTGGAAAGGATGTTGTCAAGGGAATCAGCTGAGTGTGCTGACAAAGATCTTCTATAAATATACAACCTTAAGCCTGTGAATGCCGCCTTCAAATTCAAGTTTCTGCTTACAATTAAAAAATGTTCCTAATTTAGGTAAGTATACCTGAAAGGCACCCACCTAAAGATTTACACACACAAAACTGTATACAGTGGGGACATATACAGTTAGAAGGTATACAGTTGGAAGGTAAACCTTCGGCCCAGTCTGAGGTCCTGAGCACTCTGATGAAGGTTTTCATCCAGGATATCCCTGTACTTGGCCGCATTCATCTTTTCCTCGATTGCAACCAGTCGTCCTGTCCCTGCAATTGAAAAACACCCCCACAGCATGATGCTGCCACCACCATGCTTCACTGTTGGGACTGTATTGGACAGGTGATGAGTAGTGCCTGGTTGTCTCCACACATACCGCTTAGAATTAAGGCCAAAAAGTTCTATCTTGGTCTCATCAGACCAAAGAATCTTATTTCTCACCATCTTGGAGTCCTTCAGGTGTTTTTTGGCAAACTCCATGCGGGCTTTCATGTGTCTTGCACTGAGGAGAGGCTTCCGTCGAGCCACTCTGCCATAAAGCCCCGACTGGTGGAGGGCTGCATTGATGGTTGACTTCCTACAACTTTCTCCCATCTCCCGACTGCATCTCTGGATCTCAGCCACAGTGATCTTTGGGTTTTTCTTTACCTCCCTCACCAAGGCTCTTCTCCCCCGATACCTCAGTTTGGCCGGACAGCCAGCTCTAGGAAGGCTTCTGGTTGTCCCAAACATCTTCCATTTAAGGATTATGGAGACCACTGTGCTCTTAGGAACCTTAAGTGCAGCAGAAATTTTTTGTAACCTTGGCCAGATCTGTGCCTTGCCACAATTCTGTCTCTGAGCTCTTCAGGCAGTTCCTTTGACCTCACGATTCTCATTTGCTCTGACATGCACTGTGAGCTGTAAGCTCTTATATAGACAGGTTTGTGGCTTTCCTAATCAAGTCCAATCAGTATAATCAAACACAGCTGGACTCAAATGAAGGTGTAGAACCATCTCAAGGATGATCAGAAGGAATGGACAGCACCTGAGTTAAATAAATGAGTGTCACAGCAAAGGGTCTGAATACTTAGGACCATGTGATATTTCAGTTTTTCTTTTTTGATAAATCTGCAAAAATGTCAACAATTCTGTGTTTTTCTGTCAATATGGGGTGCTGTGTGTACATTAATGAGGAAAAAAAATGAACCTAAATGATTTTAGCAAATGGCTGCAATATAACAAAGAGTGAAAAATGTAAGGGGGTCTGAATACTTTCCGTCCCCACTGTATAAAAAATAATATAATTATAATTATAAATAATATACTTAGTGAATAATAATCGTTGTAAGTTATATACTCCCCTTTCTAAGTAAAGATAGATTACACTTGTTCTGAACACTTGAATGGGAGACAACATTTTGCACTATACATAAAAACAAAAACGTATTTAAAGCGGAGTTCCATCAAAAAGTGGAACTTCCGCTCATTTGTCTGCTCTTCCCCTCCTTTGCCACATTTGACACCTTTCGGGAGGAGGGGGGAGGGCATACCTGTCTTTGACAGGTATCCTGTCCCCACTTCCGGGAGTCCACGCCGCGGCAAATTAGGCCAGCAGCTCAGCTCCCACCTCCTCCTTCCCCCGCCGCTGGGCCAGTAGGAGAGAGGAGCGGAGCCTCGCGCATGCGCAGTAGGGTTCCCGAAATGAAGCTGTAAGGCTTCACTGCCGGGTTCCACTACCCGCAATGGTGGCAGCATGCACCCGACAGCTGATTGAAACATCAGCTGCGGTGCTGACATTGCAAAAGTATCCTATTATTAAAAGTCTGCAGTATGTGTAGCTGTTGGCTTTTCATTTTTGCAGGGATGGGCGGACCTCTGCTTTAAAAAATGTAAAAAAATATTAATATTGATAAAAAAAATAGAACAAACAGATATAAATGAATAATAATCTGTTTATATCCATTTACATCTGCATCCATTCAGGTCTGTATTTTTAAACAGAACAAGTTTCTATATTTGTTCCGTATATAAAACAGAAGTGGATCTAAATGGATGTAAGTGGACAAATGGTCCATTTTTGCATCCGTTTTTGTGTTGGTTGTCAGCAGCCGGCACCTGTCGGTGTCCTAACAACCAGTGACTGGGGGGGGGGTATTCTCCGCTGACAGCAGAATGTAAACACACTCTGTAGTCCTGCATATCTGACATATAAAATGAAAGCTGAATTTTAAACAGAGTTTCACAGCTGCTATCTAGGGATTGCTAGAGAGCTGTTAGAGAGAGCGTAATAAGACTAAGTAGTGAGCAGTGTGTGTGCAAGGAGAGGGACAGTTTGTAACATAGAGGGGGCAGTGTTTACAAAGAGGGGGGAGTGTGTACACAGATGCTCTGTCACTTGCCGTTTCCAAATTACACTACCCATGCTCCCTGTCACTAAAGTAAAAAAAGGGACAACACCTGGTGACCCGCCCCTTTGTTTACTTTAGAGCGGAGAGAAGCGGAGCTGTCATTTGGCTCCGTTGCTAAGGTGGACAAAGGGAGATGTCACAGATGACCCCATCCCTTTGTTTACTTTTATGGGTGGAGAACTGCCAGTGTAATTTGGAGCTGGCAAATGACAGCGCCTTTTCAAGAAAGAAAGAAAGAAAGAAAGAAAGAAAGAAAGAAAGAAAGAAAGAAAGAAATAGGATTAGCCTAATTACATCAGAATGATACATGTTATCTTGTTGAAGCACTGTTTCAGCAGAATTGACAATAAGGCCTCATGCACACAAGATGATTATTTAACTCTCCTAGAAGCCAGCAGCATTTTTTCAGAAAAAATGCCTGACGCTTGTAAAAGTGTCAAAAGCTTATCCACTTGCTGACCACCCTATAGCACTTTTACTGCTACAGGGTGGCAGCTGTGCGCAGGATGACATTTATAAATGTGATTCTGCACTTCCGTCTATAGAAGGCTTATGCCACTGCTGAGCCACTTTTGCTGTGATAATTCACAGCAGAAGCTGATCTGCAGTGCTGGGGACTTGATGTCCTCTGGCACCCAGCGATCATTAGTAAAGCACAAGAGAGCTGATAGGGGGGAGGGACGATTCTGTGTCTCTGGAAAGCAAAGATTAGAATCATCTCTTCCCTTAGTGAAAACAGCACACTGTGTACATAAAAACACTGGCTAGGCCCACAGTTAACCCTTTGATCACCCTACATGTTTAACCCCTTCCCAGTCAATGTCATTAGTACAGTGACAGTGCATATTTTTAACATTGATCACTGTATACGTAACTGGTTCCCGCAAAGTGTCAAAAATGTCAGTTAGTGTCCAATAGTTCGCCACAATATCGCAGTCCTGCTATAAGTTGCTGATCACTGCCATTACTAGTATAAAACAATAAATCCATAAATACACTGAGCAAAATTATCAACGCAACACTTTTATGTTTGCCCCTATTTATCATGAGCTGAACGCAAAGATCTACAACTTTTTCTGTGTACACAAAAGGCCTATTTCTCTCAAATATTGTTCACAAATCTGTCTAAATCTATGTTAGTAAGCACTTCTCCTTTGCCCAGATAATCTATCCACCTCACAGGTGTGGCATATCAAGATGCTAATTAGACAGTATGATTATTGCACAGGTGTGTCTTAGACTGCCCACAATAAAAGTCCACTCTAAAATGTGCAGTTTTACTGTATTGGGGGTCGGGGGGTCCGAGAACCAGTCAGTATCTGGTGTGACCACCATTTGCCTCACGTAATGCAGTACATCTCCTTTGCATAGAGTTGATCAGGTTGTTGATTGTGGCCTGTGGAATGTTGGTCCACAGAAGAGGAATGTTGGTCCATTCCTCTTCAATGGCTGTGCCATTAAAGTTGCTAGATATTGTCAGGAACTGGAACACGCTGTCGTATACGCTGATCCAGAGCACCCCAAACATGCTCAATGGGTGACAAGCCGATCGTGAGGTATAGCGTGCGGTGCGGTATGTTAATCAATCTCTCTCTCTCTCCAGGACGGAGCTGTCAGCAGAGAGAGAGAGAGAGATTGATGCACATACCGCACCGCACGCTATACCTCACGATCGGCTTGTTTATGTTAATGCTTGTATAGGATGGTGCACTCATGCACCCACAGCATGTGAGTACCCCTATGAGGGGAGAGTTTTGTTTAAAATAAAGATCCTTCATTATGTTACAATGTTGCGCTATGGAGTTTCTTTTCTCTTGCATATGATATTATGACGTTTTTTGAGAACATTGGAGACCTGCACAGTTGATTCCATTTGAGCACAGGAGTGGCTCCAAAGCGTGTTTGACATAGTTTAATTACTGTGTCACACACTTTAAGGTGAGCGCATATGCTTTTGGGGGCCACTGGAGAACACTAAGGCCCCTTTCACACTGGGGCGGTGGGGGCGTTGGCGGTACAACAGCGCTATTTTTAGCGCTGCTGTACCGTCGTTCTTGCTGTGGTATTCAGCCGCTAGCGGTGTGGTTTTAACCCCCGCTGGCGGCCAAAAAAGGGTTAAAATCCCTCGTACAGCGCGGCTATAGCCGCGGTATTGCCACGGTATAGCCGCGCTGTCCCATTGATTTCAATGGGCAGGAGCGGTGAAGGAGTGGTGAATACACCGCTCCTTCCCCGCTCCAAAAAAGCGGTTTGCAGGACTTTTTTCACCGCCCTGCCTGCGCACCGCTTCAGTGTGAAAGCCCTCGGGCTTTCACACTGAACAAACAGCAGAGGCTGTTTAGGGGCGGTTTTCAGGCGGTATTTTTAGCGCAATACCGCCTGAAAACCGCTCCAGTGTGAAAGGGGCCTTAGGCATGCTTTATGGTGTTGCACTTTTTGGAAGAACAGGATGGATGAGCTTCACTGATTATGGACACACCTTTGAGCACTTTATATTTATATATTTTTGGATATATATTTTTTGAACTATAAGGACTTCTATGAGGAATGGTTGCTATTTCATTCCTGATTTGGCACTTAGTTTGTGTGTTTTTTATTTTTTATTTTTTTTAATATTGCACTTTGCACTTTGGGAGTTACATGTATTAAGCACTAAGAGCTATTTCTGATCAATTATTGGTCAGCATAAACACATTTATTTTGCTTTCTGTATTATTTTGGCACGTAGCACTTACTGTAGTCACCTATGTGGTATTATTTTGATCTAGCGCAGACACATTTGTATTTCTTCAACGCCATATATGCTGTCTGCCATCTGCCATGTACAGTGAAAACCGGGATTCATCCATGAAGAGAACACCTCTCCAAAGTGCCAGACGCCATCGAATGTGAGCATTTGCCCACTCAAGTCGGTTACGACGATGAACTGCAGTCAGGTCGAGACACCGATGAGGACGACGAGCATGCATATGAGCTTTCCTGAGATGGTTTCTGACAGTTTGTGCAGAAATTCTTTGGTTATGTAAACCGATTGTTGTAGCAGCTGTCCGGGTGACTGGTCTCAGACGATCTTGGAGGTGAAGATGTTGGCTGTGGAGGTCTTTAGAGATGACTTATGGTAGAGAAATGAACATTCAAGAGAAGAAGGGCAGAAGGCAGAAGTCCGGGCCCCTGCTAGCAAAAGAGCGGCAAAAGAGCAGAAGATAGCGGAAGAGCCCGGCAGAAGACCCGAGAGCGCGGAGAAGAACCGGAGAGACCCCCGAAGTAGGAAGAAGACCCCCGAATCTGGAAGAAGACCCCCGAAGCTGGAAGAAGACCCCCGGAGCTGTCTAATACATTACTTTAAAAACCTGTGCAGTGTGTTTTTTTAATTGACACTTTTTCCCTAGGTGATTGGGTAGGGGTACCATGTACCCCATACTCATTCACATAGGGTGGGGGGCGGGGATTTGGGGGCCCCCTTATTAAAGGGGGCTCCCGGATTCCGATAAGCCCCCCCGCCCGCAGACCCCGACAACCAACGGCCAGGGTTGTCGGGAAGAGGCCCTTGTCCTCATCAACATGGGGACAAGGTGCTTTGGGGTGGGAGGGCCGCAGGGCACCACCCTCCCCCAAAGCACCCACCCCCCCATGTTGAGGGCATGTGGCCTGGTACGGTTCAGGAGGAGGGGGGACTCTCGCTTGTCCCCACCCCCTTTCCTGACCGGCTGGGCTGCGTGCTCGGATCGGGGTCTGGTATGGATTTTGGGGGGGACTCCACGCTGTTTTTTTGGCGTAGGGGGTTCCCCTTAAAATCCATACCAGACCTAAGGGCCTGGTATGCCCCGCACTCGCCGCAATAGGAAAATGTGTTTTTACTATTGCAGCGAGCGCGAGGTGCAGTACCCTGCCCTTGTGTCGTATCTGGTCCATCGGACCAGCATACAGATGAACTGGCTTTCCGTCAGGAACTACGGAGTTACGACGTAAAGATTTGAAGCAGGCTTCAAATCTAAAGTACGTTGGATTTCCGACCGAAACGGTTCGTCGGAAGTCCGATGGATTCAGTCCGTCAGCGTCCGTCGGACCAGTCCGGTCGAAAAGTCCGACCGTGTGTACGCCCCATAAGTGTTTTTTTTTAAATTGACACTCCCCACTGACACTGCCAGCTGTGGAAGGGAGTTCCACATCCTTTCTACTCTTACAGTAAACTACTGCTTATCCAGTTTAAGGTAAATCGGTTCTCGTCAAACTTCACTTCGTGTCTTTTTGTTTACAAACGTTTTTATTGTAGGAAAATATAACATCTGGGTGTACAGGCAAAGTGGTGACAAAAATTATGGTGGCCAGAAAGCCCATCACAGTTAAATGATATATCACACACAGTGCAAATAACAATTCTCATAAAAATACAAAATGAGCCCATGAAAACAGAGGTAACAAAACAAAAAGGAAATGAAAAGACAATCAAATAAAAGAAAAAGGGAACTTACAGTTGTGACAAATGTGCACTTCTAGTAAATTGAATATGCCGTCAAACAGCAAGGGTGTTATTTTCAGTAATACAAAGAGCATAAATGCAATGGAGCACTTGAGGCATCATACAAATAGGTTCTATCCAGTAGGATTATGATCTGGTTTAATGGGAGTCAGCTGCGGGCACCGAGGGATCTTCTAGGCTGTCACTAAGCAGATGGGCTGTCCATATATTCCACTAACGGTCAAATATGTGCATGGAGTCCAGGAGAGTATGGTGTATTCTTTCCATAGTCCTGATGGACTCCATACGAGAAATTACCTGCGACCAAGAAACGTGGGGGCGTTTCCAGTTCATTGCTATTGCCCACTGGATCGCACTAAAAAGTGTGTGGATTAATTTTAGTATGGGGAGGGGAACAGCTGGAAGCTCTGCAAACAGTATACACATTTGACAAGTCAATGTAAGTGATACTCCGGAGAGAAGCGTTATGAGAGATGTAGTCTTGTGCCAAATGACGTCTAAGGCTTTACAACTCCAGAACGTGTGTAATAACATACCCCTGTCCTGGCATCCTCTAAAACATGTGCCAGGAACCAGGGGATATATTCTATGGAGGCGCTCTGGGGTGTAGTACCACCTGGTGTGAAGTTTGAGTACCGTTTCCTTAATTGACACTGAGCGTGTACATTTGTGCATGTTGTCTATCATTTCCTGCCAGTCCTCAGCAGGGACCTCTCGGGCCATCTCTACCTCCCATGCCTCCATTGCTGTGGATTTTTGAGGGGAGTTATAATCATTGAGGTATCGATAAAGTACGGAGATGGTCCCCTTATCCCTCCCAGCTTCACCACACAGAAGTTCAAATGGAGTCTTCGACATCTCCACTCCGCCCACCATAAGTGCCGAGTAGAAGTGTCGAATTTGCAAGTATTGGTGAAACTCGAATCTGCCCATATCGTATGTCTGCTGCAGGTGAGCGTAGGAACAGAAGAAGATGTTCTGCAGTAGAGACTCAAGGTTCACCAGGCCCTTTGCAGTCCACTTAAGGAATGGTGATTTAGAGGAAAAGGCTGGGGGGAATGAGGGTTCTCCCAAAAAGGAAGATAAAAGGGGCAAGTCTGATTGTAACTTAAATTTTTTACAATAGAGAGACCATAAATAAAGTGATTGGCCAACTATATTATTTAATGGGGTGACATCTCTAGGAGAAATTGAGCAGAAATGGACCAGAGAAGGCCCGGGAGGTAGTATGGAGTCACTGAGATCTGCTCAAATTGTAGCCATGGTATAGAGGCAGGGATGATATGCCACTGCGCCAATTGGATAAGAAGTGATGCCAGGAAGTACTTCCACAGATCTGGGCATCCCAAGCCTCCCCTCACCTGAGCTCTATACATCTGTATACGTCCCATTCGTGGTTTTTTGTTTTGCCATATAAATCTAAGCAGATCTGTTTGAATCCTCAGTAGGACTGAGCGAGAGACATATAGGGGTAGGGATCTAAAGAGGAACAGGAGTTTGGGGAGGATGTTCATTTTCACTGCCTGAATTCTCCCTAAAAATGATATGCGATATGAGGACCATTGATTTAAAAGGTGTTTGACATTAGAAAAGGCTGGAGGATAATTCAAGGAATATACCTGTTTCAAAGAGGGGGCTAGTTTAATACCTAGATATTGTAGGGAGGCATGATTCCATGAGAATTTAAATTTATCTTTAAGAGTGGTCAATAAAAGTTGTGGGAGATGAATTGGTAGAGCCGAATACTTGGAGGGGTTGACTCCCAGGCCGGTAATTTATGGAAGGAGTCTAGGGAGGACATGAGGTTAGGGAGGGAGAGTAGAGGGTCTGAAATAAATAAAAGTACGTCGTCCGCGTAGAGGCTAAGTTTAAATTCTTGATCCCCTTTCTTGTAACCCTTAATGTTTGGGTCATTAGAGATGGATCTAGACAGGGGCTCCATGGCTAGCGCAAACAAAAGCGGGGATAATGGACACCCCTGTCTAGTACCACATCTCAGGGAAAAATAGTCTGAGTTACAACCCGGAAGCTTAATACGGGTCTTCAGGTTATGGTAAAGGGCTTGAAAGCCATGTATAAATGCCCCACTAAATCCAAATTTGGATAGCACTGAGTCCAGATATGTCCAGAGGACACTATCAAATGCTTTGTTTATGTCTAAACTCAAAAGTAGTACTTGGTTTGAGTTCATATGGGCGTCCTGTAGTATATTGGTGGCTAAACGGATATTATCAGTGATCTGCCTCGAGGGGATAAAGCCGGTTTGATCGGGTGATATCAAGGTCGTTATAACTTTAGCCAGTCTGTCTGCCAAGATCCTCCCGAATATTTTAAGGTCATCATTTATAACAGAAATGGGGCGGAAATTTTGAGGGAGGGTATGATCTTTGCCGGGTTTGGGAATGAGGGACATGTTTGCTAACAGCATTTCTTCCGGAAATTGCTTTCCTTTGAGAATATGGTTATACATATTAGTCAGTGAGGGAAGTAGTGATTCAGCAAATTTTTTATAGTAAACGGCTGAGTATCCATCAGGGCCTGGGGCTTTGGAGGGTTTAAGAGAGGGAATGATAGAGGCGACTTCTTCTGCTGAGCAGGGGGCATTGACGATACCCAATTGCTCCTTTGAAAGCCGAGGAAGCGAGAGAGTATCCAGCCAAGACTGCATGGGAGGAGGAGGAGAAGGATCTGGGCCAGAAAAAAGTTTCTGATAGAAGGAGGAGAAAATTTTTAGAACATGTTTGGGATGGGAGGTGAGGTTACCGTGATGATCTTTTAATTTGTAGAGGTGAGTCGGTTGGGTGGACTGTTTGAGCTTTCGCGCAAACATCGTGGAAGCGGAGTTACTATAAAGGAGGAAACGAGCTTTAGACCATCTGAGAGATTTCTCAATATGACCTGAAAGTATGTCATCTAGGGCCCTCCTTTTTTCAGTGATCTGAAGGAGCAACTCCTGCGAAGGGGTCTGAGTGTGTCTATGGTACAGTTGTTCTAATTCTAGGGTGAGTTTATGAGTATCCTGTTGTTTTTGGCGTTTCTGAGTCGTAGAAATTTCAATCAAGTGGCCCCTCATCACAGCTTTATGGGCTGCCCAGAGGGAAATGAGAGAAATATTCTCCACATTATTGAGCCTAAAATATTCTTTGAGGCGTTCGAGCAACTGTGCAATGATCATCGGATCAGTGAGTAGTGCGTCGTTAAGGTGCCAGGACCTGGTTGTATGTGGGAGGCCTAAACAGGAGATATGGGTATATACGATGTGATGGTCTGACAAGGGGCAAATGTTTATGTTAGCTGTAGTAGAGTTCACTGTCAAAGAGGGGATGCAGAAAATATAATCCAGGCGGGAGTAACTATCATGAGGGTGGGAATAGAAAGTGTATTCCCTAGAGCCAATATTGTGGGCTCTCCAAACATCTATAAATTGAGAGGACTTCAGGGAATGTTGAAGGGATTTGGGAAAGGCCTTAGAGGTTGGGCATGTTCGGCTTCTATCAAGTCCTGAGTGGGCCACTAAGTTAAAATCACCTCCAATTAACATACGAGGGGAGTGGAACCTGTCTAGGGTCTGGAAAAATTCTTTAAAGAATGTAGCCTGTGAGGCATTTGGGGCATACACTGAGGCCAAGGTTAGTTGTTTATTCTGGATGGAAACCTGAACTATCACAAATCGACTATTAGGATCTTTATAGATCTGTTGAGCCTGAAACATCACAGAGTTCTTAATAAAGATGGCCGCCCCTCTAGACCTGGACCCATAAGTGGTGAAGTAGCTTTGATTAAAAGTTTTATCAAAGTATGATGGGTGATTGTCTCTGGAGAAATGAGTCTCCTGAAGTAGGATAACATCTGCTCCAAGAGATTTATACATTTTAAATGCCTTGCTCCGCTTTTGAGGGGTATTGAACCCTTTTACATTATGGGAAATTATTCTAACACCCATAATATATTAATGGTGGGACAGTTAGGATCAATAAGGGGTCCAGGCCGAGAGGGAGCAGCCTAACAACAACACAACCCTTCCAAAGATGTGACACAGCCATGGCGTGCAATCCCGCAGGAATGTGTGCATCATCAATCTGAGTTAGTAACACATAAGTCACTATGACGGAATCATCTGATAAGTATAACACAAAAAAAAGCAAAAAAATAAAATCAGAAACAAAGAGTAACAAAAAAACTAGAAACCTGAAAACCAGGCCAAAAAATGGCCAAACATAGCTCAGGGGGGTCATGGGGAAAGACATCCCATAAACCCAAAAAGAAGTGTCTATTCGGACCAAAAGGTCCAGCACTCTGATTGTTTGTGTCCGTGTCATCTGTACAAATGTGGATTTGTCGGAAAAGTTTACCTGTGGGAAGTCAACCAGCTCAGATGTCACTAAACAGACGGAGAGCCAGCCAGCCCCCAATGTTGAAGAGTGTAGGGACAATCAGGCGGACGCAACCGGGAATCTGCAATGAGCCGGGAGAGTCCAAATTCCTCTGGGCATGTTGGGAGATGATCATAGTGCGCTACCTTGAGGGAGAAAAACAAGACGAAAAAAGGGTAGAGGAAAAAAAAAAAAAAAAAGGGAAAAAAATGAGCATTGCTGTCAGTCACGGCTTTGATCTCGGCGGTCTCTTCTGGGTGGAGGGGTTGCCCAAATAGCTGAGTGACGTGGGGTGGAAGGTAGTCTGGGCAGGGAAGCCGCATCATGGAGGCCCAATTTCACCAGCAATTCCTTTCCTTCTGCTAACGTGGTTACTGTGTAGGTCGTACCATTATGGGGCACTTGAAGCTTGAATGGGAAGCCCCAGCGGTAACGAATACTGGCAGATTGAAGGACCGATGTAACCTCTTTCATCTTCCTGCGTTTATCTAGGGTGGTAGGGGAGATACCCGGGTAGATTTGAATCGGGGTGCCTTCCAGGCAAATATTAGGGGTGTTTCTTGAGGCTCTGAGAATTTCCTCTTTGATCAAGAAGTCCTTAAGGCAAAGCACTATGTCTCTTGGCGGTTTCTCAGGAGGAGGGGGAGGGCGAAGGGCCCTATGAATCCTGTCACAGGAAAAGGCCGACAACGGGGAGTCCGGCAAGAGAGATTGAAATATCTTCTGTACAGTGGGTAGTAGATCGGTGACCGATTCCGGCACTCCTCGCACCCTAAGGTTGTTGCGACGGTTCCTGTTGTCGAGGTCCTCAATGTGGGCTTGGAGTTGCAGGACTGTTTCAGACAGGGACTCATGCTCCTTTCTGAGATCAGAGTACACTAAGGAAAGCTCGTCGTGTTTAGTCTCCAGTAAATCAGTTCTACTACCTAATGCTGCGATCTCAAGGGACAGTGTGTTGGTAGATTTGTGAAGCTCTGATTGAAATTTCTGGGCAATCTTGTCATACATTAAAGTCAGACTCTCATCCAGATCAGCCTTATTAAGCTGCAATGTGTACTCACTGTCTCCCTGGGAGTGTGGTGGTGAGGAGGCTGCTGTAGGAGAATGTGCCTGTGACTGTGTCTTCCGGTCGCCATCTTGGGCCTGCATGTCTTTCTCCCTCTCTCTCAGCAGATATGTTGTTAGTGATCTTTGGGCCGGTTTTCCACATCGATTTTTAGGCCCCGTCATGCGCTGAATGTTCCGCCGGGGGTGCGGGGATGAATTAGGTAGAAAACCTGTGTTGATCACCCCAGGGAGGTGCCGTTAGTCTCCGCGGCTCACGGAGCTCTCAGCCCTTGCTTCCTCCTCGGTTCGCGCCGCGCATGCGCCCTCCCACTTCGTGTCTTTTTAAAGTGGACCTTCATCCTCTCCCACTACTTTCCTCCACTCCACCCCTCCATACCACCAAAGGAAAGCTCTATTTGTGGGGAAAAAAATGACAAATTTTATTTGGGTACAGTGCTGCTCGACCGCGCAATTGTTAAAGTAAAGCAGTGCCGTATCGCAAAAAATGGTCTTGTCATGAAGGGGGTAAATCTTCCGGAGGTAAGTTTGGTAAACAAGCTTTTAGGAGCTTTTACAGGCATCAAGCTCTTGGGCATTAATTTATTTCATTGGCAGAATAAATAATTTATTCTGGTCATTGAAATGAATTAATGCTTGAGCGCTAAATGTGCCTAGCGCTTAGGTGCGTTTAGCAGCTTTTAGCAGTCTTAAGCGCTTTTTCTGCCCAAACTCTGCTGCTGCTGGATGCACTGGCAGTGGGGTTTTTTTCTTGCCTCTAAAATCCCCTACCACTAAACACTGCTAAAAGCCTATGTGTGCATGGACACATAGGCTAACATGAAGGGGTGTCTAGAGGCAGGGAAAAATGTTCCAGAAGCTCCTAGAAGCAGCTGTAAAACCGTCCAGTGTGCATGACACCAAAACGGGGCTAGTTACAGCTGATAAGGGAAACATCAACAAATAAATGTTCTGTAACTAATTTGAATTGGTTGCATCTTTTAACTAGTTACAAAACCATTGACAAACGTACCTGTAAGGCCCCTTTCACACGTGCAGACCCTATGTCCGTATTTCATTCATCCGTTTTCGGATGAAATACGGACATACATGCATTACTATGAGATAGCGGGTGCCAGCGGATGAATATCCGCTGACACCTGATGTCATCCATCCCTGCTATTGTCCGATTCTGCAGATGGCGGAAAATCCTATTTTTCTATCCATCTGCAGAGTGGATTGGATGAACACGGACAGATGGTCCGTGTTCATCTGATCCCCCATAGGGGAGAGCGGAGATCTGACAGGGCAGTCCCTGCACAGTGTGCGGGTCCCGTCCTGTCATCCGCCGGCTCAACAGGGATCAACGGAGCGATCCCTGCTGAGCAAGCGGATGTTCACGGGGCGGATCACCACGGATCCGTCCCATGTGAAAGGGGTCTAAGTGGCTAGTAAAAAAATATAAACTAAATATATACTAAATATATACTAAAAAAATATATAGTTCAAGATAAAAGTGATCTCTGCGGCAGATTCACTGCAAGATCACTTTTATCGGCAGCAGCGGAGGCGATCGGATGCTGTCACTAGCTGGGCATGGAGACGGGTGAGGGGAAGATGGCCCCCACCTGTCTCCATGACATTGCAGGGCAGAAGCGACGTCAAAACGTCACTTCCGCCCCTTAGCTCTTAAAGGGCCATTTTTTTAAATTCTTTTTTTAAATGACAATTTTTTTTTTCTAATTGCATTTTAGTGTAAATATGAGATCTGAGGTCTTTTTGACCCCAGATTTCATATTAAAGAGGTCCTTTCATGCTTTTTTTCTATTACAAAGAATGTTTACATTCCTTGTAATAGGAATAAAAGTGACACAATTTAAAAAAAAAAACAATTTCAAAATAAAAAATAAAAGGTAAAATAAATAAGAAAAAATTTTTTTTAACGCGCCCCGTTCCGCCGAGCTCGCGTGGAGAAGCGAATGCATACATAAGTAGTGCCCGCATATGAAAACGGTGTTTAAACCACACATGTGAGGTATCGCCGCAATTGGTAGAGTGAGAGCAATAATTTTAGCCCTAGACCTACTCTGTAACTCAAAACATGAAACCTGTAGAATTTTTTAAATGGGGATTTTTAAGGTTAAAAGTTTGTTACCATTCCATGAGCGGGCGCAATTTTGAAGTGTGACATCTTGGGTATCACATTATCTTTCACAATATAAAAAAAATTGGGATAACTTTACTGTTGTCTTATTTTTTAATTCAAAAAAGGGTATTTTTTCCAAAAAAAAGCACTTGTAAGATACTGTGCAAATACAGTGTGACAGAAAGTATTGCAACGACCGCCATTTTATTCTCTAGGGTGTTAGTAAAAAAAATGTATAATGTTTGGGGGTTCTAAGTCATTTTCTAGCAAAAAAACCTGTTTTTAACTTGTAAACAACACATCTAAAAAAGAGGCTCAGTCCTTACGTGGTTCATTATACAAAAACCTACTATATTTATTGTTGTATAACACACACTGTTTCATCCTGAAAATCGGTGCAAATAGGGTGTGCGTGTTATACACCAATACTTCAATTTTAGCTGCCTCGGAGGGGACAGGGAGGGGGGCGGGACGAGTGCCGTCAGATTACACAGTGAGAACCTCCTGTTTACTTTGCGGTCTCTGTAATAGGAAGTCCCGTCTCCTGGGCTGCCTTTGAACCACTGTTCTGTATATCATAGGAGATTCTCACTGTATATAATCTGTCGGCACTTGTCCTGCCCCCCTCCCTGTCCGCTCCGAGGCTGCAGATGGGCATCAATCAGGCTGCATTGATGGCAATGGTGAGGCTGCTGTATTGATGGCAATGGTGAGGCTGCTGCATTGATGGCAATGGTGAGGCTGCTACATTGATGGCACTTGTGAGGCTGCATTGATCTGGACTGATGAAGCTGCATTGATGGCACTTATGAGGCTGCAGATGGGCATTGATCAGGCTGCATTGATGGCAATGGTGAGGCTAACCCTTATTTTGCTTCAAGGTTCCTTATTTAAAATGTACGTTTTTTTCCTGAAACCTCCCTCTTAAAATGAATGTGCGTGCTATACGCTGATAAATATGGTAGTTACAGCTGATAAGAGAAACATCCAAGAATAAATTACTGTAGTTAAATTGAATTGGTAGTATGTTTTAGCCAGTTGGAAAACTGTTGGCAAACCTATCTTTAAGCGACCAGTAACAAATTACATACTACCATCTTATTACGTTTTGTCAATAATTAGATTTAAATGTGGCTTCACAAATAAACAGTTGTCTAATTCACTCTTTAATTGAACATCTATTTTAAAAACGTACTGTACTGTATTCTGAAAATTGTGTGAAATTTAAAAATACAATGATAGTGCTTATTTTGTTCTTTTTTTGAGTATTAGATATGTGGAGCTACAGTATGTGTCTGTACCAAATGCTGTTTAATAATCAGAAACAGCTTGCCATTTTCAGACAAATGCCATAATGTGTATATTGATAGCTACGTTTAAAAGAAAGTCAGTGACAAAGGCAGCAAAGACAGGTTGCAAGCTCAGATAAAGTTATCAACGTATTTTTCTCTGAAAACTTCTATGAATGAAAAATTATCTATGAATGGATGAGGTGGACCTTTCTATCATCTGTCCGTCCTCCATTCATAGATCTTTTTCATTCATAGAAGCTATAGTACAGCTTCTATGAATGGAAGAGAGGGTGGGCACATTTGGCATTCTTTATGAGTTTCTGTCAAAGGTCAGTCAGATTTATTGACCTCTATCACACCTGAAGATTACAGCAATGAGGTGGTATCAGAGAAGTAATGCAAAAGTCAGAAGCACAAGGAACATATCAGGTTAATAGTAAGTAATGTCGCTTGTGATGATTTTTTTTTTAACTAAACTTAGGATTTTATTATTGAACAATGCATGCATCGACATGACAGACAGGTGGCCAGCATTTTCAAAAGGTAATCATCAATATCCAGCTTTATATTTCTCTTAAAGAAGGTTAAAGTTACCATTTAATAGTACCTGATTAAGCTACTAATTTAAAGAGGTTGTAACAGCATAGTGCTTGTGCTGTCTAATCTGTCCCTTTCCGTGCTGTAAAAAAAACCTGGTTGATCCTACTGGTTCCTGTGTCCCCCTAAGTCAGAGGTGTCAAACTGGCGGCCCTCTTGCTTCTGCCTGTGGGGGTCATGCTTGTAACTGTCAGCCTCGCAATGCCTCGTTGGACTTGTAGTTCTGTAACAAATGGAGGGCCGCCAGTTTGACACCTGTGCCCTAGGTGAAATAACCACTGTAATCATGGCCGCTGTGCCTCCGTCATCCTGCTGTGTAATGCCCCGTACACACAGTCGGACTTTGTTCGGACATTCCGACAACAAAATCCTAGGATTTTTTCCGACGGATGTTGGCTCAAACTTGTCTTGCATACACACGGTCACACAAAGTTGTCAGAAAATCCGATCGTTCTAAACGCGGTGACGTAAAACACGTACGTCGGGACTATAAACGGGGCAGTGGCCAATAGCTTTCATCTCTTTATTTATTCTGAGCATGCGTGGCACTTTGTCCGTCGGATTTGTGTACACACGATCGGAATTTCCGACAACGGATTTTGTTGTCGGAAAATTTTATCTCCTGCTCTCCAACTTTGTGTGTCGGAAAATCCGATGGAAAATGTCCAATGGAGCCCACACACGGTCGGAATTTCCGACAACACGCTCCGATCGGACATTTTCCATCGGAAAATCCGACCGTGTGTACGGGGCATTAGAGTTTCTCCTCTCTCCCCCCTTCTCCCCTTCCCTGCCTGTCAGTTCCTAGTGTGTGAGTGATCTCCTGCCCACCCCTCTCCTCTTGCCACTGTTAGTAGCTGGCAGTAAAGTCAGAGAGTAGGATTACTACCAGCCCCTCTGTTCTAATAAGGTATACTACACAGCGTAAATGTTTTTTTTTTAAATGTTGCTGTCAAATACTTTATTTCAGATCACCTCTGTGTGGTCATGTGACTTCAAAATGCTTTCATACCCCAATCTAAGGAGTATGGCGGGATAGTCTGAGTGGACAAAACAGTGGTCATGTGACAGAGGTGATTTGAAATTAGGTATTTAGCGGCACCATTTAAAAAATTAAACTGTGTAGTATTCCTTTTTAGAACAAAGGGGCTGGCAGTAATCCTACTTTCTGACTTTACAACCAATTTAACCTACTCTCCTGTCCCAACTCTCTAGCAATTACTAACAGCTGGGAAACATTGTCAAAGTTGAAAGCTGATGCATCATCTCTCATGTCCAGGTTGGCTAGAATCATTCTTGTTTTATTGTCTTTTTTATTGATAGCCATCTGAGCTTTGTTATGATAGTGAATCCTCAGTCAAAAGATAAAAAATAGTTTTTAACAACCGGAAAAGGAGAAACGTCATAGTATCCAGGCAGAATTGCTAAACTGGAGATAATTGTAAGGAATTGGTACTGGACTTTATAGGGACTAAGGTACCTCAGTGCCTATAAAGTCCATTACCAATTTCTTATTATTATCTCCAATCAAAGGGACGTGGCACATACATAGACCATTTTGTTATCCACAGTGCCATCCTGTGGTGATACCACAAATCAATTTTTCAAGAATTGCTAAACTAACAGACTCTGTAATCTTGCATATCTGACTTATCTGATAAAATGAAAGTTGATCTTTACACAGAGTTTCACAGCTGCTAGCTAGAGATTGCTGTTAGAGTGCAATAAAAAGCTTACAACAGCCTATATGAAATTTTATAGTTAGATAAGCTATCATACTGGAATTGAGAAACACTGGTCTAGCTCATACAGAAATGCAAAGCATTGAAGCATTTAAAGCAATAATAGTCTAAAAATTCTGCTGCACTTAAGGTTCCTAAGAGCACAGTGGTCTCCATAATCCTTAAATGGAAGACGTTTGGGATGACCAGAACCCTTCCTAGAGCTGGCCATCCGGCCAAACTGAGCTATCGGGGGAGAAGAGCCTTGGTGAGAGAGGTAAAGAAGAATCCAAAGATCACTGTGGCTGAGCTTCAGAGATGCAGTCGGTAGATGGGAGAAAGTTGCAGAAAGTCAACCATCACTGCAGCCCTCCACCAGTTGGGGCTTTTTGACAGTGAGTGGCCCAACGGAAGCCTCTCTTCAGTGCAAGACACATGAAAGCCCGCATGGAGTTTGCTAAAAAACACCTGAAGGACTCCAAGATGGTGAGAAATAAGATTCTTTGGTCTGATGAAACCAAGATAGAACTTTTTGGCCTTAATTCTAAGTGGTATGTGTGGAGAAAACCAGGCACTGCTCACCACCTGTGCAATACAGTCCCAACAGTGAAGCATGGTGGTGGAAGCATCATGCTGTGGGGGTGTTTTTCAGCTGCAGGGACAAGACGACTGGTTGCAATCGAGGGAAAGATGAATGTGGCCAAATACAGGGATATCCTGGACAAAAACCTTCTCCAGAGTGCTCAGGACCTCAGACTGGGCTGAAGGTTTACCTTCCAACAAGACAATGACCCTAAGCACACAGCTAAAATAACAAAGGAGTGGCTTCACAACAACTCCGTGACTGTTCTTGAATAGCCCAGCCTGACTTAAACCCAATTGAGCATCTCTGGAGAGACCTAAAAATGGCTGTGCACCAACGTTTACCATCCAACCTGACAGAACTGAAGAGGATCTACAAGGAGGAATGGCAGAGGATCCCCAAATCCAGGTGTGAAAAACTTGTTGCATCTTTCCCAAAAAGACTCATGGCTGTATTAGATCAAAAGGGTGCTTCTACTAAATACTGAGCAAAGGGTCTGAATACTTAGGACCATGTGATATTTCAGTTTTTCTTTTTTAACAAATCTGCAAAAATGTCAACAATTCTGTGTTTTTCTGTCAATATGGGGTGCTGTGTGTAAATTAAAGAGGAAAAAAAATGAACTTAAATGATTTTAGCAAATAGTTGCAATATAACAAAGAGTGAAAAATTTAAGGGGGTCTAAATACTTTCCGTCCCCACTGTAGACAAATCAAGACAAGACAAATAATTTGCTTGAATTCAGAATGAATTGCTACTGGTAGTTATTTAGGGTTTCCAGCACCTTACTTTATGTCATGCTTACATTATTAGGGCACTTATCTGCTAAGCGTCCCACTGTGTTCATTTTGAAATAGGATGGGACGATTTAATCTTTGGATGAAATTAATAGGTTTTCATGTTGTCTTCTTCTAGTATTCCTAACAACAATTCCTTTAGTATGCAGGTTGTCATGTGTATGGACATTTTTACTAGGTCATTGTGATATTTGTCACCACGACCACCATTTTTATACTTTTGATGCTGCAAATATGAATGCATGCCTTTATTCCTGCTGATGAAAGGACTGTGGGTTTATTTAAAAAAGACTATTTATCATGAAAAATCTCCTCCTCTAAAACAGGCAGTAGGCATAAAAAGTTCTGACTTTATTCATGCCTTAAAGCTCCCTTCTGTGTCTGCCTAAACCAACAAATACAGAAAAGCACCACATCAACATCCTTGTCAGAATGAATAATCTAAAATTAATGTGCACTTGTCTGCATGTATTACCGTTCCTGACAGGGAAAGCTTGCCTGCACTGGCTAGAAACCGACAATCCTTCACAAGCAGTTTTCTCACTGCCAAGGTCTCACAGAAAATAGAAAGCACAAAGGAGCCAAGCACTCTGATTCTAAATGATATGTACAATGATTCCTGACACATAAAACTATTAAGTGAATCCACTCAAGACCACAATGCAATCATTTGTTTCAGGCTTTTATAGTTGACTGTTGCTGCCTTTCTTCAATTCAGGTTTACCCTCAGTGAAATTGTATGTAATCTGTTTAAATATCTGATAAGTAGCTATTGATTTGGGAATCAAACAGATAATGGTTGTATATGTCTTACTATAAACAATCTAATAAATAGATAAGCCTCAGGGAATTACTTGTGTCCATCCACCCCAACTATAATAATAAATCCACCCTGTTATCTCTAGAGTACATTTAAATATCTACTTTATATAAGTAGACAATCTACATTGCTATTAAATCATTATGAAGCAAAAGCTCACAAATGGTACTGTTCGCCTGTAAAACCTCTGAACTTTCTATTTTCTCATATTTACTTGTTAGTATTTTCTATTTGTTATCTTGTTCTCCATGGTTTTAATCTTTTGTGTTTCAGTGGTATGAAACATTGCACATGAAGAATACAAAATAACACATGCAGTTACGTATATTTTTTGTACATTAAAGAAATAAATATAAAAAAGGAACATACGTTTCTGACTTACTCTCCTTATCAAATGCAGAGTAGTAAGCACCCATTTCCTATTCCTGTGCTACTTAAAGTAGAAAAAAACTTTACGAATGATTGTATGATACTGTTTCTTTGTCTTTTAACATTGTGTCAAAGGTTTGGGTACATTCTTCTACCCACAGGACAAAACAAATAGACTCCCCAGGCATTTGGGGAGGTTGTAAAGCAGTATATTCATTGTAAGCTGCTGAATGTGTTGCTGAAAGCTTCAATGCCTCCTGACATAACCTATTGCTATGGCCGGTTGGGAGAAGAAAGGTGCTGTTGTAGAATTTATGTGAGGCTGAACTGAAAGGATTAAGAAAGGATTATAACTCCAGCTGGGATAAAAATTGCCAGTAAACGTGCATATTTTTTATCTTACTTTAGCCTCTTTAAATTGTGCAGTGCACATTGCTTCTGCTTAAGGTTACTAACCAGCACTGCCTGAATAGATGATGAGAGTTATTGTTCGATCGAATAGAATTGTACGTAAGGACCAGTTTGTTCTTCATATCTTGGGTATGCGGGATTATTTCTAAGACAAGTTTTATCCCCTGTTAATGGCCCCCAAAAAAGCTTTTTTTAAGAAGAAAAAAAAAGTTATTTCTCTTTCAAAGAAAATCTTCTCACATTAGTTATTTGTAGGGGCTTTTATACAGTATATACAGTATACATAAATACAGGGATAACAGGTAAACACTTCAGCGGGATGCAGCCTGTTTTTTTTCTAGAACAAATCCTTAAAGTACAACTAAAGGCATGCTTTTTCACTTTGGCAAGAATAAGGGAGTGTTATAACCCCTGACAGTTGTTTTTAGTCTCATAGGGAAGATTTCCATTCACTTCTTGTCACATAGCCAGAACAGGAAGTGAGAGGAAATCCCTCCAAAGTAGGGGGATCCTGGGGTGGCACCAGGGTCACCAGAACTAGTATTCTCATTGGAAAATGTCCCCTCTATAACTGTTCTGGCATCAATTCAAAATTTGGGATTTTCTTTTACTTTTACTTTCACTTTCATTGATAATCGTTAACACAACAAATAGAGGGAGTGAATTACCCGAAAAGGGGGCACAGACAGCTATAAAGACTGACAGGTTTCTAATCCATCTCCACTCTATCCAGAACTCAAAAAATGTGTTGCCTTAGTTACACTTTAATGAAAAGTCAATCCCAAAACTACAAAGACACGTCCCACCACCACCCCAAGTGATGACATTATGCAGTATGTGCCATAAAAAGACATAAAACAAAGTACAACAAAATTCAGAAAAAAGCTAAAGCTAGTTCATACCACATGTAAACACTACTATATCTGCGGGAGCCCCAAAACCGTTATTGAACAATTAGGGTTGAACTGTTTTTTGTGATTGGTGGGAAGACCTTCCACCTGGAATCTTGTAGTAACCATTTATGGTGATCATGATGGGAAGTGGGGTACATATCAGATCTGCTAAACCAAAAATCTTGTGTTTATGTTTTCTCTCTGAACTTTCTGAATTTGTTCACTAACTGCTTTGTTGAATCTCCATTATATTTATTTTTTTTTATAGTTTATAGTTACCTCAGCAGGTGGAGTGACAATTCTGTGGTAGATTGTGGCTATCCCCCAATTTTATAGCTAGCTTGATCCCCAACATAAGGTCACATGACCAAGTACAGTGAACATGTGAAACCCATCCTTGTACTGTATAGTGGACTTATATTACCCCATGCAGCTCTAATATGAACATCTCCATAAGCACATTTCCATCTCTGTGAACAGTATGGAGTGTATAGGGAAGCTAAAAGGAGGGTACACAGTAAATGTCATATAAATAGGCTTACAAAATACAATGTAAAAAATGATGCTGAGAAGACACATTGGCAATCTCCACTCCTTGCTCATGATTTTCCTACCTGATATTGCATATTTTACATTCGTTAGCAAGGCATTCAGCTGTTGAGATATTAGTGTATGGATAAACATACCATAGGTAGACACAGAAAATTACAAATAATTTCATAGAAGAATGGTGACCGCAGCCTAATTTGCTCATACAGTCTCAACATAGTAATTCCTGCTTGTTTTGTGCATTCAGTTCCGGAGGCAATCATTTTGCTTTCTTTTGGTAAAATAGACTGGTTATACTGACATAGTACTAAAAAAAAATGTAATATTAAAAATGAAATGTTTTATACAACAGGAAAGAGCTGAAAGGGTTTATTAATTCTTCAAGTCTTTTTCTTATGTACCTCCTGAGTCCTCACCCTGGCATATCAACAGCCTTTCAGTATTTATTTATTGGAGAATGCTGGCTGTTAGATCACTGTATATTACATTCAACTCTAAATCATTGTTGATTCTAATTGATTATGAAGTCTGCTTCTTCTGCTCATCTTTACAAGTGCAGATCCATCTTTCTGTAAAGAATATATGGCAGCTCAGCAACAGATGACTTGTAAGTCCGGTATAATATTTCCAGATGAAACATCAGAGTGGTGTCAGTGAATTGTAAGTGTAACATGTGGTTTCTTGTCTTGTGAGCGTATTTTCAGTTTTTACTGTGTTGTAAAACATGACTGATTTTACTTATTCTCCTGTATCAAACTGCAAAGGAAATAAAGAGGACCTAACATTACTATTCTCTTATAATTATTTCCTAACGTTCAAGGTGTAGGTTCAGCAGAATTAGAACTTTGAGAATTTTAGTTAATAGCATTAGTGAGGTTGTGCACAAAGGCAGTTACAACCATGTTTCATAACAAATAGCAGAAATGTTAAAGCCCAGTTGAAGTCACTGAAATATAAAGCCTGTTAGATGGAAATAGTACCAATAATGTCCATTTTTATAGTCCTACTATTCCTTTCTTGTTACAACGATTGTGCAGAGTGTTTCAATATGTTTGTAAAGCCCAGTAGGCACCAGGGTTAGGCATAGCGCATTCACTAAACAGCACTCAGTAAGAAACCTGGCAATATAATTTTTGTGTATACTATGTGCAACAGTTTTCTACTAAAAATCTCTAGTATCTAACAATTAAAAAAGAAAAACTAAAATGTCTGATTTACTGTACTAATTTGAAGCTTCATGTATATAAAGAATGCAATAATAATTAGGGTGGATGGATCCCTTCATATCATTACTTGTTTCCTCGATTAGCCCACTAAACTCAATTTATTGTTCCTACCTCATGTATTTACATCCAAAGGGAGGAGTGTGTGTGTGTGTGTGTGTGTGTGGGGGGGGAGTGAGTAATGTACCAAATGATGTAATGGATAAGCAAGTCTGTGGATTCATATGCAATAAAACAGTTTTTTCCACTTTGAAGAAAAAATAATATACAAGGAGCAACTGGCACAGAAGTTTCAAATTGGCAAGGTACAATGTCAAAGAGGGGGACTGAACCAGACCAGTTTATGTTGTAGATATAAAGTACCTGAGCATGAGGCCAGATGGACAGCCCAAACCTCGGGGAACTCCTATGATGGTTGGGTGGTCAGGTGACACCAGGACAAATGGAGGATGCTGGCAATGGCCCATTTGAAACTTCCGTGCCAGTTGTTCCTTGTATATGTATTTTTTCTTTAAAGTGGAATAAACGGTTTTATTGCATATGAATCCATTGACTTGGATGTTTTTTTGGGGGGTTTCTCATTGGTCATATGAGTTGGGGTAGCAGCTGCCAATGTGATTCACAACATCGTCCACTTGATCATTTATCCATGCACCTGGCATTTTGTTTTGTACATGTATTTACACACTAGGGACATTTGAGTTTGGAAGGATACCAATTTACCCAAAAGTAAGCTTTTGGATTGTAGGAGGAAACCGGAGCACTCATACAAAATCAATGAGAACGGAAAATCTCCATGATGACAGTGCTTAAGGTTAAATTCAAAACCACAATCCAGAGCTGCAAGGCAGGGGTGCTAACAAATAAGCCACTTTGCTGTCTGTTTAACTTGAAGCCTTCCATACAACTACAAGCTGGACTGGCCAAGACTTCTTTATTTATGTGAAAGGTAGACCCATTAAGAATGGCCAGGTCAGGCCATCCAAAGTGTTTGGCCAATATTAACAGATATGGGCAGTCCAGGAAAGAACTGATTAATGATAATATGTGAGGGACAATAGAAATGTATATATTGTGAGTCTAGCAATGTCTGTTTTAAGTCATCATTCTATTTCCAATTTGGCCTCATTCTGTATCTAATGAAGGCTTTCTGTTAATGCAACTAGACTTGTGTACAACGGAAAAATTTGTTTTGCCAGTAATCCAACCTCCAGCACAAAATTAATCAACTGATTGGACTGTAAGATTTACTTTGAGTTGACCTTTTGTTTCATTAGATCTTTAACAAATTATCGAATCATGTCAAATTAATTCGTTATATCCGTTATAATTTCTTTCGTATTAGTTGAAATTTGTTATTTTTTTCTTCGGACATTCGGATGAATTCAGCTGAATTAATACAAAGCGAAATTGCACATGTCTAAATGCAACACAACCTCACTATGTATCTGACAACCTAATTGAGAACCTAAAGAACCTCACTGGATGACATAGGGTTCAGCAAGTTCAGAATTAGGAGAAGATTACAGGCACAGGGAAGCTTGAAGTTTTGAAGGCTTCTCTCAGATCCAATGAGGATCCAATGAGGATAAAATGCACCTACGTTTCAATCACTTAGAAGTTTGCAAAAAAAAAAAAAGGAAAAAGGCCCCAGAAAGAAAAAAAAACGTCTCTTTAACTGGTTAAAGAAAATAGGTGGGGATGTATAAATATTACATAAATATTTCCCTGCACTGACTGGACATAATTTTTTCTACTGTATAAAATTCAAGAATATCACTGGAATATGTTTAGTACTTTGATTTTGTATATAGCACCAATTCCCAAGTCTAACTCCAGGCTCTGGGTTGTTTCCCCGTGTATGTTTTTTAATTTTTTCATACTTCCTCTCTAGGGATGGGCGAATGGTTCAGTCCGAGCATAAGTTCGGGCCAAACTTTGGTTGTTCGGATGTTCTGGGGAACATCGAACAATATGCGGTGTTCGGGGAAAATTCAAAAGCCGCCAGAACACCATTAAAGTCTATGGGACAAGAACATGAAAAATCAAAAGTGCTCATTTTAAAGGCTTATATGCAAGTTATTGTAATAAAAAGTGTTTGGGGACCTGGGTCCTGCCCTAGGGAACAGGGAGGCTGGGATCTGGGGGTCCCCTTGTTAAACTGGGCTTCCAGATTCCGATAAGCCCCCCGCCCACAGACCCCCAAAACCACAGGGCAAGGGTTGTGGGGATGAGGACCTTGTCCCCTTCAACATGGGGACAAGGTGCTTTGGAGGCTACCCCAAAGCACCCTCCCCATGTTGAGGGCATGTGGCCTGGTACGGTTCAGGAGAGGGGGCGCTCTCTCGTCCCCCCTTTTCCTGTGGCCTGCCAGGTTGCATACTCAGATAAGGAAAAATCACAAGTGTTCATTTTAAAGGCTTATATGTAAGTTATTGTCATAAAAAGTGTTTGGGGACCCGGGTCCTGCCCCAGGGGACATGTATCAATGAAATTTTTTTTTTTAAATGGCAGTTTTTTTGGGAGCAGTGATTTCAATAATGCTTAAAGTGAAACAATAAAAGTGAAAGATTCCTTTAAATTTTGTACCGGGGGGTGTCT
Source organism: Aquarana catesbeiana (assembly GCF_042186555.1). Lineage (NCBI taxonomy): Eukaryota > Metazoa > Chordata > Amphibia > Anura > Ranidae > Aquarana > Aquarana catesbeiana. The sequence goes on along the minus strand of NC_133328.1, from coordinate 361,539,935 downwards.
ACAGTATGCCTGTAAAGTGGCGCGATTGTTCCATGTTTAGAACAGTCCCTGCACAAAATGACATTTCTAAAGGAAAAAAAGTCATTTAAAAATAATAGCGGCTATAGTGAATTGTCGGGTCTTGGCAATACAGATAAAAGTCATTGAAAAAAATGGCATGGGATCTCCCAGTCCATTACCAGGCCCTTTGGGTCTGGTATGAATATTAAGGGGAACCCTGAATCAAAATTTAAAAAAAAAAATTGTGTGGGGTCCTCCCCAAATTCCATACCAGGCCTTTCAGGTCTGGTATGGATATTAAGGGGATCCCTGTGCCAATTTTTTTTAAAAAAATGGTGTAGGGGCCCCCCTCAAAATCCAACCAGACCCTTCAGGTCTGGTATGGATTTTAGGGGAACCCCCGCGCCAAAATAAAAAAAAAATGGTGTGGGGGTACCCCCAAAAATCCATACCAGACCCTTATCCGAGCACGCAACCTGGCAGGCCGCAGGAAAAGAGGGGGGACGAGAGAGCACCCCCTCCCCTCCTGAATCGTACCAGGCCACATGTCCTCAACATGGGGAGGGTGCTTTTGGGTAACCCTCCAAAGCACCTTGTCCCCAAGTTGATGGGGACAAGGACCTCATCCCCACAACCCTTGTCCGGTGGTTGTGAGGGTCTGTGGGTGGGAGGCTTATTGGAATCTGGAAGCCTCCTTTAACAAGGGAACCCCCAGATCCTGGCCCCCCCTGTTTGAAATGGTTGCAGGTACATTGTACCCATACCATTTCACAAAAAAGTGTCAAATTTAAAAAAAAAAAACACAAGACACACTTTATTAAAAAATTTAAAAATAAAAATGTCCCACAAAGTCCATTCATCTTCTCTCACTCCGCTGATGGACCTAAAAAAAAAAAGGCCCACAGGCCACCACCGATCCACCTCCATGGGAGGAACCCCCCATATGACGTGTCCTCGCAGGTGACAGTTCTTTTATAACTGAGGGCGGGGCCACACGGTGACGTACCCAGGTGACTCTGTCCCCTCTGAAGCACGGGGACTTCCCAATGGTTTTTCTGTGGCATCAGAGGGGGCGGGGCCACCTGGTTATGTAAACAGGTGGCCCCGCCCCCTCTGACACCATGGGGAAGCCATTGGGAAGTCCCCGTGCATCAGAGGGGGACAGGGTCACCCGGGTACGTCACTGCGTGGCCCCGCCCTCAGGTAAAAAAGATCTGTCACCTGCAAGGACACATCATATCGCGGATGCCTCCCATGGAGGAGGATCGGTGGTGGCCTGCAGGTTTTTTTTTTTTCGGTCCGTTGGCGGAGCGAGAGAAGACGATGATTGGACATCGTGGGACATTTTTTTTAATAGGAATTGTCCCAAAGTGTGTCTTGTGGTTTTTTAAAATTTTGACACTTTTTTGTGAAATGGTAAGGGGACAATGTACCCTTTACCATTTCAAAAAAGGGGGGGCCGGGATCTGGGGGTCCCCTTGTTAAAGGGGGCTTCCATATTCCGATAAGCCCCCCACCTGCAGACCCCCACAACCACCGGGCAAGGGTTGTGGGGATGAGGTCCTTGTCCCCATCAACATGGGGACAAGGTGCTTTGGGGGCTACCCCAAAGGACCCTCCCCATGTTGAGGGCATGTGACCTGGTTTGGGGGGGCACTCTCTCATCCCCCTCTTTTCCTGTGGCCTGCAAGGTTGCGTGCTTGGATAAGGGTCTGGTATGGATTTTTGGGGGGACCCCCACGCCATTTTTTTTTAATGTTGGCGCGGGGTCCCCTTAAAATCCATACCAGACCTGAAGGGTCCCCAAACACTTTTTATGACAATAACTTGCATATTAACCCTTATAATTAGCACTTTTGATTTCTCCCATAGACAATTCACTATAGCTGCTATTACTTTTAAATTCCTTTTTTTTGCATTGATACATGTCCCCTGGGGCAGGACCCAGGTCCCCAAACACTTTTTATGACAATAACTTGCATATTAACCCTTAAAATTAGCACTTTTGATTTTTCATGTTCGTGTCCCATAGACCTTAACGGTGTTCGTGTGTTCGAACAAGTTTTTTGCCTGTTCGCATGTTCTGCTGCGAACCGAACCGGGCGGTATTCGGCCCATCCCTAGTTATTATAAATCAGTACACACCTAAGAAGTAATTTTACCATTTAATTATGTTCAACTCTTGTGTTCATCCAGTATATGGAAGGAATCCAGTGATCCCAGTAAAGGTAGTGAATGTGATAAAAAGTAGCACAAATAATTCTGACTACACTATCTGCAAATGTAAGAAAAGCTTATTATAAAGAATTAGCCATGTTTACATTCTGAATGCCTGTTCAATGCACCAGGACTATATGACTGTCTTAAAACACTGAGCATACATATAATTAAAAAAAAGTATACACTGAATGGAAGGTATGCTGCTAAGAGAAATATAAAGGCATAACATGTGATAAGTTATGCTGTCTAAGAACACAGTTGGTTTTGCATTAATGCATATAATGGAGACTACAGCTATATTGCTTAGGCTACCATCTGACTTTTTAAAGACCATACGTGAGAAGAGACTAGACACATTCCCAAAGGAATTGTGTTGATTAGCAAATCATGTTTATAAGCCCCTTAAACCAATGCGAATGGTCTACATATGAATACAAACACAGAAAACAAAGAAAACATAAACGAGGTGTGATTCCACGCTACAAGTCATTGAAAAAAACGGCAAGGGATCCCCCAGTCCATTACCAGGCACTTTGGGTCTGGTATGAATATTAAGGGGAACCCTGAATCAAAATTAAAAAAAAAAAATTGTTTGGGGTCCTCCCCAATTTCCATACCAGGCCCTTCAGGTCTGGTACGGATATTAGGGGAACCCTGCGCCAAATTAAAAAAAAAAAAGGCATAGGGGTCCCTCTCAAAATCCATACAAGACCTGAAGGGAACCCCCGCACCAAAAAAAAAAAAATGGCGTGGGGGTGCCCCCAAAAATCCATACCAGACCCTTATCCAAGCACGCAACCTGGCAGGCCGCAGGAAAAGAGGGCGACGAAAGAGCACCCCCTCCCCTCCTGAATTGTACCAGGCCGCATGCCCTCAACATGGGGAGGGTGCTTTTGGGTAGCCCCCCAAAGCACCTTGTCCCCATGTTGATGGAGACAAGGGCCTCATCCCCACAACCCTTGCCCGGTGGTTGTGGGGGTCTGTGGGCGGGGGGCTTTTTGGAATCTGGAAGCCCCCTTTAACAAGGGAACCCCCAGATCCTGGCCCCCCCTGTTTGAAATGGTAATGGGTACATCGTACCCATACCATTTCACAAAAAAGTGTCAAATTTAAAAAAAAAAAACACAAGACACACTTTATTAAAAAATTAAAAAATAAAAATGTCCCACAAAGTCCATTCATCTTCTTCTCTCACTCCACTGATGGACCTAAAAAAAAAAAGACCCACAGGCCACCACCGATCCGCCTCCATGGAAGGAACCCGCCATATGATGCGTCCTCGCAGGTGACAGTTCATCGAGGTAAACACAACCACAAGGATATTAATATATATATTATAACCATTCAATGTCCCCAAATATAAAATTTAGCCTATAGAACTATAGCATAAAACATGAACAAGACTGGGGCTATTATTTTATAACTGGCCATTACATATGAGACTGCCGGTTGCAAACATGCTTAGACAACTTCCTATATATTCAATTCACAATATAAAGATAAAATGTAAGACAACCAAGGTCTTGATGCCATGCTGCATTTTATTTCTGTACAAATGTTATTCTCTTTAGCCTACAATACTCTAGATTTGAAATAAATCCTTACTTGTTCTATCTGTGTGATGACCGCTTGTGTCCCTCTGTGCTGCATGATAAGATTATATGTCCTACTCACGTTAATCGTCCTGGGACTAACTCATATGGCTGTATGTCTAATCCATATTAATAAAGCAGAAGAAGCAGATAATTAGTCTGTGAAACGCGTTGGATATCCGCATATACAAGCATCTCTGTTCAAGCCTTCTGGAGTATCAAATGTGGTCAAATATGTATATGACCTAATGTTATTAATGCTTCGATTTTATATTTATGGTTGTGGTTGTGCTTACCTCGATGACAGAAAAACATATCCTTTAAAATCCCATTACTCCATTACTCCATGAGAGAGTGATACTCTCTCTTATTCATTTTCTATTGACACCAGATAACATTAGTGCAGTCCTTTTGGAAAGACATTATTGTCACAACAATTCAAATGAATTTTCCTAAGGTCATCTGGCTAACTTTTTTTTCAATAATGTTTACTTTGGGAGTACAAAACAAAATAAAAGGAAAACTGCTGTATAAAACTGCACACTTCCATTGCTAGCCTAACAGCATTGTCTAATGTAGTAGAACTGAATTGGCTCACCCTGCTGCACTTTCATCTAATACCTGCTGTGTAGGTGTTTATAGTAAACAAATGTGAACATATTCATGTACTAAGAGTAACCGTTTTATACTATATATACAATAAAATAACTATATTCAATGATTTAGCTGTTTAGAGTTTCGTTTTAACTTGATCAATTAACCGGTTCCGGACCAGCGGCAGGTTGCTCCAGCTACGCGAGATCACGTTACTATACGCGTGCCCCCCCCGCCGTCCCCGACGATCGGATTTGATCAGGAGCTGATATCTGGCCTGGACCTGGTGATCACTCCTGACGAATGATATCCATCCCCTGTCTGTGTAAGTGTAAACACTGACAGGGAAAGTGATGTCGTCTCTCCTCGTGTCGGTCTTTTTGTTCCTGACCGAGAGGAGAGAAGACAAGTAAGTGCACCAACACTACACTGACACCAGGTCACGTAGGCACATAATTTAACCCCCGATCACCCCCCAATTAACCCCGTCATCACCTGTCACTGTGTTACCCAGTGCAGCAATCAGATTTTTTTTTGATCGCTGTACTAATGTCATTAGTGACAAAAATCAGTGTTAGCGTAATTAGTCTTAGGCCCAGATAGGACTAGGGACCCCCCCTACCCTGCCAATAAAGGTTTAACCCCTTGATTACCCTCTGTCACCTGTGTCACCTGTGATCACAGTATAAGCGTCACGGGTGACGCAGTTTAGCTAGTTTATTTTTTATAGCGTCAGGGCACCTGCTGTATTTTTACCCAAAGGTTTAACTCCCTGATCACCCGGTGGGTGATCAAAGTTAGGCTTTAGCGTCAGATAGGGTCTGCAACACCCATGCACGCACCATATGCCTCCCTTAGTAGTATAGTGTCTGAACGGATTGATATCTGATCTGATCAGATATATACTAGCATTCCCAGCAGTTTAGGGTTCCCAAAAATGCAGTGTTAGCGGGATCAGCCCAGATACCTGCTAGCACCTGCGTTTAGCCCCTTCCCCCCAGCCCAGCCCACCCAAGTGCAGTATTGATTGATTGATCACTGTCACTTACAAAACACAACACACATAACTGCAGCATTCGCAAAGTCAGGCCTGATCCCTGCAAACGCTAACAGTTTTTTTGGTAGCGTTTGATACGGTCGCTAACAGTCAGGAGCTTTTTTACCTGTGAGTCTCACTAGTGTACCAATAAATTTAGAGCCCAAAATGGCAAATCGAAGGTAAAGTGAAGAAGCCTACACATTTCTGAGCATGACAGATAGTGAAGAGAAAGTCACTCATCTGCCAGATTCAGGCTCAGAATATGAACCTGTAGACAGCAGCAGCACCCTGACAGATAGCTCTGACGACGGAGTTGTGGTCCCTGCCAAGGTCAGGTGTACCAGACCCCAATTTTCTTCTGCTGTCATTGAGGTGCAAGAACCGCAGGTCCCTCGTATGGAGCAGAGAGCCAGTACTAGCGCCGCTATTCCTTCTGGTGAAGTGGCAAGCACCAGCGGCCTAGTACATCCTGGTCGTACATCCAGCACTGCAGTAACACATGGTGATGTGGCGAGTCCCATAAGTGCAGTTCAAACTGGTGAGGTGTCAAGCACACGTAGTGTCCCGCTGCCACAAAGAAGAAGACAAACACAGGCCCGTCGAGGCCATAGTGCCCTTCCTGCTGCATTCGCCAATCCTAATTGGGAACCCACCACTTCTGCAGCACCCGAACTTCCCCCATTCACTGGCCAACCCAGAATTCAGGCGAAAACAATTGATTTTACGTCACTTGATTTGTTTTCACTGTTTTTCACCGAAGATCTCTATAGATCTATTGTGGACCAAAGCAATTTGTATGCTGGTCAATACATCGCAGCTAATCCCCAGTTGTCCCTTGCCAGAGATTGGAGACCAATTACGGTTTCCAAATTTAAGACCTTTCTGGGCCTATCCCTCCTCATGGGCATAACCAAAAAGATTGAGTTGCGGTCATATTGGTCCACTGACCCAATTAACCATATGCCTGTGTTCTCTGCCTCCATGACCAGGACACAATACGAGCAGATCTTGTGGTTCATGCACTTCAACGACAATGAACTCTGTCATCCACGGGGTGACTCTGGATTTGATTGGCTCTACAAAATTCGACCCTTCGTAAACCACTTCAACCAACGTTTTGCAGCATTGTTCAATCCCGATCAAGTTGTCTGCGTTGATGAGTCCCTGATTAAGTTTTCTGGGCGCTTGTCTATCAAACAGTATCTTCCCAGCAAGCGTGCCAGATACGGGGTCAAGATGTATAAGCTCTGTGACAGGGCCACAGGTTATACATATAGTTTTATGGTTTACAAGGGAAGAGATAGTCATGTAGAGCCAGAGAACTGCCCTGACTACATAGGAAGCGCTGGTAAGATAGTGTGGGACTTGGTGTCACCCTTATTCGGAAAGGGGTACCATTTGTACATGGACAATTATTACATGAGCGTGCCACTTTTTAGTCACCTTTTTGATTATGGAATTGGCGCATGTGGCACCGTGCAATCTAATCGCCAGAGCTTCCCCCAATGGCTTGTAGAATCCCATCTTAATCGGGGGGGGGGGGGGAGAGAGACTGCTTGAGGTGTAATAATTTGTTAGCAGTGAAGTGGAGGGATTCACTGAATGTTTTTGTTCTGTCCTCGCTTCATGCAGACACAGCAGTCCAAATTCCTACGGTGACTGGTGTTGTGGAGAAACCCCTCTGTGTCCATGAATACAACCTTAATATGGGAGGGGAGGATTTCAACAACCAGTTGTTGGTGCCGTACCTAACTGTCTGTAAGGCCAGACGCTTGTACAAAAAAGTGTCTGTATACTTATTTCAATTGGCTTTGCTGAACGCTCATGTGCTATACAGAGCTTCAGGACGGACTGGATCCTACCTTAAATTCCAGGAAGAGATCGTCAGAGCCCTTCTGTTTCTAGACGGTGCTCTTGCCCAACTTCCCAATCCAAATGCAGTGAGCCAGCTGCATGAGAGGCATTTTCCATTTGGCCTCCCTGGTACCCCTACCCAAAGAACCCCCCAAAAAAGATGTCGTGTCTGCAGCAAACGCGGATTTAGGAGTGACACCTGCTTTTATTGTCCCTCCTGTCCTGACCAACCTGGTCTCTGCATTGGTGAATGTTTCAAACGCTACCACACACCAGTGGAGTTTTAGCATAGGGTACAGCACCACACAGTCATAGGCACACTAACACAGGGTCTCAAGGTCTAGAAAGATGTGATGGTCATCACATTTTGAGAGACCCTAATCTGCAATGTTCAGTTTACAGTTTTTTTACAGTTTTTATAAAAGTGAGAAAAGTGACAAAAAAAATACACAAAAACAAATAAAATAAAATAAAAAATCCAAAAATAGCTGTGGTTGTATTTTTCTCCTCTCTCTCTATTGTTCTCTCTCTTATGTTCACTCTCTATTGTCTGCTCTACTGTTCGCTCACTATTGTTCTATATCTATTGTTCTCTCTGTTTTTACTATGTTTTATTATATTTGCTTTGCAGGTAATTTATGTTATACTGTAATGTTTGTTTTATTGTTAACCATCATTTGCTTAGCAGGTATGCCATTCAGCTGCAGCATGGGTTTATTTATCTTGACAGCAAAAGCGTTTGCTCCCATGATATGTAAACCCTTGACTCTAGCGCTGTCTGAGATGATTTTACCACCACAGTTAAAGAAAAGAGCATATACGCCGAAGCATGGGGGCAGCAGGGGTGGAGGAGCGATTTGCTCCTAACTTTTGGGGCGGATGCCCCTATGCTTCAGCATATATTTTTTAGGCCAGTCAGCTGCAGCACTGATGCACATATCTTGACAGCAACAGTGTTTACTCCCACGATCTGTTAATCAGTGACTCTAGCGCTGTAGGAGGTGATTTCACCACCACAGTTAAAAACAAAATGGTGCATGTATGCCCATCATTAGAAGTGGGTGGATGAAGGGCGGTATTCTAATGGTGGGCATACCCACCGATCAATCTCTTTTTTCATTCAGCCCACAGGCTGCATGGAAAAAAGAACATTACAATGTATGCCCAACAAGGACCAGCAACGTACTGGTAACATTTATATGGGATGTTCAATCATCATTTGTGACTACATACAAACGATTTTGACCGCTGCTTCTTCTACATATTAATTGGTCCTACATTGTCACCGATAAGCTGTCCTGTGGGTATTATGTGTTGCTAGATGATTCTGGCACTATATACCACAGTGCATGCTTCCAGTCCACTTCCTTGGAGGGGTACTCCCCCTTGTTTTTCCCCTCCCCCCCTTTTTTAGCTTTAGACATTAATATCTACCAACTACATATCTCTTCCCTGGAGTACCATAATTCTATGATGGAATGATTGGTGTCTCATCCTCAAATTGCCTATGTTACTTCATTGAGTTATGTATGGATTGTATTACTGTAACTGCATTTTTATGGACTGATTTTGTACAGATTTTTGTATCTGTTTTTTCTCTTTTTAAACAATGTTTTCTATGTTCAATAAATTTAAATTTTTAACCGTACAATACTTTTTATCGTGCCTATAAAGTCCAAGCCCACAAATTCCTCTTGTGTTTTGCACAAAGTTGTCACTAAATGATATATTGTTCAAACATGGCATGGTTATATGTGGAATTACACCCCAAAATGCATTCTACTGCTTCTCCTGAGTATGGGGATACCTCATGTGTGAGACTTTTTGGGAGCCTAGCCACGTACAGGACCCTGAAAACCAATCACTGCCTTCAGAATTTCGAAGGGTGTAAATTTTTGATTTTACTCCACACTACCTATAACAGTTTTGAAGGCCATACAATACCAAGATAGCACAACCCCCCCCCCCCAAATAACCCCATTTTGGAAAGAAGACACTTCAAGCTTTTTACTGAGAGGCATTTTGTGTCCATGGAATATTTTATATTTTGCCACAAGTTCCGGGAAAATTACAATTTTTTTTTTTTTTACACAAAGTTGTCACTAAATGATATATTGTTCAAACATGGCATGGTTATATGTGAAATTACACCCCAAAATACATTCTGCTGCTTCTCCTGTGTACAGGGATAGCTCATGTGTGAGACTTTTTGGGAGCCTAGCCCATACAGGACCCCAAAATCCAAGCACCACCTTCAGGCTTTCTAAAGGCGTAAAATTGTGATTTTACTCCTCACTACCTATCACAGTTACGGAGGCCCTGAAATGTCCAGATAGCACAAAACCCCACCAAATGACCCCATTTTGGAAAGTAGACACCCCAAGGTATTTGCTAAGAGGCATAGTGCGTATTTTGCAAATCTCATTTATTTTTGAAAATGAAGAAAGAAAAGAACATTTTTTTTTTCTTTTTTCAATTTTCAAAACATTGTGACAAAAGGTGAGATCTGCAAAATAATCAACATGCCTCTCAGCAGATATCTTGGGGTATCTACTTTCCAAAATGGGGTCATTTGGGGGGGTTGTGCTAACTGGGCAATTCATGGCCTCCGAAACTGTGATAGGCAGTGAGGAGTGAAATCAAAAAAGGAGTGATTGGTTTTCGGGGTCCTGTACACGGTTAGACTGCCAAAAAGTTCCACACATGTGGTATCCCTGTGCTTAGGAGAAGCAGCAGAATGTATTTTGGGGTGTAATTCCACATATAACCATGCCATGTTTGAACAATATATCATTTAGTGACAACGTTGTGTAAAAAAAATAAAAAATAAATTAAAAATTTAAATTTTCCCGAAGCTTGTGGCAAAATATAAAATATTCCCTGGACTCAACATGCCTCTCAGCAAATAGCTTGGGGTGTCTACTTTCCAAAATGGGGTCATTTGGGGGTTTTTGGCATTGTATGGCCTTCAAAACTGTTATAGGTAGTGAGGAGTGAAATAAAAAATTTACACCCTTAGAAATCCAGAAGGCTGTGATTGGTTTTCGGGGCACTGTATGCTGCTAGGCTCCCAAAAAGTCTCACACATGAGGTATCCCCATACTCAGGAGAAGCAGCAGAATGTATTTTTGGGTGTAATTCCACATATAACCATGCCACGTGTGAGCAATATATAATTTAGTGACAACTTTGTGTCATTTTTCAATCACTTGTGACAAAAAATAAAATATTCATTGGGCTCAAATGCCTCTCAGCAATTTCCTTGAGGTGTCTACTTTCCAAAATGGGGTCATGGGGGGGGGGGGTTTGTACTGCCCTGCCATTTTAGCACCTCAAGAAATGAGATAGGCAGTCATAAACTAAAAGTTGCGTAAATTCCAGAAAATGTACCCTAGTTTGTAGACGCTATAACTTTTACGCAAACCAATAAATATATGCTTATTGACATTTTTTTTACCAAAGACATGTGGCTTAATACATTTTGGCCTAAATCTATGACTAAAATTGAGTTTATTGAATTTTTTTTTATAACAAAAAGTAGAAAATATCATTTTCAAAATCTTCGGAAATCTCTATTTGTGGGAAAAAAAGGACGCACATTTCGTTTGGGTACAACTATGCATGACCGGGCAGTTACCAGTTAAAGCAGCACAGTGACCAATTGGAAAATGTCCTCCGGTCATTGAGCTGCCAAATCCTCCGGGGCTGAAGTGGTTAAACAAATTCAGGTACTCACACTGCTTACATTTAATAAATACATTTAATGATATATTATTGATTACAGAGCTGCACTAATTTTTCTGTCTTTTAAATCTGCCGGAGGTTCAGCATTAAGGGAAGACATACAAAAATATAAAATAAAATGAATCTAAAAACAGAATTATCATTGGTTCATGACAGATAGACTGTGGCTAACAAACAACATCTTACAGATAAGTTTAGGGTTTAGTTCAAGCTGAACCCAAGCAGGTTTGGGCAGGTTGCCCGCCTGCGCAAAGCTCTGGCTGCTGTGGTGGGAAGTTATTTTTAGTGACAGTATTAATCCCAGAAAGGGCTCTGTCATTTGTGGCAAGAGTCTGGTGGGAGAGGATCTTTGGCACATGCCATTGTGTTTGTGTCGACAGGTCTGTGTGTTGTCATTCATTGTGATTGATGATGATCTACAGGTACATGGCTGGTTGACATGATTAGGGTTGGATTTATATAATGGGACCTCTCTTTAAAAATAAAAAATAAAACACTTTTTAAATAGTGTTTGTGTTTTTTTAACTTATCAATATTATTTTTGAATGAGTAACACGGGGTATTATGTACCCTATACCAGATTCGGATAAGTCCTCCTACAGACTCCCACATCCTCTGGGTGAGGAATTTGGGGATCTGTGGGGGGGGGGGGGATTATCAGATGGGCCCCCGCCCCCCTTCACCTTCTCCATGTTGAGAGCATGTGGCCTAGTATTGTTCAAAAGGGGAGGCACATACTGCCCCTCCCTTTTCTGGCCAGACAAACTACATGCCTGGATAAGGGTCCAGTATAAATTTTGGGGGCCCTCATACCTATCTTTTACTTTTTTGCAAGGGGTCCCCCTTAAAAATCCATACCAGACCCCTATATAGGGGTCTGGTACAGATTTTTGGAGGGGCTATGCATTTTTTTTTTCTGTGTGGATCGCGCCTTAAAAATACATAATAGACCCCTATCTAGCATACGGGTCTAGCATGGATTTAAAAATACACTGTTCCTTTAAATAACATGCTTGGGAGATATATGTTGCTATTTAAGCCTTATTAAAAAGTCTGCTTACCATTTAATGGTATTTTTTTTTTTTTAACTTATAACAAACTTTTTATTTGCAAGATTGTACATAATACATGAAAAGCATTGGTATACATGTTTAACATCTTACAGAAGATATTCCGCATTCAAAGAACATGATACACATATATTACTATTATGTAGTTAGTTCTGTAGGTTCATATATAATCCGTATACTTCCACACTCATATTTAGTAAGTATCAGGATAAGCACCGTTTATATGCATGTCATAGACTCTTGTAACCATCTATCCCATATTCTGTTATACTTGTTTGGACAACCTCTGTTAATATAGAGGAATTTTTTATATGGAAGGGTTGTGTTAATGTCTCTTTTCCAGTCCACCAATTGAGGGGGTTCGGATCTCATCCATTGTCTGGCAATAATTTTCCTAGCTGAAAATAAAGTTTCATGTAGGAATATTAGTGTGAATTTGTCTAGTACATCTGGAAAAATTCCCAGTAGGCATTGTTTTGGGTCAAGAGTTAATGGGAATGGTATTTTTTTAAAACATTTTTTTGCATCCCTGTTCCCAATGTGAGTGCCCAGCTACCCATGTCCTTTTTTTAACAAAAAGTTTACAAACTGGCTTTGCAAAAGGTCAGAAAATATTACATGATTCAGCCTCATAGACTTAAGTGAGGGTTGAGTGCTATATTAGAGATTTGTACATTTCTTTCAGCAAACTGAACTGCTAAGTTCACTCATCACTACTTTATAGCAACAAAAATTTGGATGCTGGAAATTATGCTGGTGCAAAATATTTAGATATTTGGAAAAAACATTTGATACTATTTCTCATAACAGTCTGGTAAAGAATATGGAGAAACAAGATCTAGGAGAAAAAAGTAATAATAATTGGTAATCAACACATCATCCAGAAATGTAGAGTTAGAAAACTGAGCATTATCGTGGTATATTACAGAGAGATGTAGGAGAACTGGGACGTTAACTGGCCATTTAAATTCCATGTCCATAAATGTAAGGTTATGGATATACTGTTGGTTGTGGAACATTAACCCAGCTACACTGAATGGGAAACTTAGGGGAAAAGACTTAGAAATAAAGGTTAAGAGTAATTTAAGCAGCAGCAGTAAATGGCAACCAACAACCACAGGACATTAAATCCATGGGAGTCAAACAAAATGATACAATCAGAGTATTCAGTTTGAAGCAGCATGGTCGCTAAGTGGTTAGCAATTTTGTTACCTTACAGCTGGATCCCTGGCTTGAATACTAGCAGACGCTGTTTCTGCATAAATGCTGTATGTTCTCCCTGCATCTTCATGGGATTTTCCTTGGCACTCTACCTTCCTCCCAAGAATATAAAAGTACATAGGATATTGTACATCTAATCAAACTTGCACTAGTGTCTACACTGCATTTGTGGATACATTTCTGTGGAACATACAGAGAACCGCTTGTTCTCTGTGTGAAAGCAACTGTTTTTCTGCAGACACCTGAAACACTCTTTGCAGAGTTAGACCTATAGATTCACAATCAGCAAAGATCATGCTCCCTGTTGATTGGAGAGCTCTGATTCTGACTAAGAAGTGGGTGTGCTGGACCTCTGCAAAGAGATAGCTGCTATCATGCAGAGAGCAAGAGTTTTTCTCTACAGAATGCTGGCAGGTGACAGGCTCTTTTACTCAGACTGTGGCAGCTTTCTAAGGAAAATAAACTATATGACTTTGCCTACTTGTTTTGATGGACCTTTATTTAGCTAATGTAACCTGAAAGCTAAATTGGGCTTTACGGCTGGGTTCACACTAGTGCGAACTGGTTTCCCCACATCCAAATTGCATGACAGGAGACTGACCGGCTCTCAATGGAGCAGGTTCACACACCTCCACGGCGCCTGTGGAGCGGAATGCACAGGGGTCCTGTGCGTCTTTGGCACCACTTCAGATTCCAAATTCAGAAAATGGAGAACAGGGACACACCGGACCCCTGCTGTGAGCCGCATCCGTATTTGGTGTGAACCCAGCCTCAAAGTCAGCACTGCAGTAAATCCCACAACAAAATGTGAAGTCTCAACAACTTGCTGTGGCGCACCCCAATTGCAATATAAGATGACCCGGGGAAAAGCATTGGTGTGGTAGTCATATACTACTGGCATATGTCTTTTGAGTGCTTCCAGCTGTGACTTGCAGTACCACATAAACCAGCAAGTAATGCAAACTAGAAATACACAGAGCCAAGTTTGCATTATTTTTATCGGTCAATAAACAGTGATATAAAGCATACGATTTGTAAAGTATTTATTTTTTCCTGTGTTTCTTATCTAATGCAGAATCATCATGCGATATAATACAACATGAATAGCATTTTATACAGTGAGGTCCATAAATAGTGGGACATTGACACAGTTCTCTTTTTGGCTCTATACACCACCACAATGGATTTGAAATGAAACGAACAAGATGTGCTTTAACTGCAGACTTTCAGATTTAATTTGAGGGTATTTACATCCAAATCAGGTGAACGGTGTAGGAATTACAACAGTTTGTATATGTGCCTCCCACTTTTTAAGGGACCAAAAGAAATTGGACAGATTAACAATCATCCATCAAACTTTCACTTTAATACTTGGTTGCAAATCCTTTGCAGTCAATTACAGCCTGAAGTCTGGAATGCATAGACATCACCAGATGCTGGGTTTAATCCCTGGTGATGCTCTGCCAGGGATCTACTGCAGCTGTCTTCAGTTCCTGCTTGTTCTTGGGGCATTTTCCCTTCAGTTTTGTCTTCAGCAAGTGGAATGCATGCTCAATAGGTTTCAGGTCAGGTGATTGACTTGGCCATTGCATAACATTCCACTTCTTTCCCTTAAAAAACTCTTTGGTTGCTTTTGCAGTATGCTTCGGGTCATTGTCCATTTGCACTGTGAGGTGCCGTTCAATGAGTTCTGAAGCATTTTGCTGAATATGAGCAGATAATGCCCGAAAGAACTTCAGAATTCATCTTGCTGCTTTTGTCAGCAGTCACATCATCAATAAATACAAGAGAACCAGTTCCATTGCCAGCCATACATGCCCACACCATGACACTATTACAACCATGCTTCACTGATGAGATGGTATGCTCTGTATTCACTCTGGTCTTCTCTTGATTGTTGACTTTGACACACATACACCTACCTCCTGGAGAGTGTTCTTGATCTGGCCAACTGTTGTGAAGGGTGTTTTCTTCACCAGGGAAAGAATTCTTTGGTCATCCACCACAGTTGTTTTCCGTGGTCTTCCGGGTCTTTTGGTGTTGCTGAGCTCACAGGTGAGTTCTTTCTTTTTAAGGATGTTCCAAACAGTTTATTTGTCCACACCTAATATTTTTGCTATCTCTCTGATGGGTTTGTTTTGTTTCTTCAGCCTAATGATAGCTTGCTTCACTGATAGTGACAGCACTTTGGATCTCATATTGAGAGTTGACAGCAACAGATTCCAAATGCAAATAGCACACTTGAAATTAACTATGGACCTTTTATCTGTTCCTTGTAAATGGGATAATGAGGGAATAACACACACCTGACCATGGAACAGCTGAGCAGCCAAATGTCCCATTACTTTTGGTCCCTTAAACAGTGGGAGGCACATATTCAAACTGTTGTAATTCCTACACCGTTCACCTGATTTGGATGTAAATACCCTCAAATTAAAGCCGAAAGTCTGCAGATAAAGCACATCTTGTTCGTTTCATTTCAAATCCATTGTGGTGGTGTATAGAGCCAAAAAGATTAGAATTGTGTTGATGTCCCAATATTTATGGACCTGACTGTAGATACTGTCACATATACCTTTTAGCAGAAAATGTCAGTTGTAAATGTATGCTCATGCTACCCTGTGAGTGCCTGTCATGGATAATTATATTACATTATACTGGATGTGACCATTCAGAAGGAATATAGAGCTTAATGAGAAATTTCTCTTCAGTCAAGTCTCTTAGAGAGGCAATGCCTAACCATTCCTTCTACCAGCAATAAACTGATACCAATCTTATTAATAGTCATCATCAGATGGAATTTAGTTTGAAGCAAGTTAAAAAAAACAAAAAAAAACTATCAGTATATTTTTTGTAAGTTGCATCACCTTCTTTTCAAATGTATTCTTAAGCAACATTTCACATTCATTTAGGAAAAAAAATATTGATGCCCTGCTGCATTTTATTTTTGTACAAATGTTATTCTCCTTAGCCTACAATACTCTAGATTTGAAATAAATCCTTACTTGTTCTATTTGACATGATATCCAAGCAAATCTGATTAAATTCAATTGGAAAAGAAAAAAATCTAATATCCTAGCACATGCTACAGCAGCTAGCATGTGCAGAGCATAGCATAGCAGATTAAACTAACAGATGGGAATCTAGCACAACTAAAGTGAATTTGCTTTTTTGTTAGCTTTCTGAATGATTTTCTGGCTGAGTGCTTAGTTGTTTATTTAATGGTCCAGTTCAATGTAACAAGCCATAAATACACTTATGTACCAAATATACTTATACTAAGCACCATTATGAGGGGATTATCATTGGAAGGGAGGAAGAATAGATGTGATGATCTATCATAATTTTCCAGTGTTTGGGTAATTTGTTTAAATACTTTTTTGTAATGTGTATAACAATAACAATTTATAATGAAATGAAATATAATAATTTATAATGAAAGGAGGATACTATATTTTTCTTCAGCCCTTCAATGAAAACACACAATTGCATTCTCATAGGATTTAAAGCACCTAGCCCTAGTGGTAGGCAAGGTGACATCACTTGCACCTCTTGAAGCATCATCAGTGAATCCTGAGATAAGTTTTTTCTTTTTCTTTCTTTTTCTTGGGGGGGCCGCGGGGTGGTTTGTTGACCAATGGATTTTTTTAAGCCATTTATGTTGGAGTGGGGTGGGGGGCTGAGGGCTGGCAAGACTTTCTGTTTTGATGAATGGGTTTAGTTGAGACTTTAATGACCAAATAACATTTTTCGCTCTTGATAGTCATATTGTGTACATATGTTTTTATAGGGTATTTTACACAGGGTAAGATTTTACATTAAACATTGTAGCCATATGTGTATGGACAGCAGATGCAAAAGAGCAGCTTCTCCTTTGTAGCAGCCAGATATTTTTATCATCAACAGGATAACTGTGAGCATCTCTTATAAGATTTTTGAAACATTGAATCAACCAGATTAGGAACAGAAAACAAGAAAATGTTCCTTGTAAAAATGGTGGTTCTAGCAAAGGTAGTTTGCTTTGCACACCAAAGGTTGTAGGTGCCTAAAAGTTCCAGTGCACTGTAATTCTTATTGAACTTTTTCTACTTATTAACAAGATACGGTATATGTCTGCTTTAGCCACTGAATAAATATGTTGATAGGGCCTAAAAAGAAATTATTATTATTATTATTATACATGATTTATATAGCGCCAACACTTTATGCAGCGCTTTACAATGTAGAGGGAGGACAGCACAATTACAGTACAGTTCAATACAGAAGGGACAGGATAGCCCTGCTCGTAGAGCTTACATTCTAAAGGGAGGGGGTGGTGGTACAAAAGGTAATAGATGCAGGGAATGATTTGATGGGGGGGGTGGCGGCTCATATGGTGTTCAGATGTTCAAATGGTGTTCATATTGTTTTTCGAAGGTGCATTTTTTTACACATATAAATGCTTCCACGATGTCAGAAAATGGTAGATTGTTGCCACGTCCCTGGATGATAGAGACAAGAAGATACCTGCTAAATTGGGATTTTAATGGCAACAACACCACCAATTTGAGTAAAAGCAAAAGTTTATTAATACATGTAAAAAAGATCAACCACACATGTGATAATCTAGTAAAAACAGAGCAAAAACAAATGATATAATCATTGCGAGCACACAAGGTATATAGCATGTATACGGTTACTCTCCATTGTCCAAAAACACTCTTCGGTACTCGATGCATTTCAGGTTCAAGCCTTTCGTCAGGGGTACTTAATGGGAGAATGTATATTTAAATACTTGTCAGAATAAAATAGAATAGATAGTTAATTGTGCTGTTATTTGTAACTTACTTTGTACATTATGTATATGCATGTGATGTTCGCATTAAATGTTAATAAGTCGCTGTGACCCGGAGAGAATCCATTTTGGACTCCAAATTAATATTTTTTCTCTTCTAATACACAAGTAACCAGTTAGTATCTGTCACAATTAAGACCAAGGGATTACATTCACTGTATATAAATTGCGAAAGAGATTCAATTCTGGATGTCAGAAGCGATTTACTCTCTTCTAATATATTGGTGGAGAGCTAACTTTTTGTTACAATACAGATGAATGGAATACGTTTATTGTGTAAAAAACGTTAATGTCCAAATTTTATAATTTTGCCACAATTCATAGTACAGATTACATGATTATGTGTATTTGACGGAATTAATTTGACATAACCCATTCAGAGTCTTTTATGGGGGTCCAAATTTCAATTTTTGTCAATTGCCGACGGATTAGACACATTTTTGCTAAATTGTGCATATAATGGATGGATGTGCCTTGCCAATTTTGTTTTTAGTGTTTGGGGGCGGAGCTTCCTGGTGTCCCCGTTGATGGTTTTGTGCGCATGTATGGCTATCTGATCACGCTGTGTGTTCGGCCAGTATATGGAGACGTGAAACGCACGTCTCCTCCGGATATCCTTGACGTGCGTTCCATTTCATTTGGAGCACACGTCGGGTCATGGCGTAATGATGTGCATCGGACTGCGTGATCTAGTACGCAGGTCACCTTGCGCTACACACGAGAGTAGCCGCGCAATGTGTTAGGATGGGAAACGGCCAGCCTTTTTTGTAACCTTCTATTTTCCGTATATTTGGGGTCTTAGGCTTTCCAATACGTATAAGAATAATTTGTAGTCTATATAGAAATACATATGGGGAAATATAAACAATACAATTCTGAGTGCTGGAACACATTGGGACGCACGTGGGTCCACCATTTTGGACGAACCCGAAAGTGCATGGCCAAACAAGGTACGAGCTGGATTCTCATCAAGGGGTCACAGGGTCTTTATTAGGGAGCATGGCTGCAGTGGATGAGCACCCCAGTCGAAGTCTAGTAAGACGAAACGCGTCAGAATGACTTCACTGCTGCCAGAATTTTATCTAAAGCGCTTTTTTTACTACTTAAATGTAAGTGTTACTATTTTTATTAAATTTTTTCCTGCTTACGGAATTATACTATGTGGCCCCTTTTCCCTGGTGGCAATACAAGCACATCTGACTCATAGAACGTATGTTCTTTTGGGTCGACAGGTTCCAGTAAGCCTGTAATTCACTCGGGTGGTGGTATTATCACAAATTGCCTTTTATCTATCTTACTGGCTACTCACAAGGTGAACAGGACTGCCCTATTGGAGTATGGACTGCAAATAATCACTACACGGAAGTGACTTTTTGAGACCATTAGAGACTCTATTATTTAACTATATACATTTTTCACGGTATTTACCTATATACAATTTTCACAGTTCATTTGTTGAATTTATTGAGGCTATTCAATTTTAACATAATAGCGCTACACTTTGATGTACCTGTGGTTTTGAGCAAATAATCTGTTTGTTGTGTTAGCTGCTAAACATTGAGCAAGCGCAGGGTTTATATTTTAGAATAAAATAGAGTAAATAATGCAACGCTTAGCTGGATTAGTCAAACAAAGATGGAAAGCATCACTGCAAAGGATGACGTCAAATGGAGATCTCCAACACTGCCCCCCAGCCGAACCTGGGTGTCCCATGGAGGTCCCCAAAATATCTTGTAGCAGACCATAAGAGTAAAAGGTAAATGGCAGGGGTGGGTCATATATGGGAAGGATATTAAAGTATATTTCTCCACAGTGCCCTTAGTAGTCCTTGGAAGAGCGGTCTTATAAATATGTGGCCTTACACCCTCACCCTGTACATGTCCTTATGGAGTTTCCCTGTCAGAGCGCCATCCTTCCTGGCAGTGCTGCCAGTGCTGTGCTCTGACAGGGAAACCCCGGGTTGAGGGTGTAAGGCCACATATTTAATAGAGAGTAACCCTATACATACTACAGTATAAACCTTGTATGTATATCATTTGTTTTTGCTCTGTTTTTACTAGATTATCACATGTGTGATTGAACACCATTTCTTTTTAGGCCCTCAAAATATTTATGCAGTGGCTAAAGCAGACATATACAGTATCTCGTTAATTTGTTTCGGGTGTAAGCTACTAGCTCTAAAAACATTTGAAACATGGATCCTGAAGAAGCCCACATCTCGGGTGAAATGCTTCGATGCATAAACCTCCTGGGATTTATCCCTATGTGGATTTATGTACTATATGTCGATGTATAAAAAACAACATGTCTTTAAGATGATTTATACCTTTCTTATTTTTAAGGCTGTGTACAAATAAAATTTATTGATTTTATATGGAATGTTTTGCCAGTGCAAACTGCAGAAGCAGGAATCTTCTGTGCAGACAGCCACAGCTATTTGCAGCTTTTTGGGCATGCCAGCGATTATCTGCAGTGGTGGCTGCTGGATGTACTTTGTGTGCATCCAGCAGCCCTCACTGCAGTTCCTGGCTGTGCAGATATCCTCAAAAACTGCAGCCTATGACCACCTGTCATTATAATGAATGGGGCCATCAGCTGCACCAAGACACTCACAGAAACAGCAGGAATCATAAGATTCCTGATGCTGCAATTTTCACCACCCTAAATCCATGGCATGGATGCGACCTTAGTGTCTGTGTTTATTACTGCAAAGGGAAGATTCCATCCTAATGTTAAATAATGATTTTGTAAAGCCATATTTGTTAACTATTTGTCTGTTAATCAACCTATATTAAAAAAGAACAGGGCTTGGTATTTTTTGAAAAACATTGTGCCAAATAAAAGCCTTAAAAATCATTAAAACATGCAAAAATGATTTACCTGTCAAGGTAACTGATGCTTACTATTGCAACAAAGACCTCTAGTTATAACAGGGGTAAATTCAGAGTTTGCTAGAAAAGTGTTCAGCTGTAAGAGTGTCTAGAGGGTTAACTGTTGACAGTAAAACAGTTCTAGTGTTTTATTGAGAAAACATTACTATAATAATGTATAATAATACCTAATACATAATTTTATACTTCAAAATGTAATAAACAGTAAACAATTGTGCTCACAAATAATACACTTTAGAAAAGAATTCACAAGCCGCAGAGAAAATTATATAAAGTGTAAAAACGGAATGGTTGTTAGCCTGCATTAGTATTGTAAACATACGTTAATTCTTTTTGCAATTATTTTGGCATTACTGCTTTAGTGTGGCATGCTAAGCCTAGTTTAATAGAATCTGTGGGGTGTGGTCTTTACTGATTGCTAGATTTTTTTACAAGGAGGATTTGGCTTATTCCTTTTTAGTAAACATAGCTGACAACCACAGTATCATTAGACAGACAGGTAGGTAAACATTTAGGGTAGTCCTACTGGCAACATTCAGAACAGTGATATAATATTTCTAAAGCTTCCACGTTCAGCCTTGTGACTTGGGAAATGGGATTAGACAAACAGGTGCATAATGAATGTATTAAGTTAATTTCATTATAATCGTTTATAAATCTGACCTCATACTCAAGAAATCTCAAGTGATCTCTAATATCCTAAGAAAATACAATTTAACAAAATGTTTATTTACATAGTGCTAAAAGCATTTAACCACTACAACACACCGATAATTTGCCATAACTGATACATAGGAATTGATAAAGAGCATCTTTGATACTCTCTAAAATTACTCCATATGACACGTCAGATATCCTGTATCTCACAAAATTGAGTATACCCCTCACATTTTTGTAAAATTTTTTATTATATCTTTTCATGTGACAACACTGAGGAAACGAAACTTTGCTACAATGTAAAGTAGTGAGTGTACAGCTTGTATTGTATAACAGTGTCAATTTGCTGTCCCCTCAAAATAACTCAACACACAGCCATTAATGTCTAAACCACTGGCAACAAAAGTGAGTAAACCCCTAAGCGAAAATGTCCGCATTGGACCCAATTAGCCATTTTCCCTCCCTGGTGTCATGTGACTCATTAGTGTTACAAGGTCTCAGGTGTGAATGGGGAGCAGGTGTGTTAAATTATGTGTTATCGCTCCCACGCTCTCATACTGGTCACTGGAAGTTCAACATGGCACCTCATGGCAAAGAACTGTGAGAATCTGAAAAAGAGAATTGTTGCTCTACATAAAGATGGCCTAGGCTATAAGAAGATTGCCAAGACTTTAAAACTGAGCTGCAGCACGGTGGCCAAGACGATACAGCGGTTTAACAAGACAGGTTCCACTCAGAACAGGCCTCACCATGGTCAACCAAAGAGTGCATGCGCTTAGCGTCATATCCAGAGGTTGTCTTTGGGAAATAGACATATGAGTGCTGCCAGCATTGCTGCAGAGGTTGAAGGGGTGGGGGTCAGCCTGTCAGTGCTCAGACCATACGCTGCACACTGCATCAAATTGGTCTGCATGGCTGTCGTCCCAGAAGGAAGACTCTTCTAAAGATGATACACAAGAAAGCCCACAGTTTGGTGAAGACAAGCAGACTAATGACATGGATTACTGAAACCATGTCCTGTGGTCTGATGAGACCAAGATAAACTTATTTGGTTCAGATGGTGTCAAGCGTGTGTGGCAGCAACCAGGTGAGGAGTACAAAGACAAATGTGTCTTGCCTACAATCAAGCATGGTGGTGGGAGTGTTATGGTCTGTGGCTGCCAGGACTGGGGAGCTACAGTTCATTGAGGGAACCATGAATGCCAACATATACTGTGACATACTGAAGCAGAGCATGATCCCCTCCCTTTGGAGACTGGGTTGCACGGCAGTATTTCAACATGATAACGACCCCAAACACACCTCCAAGACAACCACTGCCTTGCTAAAGAAGCTGAGGGTAAAGGTGATGGACTGGCCAAGCATGTCTCCAGACCTAAACCCTATTGAGCATCTGTGGGGTATCCTCAAATGGAAGGTGGAGGAGCGCAAGGTCTCCAACATCCACCAGCTCCGTGATGTCATGGAGAAGTGGAAGAGGACTCCAGTGGCAACCTATGAAGCTCTGGTGAACTCCATGCCCAAGAGGGTTATGGCAGTGCTGGAAAATAATGGTGGCCACACACAATATTGACATTTTGGGCCCAATTTGGACATTTTCACTTAGGGGTGTACTCACTTTTGTTGCCAGCGGTTTAGACAATAATGGCTGTGCGTTGAGTTATTTTGAGGGGACAGCAAATTTACACTGTTATACAAGCTGTACACTCACTACTTTACATTGTAGCAAAGTGTAATTTCTTCAGTGTTGTCACATGAAAAGGTATAATAAAATATTTACAAAAATGTGAGGGGTATACTCACTTTTGTGAGATACTGTATGTACCTTTTGCAAAAGAAAAACAAAGAAATCATTGGGTAAAGCAGCTCAGTTTAGGCCCTATAAACAATGTATTTTACTACTTCATCATAGATAAGTGTTGTACTTCCTTCCTTTTATTTTTTGGTTGTTTTCTCCATTTAACATTTACATTTTCCAACAATTAGCCCACAACCTAACACCCTAATCTGTAACCTTAACTTGTGAACATGTGATTATGTGCAACTTAAGCTGGCCATAGATGAAGCGATTTTCTTTTTTTTTGTTTACAGACTTTTTATTAGGTACATCATGGTGGTACAAAGTATTTGACAAAAGTACAGAATATTACAATATATAATAATAAATATTAAAAATAATAATTCAAGAACATTGAAGAATAATAATTTCTTATATTTAATATATATGGTAAACTAATAATTAGGTAGTGGTATAAGTGTGAATTTGGTGTAAATTGAATGGTATTGAATGAAAGTGAGTTTTCTAAATGAGGTTTAAAAGGTGGTCAGAGTATATGAACCAGGGTTTCCATTTTTTCTCAAGTAAATGAGTGGTGTTGTGTAGGGTATGACATTTTTTTCCATGAGATAAATGTTATTGATCCTATTGTTCCTATTATTGGTGTGAATAATAAGCAATTGGGGAGAGTAAGATTTATGTTTTTTTCTGATATTCTAGAGTGAATTTTTCAAGTTGTTTCCATATCTTAGAAACTTTTTCACGTTCCCAGAATATATGTGGGAAGGAACCGATAGAATTGCAATTTCTGTAGCATGTTTGGGGGACAGTGGGGAAAATAGAATGTAATTTTTTTGGTGTGTAATACCATCTTGTTAGTACTTTTATTGCTGTTTCTCTAATAGTAATAGATCTGGTGCATTTAAGTAAGTTATTGATGCAGTCAGCCCATTTTTCTGGGGGGAGTAAAATATCACATTCTTGTTCCCATTTTAGCATATAGGGAAGTTTAGCTTGAGAGTTTATGTTAATCATGTTTAGATGAAGTGATTTTCTTTCCTGTAACCACTGCTTGCGGGAATTAAAACTGCTTGATTCCCATATCAACACAGTCAGTGTTGATGGGGGAATCCCTCCTGTAGAGCCATTGTGTTCTCCTGGCGGGAGAACCTATAATAGTCACTAGCTATAATCGCATGTAAATTCCAACAGACTGGTTGTACCAAGTTGATCAGTAGATCAACTTGGGTACATTCAGCCTACCCATACATGGTTCAAATCTTAGCCGGTCCCTCCTTGGGCAGGCCTAACCTTCTATGGCTGGCCTAAGGAGGGTAGCAGTTAAGAGAACCTGTCCTTTAATTAGCTACACAAAATCCATCCTCTTGTCCCCCCATTGCTTAGTTCAACCAAGTAATCACTCAGAGTTTATATAGGGCTGAGAATGTTCTTGCCAACCTCATGTGATAGTTTAAGATGCCTGGGCAGAAAATTGCCAAGCCTCCAATGCTTCCTAATGGGAGGAAAAGAAGTGAGATAAATGCTTTTCTTTCTTTTTTTCAGAGAAAGGTGAAGGTTTAGAGAACTGTGAAGGTTTAGAGAACTTGTTAATTTTAGACCTAAACACCAAGTTAACTAAATCTAACCCATAACCTAACACCTAACACTACAATACCAACACCAGAGAGCTCATAATTAGCTAGGATCATGCCAAATATTTGGCAGCTGGCTTTTTTTAAACCAAGCCAGCTGCCAAATGTAGTCTCAAAGCCAACATATATACAGTGTTAAATACGTGTTATTCTGCACTAAAAGTGCCCCAGAAATCAAAATAGCAGATGAAACCTAACAGCAGCACTCACTGATATATAAACACACTTGGTGCGAGAGACTGCATGTGATTAGGATAGGAATCACACCACATTCCTATTCAAATCACATGCGATTCTCTGCAGTGAATTTTGTATGGGCTCAATTCGCACAGTACTGCACGAAAAAGGTGCAGGCGTCTTTTTTTTTGCCACATGGAATCAGATCGCATTGGTGTTCACACCATGTGATCTATTTCTTGCAATCACACTGCGTTTTTCAAAACTGTTTTGGGATGTCATTAATTTACCATTGACACCAATAGCAGATCGCATGAATAGATTTGAATGCGGTTTAGGAATCACTGCATTTTCTGCACCGCATATATGTGAACTAGGGCTTAAACAAAAAACGTGTTGCGCTTTTTCAGACTAGTGGTTTTCAGATTGTTTTCTGCTGTTCAGTTTGTGCTTGTGGGTTTGTATCTGGTCTTCAGTGCGTGCAGCGAGTTACGCGTGACTCTGTCATTGTGTTCTTGTTCATTCGTTACTGTTTTTCAGGTCGCTCTTCACAGGCCTTGCTGTTCTTCAGTGCGTTCTGTTACTTTGTTCTGAGCAGCCGACCGTTTTCTAGCCATGTTGCATATACGTACTCCTCGTAGAGTTCGTGCTTTGCGGGGGCTTGGTGTTGGGGTCCTTACTTTGACACAAGTCCAGTCCATGAATAGGGTGGGAAGGAGTTCATGGACCAAGAATTGGTTGCTCCAGCATGACCAGTTCTGTCACATGCCTTTGCTCCGTGAGATCCGTGAGAATAATCCTGATGATTTCAGGAACTTTCTCAGGATGACGGACCCCGTATTTCACCATTTGTTGGCTTTGCTGACCCCCTATATCAGCAGGCAGGATACCTGCCTGAGGCAAGCCATCACTCCTTAGCAGAGGCTAGTCACCACCCTGCAGTACTTGGCAACGGGGAGAAGCCTGCAGGACTTGGAGTTCTCGACAGGCATCTCCCCCCCAGGCTCTGGGGATCATTATCTCAGAGACCTGTTCTGCCATCATCCAGGTCCTGCAGAAGGAGTATATTAAGGTAAGATTTATCCTTTAATATCACATTTTATTGTATAGAATGTTTGCTAATGTATTGTATTTCTTTCCTCATTCCCTAATTACCATGATTGTAATATGCTGTGAATGTCCCCTTTGTCCTCATGCATGCTGGAATTTTAGTTTTTTTTTTTTTCTTCATACATATTTTCCTTCACTTACCTCCCCAGCATGCTCTCCTGGGCCTATATTCACCTCGTGTAGTCAATTAACAATGTTTTTTGTCAGCTCCATAGTAGTGCTTTACCCTAAAAACCCCCTAAAATGTAGAAATTTGTGATGTGTATTTAAAATTCTGGCAGAGTGCCAGAGGCATTTTTTTGTGTCCCAAAATCATTTGGAACCCTCCCTCTCCCCCCAACTGCTAACTCAGCTGATACCAATCTTCTATCTGCTGACTTTGGCAAACCCATACACACTATGCCCACCTCTTTAGTGGTCATATTTATGGATGAATTCCCCAAAGCATGTAGTGCAAGGGCCTGCCTGAATACTTACAAATGGTACTGTTTCAAGTTTTTGTATCCTATTATTATCTTGCCAATAGTGTAAAGTAAGGAGGGGCTGGCCAAAGTAATACACATTATTTAGGCATTCATCTCTCAATGCAGTGGAGAGGGTTACCTGTCCAAAACATTTACCCCCATAAAATTTAGCAAATGGCCCATGAGAGGGGGGGGGGGGATCTGATAGGTGGACCTTATACCTTTGTCTTTAAATACTCCCTAAAATAACTTTTATACTGATGTTGGCCAAGAATGTTTGTGTCTAATCTGCTTTCCATGTTTATGTGCAAAATGATTAATTTTCTTTTCTTGTTTGACTCCACAGTTTCCTTCCACGCCACAGGAATGGCAGACTGTGGCCTCCCACTTTGCCCAGTAGTGGGACTTTCCTAACTGCAGAGGGGCAATTGATGGGAAACATGTCCACATCGTCCCACCACCCAACTCGGGGTCATACTATTACAACTACAAGGGGTTCAATAGTATTGTGATGTTGGCGGTGGTGTCGGCTACTTATGAGTTCCTGTATGTGGACGTGGGGAAGAATGGCCGGATGTCCGATGGTGGAGTCATCGCCCACACGGAGTTCTACAGGCATCTCCAGAATGGCAGCTTGGACTTGCCACCTCCAGAAGACAATGTGGAAGGACTCCCATTCGTCTTCGTTGCGGATGAAGCGTTTGCACTGGGGGACCATCTTATTCGGCCATTCCCGATGAGGACCCTCACCCCGGACCAGAGGGTTTTTAATTACTGGCTGGTCAGAGCCAGAAGAGTGGTGGAGAACACATTTGGAATCATAGCCAGCTGGTTCCACCTATTTCTTACACCCAAACACATGGCGGAGTATAAACTGAATCATATCATCCTGGCGTGCTGTGTTCTCCACAACTTTTTAAGGCAAAATTCTGATAACTATGCTGCCTCAGTTGGGCCTGAGGCCGGAATTCCTGGAACTGAAACAACCTTGATGGCGCTTGAGGCTGGCCGTCCTGGCTTGCCCCCCCTGAGTGCCCGCCAGGTCCGTCTAAGATACCTTGAATACTTTGCGGGTATGGGGGCCATCAATATGCCAGACAATGTATGATACATTTTTAAAATTAAAAAAGCATTTTAACTACTAAAATCTTTGGTGACATTTACTGCTTGTGTTTCTTTTATCTGACCCTGACAGAAATGTGGGGAGTCCTGAAGTCCTGAAAATGGCGTGATTGTGTAACATAAAAAAGCACTGTTGGGTTTTATTTACTAACGTAAAATCCACTTTGCACTACAAGTGCACTTGAGACTGCACTGAAACTGCACTTGTAGTGCAAAGTTGATTTGCCCTTAGGAAATAACCACCATTGTCACTGAAAACCACAATTTTACCACCACAAAATGTAAGGAGCATTGAAACAATAATCCACACGTTCTTGAGTATCAATTTTTTTAATACCAGCACAATCACATGTGAATTTATAAAAGGTTTTTAAAACAAACCAACATGTTTGTTGTATAACTTTTTTTGGGTCACATTAATAAAAGTAGAAATTTCCATTTAAGGTAAAACAAGCATGTTTCAAACAAACAAGAAATAAACAAATATGGAACTTACAAAGTTCAACTTTTGTAGGAATTGAAGGCAATATCAGACATGAGTATTTATAAACTGTGTTTGATATTGCGTTCAGATGGGGTGAAGTCACCCCTAGAAAAGCCATATTTTGAAGATGCACACAAATTGCCGAATGTCAACATGTGCTAGCTGCCATCACGGGGGATCAAGGGACGTGTTTTGTGGGTGCAACCCCTTCCTTACAGCAACTTTATTATTGAGTAGGGATGAGCCGAACACCCCCCGGTTCGGTTCGCACCAGAACCCGCGAACGGACCGAAAGTTCGCACGAACGTTAGAACCCCATTGACGTCTATGGGACTCGAACGTTCGAAATCAAAAGTGCTCATTTTAAAGGCTAATTTGCATGGTATTGTCCTAAAAAGGGTTTGGGGACCCGGGTCCTACCCCAGGGGACATGTATCAATGCAAAAAAAACTTTTAAAAACGGCCGTTTTTTCGGGAGCAGTGATTTTAATGATGCTTAAAGTAAAAAAAAAAAAAGTGAAATATTCCTTTAAATATCGTACCTGGGGGGTGTCTATAGTATGCCTGTAAAGTGACGCGTGTTTCCCATGTTTAGAACAGTCCCTGCACCAAATGTCATTTTTAAAGGAAAAAATCTAATTTAAAACTGCTTGCGGGTTTAATGTCATGTCGGGTCATGGCAATATGGATGAAAATCAGTGAGACAAACGGCATGGGTACCCCCCAGTCCATTACCAGGCCCTTTGGGTCTTGTATGGATATTAAGGGGAACCCCGCACCCAAATTAAAATAAGGAAAGGTGTGGGGCCACCAGGCCCTATATACTCTGAACAGCAGTATACAGGCGGTGCAAACAAGACAGGGACTGTAGGTTTGTTGTTAAGTAGAATCTGTTTGTAATTTTGAACATTTTTAACGTGTTTAGCTCCAGCCAAAAAATCTTTTCTAAGCTTTTTGGAAAACATAGGGAAGGGTTATCACCCCTGTGACATTTGTTTTGCTGTCTTTCCTCCTCTTCAGAAGATTTCACCTCACTTTTTTGTCCCAATGAAAAATGTTTTTTGAAAATTTGGGTTTTTTTGTGGAACAAGGATTGGAAAGCATCAGTGGAAAGGAGAAATTGTTTTCCCATATTAACTCTTACAGGAGAGAATTTCCCTTCCTAGGGGTAGATTTCATCTCACTTCCTGTTGTCTCCTTCCGTTTGCAAGTAGGAGTCGTTTGTAAGTTAGATGTTTGAAAGTAGGGTCCTGCCCTATATACTCAGCAGAAATTTGGGCCTTAGGTGTTGCTGTGGCCACAACACTGTAAGCCCTCACAGGGCCCTGCTGTGAAATATTAGATCAAGAATTGTAATTACATGCCCCTGTTGAACAGGAGCTGAAAAATTAGGCCTTAGGCACTGGTGCTGGTGCCACAACACTGCAACCCCTCACAGACACTCTAGTTGGAACGCAGGAACGAGCCCTGCTGCAAATTATTGCTTCAAAAATTGTAATTACACGCCCCTGTTAGACAGGGGCAGAAAAATTGGGCCTTAGGCACTGGTGCTGGTGCCACAACACTGCAACCCCTCACAGACACTCTAGTTGGAACGCAGGAACGAGCCCTGCTGCAAAGTATTGCATCAAAAATTGTAATTACACGCCCCTGTTAGACAGGGGCAGAAAAATTGGGCCCTAGGCACTGGTGCTGGTGCCACAACACTGCAACCCCTCACAGACACTCTAGTTGGAATGCAGGAACGAGCCCTGCTGCAAAGTATTACATCAAAAATTGTAATTACACGCCCCTGTTAAACAGGGGCTGAAAAATTGTGCCTTAGGCACTGGTGGTGGCGCCCAGAACCAAAAATGTTCTTACAAGCTATCAGCGTGATGATTGAGGAGGAAGAGGATAATTACTCAGGGATAGTCACTCAGCATCAGCATAGGCAGTCTTTGAAGGGATCTGAGATTTCAAAAAAAATTATTCGGTTACATCAGCATCAGGTGCTTGGTAGCTGGTGGTGATCCAAGACTCATTCATTTTTATGAAGGTCAGCCGATCGACCGAGTCGGTGGACAGACGCACCCTGTGATCGGTTACCACGCCTCCAGCAGCACTGAATGTGCGTTCCGAAAGAACGCTGGATGCAGGACAGGCCAGTAGCTCAATTGCATACTGTGCAAGCTCTGGCCAGTGATCCATCCTCAAGACCCAGTAACCCAGAGGATTTTCGGTGGGAAAGGTGTCCAAGTCTGATCTTGCCCCTAGGTATTCCTGCACCATGTAAAACAGACGCTGGCGATGGTTGCTGGAACCGATCATACCTTGGGGCTGCGGACCAAAAAATTGTCTGAACGCATCGGTCAGACGGCCACCTTCTCCACCGCTCCTTCTTTGACTGACCGAAGCCTCAGCAACACGTTGTCCAGAAACAGGAGTTTGTAACCTCCCAGTCTCTGGGAACGCGTTGCACAGACCTTTCTGCAAGGCCTCCCGAAGATGTTTCATCCTCTGCTCCCTCTGCGATGGCAAGATAAGGTCCGCAACCTTACCCTTGTAACGTGGATCAAGGAGGGTTGCCAGCCAGTATTGGTCCTTCTCCTTGATACCACGAATACGAGGATCCTTACGCAGGCTTTGCAGGATCAGGGAGGCCATGCAGCGTAGGTTTGCTGAGGCATTCGGTCCGGAGTCCTCTGGGTCACTAAGAACGACATGGTCCGCAGCCACCTCCTCCCAGCCACGTACAAGTCCATGTGTTTCTTGGGACTGATCCCTTAAAGACTGCTGCTGATGCTGAGTGCCAGGCTCCACCTCCATACTGACACAATCTTCCTCCTCCTCCTCTTCCTCCTCGTCCTCTTCCTGTGTGATCGGCGGGCACGCAGGAACACTGTCTGGATAAAGGGGGCCTTGAGAGCTAAGGAAGTCCTCCTCTTCCTGCCTCTGTTCTGCCTCAAGTGCCCTGTCCATTATTCCACGCAGCGTGTGCTCCAACAGGTGGACAAGGGGGACAGTGTCACTGATGCATGCACTGTCACTGCTCACCATCCTCGTGGCCTCCTCGAATGGTGACAGGACAGTGCATGCATCCCTGATCATGGCCCACTGGCGTGGGGAAAAAAAACCAAGCTCCCCTGACCCTGTCCTGGTGCCATAGTCGCACAGGTACTCATTGATGGCCCTCTGCTGCGTGTGCAGCCGCTGCAGCATGGCCAACGTTGAGTTCCACCTGGTGGGCATGTCACAGATTAGGCGGTTCTTGGGCAGGTTAAACTCCTTTTGGAGGTCCGTCAGCCGAGCACTGGCATTATATGACCGGCGGAAATGCACACAGACTTTCCTGGCCTGCCTCAGGACATCCTGTAAGCCCGGGTACCTGCCCAAGAACCGCTGCACCACCAAGTTAAGGACGTGAGCCAAACAGGGCACATGGGTCATTTGTCCCTGTCGGAGGGCAGAGAGGAGGTTGGTGCCATTGTCGCAAACCACCATTCCTGCCTTAAGTTGGCGTGGCGTCAACCACCTCTGAACCTGCCCCTGCAGAGCTGACAGAACCTCTGCCCCAGTGTGGCTCCTGTCCCCCAAGCACACCAGCTCAAGCACCGCATGGCATCTTTTGGCCTGCGTACTTGCGTAGCCCCTTGAACGCCTACGGAGCACCGCTGGTTCCGAGGAAGAGGCCATGGAGGAAGAAGAAGAGGAGGGGGTGGAGGAGAGAGGTGTGTCACAATCAGCATTTTGGAGGCGTGGTGGCGGAACAACCTCCAACACTACTGCACCTTGTCCTGCATCCTTCCCAGCTGCCAGCAGAGTCACCCAATGCGCCGTGAAACTTAGGTAACGTCCCTGTCCATGCCTGCTGGACCATGAGTCAGCGGTAATATGCACCTTACCGCTGACCGCCCTGTCCAGCGAGGCATGGACATTGCCTTCCACATGCCGGTAGAGAGCCGGAATCGCCTTCCGTGAGAAAAAGTGGCGTTTGGGTACCTGCCACTGAGGAACCGCACATTCCACAAACTCACGGAAGG
This sequence comes from Aquarana catesbeiana, assembly GCF_042186555.1. Taxonomy (NCBI): domain Eukaryota; kingdom Metazoa; phylum Chordata; class Amphibia; order Anura; family Ranidae; genus Aquarana; species Aquarana catesbeiana. The sequence goes on along the minus strand of NC_133328.1, from coordinate 361,507,411 downwards.
GGGCAGAGTCTACCAACTGAAAAGGCAGCAGTTGAAGTGCTAGCAATTTTGCCAAGCTAGCATTCAACCGCTGGGCATGTGGATGGCTGGGAGCAAACTTCTTTCGGCGGTGCAGCAGCTGGGGCAGGGAAATTTGCCTGGTACAATCTGACGTCGGTGTACCAAAAGCAGATTGCCCACAAGTACTTGGCTGTGACACACCTAATTCTACACCTTCATTCCTCTCACTGCAGGTCTCAGAGAGGACTGAAGGTCTAGTGGGGTTGGAAATCTCAGCTGATGAGGAGCAAGGAGAGATCCTCTTTGTTCTTTGGTGTGGGTCTTTTAGATACGCTTGCCAACGAACTGCATGGCAGGTCAACATATGTCTGGTCAAGCATGTGGTACCCAAGCGGGAGATATTTTGGCCACGCGAGATACGCTTGAGACATATGTTGCAAATAGCAGCGGTGCGATCTGATGCACTCGTCTCAAAAAAGGCCCACACCAAAGAACTTTTTGAATAACGCGCAGAGACTGCAGCGCCCTGCACATGTGGAGCTTTGGGGTGTGATGCAGTCAATGTGCTGCCCTTAGGCTGGCCCCTGGAGGGCATCCTGCCTCGTTGGTGATGTGCTGCCGCCTCCTCCTCCTCCTCCTCCTCCTCCTCCTCCTCCTCTCTCCTATCAGGCACCCACGTTGAGTCAGTGACCTCATCATCCCCTCCCTCCTCATCACTGGAGCAAACCTGGCAGTATGCTGCAGCAGGGGGAGCATGACTGCCAGATTGCTGTCCTTCTTGGGCACCCCCTCTGTCCGCGCTCATGTTACTGCCTTCATCGAGCTCAGTATCGTCATCAGAGCCTTCCAAACGCTGGGCATCCTCCTGGAGCATGTACCCAACACTGTGGTCAAACAGTTCGAGGGAATCCTCATGAGGACATGGTGGAGCTAGGGAAGGAGTCACTGATGACATTGAGCTGAGGGAAGAGGCCGCTGCTTTGCCAGACAAAGCACCCTGGGCATGGGTGAGAGAGGATGAGGAGGATGAGGACGGCTTGGTCATCCACTCGACCAAGTCTTCCGCATGTTGCGGCTCAACATGGCCAGCTGCCGAAAAAAAGGCCAAGCGTGTCCCATGGCCACGTGCTGATGAGGATGCACCGTCTCCACGACCAGCACTAGACACAGAGCCTGCTTGCCCTCTCTTATTGGCTTGTGACTGTCTGCCTCTCCTTCTTGGCCTTCCAGACATACTAATGGCCTGTAGCTGCACTAAGCTGGGATAGAACACCTGTAATTTTCTTCAAGTAGCTTTATATACTGTAACCAGACAAGCCTGCCTGTCAGTAGGAAGATAACAGGAACGGATCTAGCTGAACACTGTGAGCAGGACGCACTGTACTAAATGTAAATAGTCTAGCTGCCTGACCGTGGTACTAATAGGATCAAATAGAACACCTGTAATTTTCTTCAGGTAGCTTTATATACTGTAACCAGACAAGCCTGCCTGTCAGTAGGAAGATAACAGGAACGGATCTAGCTGTACACTGTGAGCAGGACGCACTGTACTAAATGTAAATAGTCTAGCTGCCTGACCGTGGTACTAATAGGATCAAATAGAACACCTGTAATTTTCTTCAGGTAGCTTTATATACTGTAACCAGACAAGCCTGCCTGTCAGTAGGAAGATAACAGGAACGGATCTAGCTGAACACTGTGAGCAGGACGCACTGTACTAAATGTAAATAGTCTAGCTGCCTGACCGTGGTACTAATAGGATCAAATAGAACACCTGTAATTTTCTTCAGGTAGCTTTATATACTGTAACCAGACAAGCCTGCCGGTCAGTAGGAATTTAACAGGAACGGATCTAGCTGAACACTGTGAGCAGGACGCACTGCACTAAATGTAAATAGCAGGAACGGATCTAGCTGAACACTGTGAGCAGGACGCACTGCACTAAATGTAAATAGCAGGAACGGATCTAGCTGAACACTGTGAGCAGGACGCACTGCACTAAATGTAAATAGCAGGAACGGATCTAGCTGAACACTGTGAGCAGGACGCACTGCACTAAATGTAAATAGCAGGAACGGATCTAGCTGAACACTGTGAGCAGGACGCACTGCACTAAATGTAAATTGCAGGAACGGATCTAGCTGAACACTGTGAGCAGGACGCACTGCACTAAATGTAAATAGTCTAGAAGATAACAGGAACGGATCTAGCTGAACACTGTGAGCAGGACGCACTGCACTAAATGTAAATAGCAGGAACGGATCTAGCTGAACACTGTGAGCAGGACGCACTGCACTAAATGTAAATAGCAGGAACGGATCTAGCTGAACACTGTGAGCAGGACGCACTGCACTAAATGTAAATAGCAGGAACGGATCTAGCTGAACACTGTGAGCAGGACGCACTGCACTAAATGTAAATTGCAGGAACGGATCTAGCTGAACACTGTGAGCAGGACGCACTGCACTAAATGTAAATAGTCTAGAAGATAACAGGAACGGATCTAGCTGAACACTGTGAGCAGGACGCACTGCACTAAATGTAAATAGCAGGAACGGATCTAGCTGAACACTGTGAGCAGGACGCACTGCATTAAATGTAAATAGTCTAGATAGAAGATAACAGGAACGGATCTAGCTAAACTGAATACAGTGTATATATATATATGCAACACCTGGGATGCATATATATACACAATACACTGTAAGTGCAGCTAACTGACTGACTGTTCTGCCTAATCTATCTAACTCAAATCAAATGACACTGTCTCTCTCTCTCTCTATCTCTCAGCACACCGGAACACACACTACACAGGGCCGCCGTGCAGGCGGCCTTATATAGTGTGGGGTGTGTACTAAATCCCCTGAGCCATAATTGGCCAAAGCCACCCTGGCTTTGGCCAATTACAGCTCTCTCTACTGACGGCGCTGTGATTGGCCAAGCATGCGGGTCATAGTGCATGCTTGGCCAATCATCAGCCAGCAATGCACTGCGATGCCGCAGTGAATTATGGGCCGTGACGCGCCACACGAATTTAGCGCGAACGGCCCATAACGTTCGCAATTCGGCGAACGATCGAACAGCCGATGTTCGAGTCGAACATGGGTTCGACTCGAACACGAAGCTCATCCCTATTATTGAGGAAGGGGTTGCCCCCCCAAATACATTGATCTCCCGTGATGACAGAGAGCACATGTTGACACACTGTGTGCATCTTCAAAATTTGGCTTTTCTATAATATGTCAAAAAATGTTACAAATTCTTCAATTACAAATACCACAAAAAAGGAAGGGATTTGGAGGTCTTTTAAACTCTCCCTAAAACATCAATGATGTTCTTCATTTTGTTTTTAACCTCATTATGTTTTTCTGGATGTTTTCCAAGTCCCTATTACACCCCATGATCTCCCCGATCAGGATCTGGGCACTCTCACTGGTGAAATGACCTGGATCCACAGCATCACGATCACCTACAAAAAAAAAATAAAAAACACACCATGTATTATAAATCTGCTGGCATCCATCTCTTACCTGAGCCTGTGGTCGCAGACACTCACCTGTTGTGGTGACTATTTCTACCACGTCTTCCTCCTCCTGCTCTGCTTGGCTTCGGTGGATTTCCCCTTCTTCCAGAGGTGGGGGGTTTGTGGTCTCCTCTGATGAGGGGTGTCCTTCGAGTCTTTTCTCCCCTATGTAAAAAAAATAGGTATACTTAGCACACAGATATTTGATGGCAGAAATATGAATATGAAACATTGCTTTGAAGTGTGGTACAATTGTCTGTTTGGTCAGAGTTACAAGATGAATACTTACCTGTTTTGTACAAGCTTCACAGATGGAGACACCCCTATAGTATACACTGGAGCACCTGTGTGGGCCCCCTAATAAAAAGGGTGTTCTGTTGTCCCACACTAGTGCTCCAGTGTCCAGATGTGTAAACAGCTGCTGAGTGTCCTCTCCTTACACAGAATCTAGTTTGCATTACATTCTAGTTAACAACCCATCTACACAACAAAATTATTTGAAGAGAAGTAGGCCAGAAAAAAGGTATTCAAATGCTTATGGCCAAAACAATGGGGTTTTCTATGCCGAACGAACAATGTTTCATACGAACAAACAATGTGCCCATGAACATGAAAGTTGCCATTTTAAACTGTACAACAGTAAAGAAAAGCACATGGAGCAGCACGAATGTATTAAGCATAAAGAATAGGAACACAGGACAACTACTTACTTTTTTGCAGCACTCTCCTGATCCTTCTATACCGATCCTGCTCCCTTAATTTGAGGTCCGACCACCGCTTCCTGAGCTGATCCTTGGATCGTCGTACCTCGAAATTCTTCTGCAGACTTTTGACTACTTTCGCCATGATCTTGGCCTTTCTGACATTGGGGTTGGGGTAAGGTCCATACTTTCCGTCATAGTCGGCCCTCTTCATTATGTCGACCATCTCCAACATCTCCCCAAAGGACATATTTGAGGCCTTAAATCATCTCTTCTGGGATCGGGACGTTTCTGGCTCCGGGCTTTCCTCCTCCTCCTCCTCGTTGGTGTAATTATCAGACACCTGCTCTGTCTCCGCCATTTGCTCTTCCCCACTGCGCCAAACGAGAAGCGGCGGGTAACAGACTAGAAAGAACGTCAGGGGCGGGCGGAGTTTGACGCATGCGCAGTGTATATAAAGCGTAACACGCGTGCGTAGTACTTATGATCTGTGAGCGGAGGAAGGAGTATCGGAGGCGCCGATTGTGATAACGAAGCTAAGATTTAAAATTGGGCCTATACTGCTTCTAGATTGAGGCCTGTATTGTGACAAAATTAGGAGACTTTAGCCTGACATTAGGGTTTGTCTTGTGCTGTGTCTTGCAGTGAAAATGGATCTAGTCAATGATCAGGACTTTATGACAATCTTCATAGATATGTTCAGGGAGCTGCCTTGTCTGTGGCAGGAGAACCACCCTGATTATAAGAACCAAACAAAGAGGAAGGCAGCGCTGGATAATTTGCTGCAATTTGTGAAGCTGGTGATCCCCACAGCAGACATCACCTATTTGAAGATCCTAATTGGTGGCATGAGGAGCACTGATCTAAGGGAGTGCAAGAAGGTCCAGGATTCCCAGAGATCAGGAGCTGCAGATGACATTTATGTCCCCAGGCTGTGGTACTATGACAGACTGCATTTTCTGGCAGGTCAAACTGAACCCAGGCCAGCACTCTCCACTCTTCCTTCCACGCTTCCTTCCCCCCCAGCTGAGGCTTCTGATGTCCAACCTGGGCCTTCCAGGTAGCAACATGTGTAGGAGCCCAGCTTAAGCCAGGTATAGAATTCTTCGAAATATTTCTGGTTGTCCAATCAATGATGTTAAATATATGTTAGTTTGGAGTACTAATTTATGATTGTGATTGATGAACCAAAAACTAAAACCATGTCCCTTTTTCATACACAGGGAAGTCTCAGCCAGGAGGTGGCCGGGCCAAGCAGGCTGCCCGATACCCAGGTCCCTCCCCTCTGCCTTCAAAGAAAGAGTGGCAGGAAGAGGAGTAACCTGGAGGAGGCTGCAATAGGCCTATTTAGGAAGGCTACTGAGGCCCTCAGAACACCCCATAGTGTGGAAGATGATTTTGCAGAGCTAACTGCATGCAAAATGATGCAGATGGAGGAGGGCCAATGCCTCTTATGTGAGTTTTTAATTTTGTAAGCTCTAAATAAGGGGTTGAGGGGCCAACTCACATGTGAAACCCACATTTGTGAGCTCACCCATGGTCCTCCTCCTCCTCCTCCTCCAGGTCCTACTCCTCCTCCTGCCACACCTCCAACACCAGAACCACAGCCGGGAAGGAAGCGTGGAAGAAAGACCAGAGAGTGATTGCCTGGGTTCAGTCTGGTCTGACAAAAGATGCAGCCTCTTGTATGACCACAGCCTGGGAACATACATGTCATCTGCTGCTATCATGATCTCTGGGACTTCTGGACCAGACTGCACTCCCTTAGATATGGACTGCTCAGTCCACCAATTTTGCTGTAAAATAATTGATGTGTGCCCTGGGGGCCAAAGGCTTCGCCAATTTCTGTTGTTTATGAAGTATTGTCTCCCTCTTTGTTTAGTTCCGATCCCTTAATAAAGGAATTTTTGTTTCAATTATACTCGCCTATGTGTGTTTTCCTTCAAAAAGGACAGTTTGTTTGTGAGGAGGCAGGTACATTTCAAACATACAATGTGAAATTAACAAGAGACACCAACACCAAACAATCTCCTTGAGATTAAATAAGACAGGATAATAATTGTGTTGTGGTAACTTGACACACAAAACACACCCAAAAATATTCTCGAGTAAAAAAATAAAAAAATAAAAAAATAAAACTCGATCAGGCTTGAAAAAAATACAAACCCAAAAAAAACATATATTTTTTGACAGATGTGACAAATCAAAATATATTGATGAAATCATGATAAATAATAAAGAAAGAAGTTTGTAAGAACTCTGTGTGAATATGAGCAGCAAAACAACTTCATTCTTCTCACATTATAAAGAAGAAGAGAGTGCGCTGCATTAAACAATTTTAAACATTGCAGCCTGACGAAAGTGCTATATCCATTCCAAATGCTAATTTTACCAGACCGAGCTGTTCCATCTCAGAATTTCTTCTGAGCATGTGTGGCACTTTGTGCGTCAGAATTGTCCAAACATGGTCGGAATTGACGCGATCGGATTTTGTTGTCGGAAAATTTTATAGCCTGCTCTCAAACTTTGTGTGTTGGAAAATCCAATGGAAAATGTCCGATGGAGCCCACACACGGTCGAAATTTCCGACAACACGCTCCGGTCGCACATTTTCCGTCAGAAAATCCGACCATGTGTACGGGACATAACAGTGCTCAAGGAACTGGAGGCCAAGCATTAAATACAAAGTGCAGGTAAGGCTTGGCCCTCCAAACTTTCAGGTATTACTGCTCGGATCGCCTCTGAATAAATAACTCACACATAATGAAGGCAATGTCACTCACACAAACAGAAGAGCAAGGATAGGGGCAAAAGTGAAATATGTTTCAACCCAGTTTATTTAGAGATACAGTAATGTGATGTAATCACAAACAGAGACAAACAAAAAGCATATCACATGCACCTGACAATTCTCCAGGCAGGCTTGATGGTGCCAATGCTTAGCTCCACCCTATGCATTTCATCCTATGGGACATCTTCCAAGGATCTACAGATTCACGTAGGATGAATTGTGTAGGGTGGAGCTAAAGTGGTGCACAACAGTCGTGTGGCTCATGAAGAAATAATTTACCTCATGGTGGACCATATATACAATGTTGAAGCTGTATCGCCCTAGCTAGGACCCTAGCTAACCTGTCCATCATTGCCTATATTTAGCAAGTATAATTCACTGCCTACCCTCTAAATAGGAAGTTGCTGATATTTTAAGAAAAATTCCAGAAATTCCCTTTTATTTGCTTTTTAGTAATGACCTCTGCATCTATATTGGAAGTATTGTAATTTACCAACTACAGCTTGTTTACTTTCATTTCACATTGGAAAAATTTCAAACATTCACATTGGCAGTAAAATAAACATTCATTAGCAACGGCTAGCTTGTCATACATACAATAGCATGAACTTTGGATTTGATATAATTATATTGACAATTAAGTTTCATAACCTTTGGAAGCATGCTGAATGAAATACTAATACCTGGGAAGTGAATAGGTAAGTGGTCCCCATCGTAATGTTCTACCACGCTAAGTTATTCATACTGCTTGCAACCTGCACTACTGATCATATAATGTAGGATAAGTGTTAAGTGTAACATGAGTATCTCAATACTTATGACTAATACTCACAATGTTTGATGAACAATGTTTAGAATCTGTCATTGGAGATTTTCTTCCCAGCTTTAGAAAAGTGTAGCTTCTTTGAAATTATGCCCTAGATTCAAAATGATTGCTTTTAAGTTTTGTAAGAAGATCAAAGTATAACTAAAGGCATTTTTTTTTTTTGGGGGGGGGGGGGGTAGGAGAGGAAGTAGAGCAACTGCCCTGTTTACCATTATCACCAAGAGTGAAAGTGGAAGAAAATCACCAAATTTTGGGTTGTCACCAGGACAGGAATATAAATCTTTCAATGGGGACACTAGTTCTGGTGACCCTGGTGACAACCATGGATTCCCTCATTTTGGAGTGATTTTGTCTCACTACCTGTTTTGGCTATGAGACAGGAAGTAAAGGCACATCTCCCCAATGAAATACAGATGGCAAAAATAAGAAATAAACGGATGGTTTATACCCCCACCCTTTATGGCCTTTATTTAAAAAATGGTGTCTTTAGTTCTAGTTCTAAGAATTACAACATGTATCATTGTTCTTGAAGTTTTTCAAAGACTGTTATTTAATATTATTATTATATAGGATTTACTGTATATAGTGCCCACAGTTTGCTCAACGCTTTACAACGTGAGGGCAGACAGTACAGTTACAATAAAATTCAATACAAGAGGAATCAGATTTAAAATAATTTGTATTTTTTTTTATCTTCCAGTGAAAATCTGAATTGGCATATTGGTTTGTATTGTTTCACTCCCAGTGCAATTACAAATGCAAGACTCCTCTATAAAATCTATAGTTTGTTTCATTAAAGAAAACCTTAGCTGAGAGAAATTTGTGTTTTGCTATTGCTGATCTTCATCTAAAATGGTAGTTGCCTGTCCATGGATGCATCATTTTCCAAGTCACTGATCTGGAATGTGTATGCAGCTAGTAATGACAGAGTGAAGTCAGATCACCTTATTTGCTCATTAGGTCAGCCTCAGAGGCCTAAACAATTTGTAAGCCATTGGGGTTGATTTACTTAGGGTAAATCGACTGTTCACTTTGAATGTAAAGTTCTACCTTTGGAAGCTTAGTGAACGTGGTGAAATTTCACTTTGCACGGAATACCCAATCATGTTGAAAGAAAATAAAAACAGTATTTTTTTGTCACATGATTGGATAATGGAAATCAGCAGATCTTCACCTCAATCCTAAGCTCTGGGGCAATTCCCTTGCAAAGTACAGCTTTTTCTTTCAACTTGAACAGTCTATTTGCCTTAAAGTATTACTAAAGGCAAAAAGTTTTTGTTAGTTTTGGATAGAGGCGAGAGGGATTAGAATACCTGTCAGTTTTAATTGGTGTCTGTGTCCCCATTAGGGTGAGTAACCCTCTCTATTAGTCCTGTTTACTATTATCATTGAAAGTGAAGGTAAAAGAAAATCTCAACTTCTGGGTTGTCCCCAGAAAAGGGATAGAGGGAAAGTCTTCCAATGGGGACACTAGTTGTGGGGACCTGGGGCTCCCGAAGAGATTTCCTTAACCGTCCACCGCATATATACTGCGGCAGGGTGGCCCGGCTGCATGAAATCACATACCTGTACGTGATTTCGTGCACGAGGTCTGGGGTATGCTTGCGCGCAACCCCCTCCCGCTGTAATTGGACAAAGCGGGAGCCAATCGCTCAGAGGAAGGGCAGAACAGTGATCTGCCTATGTAAATAAGGCAGGTTCAGTGAGGGGGGAAAATGGAGATCTTGTGTTTCTGCTAAGCAGAGACACAGATCTCTGTTTTCCTTCAGTCACAGCATTCCCACCACAGTTAGAAAGCACTCCTTAGGAGCACACTTAACCCTTTGATTGCCCCTGATGTTAACACCTTCCCTGCCAGTGTCATTTATACAGTGACAATGCATTTTATTTAGCACTGATCACTGTATTAGTGTAACTGGTCCCCAAAAAGTGTCACTTAGTGTCAGATTTGTGCATCGCAATCTTGCAGTTCTGCTAAAAATTGCTGCTTGCCACCATTAATAGTAAAAACATTAACAAAAATAAAGTCCATAAAAGTATTCCATCGTTCGTAGACACTATAATTTTTGCACAAACCAATTAATATATACTTATTGCAATTTTTTTACCAAAAATATGTAGCCGAATACATATTAGCCTAAATTTATGAAGAAATAAAATTTTTTACATTTTTTTATTGGGTATGTTTTATAGCAGAAAGTAAAAAATGTTTTTTTTCAAAATTGTCAGTCTTTTTTTGTTTATAGAAAAAAACAAATGTAGAGGTGATCAAATACCACCAAAAGAAATCTCTATTTGTGAGTAAAAAAATGTAATTTATTTTATTTGGGTACAGCATTGCATGACTGCGCAATTGGTAGTTAAAGCAACGCAGTGCCTTATCAGAAAAATGGCCTGGTCAGGAAAGGGGTGAAACATTCTAGGGCTGAAGTGGTTAATTAGCAGGGATTTTCTCTAACTTCCTGTTTTGGCTATGAGACAGGAAGTGAAGGTAAATCTCCCTAATGTGACAAATGTGGGAAAAATAAACCTTACAGGGGTTATACTGTAACCCTTCCTTATTCTATTAAAAAATTAAAAAAAAAGTTTTGGCTATAATTTTACTTTAACCACTTGCCGACCGCCGCACGACTATATACGTCGGCAGAATGGCACGGGCAGGCAAAAGGACTTACAGGTACGTCCTTGCCTGCCCGCGGGTGAGGGGTCCGATCGGACCCCCCCCCGGTGCCTGCGGCGGTCGGCAAATCTCCCACGGCGATCGGTGGTGAGGGGGAGGCCATCCATTCGTGGCCCCCCCCTCGCGATCGCTCCCAGCCAATGGGACCATTTCCCTGCCTCTGTATTGTACACAGAGGCAGAGGAAATGATGTCATCTCTCCTCGGCTCGGTATTTTCCGTTCCGGGCCGAGGAGAGAAGACTGCAATGTGAGTGCACCAACACTACACACACACAGTAGAACATGCCAGGCACACAAAACACCCCGATCCCCCCCCCCCGATCGCCCCCCGATCCCCCCCAATCACCCCCCCCCCCCTGTCACAAACTGACACCAAGCTGTTTTTTTTTTTTTTCTGATTACTGTATTGGTGTCAGTTTGTGACAGTTACAGTGTTAGGGCAGTGAGTGTTATGCCCCCTTTAGGTCTAGGATACCCCCCTAACCCCCCCTAATAAAGTTTTAACCCCTTGATCACCCCCTGTCACCAGTGTCGCTAAGCGATCATTTTTCTGATCGCTGTATTAGTGTCGCTGGTGACGCTAGTTAGTGAGGTAAATATTTAGGTTCGCCGTCAGCGTTTTATAGCGACAGGGACCCCCATATACTACCGAATAAATGTTTTAACCCCTTGATTGCCCCCTAGTTAACCCTTTCACCACTGATCACTGTATAACCGTTACGGGTTACGCTGGTTAGTTTGTTTATTTTTTATAGTGTCAGGGCACCCGCCGTTTATTACCGAATAAAGATTTAGCCCCCTGATCACCCGGCGGTGATATGCGTCGCCCCAGGCAGCGTCAGATTAGCGCCAGTACCGCTAACACCCACGCACGCAGCATACGCCTCCCTTAGTGGTATAGTATCTGAACGGATCAATATCTGATCCGATCAGATCTATACTAGCGTCCCCAGCAGTTTAGGGTTCCCAAAAACGCAGTGTTAGCGGGATCAGCCCAGATACCTGCTAGCACCTGCAGTTTGCCCCTCCGCCCGGCTCGGCCCAGCCCACCCAAGTGCAGTATCGATCGATCACTGTCACTTACAAAACACTAAACGCATAACTGCAGCGTTCGCAGAGTCAGGCCTGATCCCTGCGATCGCTAACAGTTTTTTTGGTAGCGTTTTGGTGAAATGGCAAGCACCAGCCCCAGGCAGTGTCAGGTTAGTGCCAGTAGCGCTAACACCCACGCACCGTACACCTCCCTTAGTGGTATAGTATCTGAACGCATCAATATCTGATCCGATCAGATCTATACTAGCGTCCCCAGCAGTTTAGGATTCCCAAAAACGCAGTGTTAGCGGGATCAGCCCAGATACCTGCTAGCACCTGCGTTTTGCCCCTCCACCCGGCCCAGCCCAGCCCACCCAAGTGCAGTATCGATCGATCACTGTCACTTACAAAACACTAAACGCATAACTGCAGCGTTCGCAGAGTCAGGCCTGATCCCTGCAATCGCTAACAGTTTTTTTGGTAGCGTTTTGGTGAACTGGCAAGCACCAGCCCCAGGCAGCGTCAGGTTAGTGCCAGTAGCGCTAACACCCACGCACGCACCGTACACCTCCCTTAGTGGTATAGTATCTGAACTGATCAATATCTGATCTGATCCGATCAGATCTATACTGGCGTCCCCAGCAGTTTAGGGTTCCCAAAAACGCAGTGTTAGTGGGATCAGCCCAGATACCTGCTAGCACCTGCGTTTTGCCCCTCCGCCCGGCCCAGCCCAGCCTACCCAAGTGCAGTATCGATCGATCACTGTCACTTACAAAACACTAAACGCATAACTGCAGCGTTCGCAGAGTCAGGCCTGATCCCTGCGATCGTTAACAGTTTTTTTGGTAGCATTTTGGTGAACTGGCAAGCGCCAGCGGCCTAGTACACCCCGGTCGTAGTCAAACCAGCACTGCAGTAACACTTGGTGACGTGGCGAGTCCCATAAGTGCAGTTCAAGCTGGTGAGGTGGCAAGCACAAATAGTGTCCCGCTGCCACCAAGAAGACAAACACAGGCCCGTCGTGCCCATAATGCCCTTCCTGCTGCATTCGCCAATCCTAATTGGGAACCCACCACTTCTGCAGCGCCCGTACTTCCCCCATTCACATCCCCAACCAAATGCAGTCGGCTGCATGAGAGGCATTTTTATGTCCTCCCGAGTACCCCTACCCAACGAACCCCCCCAAAAAAGATGTTGTGTCTGCAGCAAACGCGGATATAGGCGTGACACCCGCTATTATTGTCCCTCCTGTCCTGACAATCCTGGTCTTTGCATTGGTGAATGTTTTGAACGCTACCATTCACTAGTTGAGTATTAGCGTAGGGTACAGCATTGCACAGACTAGGCACACTTTCACAGGGTCTCCCAAGATGCCATCGCATTTTGAGAGACCCGAACCTGGAACCGGTTACAGTTATAAAAGTTACAGTTACAAAAAAAGTGTAAAAAAAAAAAAAAAAACACAAACAAAAATATAAAATAAAAAATAATAGTTGTCGTTTTATTGTTCTCTCTCTATTCTTTCTCTCTCTATTCTTCTGCTCTTTTTTACTGTATTCTATTCTGCAATGTTTTATTGTTATTATGTTTTATCATGTTTGCTTTTCAGGTATGCAATTTTTTATACTTTACCGTTTACTGTGCTTTATTGTTAACCATTTTTTTGTCTTCAGGTACAGCATTCACGACTTTGAGTGGTTATACCAGAATGATGCTTGCAGGTTTAGGTATCATCTTGGTATCATTCTTTTCAGCCAGCGGTCGGCTTTCATGTAAAAGCAGTCCTAGCGGCTAATTAGCCTCTAGACTGCTTTTACAAGCAGTGGGAGAGAATGCCCCCCCCCCCACCGTCTTCCGTGTTTTTCTCTGGCTCTCCTGTCTCAACAGGGAACCTGAGAATGCAGCCGGTGATTCAGCCAGCTGACCATAGAGCTGATCAGAGACCAGAGTGGCTCCAAACATCTCTATGGCCTAAGAAACCGGAAGCTACGAGCATTTTATGACTTAGATTTCGCCGGATGTAAATAGCGCCATTGGGAAATTGGGGAAGCATTTTATCACACCGATCTTGGTGTGGTCAGATGCTTTGAGGGCAGAGGAGAAATCTAGGGTCTAATAGACCCCAATTTTTTCAAAAAAGAGTACCTGTCACTACCTATTGCTATCATAGGGGATATTTACATTCCCTGAGATAACAATAAAAATGATTAAAAAAAAAAAAAAATGAAAGGAACAGTTTTAAAATAAGATAAAAAAGCAAAAAAATAATAAAGAAAAAAAAAAAAAAAAAAAAAAAGCACCCCTGTCCCCCCTGCTCTCGCGCTAAGGCGAACGCAAGCGTCGGTCTGGCGTCAAATGTAAACAGCAATTGCACCATGCATGTGAGGTATCACCGCGACGGTCAGATCGAGGGCAGTAATTTTAGCAGTAGACCTCCTCTGTAAATCTAAAGTGGTAACCTGTAAAGGCTTTTAAAGGCTTTTAAAAATGTATTAATTTTGGTGCCACTGCACGTTTGTGCGCAATTGTAAAGCATGTCATGTTTGGTATCCATGTACTCGGCCTAAGATCATCTTTTTTATTTCATCAAACATTTGGGCAATATAGTGTGTTTTAGTGCATTAAAATGTAAAAAAGTGTGCTTTTTCCCCAAAAAATGCGTTTGAAAAATCGCTGCGCAAATACTGTGTGAAAAAAAAAAATTAAACACCCACCATTTTAATCTGTAGGGCATTTGCTTTAAAAATATATATAATGTGTGGGGGTTCAAAGTAATTTTCTTGCAAAAAAAAATAATTTTTTCATGTAATCAAAAAGTGTCAGAAAGGGCTTTGTCTTCAAGTGGTTAGAAGAGTGGGTGATGTGTGACATAAGCTTCTAAATGTTGTGCATAAAATGCCAGGACAGTTCAAACCCCCCCCCAAATGACCCCATTTTGGAAAGTAGACACCCCAAGCTATTTGCTGAGAGGCATGTCGAGTCCATGGAATATTTTATATTTTGACACAAGTTGCGGGAAAGAGACAAATTTTTTTTTTTTTTTTTGCACAAAGTTGTCACTAAATGATATATTGCTCAAACATGCCATGGGAATATGTGAAATTACACCCCAAAATACATTCTGTTGCTTCTCCTGAGTACGGGGATACCACATGTGTGAGACTTTTTGGGAGCCTAGCCGCGTATGGGACCCCGAAAACCAAGCACCGGCTTCAGGCTTTCTAAGGGCGTAAATTTTTGATTTCACTCTTCACTGCCTATCACAGTCTCGGAGGCCATGGAATGCCCAGGTGGCACAAAACCCCCCCAAATGACCCCATTTTGGAAAGTAGACACCCAAAACAAAAATATAAAATAAAAAATAATAGTTGTCGTTTTATTGTTCTCTCTCTATTCTCTCTCTCTCTATTCTTCTGCTCTTTTTTACTGTATTCTATTCTGCAATGTTTTATTGTTATTATGTTTTATCATGTTTGCTTTTCAGGTATGCAATTTTTTATACTTTACCGTTTACTGTGCTTTATTGTTAACCATTTTTTTGTCTTCAGGTACAGCATTCACGACTTTGAGTGGTTATACCAGAATGATGCTTGCAGGTTTAGGTATCATCTTGGTATCATTCTTTTCAGCCAGCGGTCGGCTTTCATGTAAAAGCAGTCCTAGCGGCTAATTAGCCGCTAGGACTGCTTTTACAAGCAGTGGGAGAGAATGCCCCCCCCCCACCGTCTTCCGTGTTTTTCTCTGGCTCTCCTGTCTCAACAGGGAACCTGAGAATGCAGCCGGTGATTCAGCCAGCTGACCATAGAGCTGATCAGAGACCAGAGTGGCTCCAAACATCTCTATGGCCTAAGAAACTGGAAGCTACGAGCATTTTATGACTTAGATTTCGCCGGATGTAAATAGCGCCATTGGGAAATTGGGGAAGCATTTTATCACACCGATCTTGGTGTGGTCAGATGCTTTGAGGGCAGAGGAGAAATCTAGGGTCTAATAGACCCCAATTTTTTCAAAAAAGAGTACCTGTCACTACCTATTGCTATCATAGGGGATATTTACATTCCCTGAGATAACAATAAAAATGATTAAAAAAAAAAAAAAAATGAAAGGAACAGTTTTAAAATAAGATAAAAAAGCAAAAAAATAATAAAGAAAAAAAAAAAAAAAAAAAAAAGCACCCCTGTCCCCCCTGCTCTCGCGCTAAGGCGAACGCAAGCGTCGGTCTGGCGTCAAATGTAAACAGCAATTGCACCATGCATGTGAGGTATCACCGCGACGGTCAGATCGAGGGCAGTAATTTTAGCAGTAGACCTCCTCTGTAAATCTAAAGTGGTAACCTGTAAAGGCTTTTAAAGGCTTTTAAAAATGTATTTATTTTGGTGCCACTGCACGTTTGTGCGCAATTGTAAAGCATGTCATGTTTGGTATCCATGTACTCGGCCTAAGATCATCTTTTTTATTTCATCAAACATTTGGGCAATATAGTGTGTTTTAGTGCATTAAAATGTAAAAAAGTGTGTTTTTTCTCCAAAAAATGCGTTTGAAAAATCGCTGCGCAAATACTGTGTGAAAAAAAAAAATTAAACACCCACCATTTTAATCTGTAGGGCATTTGCTTTAAAAATATATATAATGTGTGGGGGTTCAAAGTAATTTTCTTGCAAAAAAAAATAATTTTTTCATGTAATCAAAAAGTGTCAGAAAGGGCTTTGTCTTCAAGTGGTTAGAAGAGTGGGTGATGTGTGACATAAGCTTCTAAATGTTGTGCATAAAATGCCAGGACAGTTCAAACCCCCCCCAAATGACCCCATTTTGGAAAGTAGACACCCCAAGCTATTTGCTGAGAGGCATGTCGAGTCCATGGAATATTTTATATTGTGACACAAGTTGCGGGAAAGAGACAAATTTTTTTCTTTTTTTTTTTTTTGCACAAAGTTGTCACTAAATGATATATTGCTCAAACATGCCATGGGAATATGTGAAATTACACCCCAAAATACATTCTGTTGCTTCTCCTGAGTACAGGGATACC
The DNA here is from genome assembly GCF_042186555.1 of Aquarana catesbeiana. NCBI lineage: Eukaryota > Metazoa > Chordata > Amphibia > Anura > Ranidae > Aquarana > Aquarana catesbeiana. The sequence goes on along the minus strand of NC_133328.1, from coordinate 361,490,828 downwards.
ACATGTGTGAGACTTTTTGGGAGCCTAGCCGAGTATGGGACCCCGAAAACCAAGCACCGCCTTCAGGCTTTCTAGGGGCGTAAATTTTTGATTTCACTCTTCACTGCCTATCACAGTCTCGGAGGCCATGGAATGCCCAGGTGGCACAAAACCCCCCCAAATGACCCCATTTTGGAAAGTAGACACCCAAAGCTATTTGCTGAGTGGTATAGTGAGTATTTTGCAGACCTCACTTTTTGTCACAAAGTTTTGAAAATTAAAAAAAGAAAAAAAAAATTTTTTTTTTTGTCTTTCTTCATTTTCAAAAACAAATGAGAGCTGCAAAATACTCACCATGCCTCTCAGCAAATAGCTTGGGGTGTCTACTTTCCAAAATGGGGTCATTTGGGGGGGGGGGGTTTGTGCCACCTGGGCATTCCATGACCTCCGAAACTGTGATAGGCAGTGAAGAGTGAAATCAAAAATGTACACCCTTAGAAATCCTGAAGGCGGTGATTGGTTTTCGGGGTCCCGTACGCGGCTAGGCTCCTAAAAAGTCCCACACATGTGGTATCCCCGTACTCAAGAGAAGCAGCAGAATGTATTTTGGGGTGCAATTCCACATATGCCCATGACCTGTGTGAGCAATATATCATTTAGTGACAACTTTGTGCAAAAAAAAAAAAATAATAAAAAATAAATTGTCACTTTCCCGCAACTTGTGTCAAAATATAAAATATTCCATGGACTCAACATGCCTCTCAGCAAATAGCTTGGGGTGTCTACTTTCCAAAATGGGGTCATTTGGGGGGGGGGTTTGTGCCATCTGGGCATTTTATGGCCTTCAAAACTGTGATAGGTAGTGAGGAGTAAAATCAAAAATGTACGCCCTTAGAAATCCTGAAGGCAGTGATTGGTTTTCGGGGCCCCGTATGCGGCTAGGCTCCCAAAAAGTCCCACACATGTGGTATCCCCATACTCAGGAGAAGCAGCTAAATGTATTTTGGGGTGCAATTCCACATATGCCCATGGCCTGTGTGAGCAATATATCATTTAGTGACAACTTTTTGTAATTTTTTTTTTTTTTTTGTCATTATTCAATCACTTGGGACAAAAAAAATGAATATTCAATGGGCTCAAAATGCCTCTCAGCAATTTCCTTGGGGTGTCTACTTTCCAAAATGGGGTCATTTGTGGGGGTTTTGTACTGCCCTGCCATTTTAGCACCTCAAGAAACGACAAACAGGCAGTCATAAATTAAAGGCTGTGTAAATTCCAGAAAATGTACCCTAGTTTGTAGGCGCTATAACTTTTGCGCAAACCAATAAATATACACTTATTGACATTTTTTTTACCAAAGACATGTGGCCAAATACATTTTGGCCTAAATGTATGACTAAAATTGAGTTTATTGGATTTTTTTTAGAACAAAAAGTAGAAAATATCATTTTTTTTCAAAATTTTCGGTCTTTTTCCATGTATAGCGCAAAAAATAAAAACGGCAGAGGTGATCAAATACCATCAAAAGAAAGCTCTATTTGTGAGAAGAAAAGGACGCAAATTTCGTTTGGTCACAGCATTGCATGACCGCGCAATTAGCAGTTAAAGCGTCGCAGTGCCAAATTGTAAAAAGTGCTCTGGTCAGGAAGGGGGTAAATCCTTCCGGGGCTGAAGTGGTTAAGTAAATCAACCCTCTTGGATCAGACTGAGATCAAAGCAACCAGCATTTTCTGAAGTAAAGGTCACTAATGGTAACCTACGTATTTCTCTCAGGACAGGTTTCCATTAAATATATCTAAAGCTGAAAAAAAAATTGGATACTTTTGGAAAGCATTCAAGTTGGGAATATTCACCTTTGTGTCACCGGAACACAAAGGGATGAAGAATCCAACATTTCACAGTAATTTTTGGAACAAAGGGTAAGGGGAAATATTTAAACACCCTTTCCAATGATAATTGTCTATGAGGCTTTTTCCCCTCATTTAGTGAAATGTCCTTTTATTTCCTCTTGTGTCTTCGCAACAGGAAGTTATGGGAAATTTCCCCAACTGGAGTACGGGAGACAGACAGCATATAACAAAAAAAAAAACTTAGAAGAGTTTTAATTATTCCCTGCTCTCTCTAATACTAAAATTTATGTTAGCTTCATCACAGGTACAGACTTAAAAAGACATTGTCATCTTGTTCAATTAGGGCAAAGTGAGAGTGTGTAAAGTGTCCCCACCTACACCAGGTATACTCACCTTACCAGTTTTCTCACACTCACTTCTTCCTCCACTGCAGCCAACCCCAGGTATGGGGGGTATGCATGTAACCTCCTCACAAAAGATAGAGCTTGGGTCTATTAGTCAATCCATAAAACTCTCGAATAATTGAGGTAGTGATGTCACTGCTCCCCTTAGCATCCAAAGCCAGGTTCAATCTCAGTCCCAGCTGCATCAGAGGCAGCAGCTGTTGGGGTTTGCTGGTAAGGTGAGTATAACTGGTGTGGGGAGCACTTTACAAATTGCAATATGCAGGGCCCAAGATCACAAGCCAGCCTCTTGTAAAAGTAAATCATCTTTATTGCACTTGCAAAACAGGCAAACAAAAAATGCTTGTTTCAGCTAAAATAAAGAGTCCATACTCTTGGTATAACAAAATCAAATGTTTGGCTCACCACCTCTCAGTTTGTCCTTTGACAGGGTTAGGTCCCCACCTGCCTCAGTGGTCTCAAAGAGAAAGTTTCCAACCAATAATCAGAGTCTCAGCCACAACTGCTCACTTATTCACCTTGCACTGCTAGGCACACTGCTTCACAGACACCTGGTGATGGTTTCCTGTTCTTCTGTAGGCCTGTTTGCAAGTGGCTTAACCCCTTTGGGAACAAAGTCCCTGTAATCAGGGTTTGAAGGCTCTTTCTCAACCAAAGTCTCACCAAGAGGACTAAACCTACATGGGTGAGAACCCCTTAATATTCAAAATTGCATACAAGTCATCCCCATTAAAGGGACCACAATCCAAACAGCAGGGAAATATACCTACCATCCAGGACACATCCCTGGGTTCCTATGCAAAACACTTAATTGGCAAGGCGACAGAGCATTCCTTTAAATATGCATCTCTCCAAACCTGTGCTGCTTGTTGGAACAGTGGAAAAAAACAAGCATAGCACCTTCCATGATTATTGACCAACCACACTATCCTAGGGAAAATTTCTTAAATCCAGGGATTCAGTATATTGTTGTGACTCTTAACCACAATTAGCTTTTTTAAGGAAATACTAATGAAAGTTTTCCAAGAATTGGTGCAAAACTTACAGTGGAAAGGACTTTTGCTGTTTGTGCATGGTAACCTCTGATTGTCATACAGGTGCATGCCCACTGTATTTCAAATGCCAAAGCACAGTGTTCAGGGTATCATGCAGGCTCTTTGTATGAACTTTGTCTGTCTAAGTGTCTAGTGTATGCTCCAGGCAAACCTCTAAGCATGTTTAATTCTCGTACACATCAAATTCATTAAACAAGGATATTCATTAAGCAAGGACACACAGGGGTTACAATTCTTAGGGCAAATAAGCTGTTCAATTTTCAGGGAAATTTTCCCTTAGCTTAATGAATGAGGTGAAGTTCTGCTGACTTCCACCATCCAATCATGTGCAAGTAAAAAATACAGTTTGTTTTCCTTGTACAAATTGGGTATTTTTTGCAAAGTGATTTTCACCACATTCATTAAGCTAAGGGACAATTCTAAGGGACAATTTCCTTGCAAAGTGACAAATCTCTTACATAGTAAACAGCATATATACGTTTAGTATATCAACCCCATAGTGTACTTCTTCTCAATATAGGAACATGACACAAGTGCTCAATATTCTGCCTGGTTGCAATTGGGTATTTATTTGTAAAGTGAATTTTCCTCAAATTCACTAAGCTAAGGGAAAATTCCCTTGCAAAGTGAACAGCCTATTTGCCTTTAGTAAATTAAATACATACCAAAGTGTTAATTTTCCTTTCAATCTCTTATGTAATATGTACCAGAGATGAAATATTGACTAGCATTGGTGCTGTAGTTATAGATCAACCTCACTCAATGAAACTCTAATGCCCTGTACACACGATAGGATTTTCCGATGGAAAATGTGTGATAGGACCTTGTTGTTGGAAATTCCGACCGTGTGTAGGCTCTATCACACATTTTCCATAGAAATTTCCGACACACAAAGTTTGAGAGATTGCTATAAAATTTTCCGACAACAAAATACGTTGTTGGAAATTCCGATCGCGTGTACACAATTCCAACGCACAAAGTGCAGTGCATGCTCAGAATCAAGCAGAAGAGCAGCACTTGCTATTGAATTTTATTTTTCTCGGCTCGTCGTACCTGTTGTACGTCACCGCGTTCTTGACGTTCGGCATTTCCGAGCAACTTTGTGTGACCGTGTGTATGCAAGACAAGTTTGAGCCAACATCCGTCGGAAAAAAACGATGGATTTTGTTGTCAGAATGTCTGATCAATGTCCGATCGTGTGTACAGGGCATAAGAATTTAAAGAAGTCTGTCTGTTGAATAAAATATATTAACAAGCATTCAACAATTACAGGTGCAAGGTCCAAACGCTAAGTAAGACTTTACTTTTATATATGAATTTCATCATATTATCATAGTGCAATCTAATATACTTAAATGATTGTACTACTAAAATGAAAAGAATACTTTTTGATGTAATAAAAGAAAAAAAAAAAACTCAAAACTTTCACTAATGCATATTTTATCACAGCGCACATATCTTATGTCATCTAAAGATTCTGAGCTGGTCTCTTGAGACTGAGGAACTGAGACATATCATCAGAGCTTCTTTAATGTTTTCTTTATATTGCTACCACTATTCTGATTGCAATTAATATCTTTTACAATGAAACATCAGTTAGCTGTCACCTTTTCATATAGGAGCAGTAAAGATCAATCAGTTTACTTAGTAATTCTTTCAAAGTTTGAAGGGCATACTGACTGCTGAATCAGCAGAGAGGTTTCTGAATTAAAATCCCCATTCTGTAGATTATAAAATACTGGTGTCTCGTTTAAAGTGACTCTGTTGCTATAGTAATGCTTTTAAATGAACACATACTTTTAGAAAAAGATGGTAAATACTTACCTTTTTCTCCTGCCAGCACTACTGAACTCCAATTCAATTCTGGAAAAAACTTTTTCTGAAGTTTGCATGATAACAGACACTTTTAAGAGAGTCAATTTCCTGGGTATCCTGCAGTCCCTAACTGGATTGTCCTGGTCACCTCCATGTCACTATTGTATCCTGTAAGGGGTGGAGGTCAGAGGATGGAACCAGTTCCAAAAGTGTGGATTTATTATGGACTTCAGCAAAGGTTTTCTCAGTGTTTGAGTGGCAATTTGGCCAGCAGGAAAGGTATGTATGTATGTATACACTTCTTTTACAGATATGGCTTCATATAAAATCCTCCATATGGTGACAAGGTTGCTACTGTCACATTTATGTTTCAATATTTTCTCCTTATAGTGCAAGAAATCCTAAAGCTGGTCCCACACAGGCCAATTGTGCCTCTGGTTTGATCTGTCAGATCTACTAATTTCCAAGAAATGATGTACTGTGAGATACATTTGAAATATATCCAATCTAGGAGAACATGATAAACATAACATTTGGTATAAAAAAATGCAGGTGTTGTAGCCCAGTGCATGATTTACACACGCAAGTTGGTTTAATATTTATTATATGCTACAATATGAAATGTGATGTGGAAAAATGTGTCATAATGTAATTTCCCAACACTAAAAATAAAATGCAGTTAATTTATGTTTTGATGTGTTTTTTGGTTTTAAATCATTCTAATTTAGTTACAGAAGAGTGAAGACCATTTACCTCCCATGTTGAGAACCAGCATAAAAGCTCCTACTTTATGACTAAAAGAAACCTGTCATGAAAGTTCTGGGACCAATCCTGTTAATTTGTTCATAAATGACCTGGAGGATGGGGTAAACCAGTAAACAGTTCAATCTCTGTATTTGCGGATGATACTAAGCTAAGCAGGGCAATAACTTCTCCGCAGGATGTGGAAACCTTGCAAAAAGATCTTAACAAATTAATGGGGTGGGTAACTACATGGCAAATGAGGTTCAATGTATAAAAATGTAAAATAATGCATCTGGGTGGCAAAAACATGAATGCAATCTATACACTGGGGGGAGAACCTCTGGGGGAATCTAGGATGGAAAATGACCTGGGGGTGCTAGTAGATGATAGGCTCAGCAATGGCATGCGATGCCAAGCTGCTTCTAACAAAGCAAATACAATATTGGCATGCATTAAAAAGGGGATCAACTTCAGAGATAAAACGATAATTCCCCCACTCTACAAGACTCTGGTCCGGCCGCACCTATATTATACTGTCCAGTTCTGGGCACCAGTCCTCAGGAAGGATGTACTGGAAATGGAGTGAGTACAAAGAAGGGCAACAAAGCTAATAAAGGGTCTGGAGGAAATTAGTTATGAGGAAAGGTTGCGAGCACTGAACTTATTCTCTCTGGAGAAGAGACGCTTGAGAGGGGATATGATTTCAATTTACAAATACCGTACTGGTGAACCCACAGTTGTAGGGATACAACTTTTTCACAGAAGGGAGTTTAACAAGACTCGTGGACACACATTAAAATTAGAAGAAAAGAGATTTAACCTTAAACAACGTAGAGGGTTCTTTACTGTAAGAGCGGCAAGGATGTGGAATTCCCTTCCACAGGCGGTGGTCTCAGCGGGGAGCATCGATAGTTTCAAGAAACTATTAGATAAGCACCTGAATGACCACAACATACAGGGCTATACAAGGTAATACTGACATAAAATCACACACATAGGTTGGACTTGATGGACTTGTGTTTTTTTTCGACCTCACCTACTATGTAACTATGTTACTATGTAAAGTATCTTGTGCCCCATTGCGAAATGCCTGTTTTGAGCTTAAAACAATACATTTCTAAAGCATTATGTTTTGGGTGAAGGTTTTTCTGCCTGACCACTTTATTACCAAGAACTGACTCCTCAATCTGCACTCAGGGTGATTAAAAGTGTTCTGTTGGATACAGTAATGGGTTGGATCAGAGTGGATCATTTTCTCTGCCCTTCACCAGTACATACAATGTAACAATCATACATAATGAGGTACAAGGGTTCCATTGACTATGGATTCCAGTTTGTACTTAGGTTCATACTAGTGCCAATTGGAAACATGTACAAGCAGAAAATATGATGGGGGTTATTTATGAAAGGCAAATCCACTTTGCACTACAAGTGCAAAGTGAAAAGTGCACTTGAAATTGCACTGAAAGTGCACTTGGAAGTGCAGTCGCTGTAGATCTGAGGGGTAGATCTGAAATGGGGGGAAGCTCTGCTGATTTTATCATCCAATCATGTGCAAGCTAAAATACTGCTTTTTATTTTCCTTGCATGTCCCCCTCGGATCTACAGCGACTGCACTTCCAAGTGCACTCTCAGTGCAATTTCAAGTGCACTTTGCACTTGTAGTTTGCACTTGTAGTGCAAAGTGGATTTGCGTTTAGTAAATAACCCCCAATGTTTCACCCACTTTTGCTTGTATTTTGGAAAATTTAGTTTCCTGACAGGCTCCATGGCAGCATACGTGTGGGTAGGCTCCGCCTCCATAACTACCCAATAGGACCCCCTCTCCCATAAATCTTTGCTCTAGGCTGCTATCCATGTTCCTTTTTTGTCCTCCTCCGTAGGACCAGGTGTTGGTTCTCCTACCTGAAGATAAATCCTCCCTACGATCGATGATGCCGAGTGCCTAAGATTCCTCCGATAGGCCCTGACTGTTAAGCAGGGTATGGAGTGTAAAGCAGAGTAGCGCTGAAGATTGGATCGGTTCGTCTATGTGCGCACGGTCTATTGCCTAATGTTTCAGGCGACCATTATCTGCTGCCAAGTCCGGTGTGTATGTGTATGGAAGGCGTTCCTCGGCCCAGGTGATCGTAGGTGGAGTGGTAAAGTTTTTTTTTATTTCATTCACATATGGCAGCAGTGTTTATGTGTATCATACCTCTGTGTGTTTTCTTCCTGCTTCCTGGTGTCCTAGATTGGCGCTGACGCTCTCTGCGTTCCAGCAGCCGCTCTCTCTGTGACTTCCGGGTACCGGCGTGCGTTCTGCGCATGCGCGGACCCAATACGAAGTCGAGGCTTGGTTCGCGCATGCGCGCGAGCGTCTCGCGTCTGACGTCGGCGATGACGTCACGGGCGCCACTTTTAAAAGCTGTGAGAAGCTTTCAGAGCCCTGGGAATGATCGTGGGGGATACAGCGACTTCCCGGGGCTACTATCTTGGCGGTTCAAGGTAAGACAATCTCTATTGTCTGGGGTTGGAGGTCTGTTGTCAGTCAGCTGATCCTGTGAATCTGTCTCTGCAGCTTCCTATTGTATTGACATTATGGACTCCTCACTGCCCCCTAGTGGCCAGCCCGCTTGTAGCAGGTATGTTTGCAGTTTTGCCTTTCTGCCTGTACAAGGATTGAGAGTAGGACACCAGCTGATTTTCTTTTCTATCTTCTCTGTGTTTCTTTCCTCACAGCCCTACTAGGTCTGATCCACACCGTAGTTCTCATAAAGGAAGTGGATCATCAAAATCACACCACCGGCAATCTTCCTCCAGGTCTAGCCATCATAAATCTTCCAGATCTGAACAGCGCAATAAGAATCCTTCTCACCCCCCTTCATCTCACTCTAAAGAGAGTTCAGGGAAATCATGCTGGGGATGTAGGATGCCTGTTCCAACAGACAAATCTCTCTGTGATCACTGCTTTTCTAAAGCCGCAGATGAGAGGGATGGTGCAGACCAGCGTTTGGAATCTATGGTTAGGCGGGTTGTGAAAGAATCTCTACAGGAGAGAGAAGCCCAGCAGCCCCGTGATTCCCCATCAGACCCATTATGCCCTCCAGTGGGCGAAGGTTCTGTGCATGAGACATGGGATTCCTCCCAACCAAGTCACCCTTCTGCTCCTGTTTCAGACAGCGAATCGGATCTGGAAGATCCTGGCGTGGGGTTTGAGTACGCTTTAGTTCCTTCTTTGGTAAAGGCAGTAAAGGAGGCCCTGAAGTGGGAAGATCCAGTTACTTCCCCCCCAAAACAGAGGAAGTTTTTTTTAAGCAGCTCAATAAGGAGCGACAATATTTTCCTTTTCTCTCTGAGCTAGGTGAGGTCATTTCTGAAGAATGGAGCAAAATGGACAAGAAAAGTTCCATGCAGTCAAAGGTCTCGAAACTATATCCTTTCAAGGAAGAGGAAGTAAAGCACCTTGAATCAGCCCCATTAGTGGATGCGGCTTTAATGAGACTAGCAAGATATGTAACGCTTCCCTTGGAAGACACTGTATCTTTTAAAGATCCTTTGGAAAGGCGAATTGATGCAGATTTAAAGAAGATCTACCTGACGTCAGGAATGGCATGTAAGCCAGTACTTGCAATAGCTGCAGTTTCCAAAGCTTTGGAATCTTGGTCTGATAATGTGGATGAGTTCTTAAGAGGTATCTCTACTGAAACAGCTAAAGATTCTCCTATCCAAGAGATCAGGCTGGCATCAGCTTTTCTTGGGGAGGCATCTATTGATGTCATCCGCCTGATGTCCCGGGTTATGTTGGCAGCTGTTTCAGCTCGTCGTGCCCTATGGCTCCGTCCGTGGTTGGCAGACCCAGCTTCCAAGCAAGCTTGGTGCCGAATTCCGTTTGAAGGTTCTTCACTGTTCGGCAATAAACTCGATAGTGCCATAACCCGGGCCACAGGTGGGAAGTCTGGTTTCCTCCCTCAAGACAGACGCCTACAAAATCAGAAACGCAATTTTCCTAGAAGACAAAACTCTGATCGCGCTAGGGATGCGCGCAGCTACAGACCTGGTCGGGAGTTCTCTAGATCCTGGAAAGCCAGGCAGTCTTCTTTCAAGAAACCCGTAAAAGGGGGTTCCTCTGGTAACCAGGACGCCACAAAGTCCTTTTGAGATTGGGCCCGCTCAGGCATGCCAGGTGGGGGCTCGTCTTCGCCACTTCGGGCATGTCTGGGCGGCCTCAATTCGAGATTACTGGACCGTCAAGACGGTCTCCTCCGGTCACAAGTGGGTTTTCAGCAATACCCCAAGACTCAGATTTGTTCCCACAGCTCTTCCAGGTTCAGAAGAGAAAAAGCAGGTCCTATTAACCTACGTGAGCTGTTTATTGGATCAAGGCGCAGCCGTCCCTGTTCCAGAAGACGAACAAGGCAAAGGCATGTATTCTCCTCTGTTCATGATACAGAAGAAAAACGGTACATGGAGGCCAGTAATAGATTTGACACATCTCAATTCTTTTATCCGAAAAGAAAAATTCAAAATGGAATCTTTAATTACGATCCAACACTCAATACATCTGGGAGATTGGATGATTTCAATCGATCTGAAAGATGCATACTTTCATGTGCCAGTTGCAACAGAATTTCAGCAGTACCTCCGCTTTGCGGTAGGCAATCAACATCTGCAGTTTACATGTCTACCCTTCGGCCTAACAACGTCACCTCGGGTCTTCTCAAAGGTCCTGTTGTCAGTTGTGGCCCTACTCCGTATCAAAGGGGTTCGTCTCCACCACTATTTAGACGACCTACTTCTCCTAGCTCAGAACGAAGATCAACTGTTAGAGCACAGGAGCTTAGTCATCTCCACCTTGCAGGAATTCGGGTGGCTTCTGAATCTAGAGAAGAGCCATTTAGAGCCAACACAATCTCTGGTGTTTCTAGGGGCTCACTTCAACACATTGGAAGGCACCATCTCCCTTCCAGAGGAGAAGATTGGAGTGATTCGGGACAGAATACACGCAGCCCTAGCGTCGTCTCACCTCTCAGCTCTCCAATGCCTGAAAGTAATTGGCACAATGACAGCTACCATTCCTATGGTGAAGTGGGCCCAATGGCATACACGACCCTTCCAAAAAGGGTTCCTTCAGCAATGGGATTCTTCCAGCCAAGTCCAGCGCATACACCTTACGTCATCCATGAGGACGTCTCTTCTTTGGTGGCTTCAAGGGAAGAATCTGCGCAATCACCATTTAATCATGCCCATCTCATGGGTCACGTTAACCTCGGATGCCAGCAGTCGAGGTTGGGGCGCTCACTGCCTTTCAGAAGTGGCGCAAGGCCGATGGGGTTTTTCCGCTCGGGGGATTGTCTCCAACATCCTGGAGCTGAAGGCCGCCTTTCAGGCACTCCTGTCATTTCGTCACCTAATAGAAGGTTCATCTGTGATGCTAAGGTTGGACAATACAACCGCGGTGGCTTACATAAAGAAGCAAGGTGGAACCCGCAGCTGGTCGCTGCTACAGGAAGTAGAGCCAATAATGAGCTGGGCTCAGAAATATTTGTCCAACATCTCGGCAGTTTACATTCCGGGGGTCCAGAATGTACAGGCAGACTTCCTCTCGAGAGTACAAAGGGACAACAACGAGTGGTCTCTCCACAGAGAGGTGTTCGAGTGGCTTCTGACCCTGGGAGTACTTCCAGAGGTCGATCTATTTGCTTCTCCATGCAATCACAAGATGCCCAGATATTATTCGAGGTTCAGAGACCCTCAGGCTTACGGGATAGATGCTCTCTCAGAGCGTTGGAAGTTTCAGAAGGCTTATGCCTTCCCTCCGGTACCGGTGATTCTGCAATTCCTCCGGAGGCTCAGAACAGAGAAGGTGGAGATCATTGCAGTGATTCCTTTCTGGCCCAACAGGCCTTGGTTTCCTCTGTTATCACTCCTGAGTTATCAAGACCCAGTTCCCCTTCCTCTCAGGCCGGATCTACTGTCGCAAGGCTCTAGGTTACACCCATGCCCATCTTGCCTACACCTCAGGGTGTGGTTCTTGAGAGGGAAAGGCTTGAATCCCTAGGCTGTCCGGAAGAAGCTATTCCAACTCTTCTTAGTGCCCGGAGGGGAAGTACGAACAGAGTATATGAACGGATATGGTCTAAATTCTCTGATCACATGTCTTCCCGGTCAAATCCGTGTAAGTCTCCAGCAGTAGAAGACATTCTAAGTTTTCTCCAATCAGGGCTGGACCTATCTTTAGCAGTCAGCTCACTAAGAGTGCAAGTTTCAGCCATCTCGGCCTTCACAGGAGTATCGTGGGCTAATCATACATTAGTCCGTCAATTTTTTAAAGGAGCTATCAGGCTTAAACCTCAGAGAAGACCTAGGTTCCCCAAATGGGACCTTCCTATTGTCTTGGATTTTCTCTCCAATCTCGGATCAGATCCTGACAAACCTCTTTCCATGAGAGATCTCACGCTCAAGACCACCTTCTTAGTAGCCGTGACGTCGGCTAAAAGAGTATCAGAGATTAGAAATTTAGGCTCAGAAGAACCTTTCCTAACCTTTTTTCCAGATAGGGTAGTGTTGATTCCCATGCTTGGGTCAAACCCTAAAGTGACCTCAGTCTTTCATGAAAATCAAGAGATTGTACTTCCTACTTTCAGATCATCGGACGATCAGGATGTTCATCCACTTGACGTAGGCTACACTCTAAAGCAATATCTGGAGGTCACAAGTCCATTCAGACAAACGGAATTCCTCTTCGTTCTTCTTCATGGCAAAAACAAAGGAAAGCGAGCTTCGGTCAGATCAATCTCTTCTTGGATTGTGCAGACCATTCAGAGGGCATACAAGGCAAAGGGCTTGGCTCCTCCAGAGGCAGTGACGGCTCATTCGACCAGAAGTATCTCGACCTCGTGGGCAGCTTCAAGGCATGTCGCGCCTGAAATCATTTGTAGAGCGGCTTCCTGGTCTTCTATAAACACATTTGTTTCTCATTATTGTGTTGAGCCTGCGGCTCTGTCATCTATTAATTTTGGTTTACAAGTATTGTCGGCTGACAATGTAAAATAAATTTGGTTTCTTTGCTCAAACATTTTTGCCCGCCCGTGTGTATTTTTGGGCGAGTTATTTCCCACACGTATGCTGCCATGGAGCCTGTCAGGAAAACGGAAAATTTATATCAAATACTTACCGTAATTTTCCTTTCCTGATAGGCTCCATGGCAGCAGGAGTCCCTCCCAAAATGTCTGGAGTAGGCTAGTTACGGAACATGGATAGCAGCCTAGAGCAAAGATTTATGGGAGAGGGGGTCCTATTGGGTAGTTATGGAGGCGGAGCCTACCCACACGTATGCTGCCATGGAGCCTATCAGGAAAGGAAAATTACGGTAAGTATTTGATATAAATTTTCCGTTTTTCCATCTTTTTTTTTTCTTTAGTATATTCTCCTGCTGAACAGGTAGAGAAAACCTTGCTACTGGCATATGCCAGACAGGTAAAATGTATTTCAGTGGTAAGTCTATAAGTGGTGTTGTAGAGATCCAATTTTTTTAAAATTTCCTGACTTGTTCACAAAACACCTTACCAGCACGTCTAGCCTTTAGGGATGTGGTTTGAATTTGTCACTACTATGGATGTGAGGCAAATCATGTAGGTTCAAGATTCATAGTCCTAGTAAATGTATGTGCACATAATCCCCAGAATATATATTTTTTCAAACTGCAAAGTAGTGCATAGCCTTTGAACTGTGGCCAGCATGCTTAGAAGGGTCAATAAGAGCATTTTCTTAAATTGCTTTGAATATAAAACGGGGAGGGCAGCACAGAGCAGCCACAGTGTTAGCTAATTGGAAGCCATTGTAGGGAAAGCATAGGAAAAGCTGATAAACTGCATAGAGAGAGAGTAGGGTCAGTTAGGAAACTGTACTTTTCTGACCCAAACAATTTATTTCTATGCCAGAACCATCTGACTGAACAGGCTACTGTAATCGACTGTAATAGCATTAGCTACATACAGTAATTGGCTGAGTTCCAACAACAATATGAGGCACTCTGCTCCCAGGTATAAATTGAGTTGCTCTTAGAGAATCCTTGCCATTCAAGAGAAGCCTTGTATTTTTATCAGTGAATAGATTTCCTCTGATTGGCCAAGATGGAGAGGTGGGCAGAAGGCATCATAATCTCTACCTCGGCCAATCAAAGCAAGCTTTGCATGCACTGATAAAAATACAAGGCTTTTCTTGAATGGTGGGAATTAGTGATGAGCCGAACACCCCCCAGTTCGGGTTCGCACCAGAACTTGCGAACAGGCAAAAATTTGTGCGAACATGCAAACTCCGTTAAAGTCTATGGGACACAAACATGAAAAATCAAAAGTGCTAATTTTAAAGGCTTATACAGTAGGGGAGGAAAGTATTCAGACCCCCTTAAATTTTTCACTCTTTGTTATATTGCAGCCATTTGCTAAAATCATTTAAGTTCATTTTTTCCTCATTAATGTACACACAGCACCCCATATTGACAGAAAAACACAGAATTGTTGACATTTTTGCAGACTTATTAAAAAAGAAAAACTGAAATATCACATGATCCTAAGTATTCAGACCCTTTGCTGTGACACTCATATATTTAACTCAGGTGCTGTCCATTTCTTCTGATCTTCCTTGAGATGGCTCTACACCTTAATTTGAGTCCAGCTGTGTTTGATTATACTGATTGGACTTGATTAGGAAAGCCACACACCTGTCTATATAAGACCTTACAGCTCACAGTGCATGTCAGAACAAATGAGAAACATAAGGTCAAAGGAACTGCCTGAAGAGCTCAGAGACAGAATTGTGGCAAGGCACAGATCTGGCCAAGGTTACAAAAAATTTCTGCTGCACTTAAGGTTCCTAAGAGCCCAGTGGCCTCCATAATCCTTAAATGGAAGATGTTTGGGGCGACCAGAACCCTTCCTAGAGCTGGCCGTCCGGCCAAACTGAGCTATCGGGGGAGAAGAGCCATGGTGAGAGAGGTGAAGAAGAACCCAAAGATCACTGTGGCTGAGCGCCAGAGATGCAGTCGGGAGATGGGAGAAAGTTGTAGAAATTCAATCATCACTTCAGCCCTCCACCAGTCAGGGCTTTATGGCAGAGTGGCCCAACGGAAGCCTCTCCTCAGTGCAAGACACATTAAAGCCCGCATGGAGTTTGCTGAAAAAACACCTGAAGGACTCCAAGATGATGAGAAATAAGATTCTCTGGTCTGATGAGACCAAGATAGAACTTTTTGGCCTTAATTCTTAATTCTAAGTGGTATGTGTGGAGAAAACCAGGTACTGCTCATCACCTGTCCAATATATTTCCAACAGTGAAGCATGGTGGTGGCAGCATCATGCTGTGGGGTGTTTTTCAGCTGCAGGGACAGGACGACTGGTTGCAATCAAGGGAAAGATGAATGCGGCCAAGTTCAGGGATATCCTGGATGAAAACCTTCTCCAGAGTGCTCAGGACCTCAGACTGGGCCGAAGGTTTACCTTCCAACAAGACAATGACCCTAAGCACACAGCTAAAATAATGAAGGAGTGGTTTCACAACAATTCCGTGACTGTTCTTGAATGGCCCAGCCAGAGCCCTGACTTAAACCTAATTGAGCATCTCTGGAGAAACCTAAAAATGGCTGTTCACCAACGTTTACCATCCAACCTGACAGAACTGGAGAGGATCTGCAAGGAGGAATGGCAGAGGATCCCCAAATCCAGGTGTGAAAAACTTGTTGCATCTTTCCCAAAAAGACTCATGGCTGTATTAGATCAAAAGGGTGCTTCTACTAAATACTGAGCAAAGGGTCTGAATACTTAGGACCATGTGATATTTCAGTTTTTCTTTTTTAATAAATCTGCAAAAATGTCAACAATTCTGTGTTTTTCTGTCAATATGGGGTGCTGTGTGTACATTAATGAGGAAAAGAAATTAACTTAAATGATTTTAGCAAATGGCTGCAATATAACAAAGAGTGAAAATACTGAATACTTTCCCTCCCCACTGTATATGCAAGTTATTGTTAAGTAAAGTTGTTTGTGGACCCGGGTTCTGCCCCAGGGGACATGTATCAATGCAAACTTTTCTTTAAAACGGCTGTTTTTTCAGGAGCAGTGATTTTAATAGTGCTTAAAGTAAAACAATAAAAATGAAATATTCCTTTAAATATTGTGCCTAGGAATGTCCTTAGTATGCCTGTAAATTAGCGCATCTTTCCTGTGTTTAGAACAGTACCACAGCAAAATAACATTTCTAAAGGAAAAAATGTCATTTAAAACTGCTTGCGGCTGTAAAGAAATATTAGACCCCGACAATATAGATAAAAATCATTGAAAAAAATGTCATGGGTTGCCCCCAGTCCATTACCAGGCCCTTTGGGTCTGGAATGAATATTAAGGGAAACCCCGCACCAAAATGTAAAAAAAATTGCGTGGGGGTCCCCCCAAAATCCATACCAGACCTGATATTAAGGGGAACCCTGTGCCAAATTTTTTAAAAAAGGGCGTAGGGGTGCCCCCAAAATCCATACCAGACCCATATCCGAGCACGCAACCTGGCAGGCCGCAGAAAAAGGGGGGGACGAGAGAGCGCTCCCCCTCCTGAACCGTACCAGGCCACATGCCCTCAACATTGGGAGGGTGCTTTGGGGTCCCCCCCAAAGCACCTTGTCCCTATGTTGATGGGGACAAGGGCCTCATCCCCACAATCCTTGACTGGTGGTTGTGGGGGTCCGTGGGTGGGGGGCTTATCGGAATCTGGAAGCCCCCTTTAACAAGGGGACCCCCAGATCCCGCCCCCTATGTTAATGGGTATGGGTACATTGTACCCCTATACATTCACCAAAATAAGTGTCAAAATGGTAAGAATTACAGGAGATTGAGATCAACCTAGAATTATATGTTACTGTCAGGTTCTGAGTGTGAGGCCGGATTGCTGAGAGGGTGCCCCTTGCGACTAAGTGCAGCGTAGCCCTGGAAGTGAAACAGGGAATACGATGCCCAAAGGTGCACATATTGCCGGATGCTGTTGGCCAGATCGCTGAGAGTTGCTGGGGTGCATTGGGCAACCGTGCGTGGAAGTATTCCAGAGGAGGATCCAGGAGCAAGGTCAAGACAAGCCAAGAGTCAAGTACCGTAGGAGCAGACCGAGAAAGGCACAACAGGGTTAATCAGGAACAGGGTCAGTAGCCAGGCCAGAAGTCAAGACCGTTCAGACAAGCGAAGGTACAGGGTTACAGGCAGAAGCGTAGTCGAGTCCAAGCCGGGGGTCGGTACAGGCGGAGATCAGTGTAAGTCAGGCAAGCCGAGAAGTAACAGGAACCAGGAAATCAGATACAGGTAGCAGGCACTGGGAACACAGGGAGCTGATGATAATCCAGCAACTTGCATACTACTGCAGCAGGTTTAAATAGGCCAGGGGGCGCCAAACACTGTTACTGTGCACGCACACGCACCGGCGCACGCGGGCGCATCTGCGGGCACCTGTCGTAACGTATCTGCGTGTCCCCATTGTCGCATGCCCACTTGCGCGCATGCGCACGGGGGTGCGCCTGGCGCGACCATGACTGTTACTTGCAGGATCGTCAGTTCCCAGATTACTTCCTTGACAGTTACACTACCTTTTTTTTGCAGCACATTGCTGCATCATATTGTCAGACATACCCCAGTTAGGCCTATTATCCCTGTTTTAAACTGTCCTGCTGCTAGCCAATTTTGCACTGCTGTTACCTCTGCAGTTTCTTAATTCTTGTAGTAAAAAACGCTGTCTGTACTATTTTTCACTGGTGTATTATCTGGAGTCTCTTAATGAGAACATGGAAGAAATTGGCCAGTGACAGGACAGATTTACACTATTGAAAACAAGGGAGGCCAAAACAAACTAATGGCAAATACCTATCTGTCAGTCAAAATCATCTTATTACCATTCAATGAATGATAAAGCATGTGTCACTGATAAAACTAACTGAAGAAAGATTTTTTTCAAACTGAAATCAAATTGAAATGCTGCTGCTGTATGTATTCCAAAGTGACTGTAAGGAAAATCCAAATTCCTCAGTAAAATCTGCTCTGCCAGTATGTACAAAACAACTGCAATGTAACACCGTGCATGTTATTTAAACACCAGCTTCTCAAGCCAATTCTGACAATTCTGTCATGGATGTAAAAATCTGCATTTGCTTGTTAGAAAATTATCTAGAACCCCCAACCATTATATACACTTTAATGAATTTTAGTGAACATAAACACAATATAATACCCAATTTTTGTTTCATAAAATATAAAATATGATGTTACTTTAAAATTGTGCATGCCCGTGGAATGGCAACAAACTTCAGTAGTTTAACTTATTCATAGGCAACACTTTAAAAGTCTTTGCAGGTTACCAATTTACAGTTACACAGGAGGTCTGGCCCTATAATTATTGATCTCACTCTGACGTTTGCAGTGATACCTCATATGTGTGGGGTGATTACTGTTTACATATGCGGAATTGACATGTGTATTCACATTTGTGCATGAGCACAGGGGGACAGGGGCGCATTAAAGAAAATAATCAATTTTTTTTTTTTTTTTACACTTTTATTTTTGCTATCACAAGGGATACAGTAAACAACATCCCTTGTGATAACATGGGCCATGACAGGGCCCCTTTATGAAGAGATCTGGGGTCTATTATGCCCCAGATTTCTCCTCTGACCTCCAAAGCAGCAGGTGATTAAGCCAAAATTGCTTTGCTATGCTGCTTCATAAGTAAGTAACTGTTTATAAACAAACAAACTGAAACCGGAAGTGACACAATAATCACCACTTACAGTTTCTGACATCACACAGTGGTCAGGGGAGCCAATGCTGATAGTCGCATTTGTACTGCCCCCCCCCCCCCCCCCGATTGGACAGGAAAGCCCAGGGAAGGTGGCGGGAAAGCCCAAGGGATTCGATACTGCTGGTCACATTTTTACTGGGCTTCCTGATCGAACAGGAGAGCCCAGGAAAGGGAGAAGTGGGAGGGGAACGGGACCCCGTTCTGACACCTGTAAAAGTAATCCAGTAGCTGATATTGTGAATGTAAACCAAGATGTGACACCCTGTGGGTAGAAAGTGAACAAATATGTAGCTGCCCCTTATAAGTGAAGTGATCACTAGTGGTAAAGTGTATAGAATGAAAAGGGAAGGCACTGTGTACATGTGTATAAAAATTAAAAAAGGAAACATAATTATAAAGTCTTAGTCATATGACATTCCAATAAGTATCAATTGTGAATACAACATTTATAACACTGCAATGTGCATATATGGTGAAATGAATGTATAGCAAGCTAAGAGTCCATACATGATAATAATCCCAACACCTGAAAATGATTGCTGATAATAATTTTCTAGTTCTTCCACCACGAGTGCTCAGTGGGAAGGTGGCAACTCACCAAAATTAAACAACAGCTTCTCAAGCCAATTCTGACAGATGGTCAAAAAGCGCATTTGAATATCAATTTGATTCCACTGTCAGCACCACCCCACTCCAATGGCCCCTCTGGATAAAGCTAGGGTAGGAAAAATTACTCCACAAGAGACATGGATAAAAGTCTTAGTGTAGTGTTTTTAATAAGATATAAAAGCAATAGTGTTACAAGTTGCACTCACATATAAAAGTTCCTAGCATGGCACCGGGTGTGAACAGCGTGTGCAGATATGGCTGATCCTACAGCAGTGGCATGCGGTCCGCGTCTCGCTCTGGATATTAAAGCCTGTGTGGGGTATCAGAAATGGGCCCGGGGAAGGGACGGAACCACCGTTCCGACATACGTTTTGCCGTGCTTAGCGTCTTCAGGAAGAGACGTCATACAGCTTCCAGCTTGCTTAAATGTGGGTGAAATGATTTCTATTGGTAGAACTCCTCCAAAATGCAGGAGAGGACAAAAGAACAATGCAAAATCCACCTCTAGTGGTGCTGATCTGCACACTCTGTCCACACTCCTTAACAATGCATATGACCAATTGTGTATATATACCAATAAAAAATAGTAAATGGATGTGGAAAAAACATTAAAAAAATATACGTAAAAATATACAATATATTGAACAAGGGATGATCTTAAATGGCACCATCTACTGGATAGTAAAAATTAAATTCCATCTGAATTTAATGAATGGGAGAGTATTAAACAACATGGCGCCATCTACTGGATGGTAACTGGATGGCAATGAATACCATAAACATGTCTGTATACATTGCCTAGTAAGATTGGTAAACTACATATATCAAATTTTCAGAATGAGAAGCAAAATAATAGATGAGTGGAAAAATTAAAAAATTAGATAATAAAAGAGGGAGCGTAGCGTAGTATAACAAGGCTTACTGTCAGGGCTGGGCTCAGCCCTTCCTTCTCTGAGCTGGCCGCTCAGCTGTCGGCTAAGTTCCAGCTCCTATCTCTCCACAGTTACTCAGCTGTTGATGATATGATGATGTTCATCAGTTCTGCCTACTTAAGCCGTCCAGTCCAGAGGAGCTTTGCCTTAGCCTTGGTCAACATCACAGAAACACCTGCGATCCTGTTCTAGACTTGCTTTGCTTACATCCCTTCTGGCTCAAGATCCTGCTTGTTGTTTCACTACATTGATCCCTGACTTCTGGCTTGGCTGACTATCCCTTCTGGTTACTGAACTTTGACTATGTTTTGACTACATTTGTTATTTTTACTTTTATTATTAAACACGTGTGATTTAACTGTACTTCTGTCTCGGCCTGATTTCATTGTTTCTGACACTTGCACCATATTTTGGTGAGGCTGATAAAAGAATGGTGGCTAAAAAACAATGGTCTGTAATCAAACATTTGAGGTCAATGTCTATATTTAATCCCATAGGTTGAAGTGATTGAAGTCTGTATATCCATTGAGTTTCCATTTGGGACACTTTTTTGTCATATCTGTGCCTCTCCAATGTTGGTGAATGCTATCAATGCCCCAACATCTGAGAAGAGAGGGATCCTAATTGTGTACTCACCTAAAGTGGTTGGATAGACTATGATGTTTAAACCCTTTCTTTATGTTTTCCATGGGCCCCCCACCCTTTTGACAATTGTTCTAGTGGTTCTGCCAACATATTGGAAATTGCATGGGCACATTAAAAAGTACAGTAAGTAACATATCTAGTGTCGCAGGTGATGAACTGTTTGATGTCATATGCATCACCTGTTACAACCATGGGAAATTTGGTAGCCTTTCTAGTTTTGTCCTGAGTGGTTCTACAAACTTTACATCTTTTAAATTTATAGAATCCTGTACGATCAAAAAAAGTGGGAGGCCTCTTAGGGGGTTTTATGACATTTTTTGCTAGCATATTGTGTAGCCCTTGAGCTCTCCTGTAGATAAACTTTGATTTAGCTGGGAGAATCTTTTAAGAGTAGGGTATTTTTGTAATATAGACCAATGGGTTTTAATTCTTTTCTCTACTTCTTTGTATTGAAGCTGGAACCCTGAAATAAATGCAAGGTTAAACTGGTCCCCTGTGTGTTCCTTAACTTTTGATCTTAAAAGGGTGTGACAATCCAGTTTCCTGACGTTTTCTCTGGTGGATTCCAACTGTTCTTAGTTGTATTCTTGTTCTATAAATTTACCTATTAGAATATTGGTCTGGGCCATAAATTCTTCCTCTCTTGCACAATATTTTTGATTCTAAGAAATTGGCCCTTTAGAATTGCTCTCACCCAATTCGGGTAATGGCAACTACGAGTGCATATGTATCAATTACTGTCAGTATCTTTAAAATGGGTCAGAGTCCCCAAACTGCATAGCCAATCAGATTACTTTTACTGAAAAGAGAATTGCCTGCTTGAAAAATTGATACCAGGATCATGATTGTAGTCTCAACCATGATCCCGGTATAACCTCTTCAATACCAGGCTGTATATGTACGTATGTTGTTGAAGCAGTAAACAGCAAAGGATTTCTGTATTTTCAATGTTGCTCCAAAAGCTGCATTTTTTTTCAATTTTTGAATTGGCAGTGCCCAGCTTCTCATAACTTTTTTTTTGGTAATAGTTTTCCTATTTGCCCTAAAAAATGCTAGAATGTAACAACAAGATGTAACCCCCATTGACTTCATTGGGATTTGCCTTTTACGTTCACGTTCACATAATGTTGAGCAAGATTTGCTGAACCTTCAGTGAATTCACACCTGCACAGATTCCACCATCACTAGTTGCCCCATATTACTCCAGACACAAGCAACCTCAACATGGGCCTAACCTTCTATCTTTGTCATTTTAACTGACTTTTTGCAATCAGCTAAATGCTAACAGCATCTTTACAGCAGCAGGTAAAATGCCTCTGGTCACCAGTATTTTGTATTCACACTATCAACAGTACAGCAGATTATGTCATGTTTGTGGGGATGTTTGGGGATGTGGAATCTATTTAGCCAGGGCAAGATATCTGAATATGTCAAGATAATTGAATATAGACTTTAAAACAGAACCACAAAAACATTGTAAAATGTATAAAAATGTGCTATACCATGACCGCTATTGATAAATTTTTCCTGTAATGTAGACTCTTCACAGTTCATCCACTAAAAGTAGTGTGCTATAAAGAAACTCACTGTTGATCTTGTAAAGCTGACTTGGACACTAGAAGGTCCTCAAGCTATTTGAGATTTACCTTAATTCAAACATAAAAGACCTGCATCTTCTGGTATGTACACCTCTTTCCTATTCGTAAAAATAGTTGTGTCTTCTTGGAAATGATCTGTTACTCTTGAACAGTGCTCCTCTTTGAGTAACAATATTTCATGGACGTTGCCCTGATATAAGCTATATTAGTATTGTTTATTATTGTCCATTATTGTATACATTCTTACTCCACCTTCTCTGAAGAAAATTGACAAATCTTTGGCAGTGCAGATGTAATCCTGTTTTTGTCTCTTCTATACCATCAATAGTATTTTGTGAACTTTTACAAGTAAAAGACCTGTATAAGAACAACATCAGATATGTTAAGTTTATTTGCCACAAAAGCTTCTTCTGTGTGCCTTTTAAGTTAAAGCGACTTTTTTTCACTAAAACAAAAGTGTAACGAAAAAAGCATTGTCTGCAAAGAAGATAGTTCATGCTTATTACTTCTACTGCCTACACTGCATCTCTTTGCTGTAAAAGATCTTTAAATTCCAACAATTCTGGGCGTTTCAGTTTCCAGGTCTCCTGTTGTGCTCGGTGGTTTGATGCACCGAACCCTGTGTCACAGCTGCATTGCTAGCAGGAGAAACCAGAAAATTGACACCTCTGGAAGAGTTGGATTCTAATGAATCTTGAGGCAGCGCCTTGTCAAAAACTGAGCAGAAATCCACTATGTGGACAACAGGAATAGAGACTGCCTTTTTTTGTCTTTACTGTCTTCCCCCAATATCTTCCTATTAAATTTCATGCTTCCTCTATATTTTGTTGTACTTGTTGGCTGCCTTAATAAATAGTTCTCTCCTCATAGTTTCAGTTCCATATTAGTCATGAAAACTTCACACTATTAGATGGAAAAAAAATGTAAGATGTCAAAAAAGAATACAGTTAAAAACATATCCATGCTAAGCCCATGGACGCATAAGGCTAGATACAGAAATGAATAAGATGCAAGGTTTCTTCTATTGTGTTTAATACTGAATATCAATATTTAAATAAAGTTAAAATGCTGAATATGCAATATTCTGCTTCTTAGATATTTTAGCCTTTAATCTTTAGTTGATTTTGCTTATGGTTTTGAAGTTTAAAATCACAAGCTCCTTTTAATGTAATTCACTGTATGCATTTGACTTAATATATTTTACAAGTCTTTTGAATTTACTGTGAAGCTTAGCTTTACCAATTATAAAAAATACTTCTCATTTTAGCAGTGCACGAAAGGTCAGTTCTGTAATGAATATGGAATCATCCATATTTCAATTCAGGTAAACAGAAAATAGCTCACTTAAAACAATGATGTGTATTGTTAATATGTGGAAATGTATTATAATCTGAAAATAGGAAAATATTAAAATATTGAAATATTTGTATATTTTGAAAATGAGACACTGAAAATCTTCCAGTGGTATTCCAGTGGTCGGTTTCATGTGGTTTATTCACTTTTTTATGTCTCTTCATGCCTTGGAGCTTTTGGTAAAAGCCCTGTGGCATGCTCAGATTTAAACTTTAGTTGCACAATTTGTGCCCTAATATACTAATAGGGATTTCCCGCTTAAGCATACAAAGTTAACCTATTTCTTTGTAAATGCTGATAAAACTGGATATGGTAAGATAAATAGGCACAAAGACATGAAAGTAGATTAGTGCTATGTTTTGGAAAGGGAGGGTATCAGCAGTAATATAATAAATGAAGTGCAGGGTGTGGATCCAAGGAAAGTGAATTAAAAGCATCCCTAAGTTTAGGAGACAGGCCCCATTTGTTTAGCCCTCAAGTTCCATTTTTAAAACCAATAGTATGTTTTCCATTTGATATGGAAACTCAGTAACCAGATCGGGTAATCAGCCAGGCCAGAAGGGATCCAAGTAGAGGAACAGCAAGCAGGATAAGGAGCCAGAAGGGATGTAAGCAAAGCCAGTCTTAAAACAGGAATGCAGGAGATAGTTTCTTGTGATGTAACCAAGGCGAAGGCAGGAATGAAGTGAGCTGGAGATCTTTAAGTAGGCGGGACTGAGGAGCAGATCCACAACAGCTGGTTAACTGTGGAGAGAGATGAGAGCTGGCAATTAGCCGACAGCTGAGCGGCCAGCTCAGAGAAGGAAGGGCTGAGCCAGCCCTGACAGTAGCTTTATTTTAAAAAATGAATTAAAAGGGTTTAAAGGGGAAAATAAACTTCCCCCCTCTTACTGATGGTATACCCAGCCCAGGAATGCATGTGGCGAGGATCTCTGGGACTGTTTCCAACATGGGCTCTCAAAGAGATCCCAGGGAGAGTGCAGACCCCCAAGTGCCCGATCTAGAGGATGTTATGGTGGCTATCACTACTTGCCAGGCAGTCTTAACCAATAAGATTGAGGAGGTGCAGCTGGATATGGGTTTGATGCACCAAAATCTAGATAAAATCCTTTCCTGACTCGATACCAGAACTGCACTTCAGCAATGCTGAAGCTACCACCACTAAGCACACTACTTACCACCGTATATTGCAAATAAAGCTCCAGGCCCTGCAATACAAGGCTGACGATGCAGAAAACCACAACAGAAGAAACAATCTTCACATAGTGGAAGGTGTGGAGGGAAAGAATACAACTGTATTTGTGGAGGAACTGTTGTGCTCTCTGTTGCTCGCTGCTCAGTTTTCTCCCTGCTTTACAGTGGAAACAGAGCACCTTGTACCACCTAGACCTGTCCCGGTGGGTTCTCTTACTGAATTTTAAAGATCTGGGTGAGGTGCTCAGAATTGCATGTTCTGCTGGGATCAGCACTATTGGAATGGCAAGTTGCTCCTGTTTCCTGACTATTCTGTGGAAACACAGAATTTGCAGAGGTCTTTTGACCAGGTGAAAGCATCCATGAGATCCTGGAGTATTAAATTTAGTGTCCTATTACCTATGAAGCTGCGGATTCAGGATGAAGAAACTGTCCAGTTCTTTACTTCTCCTCTGGATGTCGCTGCCTGTTTGGAATTACTCCCCCCACAAAGATGAAAAAGGGATGACCTCCCAGGCTCCTTATATGTTGAAGTCAGCTGTTTGGGCCCCCCATGGATGGTCAAATTGTTGAACTGATTATTTATTTTTCACCACAATGCTGCTGGTCCAGGAGAAAAGTTTGTGGGAGTTCTGCTTCTTCTAGTGGGAGCTACTTTCTACTACTTATTGAAAGACCTTTCCAGGGCTCACTTCCTTCATATAGTTGTTCTGGTTGCAGCTGTTTTGAAGGCTTATGCATTCCCTTGTTCTTTAGGAGGTACAGGGAGTTGCTGATCCTTGTTGGGTTCTTTTTTATATGGTATTCTGTATCTCTAATCTTTTGTTCTTTGGCATGGTCCCTTAGTTCTTACATGGTAATTGCTGTGTCATATTATGTTCAATCTGGGTATTGGAAACCTGCTCTCTGGGTACCATTGTGCTTTTCTCTTTTGCCCTTGGTAGCTGCCCTAGGACTCATATAAATGGATGACAGTTATTATTATTTTTTTTACTCCATGATTCAGATCTTTTTGATCTCTTGGAATGTCTGGTAATTGAACTCAGCAGTAAGGAGATCTTCAGTGTTTCATTTTCTATGGAGGTATAATCCCTTATATTTGCATCCTACAAGAGACCCACCTACAGGGATCCTGGGTGGCAGTGGCATATCATCCATGGGTGCATAGTGTTCACTTCACACGAGCCCCCGAAAGGGTGAGGCACTGTGACCCACACTGCACTCATGGATGGTCCTCTGGTTCACAGCCGGTAATGATCGGTGCAGCGGGAGGGACAGCTGCAAACACCGATCCTCCTGCATGGATTTTCAGCTGACAGCTGATTCTCCTCCTCTCCCTCCTGCTGCACCGATCATTCCAGGCTTTTCCCTGTGTCGTCCTCCTCTGTCCCATACTTGCTCCTCCAGCTGCTCCTACGGCCCCCTGTCCTTCTTCTCTGGCCCCCTCCGTGTCCTTCTCCACCCCCATGTGCTCCTCCAGCCCCCTGTCCTCCTCTTACAGCCACTCCTCTAGCTCCCGCTATGTCCTCCTCCTTCTCTGGCCCTGTGTCCTCTTCCTCTGCCCATTCTTATCCCCCTGCAGCTGGCTTTCCTCTCTTCCTCGCATCTTCCTCACCTCGGGGGGTGTGTCAGGATGGAGAGTGGAGGAAGGAGCTGGTAAATATCTAATTTATCGTCCCTTCCTTTTCTGAATTGGACACAGAGCGCGATAGCTAGCGATCACTCCTGTGATAACTGAGCATAGTAAACTGTGTTTACTCTGCTTTCATTTATGAATGAACAGGAGCCTCTGTCTCCTTTTAATTCATTTTCAATGCTGAGGCTGCTGAGAAAGGGACTGGGCAATATCTGTCCTCAGTCCCTTTCTCTATTTTAAAGGAGAGATGTCAGGGGTCTGTTTAGACCCCTGATATCTCACCAAAGCCAACCAACCGGGCTAATAAAAAATGCAGTAAATATTAAATTGTAAATAAATTATAAAAAATAATAAATATAAAAAATGAAATTGTAAAAAAATATATAAAATAAAAAATTACTAACATCACACCCTACCAACACTGTCTACTGCCCCAACCCCTTCCGCCCAAAAAGCATTGTAAATTTTTTTAAAGCAAATTAAATTGTAAAAAAATCAATACGTAAAAATAAAAAACTACTGACACCATCCACTGCCCTACTGACACTGTCCACTGCCCTACTGACACTGTCCACTGTCACATACCCAACCCCTTCCCCAGAAGCACTGTGAAAGGAACAATAAAAAAAAATAAACAAAATTGTAAAATATAATAGATAAAATAATAAAAACAAAAAACTACTGACACTGTCCACAGCCCTACTGACATTGTCCACTACATCCCCCACCCCCAATCACTGTAAAAAATTAAAAAATACAAAAATAACATTGTAAAAAATAATAAAAAAAATAAAATTGTAAAAAAATAATAAAAAAAAAAAAAAAATTCTGACACTGTCCATTACTCTACTGACACAGTTCACTGCCCTACTGACACCCAAGAAGCATTTAAATAATAAAAAAAGGTAAAAATGTAATTAAAAAAAAATAATAACAATGAAGAACTACTGACACTGTCCACTATTCTATTGACACCATCCTGCACATATTACCCACCACTGTACACTCTACACTCCTCACTTGTACATTATACCCACCTAGATACACTCTGCACTCCTCTTCTGCACATAATACCCACCACCATACACTCCATACTCCTCTTCTGCATATACCACCCACCACCATACACTCCATACTTCTCTTCTGCACATACTACCCACTGATGTACACTCCGCACTGTACATTCACTATTTAACATTACTGAATTCTGCACTATGTAAGTAATCTCAGACTATTAAACCACACCCATTTAAGCCACGCCCCAATATTTAGCATGATTTGAGCTACGCCCATACTTCACTTTTTTTCTTGTAATGCCTAAGGTCCACTTTTTATCTTGCACACAGGCCCACTCATTTCATGATATGCCCCTGCTGGGTGGGCTAACAGTATCACACAACCAACTCTAGTTATGCTTGAGGAGTTAACATCTTGGTGCATAAATCCACTTCAAATTGGACCCAGAGAGCAGGTATATTGTTTTGATCTATAATATTGCAGTGGTAATTGTTGGTCTTTAGCTGA
The DNA here is from genome assembly GCF_042186555.1 of Aquarana catesbeiana. Classification (NCBI taxonomy): domain Eukaryota; kingdom Metazoa; phylum Chordata; class Amphibia; order Anura; family Ranidae; genus Aquarana; species Aquarana catesbeiana. The sequence goes on along the minus strand of NC_133328.1, from coordinate 361,462,683 downwards.
TTCCCAGGTGTTATATACTGTACCTTGATGCAGATAGTGTTCCCCTATGATACTGAGGCTGTTTTATTTAAGGAGGAATTTACCCTGGTTCTATGTCTGGATAGATTCCACTCCTGTACATATTTTTTATCAGATCTGTCCCAGTGGGCCTCCACTTTCAAACTAATGGATGCATGGAGACACTCCCTCTTCTCTAGTAGGGAGTACACTTGTTGCTCAGTCTCATATAGATCCATATCTCACATTGATTTAGCCTATGTTTCTCCCACTCTATTGCGTAGAGTGCTCTCTGTTCAGATTCTTCCTCATGAAATTTCTGATCACGATCCCCTGCTATTACAAATATCTGCTTCCCTTGCCCCTGGGTAGAGGTTTTGGAGGCTGTTCAGACTCTTTTTTTTTTTTTCTTTTTTTTTTTCCACATCAGTGAGCACCACCGACTGGCCTAATCAGCGTAATAATCATTTATTGTCGCCGACTTAGATTCACATCATTGTGGTTTTCTTTGTGTATTTATTTATCTTTCCTTCTAGCTTTTATCAAATATAAAACAGGAAATTATATACAGCTTTATTAAGTACCCTATTAGGGGATTTCTTAGTCCGCTTATTCTCAACTACTTAAATAACCAGGTTATATAAATCTTATTTCTCCCTGGATAACATCTACCCTCGCGACCCAGCGCAGAGCAAAGCCGACGACAAGAAATAAAAAAAAAAAAAAAAAAAAAAAAAAACACGCTACCCATCAATGAGATCTAGGAGAATCACATGTATGAAGCTGGGCTAATGGGGTCCCCACACCCGTAGCCCCCTATTCAGACCACTAGTGAACTGTTACGTATTTGTGGAAAACCCCCACCTCTTCCCCCACTCCCACCCCCCTCTACCCCCATACCCCTTCTATACAAAATCCAACCCAAACACAGAGTTTACTGTTTACTATTGTTATCTAATGTTTCCTACTTAATCAAAACACCAATAACCCTACATTACTTTGTGTAATACACCGGTTCTATATTTCTCTAATGCATATATATCTTGGCTATTAACCTAATCCCTTACACTCCAAACTTTCCCCTTATGCAGGCCGCCTTATCCATCCATGGCTTCCATATTTTGTCGAATTCCTGGAGATTCCCCCTTTTTAAATACTCCAATCTCTCCCTGTCAATGGAGGCACCGAGTGTATCTATCCAATCATACACTGTCGGGGGCTCCCTTGATTGCCACCTTAGCATTATCATTTTTCGGGCCTGAAATAACCCTCTCAGGATTGCCAGAGTAGCACCCCTCCTCTCCCCCTCTATCCTTCTGTATCCCAGGATGCATTCCACCGCCTCCCTTTTTACTAACGTATGATAGGTCTCACCCAGACTGCTAGCCACTCCCTCCCAGTATCGATGCAGCTTGGAACATCTCCAGAGCAGATGAATGAGATCCCCAGACTCCTGGCACCTAGGGCAATTATCATTAGGCCTTCTACCGAACCTAAAGAGCCGTTTTGGAGTATAATAGGCCCTATTAAGCAGCATCAGATGAGAAATCTTCTGCGAAGGGGTTACTGACACCTGGGGTGCCATCTCTAAAATTCTCTTCCATTGTTCCTCAGAAATTGCCCCTAGTTCCTCTTCCCATTTAACTCTTACCTTCTGAAGTATTTCCCATCTGTTCTCTGAGTTACTTAGTTGGTCATAGATTTTAGTTATTAGACCCCTAGTGGGTTCTACTTGAAGCAACTGACGAGTAAAGGGCATTTCTACCCACCTCGGAGGCTGATCACCAAATTGAGCCCTGAGAGCATGTTCTATCTGCCGGTATAGGAACGAGGAGTTCTGAGGGATCTTAAATTCCCTGATCAGCTCAGGAAATTTTTTAAGGGTGTTACCTGAGTATAGCTGTCTGAGCTTTTTAATACCACCAGCCTCCCACCCCCTACTCTTTCCAATTTTTAGAATTTCCTGTAGATTCCGGTTGTTCCAAATAGGGGTGTGGTCTGTAAATCCCTCATACCCCATTAATTTCTTAACAGACTTCCATACCTTAATTAGCAACCTAATTGTCGGAAATTCATGGTAAAACATATCTGCCTCTAATGCCTCGATAAGCGTATTATGCCGAGCGCTTAACAAAATTAGCCTGCCATTCGGAGTGCCCCCTTCTGGGATTCCACAACCCGTTAAGTGCTGTAGTTGTGATGCAAGGAAATAACGCTCCGGGTGGGGAAGAGCAAACCCCCCCTCCTTAATAGGAAGCTGGAGGACTTGTAACCGTAACCTAGCTTGCCCACCTTTCCATATCAAATCCCTAAATAGAGCCTCTATTTTCCTAAACCAGCTCTTGTTGATCCATACTGGGGAGTTATGCAAGATGTAAAGCAATTGAGGCATCCAGATCATTTTTATCAGGCTACATCTACCTGCTACTGATAGGGGGAGGTGTCTCCAAATACTTGTTTTTTGTTTAAATTTAGCCAGGAGAGGTACTAAGTTCTTACCAATGTATTGGTTGGGGTCTTTAGTTAGAACAATTCCCAAGTATTTTAGTGCTTCCACGATTGCCACCTGGGGGAGCCCGGGTACAGTTGGTGCTCCTAGGGGGTCAAGCGGTAAGAGTTCGGATTTCTCCCAGTTTATTTCCAGACCGGAAAATTTACCGAATTCCTCCACTATTCTCATTGCACCTACCATTGATCCCTTACAATCATCTAAAAATAACAGGATGTCGTCTGCGTATAGGGCAATTCTTTCCTCAATTGGCCCCCTCTGGAACCCTTTAATCTCATGGCTCGCTCTAATAGCCATAGCCAGTGGCTCCATAACCAGAGCAAAAAGCAAAGGGGATAATGGGCACCCCTGTCTCGTCCCCCTCTCAAGCACGAACCAGTCTGAAAAATCGTTATTTATTTTGACTCTTGCCTTAGGATTATTATAAAGCATCTTAATCCATCCAATAAATGATGGACTAAAGCCAAACTTTCCCAGCACATACCACATGTAGTCCCACTCCACACTATCGAAAGCTTTGGAAATATCTAGGGTCAACAGAGCTCTTGAGCTCTCGTTTTCCATAGGAGACTGTAGGTTCAGGAAAGCCCTTCTGATGTTTAGGCTTGTAGATCTATTAGCCATAAAGCCCGCCTGGTCCTCATGAATTAGTTTATGTATGACTCTGCTCAATCTGGCAGCCAAAACCTTAGCCAGAATCTTAGCATCTGTACAGATTAGAGAAATTGGCCTATAGGCGGCCATATCGAAGGGATCTTTCCCCTCTTTCTGCAGGACTATGACTGTTGCTTCTAGCATTGATGCAGGGAGACGCCCCCCCTCCTTCGCTTCCCCCAGAGCCTTCATTAGTTCAGGGATTAGCACCTCCCCTAGATGCCTGTAGGCTTCGATTGGTATTCCATCGGGGCCAGGCGATTTAAGACACGCCATACTTCTAATCGCTTGGTGTAATTCTGTAGTTGTTATTGGGGATTCCAACAGATCACGCTCCTCTTGTGATAATAGCGGGACTGACAGCTTCCCCAAAAAGTCCTCCATCACCCTTTCTTTATTTTTTTTCTGAGAGGTATACAGCTTTTTATAATAGTCTCTGAAGATTTGCACTATTTTTGGGGAGCTTGAAAGGATTTCTCCATTCTGCGCTCTAATAGCAAGGACCGTTGATGGAGCCTTATTAGATTTCACCAACTGTGCTAACACTCTTCCCACTCTCTCACCCTCGACCAAGGATACCTGGCGCTGGAGAAGTCGTCTGGTCTCAGCCTTCTGTAGAGTAATCTGTTTATACCCCCGTTGTTTCTCTTGCCAGATCTTTTCCTTTTCAGGGGTTGGGTCTCTAATGAAGTTACTTTCAGCCTCTATTACGTCCTTCCATAGGTTCTCTACATCTCGCCTATCTTCTTTATTATATTTGGCCATCTGCTGTATTAACACCCCTCTGAGGAACGCTTTGCAAGCATCCCAGAATACAACTGATGTCACTGTTCCCTGGTTGAAACTTACAAACTCCCTCAGTGCGGATAGAATTTCCTTCTCCTTCCTGATTACCTCAAACCAGTGCGGGCTTATTCTCCATTCCTTCCGGGGGCTATATTCCCCTACCTTCAGTGGAACTACCATAGGAGAATGGTCTGAAACCCCTCTTGGCCCATACACTATTTTGCCTACTAGCTGGAGAGTCCTATCATTCCCCAGGGCCATGTCTATCCTCTAAAGGGTCGAGTGTGACACTGAGCTGCATGAGTATTGAAGCACCCCCGGGTTCTGTACCCGCCATAAGTCTACCAGCCCCACCTCGTCTATAAACTGGCTTAATCTGCTTTTGGCGGTATACTCCAAAGAGGTTCTCCTCGGGAAACGGTCCAACTGTCTGTCTAAAACCTCATTAAAGTCTCCCACTACTATGATAGGAACTCCTTTTTTGTCTATCAGGAATTCATTGAGTTTAAGCATGACATCTAGCTTAAAAGGGGGTGGGATATATACGTTTGCCAGTACATACATAGCATTATTGATAGAGCAAAGTAAAAAAATATATCGACCCATTTCATCAATCTTGGTTTGTCTGCAGGAGAATTTAACTCCCGTTCTCACCAGGATACTCACCCCCCTACTATAAGAAGAGTGAACCGCATGATATTGATGTTGGAATTTATGCATCTGTAAAGATTGTATTGTATCCCTGGTGAGATGGGTTTCCTGCAGACAGACCAAGTCTACCCCATAGTTCTCCAGCACGGAGAACACTGCCAACCTTTTGAGAGGAGTCCCCAGTCCTCTAACATTCCAGGATCCAACTTTCAACATTTCAGCCTGCATCCCACATTATTTAAAAAAATACAGTGAAAAAACAGCAAAAAACCCCTACAATACCTCCTATCGGGACTTGATTTGATTCTATTGAATGTGTTTGCACTATACTTATCACGCGTGAAGACCAGAAAGCCAAAATAATACTAACTTAATATAGACGTGAACTTTAAACATGTGTCTTTTACCCAAATAATTTTTAAGAGCCAGTTTCCTGTCATTGTGTCTATCTGTGTATCTAAATGTGGGTCCCTGGTTCCAGCCCAGGTGTTTTCCGCAAATGTGTACATTTTTTGTGTTAAATTTTTCAATCAAACTACCCCTCCCTTCCCCCCTACCTCCCCATCTCACTCCCATCCCCCCTCCACCCCTCCCATCCCCCCTATCCCCCCACCCTCCTCCCCTCTCTCCTCCAACCCCCCTCCCACCTCCCCACCACCTACCTAGGTGAACCCCCTGGGGGTTAACAGTGACCATTTTCCATCTAGCTCCAACTACTACCATCCGCTTCTTCCCATGCACCTTCCCCATTCACTTCTTCAATCCACCGCCTGTGCGACTCTCCTCCCCCCCATTACCCCCCCTCCCCCAAATACCAGAGAAATTTCCTAAACCATCTATGGCTCTCAAACCTCTTACACTGGATTTATAAATTTTTCTCTGTTCTCCTCCAGCCACTTCTCCACCCCTAGAGGGGAGTCAAAAAATAAAGTTCCCCCCAAAGCTGATACACGTAATTTTGCCGGGTACAAAAGGGCGTACGGGATATTGAATTTTTGTAAGGTACGTTTTGTTTGGATGAATTCTGCCCTTCTTTTCTGCAGGTCTGGTGAAAAATCAGCATAGAAAGAAACTCTGGCCTCCTTGAAAAAAACTGACCCTGCCTCTCTAATTTTTCTGAGCAGCACTACTTTGTCTCTATAATTAAGAAACCTTATGAGCAGGGGTCTGGGAAATCCCCCTGCCGGGGGAGCTCTGAAAGGCACCTTATGGGCCCTTATAACTGAAAAAGAGGCAGAAAATTATTCTCTTCCAAACAAATCCACCAGCCACCTTTCAATAAATTCAGGCGGGTCAGAGCCCTCGCTTTTTTCCGGAAGTCCCACTAATCTGACATTATCCCTCCGACTCCTGTTCTCCATTTCATCTAATTTGAAGGCTTGTCTAGATAACTGCTCCTTCAGTAATTTCATTTCTTTAATCAGGGGGGATACATCGTCCTCCAGCAGGCCTACTCTTTCCTCCAGGGCTGTTGTTCTCTCGGCGGTTTTCTGAAGGTCTTGCCTGACCAATAATAGATCCGCTTTTACTCCCCTCATCTGGTCACAGAGTTCCTTAAGCGAGGAGTTGCACACCCCTACTGCCATAAAAACATCCTTAATTGTTGGTTCTTTCTCTGAGGGTAGAGTTACATCAGAACAAGAGTCCACATTTATATTTTGATCATTTGACCCCAATCCTTTTGGATTATGGGTTTTAGCCTGCGCCCCACCTGTTGGCATAGCTGGTTGCTGACCCAAGCTTTTCCTATCGGGGTTCCCCCCCTGGTGTGTTTTTGCTTGTGTCCCCTTCTTTGGAGGGGTCACTGCTGAGGCATGAGCGTACTGCTCTAACTTAGCAGCTGCTGACGCTGCTGATGACAGTTGCGGGTTTTTGTCTTTGGCAGATCGCAGGTTCTGCATTGTGCGTTTCTTAACCGTTGTGCCAGGGCACCCACCTCGCGTTTATTTAGAGCAGGAAATAAGACAGAAACACCCGAGCTATCTGTATTGTATGTTATATGTTGTTTCCTCAATATGCTCCGCTAAATACACCAGATACACCAGATAGAGGCACACACAATATAACCTCTGCACAGTGAGACAGTGTCTCCAATGAAGGAACCGCCGAGCAGTTTACTCCCCAGTTAACATAAATACAAGGGGATTGCAAAGGTTTGAAAAGGTATCTTTTGCCTGCTAGATAAGGTACCCTGTTGATACCATTAGTGCTAAGCCACTAAGCAGCACGCCATATCAGTCCACTGACCCACAAACTGCCGACTCTTTATTAAGCTTTATAGATTTGATGCAGATTTGATGTGAATAAGTCCCCTAAAGGGGGTCTATAGGGTCTATAGGGATACAGAGCTTCCCAATCAACTCAGGCTCAAGATATTAAAATGGGGGGTACTTTCACCCTGATGGACTTGCATACCAGTACTGCTGAACACCCCTCCAATCGCCCTCCAAGAATGTCCCCAAACTCTCAGTCCGCCGTGCCCCTCACTGGGCCATATATCTTAGTGCAAAGTCCTTTTCCCCTCCTGAGAGCAGAGCAAAGCAATAATATCCTCTTAGATTAGCTTTTATGGAGTATAGTGTGGAACATATAAATCAGTGCCGCTAGCATTCACTTCCGGGTTTCCCCTATTAGCCTAAAAGTTACCTGCCATGCAGCATACAGCTTGTATTCATGTGTTCAATCCACTTACTGTACCCCTCCACCTGCAATTCACGATGATCAGCTGGTGTAGCTTGCGTGGCCCCGCAGCTCGGGTAGTCCGGATGATCCAGAGCTCCCCACTTGTGTCTGGAGGATAAACGTCCCCCCCCTCCCGCACCGCCCGTCGGCAGAGCGGAGACTTAGGGAGAGTTGAGGAGAAAGAAGGAGACAGCCAGGTGCCCGAGGACTCCGCTGAACTTCATCCAAGCCTGGGCACACTGACACGGCTAGCTCAAAGCCATGTAGCTACACGGAGAAGCGAGGCAGGGGGTGGAGAGAGCAACACAGCGTCCCTGCTCACTCCATCACACAGCGCCGCACCCGCCCATCCATCCGGTCACGCCCCCGAGGCTGTTCAGACTCTGGGTTATGGACCAGAAAGACTCTGGGTTATGGACCAGAAACTGGGTTATGGACCAGACCCGCCGCAGTACTGAGGAGCCAATGCGCGTACCCGGTGGCACATGCGATCGCTCCTGACAGAGCCAGAATGAGGATCTGTGTAAACACACAAATCCATGTTCTGACAGGGGAGAGGAGACAGATAGTGTGTTCCTAGTATATAGGAAGACCGATCAGTCTGCTCCCCCAGGAAGTCCCATCCCCCCACAGTTAGAACACACATGAGGGAACACATTTAACACCTTGATCGCCCCCTAGTGTTAACCCCTTCCCTGCCAGTGACATTTATACAGTAATCAGTGGTTATTTATAGCACTGATCACTATATAAATGTCAGTGGTCCCAAAAAAGTGTCAAAAGTGTCCAATCTGTCCGCTGCAATGCCGCAGTCACAATAAAAATCGCAAATCTACTAGTAAGAAAAAAAAAATAATAAAAATGCCATAAATCTATCCCCTATTTTGTAGATGCTACAACTTTTGTGCAAACCATTCAATATACCCTTGTTGCAATTTTTTATTTTACCAAAAATATGTAGATTACATATCGGCCTAAACTGAGGAAAAAAATTGTTTTTTTTTTAAGAAAAAATGGGACATTTATTATAGCAAAAAGTAAAAAATATTGTGTTTTTTTTCAAAATTGTCACTCTTTTTTTGTTTATAGCGCAAAAAATTAAAACCGCAGAGGTGATCAAATACCACCAAAAGAAAGCTCTATTTGTGGGCAAAAAAGGACATTAATTTTGCTTGGGTACAGCATCGCACGACCGTGCAATTTTCAGTTAAAGCAACGCAGTGCCATATTGCAAAAAAAGGGCTGGTTAGGAAGGAGGTAAATCCTTCCGGGGCTGAAGTGGTTAAACAAGAGTCTGCTAATTCTCTTGTGTCACTTATGTCTTATGGAGGAGATGCAGCAGCTGAAGGCTGTCTATGTGGAGACTCTGAACCAAGGTCATTATACAGCCTGGCAGCATGCTTTGAGGGAAGTTTCCTTTATTGAGAGTTGAACAAATTAAGAAATTCCAGTTGCATTCAGCACAGCGGGTGTTCAAATATGGGGACAAGAATTGAAAATGTTTGAATTGGCTGTGCTATTACAGGGCAATTTATCACCTCTCTTTAATCAGATTAATACATATTCCATGGAATATTATTGAACTATATACCTCTAGGGCTGCCTACAGTATAGTGTGACTGAGCAAGAAACATATTTGAGCAGCATTAGCTTTCCTTTGCTAGAGGCTTCAGCCAGGGACCTTTTAGAAATTGACATCACACTTGAAGAAGTACAGGGGGTGTTAGGTCAGTTACAGGGGGGACCCCTGGGGTGTATGGGAACCCTACCAAACTTTATTCCTAACATCGAGCTTCTAGCCCCTAGACTTACAGCTTTTTTGCCCAGTTTGCTTCCCAGAGATCACTCCCAGAGTCTATGTCTGAGGCAATTATTGTCTTAGTTCCCAAGCCAGTTAAGGATCCAGAAGAATGTGTTTCCTATAGGCCGATATCTTTTTTGAATGTTGGCACTAGGTTTCTAGCTAAGAGTAGAATCCTTGCCTGCCTTGATGCTGAAAAGACTTGGTGAAGTGGGTCTATCTCTGTGGAGGTTCAGTTGCAGACCTAATTTTTTGTTATGGATGAGGCTGGGGTTCGTACTAATGACAGACTGTTGAAGCCCTACCAACTTCAGAGAGGGACCCATCAAGGGTGTCCCTTTCACCCTTGGTCCTTGAGCTTTTAGTAATTATGATTAAGAAGTCCCAGAGTCATAAAATAGGTGCTCTGGAGGAGAAATTTTCTCTTTATATGGATGGTACCTCTCTATATTTACATGATGCCGGTCCCTCCCTTGTAGAAGCCCTGCATCTGTTTGATACCTTTGGCGTTTACTCTGGTATATGAATTGATTGGTCTAAGTCTGTTTTGCTCCCTTTAGACCCCTAGGCTTGCACATTAGCACCTCCTTCCCTGTTGAGGTGGGTGGATACATTTTGATATCTGGGTATTCAGCTGAAATGGGACTTGACTAACTTCCTTGCCCAATTGCATCCTATCCTTTTGCTCCCCTGGGAACAGTGCACCTCCCGGTTGTTAATACAATATACTAAATATGATGATTCTTCCAATAATTAATTACATATTCCGTAATTGCCCCATTTGGATATAGGGCTCTTTTTTGAGGCAATTGACCACTGTCTGAGCTCTTTCATATGTAATGGCACCCTACCCCGACTGGTGAAATTTATTATACATCTTCAACCCCGAAGGGGAGGCCTTGCCCTTCCTAACCTTCAGGTCTATTACTGGGCAGCCATTTTGGTTACTGTTCAATAGTAGTTTGTCCACTCTCATTCTAATGCAGCAGCATGCCTGGAAGCTGCCTTCTTGGGATCCCTTTCAGAACAATTTGGAAGCCATGGTATATAAAGATATTCTGGGTCCTACCAGGACTACCCTATAGGCATCGATGGTAGCTAGACAGAGATTTCTTAAACCCAACCACTGGTCTCCCTCCCAACATTTGTGGGGGAATACCGCCTTAATGCATTTTTGTACTATTACAGACCCCCAATTGTGGGCATGGTTTGATATTAAAATCATTTGCGACATCATGTTGGCTGGCACATTGTTCTTTTATCACAACTCTCCTCTACATATCACCTGCTTGGCTGGATGGTGTTTAAGTACTTTAATTAAGCCATGCAACTCAGTCTCTGTTTCCAGATACGCCTGTCCTCTAAGCAGATTGGATTTAGAAACTATTGTCCCAAGAGGATCTTTAAAAGCCCCTATCCTCCCTATTTGTTGCTCTTCCTAGCATTGCATCTCCAAACGTTGGCCGCCTGCCGGACCTCTGGAAGGTTACTATCCCAACCCTAGATCAGGATGGCTGGGAGGATTGTCTCAAGGACTACCCCAAATTGTTAACCTCTTCCAGGGACAAGTTATTTCAGACAAAATTCTTGCATAGAGTATACTATACCCCTCTATCATTACATTACATGGAATATAACCTGATTGCTCACCTTGTTGCCCCCCACTGCTTAGTGAATCTGGGCAAAGCAAAAAAAAAAGTAGGGGAACTTGCTCTATTACTATAACTCTTGCCAAATCAGAACTTAAGGTCCTCAACTGATAGTATAGGGTCCCATCAAGATTGACACATCTCTATTCCTCATTTACTAATACATGCATTAGAGATCACAACATTTTTGGACAGGTAATGCACGTTTGGTGGAGTGGTTCCCTGCTCTATAGATTTTGGACCAAAGTGTTTCAATTCCTACAAACATTTTTTAATAGTTCTTCCACAAGAGACCCCTGGTTCGTGATTAAACCTCAATGTAAGCTAATTATGTACTAGCCACCAAGGAAACCATCACTAGGCTTGGAAGAAGCAATTTGCACAATTCCTGTAAGTTAGGCTAAACATAGATGATTTTTTTTTTAATCAATGAATAACTCCCTAGTATACTCATGGACACCCACAAGAAACTCCCATTTTGTGGACCTTATGACTCCAGTATGCCCGAACCTCACTTTCATCTGAAAACATCACTTCCCTATCAGGCTCATATTCTGGAGGCGATCACACAGGGGGCTCGACTATCTCCTTTCCTTTCCTTTCCTTTCCTTTCCCTTTTCCTCTCTTTTCTCTCTCTTTCTCATGATACCTATAGACTTGTGAGCCCTTCATAACCATTAACAGCATAAATTTACACGTGGACCTGTTAATATCCTTGGATAAGAGGGATTGGGGAAATGGCACTACCCTGTATGGCCCTAATTGGTTAAAGAAAAATATAAAATGTTTAGGCTAAGCTCCCAAGCCTAACTTATAATGCATATATTGGCAAAGTGCATGTCTCAAAAATAAAGGTATTCGTGTAAGAAAGGTAACACCTTATAGATACTCACTAGGTGTGTGAATTAAATCTTTAAAGTGAATGAGTGTTAAGGGGTAGTAACTGAGAAAGGTTAGGATGCAGCTCCACTAAATGAGTAATGAGATGCACACCCACCCTCACCCATCCAACCCAAGACTAGATTTATACCTTACATAAATCAATCCAATAACATAAATAAAAACCATAAACGTGAATAATCTAAAAGTACAGAGCTCTCCAACCCTGATTAATGTGAACACTATTAATATATGCACACCCTAGTTTGACATGCAAAAAGAATCCACAACAGTTGCATACTATAAGTGAGTGTCCAATGTGTGGTCCAAGTCCTTGGACAAACGTGAAAACATAAAAACAATATGTGAACAAAGAAATGTGATCCGAAATTCCAAAGGATCAGGTGACTTCGGTGCACAGCAGGTATGGTGACTTGGTGCTCCCCCAATGGGTCCCCACTCACCGAATGTAGTTACTCCTGCAGGGGTAATAGGCATAGAGTGGGCAGCTGTATCCGGATCTCCTCCTTGGGTAGCTGTGTTACATCATCTGTACCTCCGTCAGCCTGTTCTTTTGTTCAGCGGGACTCCGGAGGGTGCTCCAATCAGGGCTTGTTAGATTCCTCTACCACAGCAGCAAGCGGCACGGTCCTCATGGGAAAAAACAAGGGGCTCCCATAGTGTAGTAAAAGGATTTATTTAAAAATTAAATATATAAAAAAACACAATCGCTAAATAGCGATGGTAAACTGAGCGAGGAAACACATAAAAAGTGTACAGGAAGCCAGTCCATGGCATGCGTACCATCTGCGTTCCAAGCTGGATAATTCCGGGTGTGACGTAAGAGCGTGGCTCCGCCTTATGCGTTTCGTCACTGGACGTTCTCAAAGGCCTCTCTTTTCTCTCTCTTTCTCATGATACCTATAGACTTGTGAGCCCTTCATAACAATTAACAGCATAAATTTACACGTGGACCTGTTAATATCCTTATTGTACTACTATTGAAAATTAAATGTACGATTATATGAACCTCTGTAACTTTGTTCATGTTTATATATAAAATAAGTTAATACCAATTTATTAAGGTTTTTTTGGCCCTTCTGCACTTCTGCGATCCAATTTCAGATGACAGCGGGCTAAAGTCCGCTATCGGTTGTTGTCACTTACAGTCAGGATCCACCCAGAAGCCTGGACTCTCAGCTGGCTCAGCCTCCCAGCAAGCTGCTGGGAGACTGAGACAGCTGCTCTTGCTCCCTGCACAGCCCAGTGCACCAATGAGCACTGGAGGGGCACAGCAGAGAGCCAGTGGTGACTGACAGTCACTGCTCACTGCTCAGAGTGGAGAACTGAGTAAAAAGTGGTGTTTAATCACTCAATTCTCAACGGGAGACAGATGCAGCATCGGATTGATGCTGCATTCACCTCAGTGAGTATAATTTTCTCTTTTAAAAGTGAAAAATGATCACACCAGCATTTAACAAACAATGGAGGCTTATTGAACAAATTTGTATACAGGAAGGTGCCCTTAGTTCTCTCCTTCTAGAGCAATCGGTATCCACAAAATTAAAAAAAACTAACCATCCCACCATTTCAGCTGATAGATCATATTTTCAATGGTAGATGACCAAGTCATTCCTGTTCCTATAGAAGCACTTACCTTCATCCTCCCTATAATATTTCTCAAATACTGGTCACATATCAAACTCCAACCGTTACCTCATTAATGCAACACAATCAAACTATTACATTTGAAAACATACAAACCAGATATCAAGTACCTCCACAAAGTTTATATACATATAGGCAAATAGCCTCATACCTACAAAAACACACAACTTTGGATGTCAAATTACCCCATAAAGCATGGTCCTTCTGGACTTCCAAATCCCCAAACACGAAAGGGATTACTATACTATACAATCTCCTTCAAAGTAAAACCACATTTGTTCAAACAGCAGCATTAAAGAGGTGGGAAAGAGATCTGCAAACTTCCTTGTCTGACTCACAATGGTGGAAAGCTATACTACATAATCACACAGTGTCAAAATGCGTTAACAACTGGGTAATGTCATAAAAAATCCATCACAGATGGTACCTTACCCCCCGTTAAAATGTGTAGATTTGCAAACCTAGATGATGACCATTGTTGGAGGGGATGTTCACATTCAGGTTCACTAATACATATGCTCTGGGATTGCCCTCACATATATCCCTTCTGGAAAAAAATATTCTCTTTTATTTTCGACATTACAGGTATCCTAACCAAACCCTCTCCTTCAATAGCTATTCTCAGCATAGGAATAGAATCCGTTCCACACAACTTCAGAACCCTAGTCATGCAAATATCATTTCCTGCTAGATTACTCATTATGCGTAAATGGAGACGTTCATTAATAATATCTTCGATATTAAGTTCCAACTAAATTAAGTGAAAGATTATGAACAACTTTCCGCTCTGAAAAACAACACTTATGTCAAATACACCAGTGCGTGGAAACCCTGGCTACAAATCCAGAATGCACGATAGTAATATACCCAAATGTATGTCTGTAACTAGTGTACCAATCTCTGATGTTATATTTTGATCTATGTATTCATCAAAATGGACCATTAGACTGTAACCATTGCTATTACTTTCTACACATTTGTTATTGTGTTAAAGCAATGTGTTTCTATTTCTTGTTGTTGCTTCTGAAATACTAAATAAAAGTATTTAAAAAAAAAGAAAGTGAAAAGTGAAAAAAGAAAGCTTGGCAGGCTGCTATTAGTGTTTTATGAATATGTGTGCACAGAGAGTATGGCTTTATGCACAGTTTCAGCAACAAGCATTTACAATGTTAAGGTCTTTTTAATAAATGCATTGAATGACATCATTAAAATGGCTTGTTGAGGTAGTTTTGACTTTTATAAATCACTCCCATACTTGTGCATTTTGCAAGTATGTTCTAAAATTATTTTAACTGTAATTTCAAATATAATAAAACTGTCCTATGGTGTAGAGATGCAATACTGTACAAAGTAGACTATATATATATGTAGATATAGATATCCAATTCACCACTGAATGGTATTTTTAAGGTAAAAAAATTGGTAGGTTATTTGCATAATGGCTTGTCAGATTTTTATATTTTATTTTAATCATAATTTTTCTCAGTAAATTACATATTTCTCTGATGTTGCTTCTTCTGAACAGCAGCACTGAGGAACCTGTCACACATTGCTGTGCTCTCCCAGTGCTTAGAGAGCCTTTAATGCTAAGTTCAGAAGATACTGTTGATCGCATTAACATCAACCCTGTTAGAGATAACTGTCTAACTGACAGCAGCACACATGCTTGTACGCACACTCAAATATGGTTTATACTTTATTTTTCATTGTTAATTCATGTTAAAAAAATTATAAACTATTTACAGAAAATTCAAATTTTGCAGTCAAGTGTTTCAAAAGATGAAAAAGTGACTAGTGTTTGAAACTCAAGGCCATATATAATGCAGAGGTGATAAGAGGCATGTGCTTATTTCAGACCTCAGAAGCAAGAGTGTTTTTTTATATTGCAGAACAAAATGTACTTTACACATTGTTAAAGGGTCAGCAATCTTTAAAATAACAGAGGTATGGTTTGTTCAATTATTTTCATGTTGTTCTTGATGACTGGTATAGTGTGGGGATGTGGATGAAGTATGCAAATACTGTCCAAGCACCATTTCCCTGTTCAGCTGGTTTAAAGACAAGCTTGAGCCACTTTCAGGATCCATTGACTTGCACCTTCTACTGACTTAGAAGATATTGATCTTTAATTCTTTTTTTCTTCTACTCCACTGATCAGCTATGTGTGGAGTTGCTTAAAATGCAGTGCACCATGTTTTACGCATGGAATTTTATGACTAGAGATAAGACCATTCTACTTGCATGATTGCAACTGTGTACATTAGATTAGTGCTGGTTTCTTGTGTTCAAAACATTTGATTTTGATACCAGAAGCTAGGTGCTGGTTATTTTTAGTATTGAGATTTAGGCATTAAAAAAAACTAAAGTGTGTGCATTGTGCCCTCTAGCCTAATCCAAAAACTTGACCTCTAACGCAGGGGTCTCCAAACTTTCTAAGCCGGTTTACTGTCCTTCAGACTTTAGAGGGCCAGACTGTAGCCATTATGAGTAGAAAATGCCCTGGCATCAATGTAAGTAAACAATGCTTTATCATTGGTATTGGTATAAGGAATAGTGCCCCATTGGTATCAAGGGAAGACATATTTCCCCATCATTGGGTCACTGGGAGGAATGGTGCTCCATTGCTGGTGTCAGTGAAGCAATTATGCCCCATTGTAGGTGTTTGTGGGAGGGATAGCACCTTGTTTTTGTGGGAGGAATAATGCACCAATGGCTAGATAAAGGCAAGCAAAGGGCAGCATCTGGCCCCTGGGCTGCAGTTTGTAGACCACTGTCCTAAGACATAATTTGACCCCTACATTTAATGCTTTATACTTTACCTTTCTATCGCACAACATGCAACCTATATCATACATCAGGCAAATATAGGGGAGGGGACAGTGATGTACTGGACATGTTTATCTGTAACCACTATAATTCTTAGCTTGAACCACATCTTAACTATTAAATATGGACCCTGTTACAGTAACATGTTTTGGCCTTTCTATGGTATCATCATACCAATGCTCTGAAAGCATTACCACATAATTTAATGACAAGAGAAAGCAACTTAATGTAGAACAATGAGGTGGAAAGGCCTACAGATTTTGGAACTTCTGCTGTGGCAAGCAATAAAATGTTGCATTTTTGGCTTTAGGCCTCATCAAACTGTTGGGCTCTTGAAGTCATTCAGCTTTTGCAGCCTCTGCAGTTTTGCCACTGCTTGAATTACATGTATACTCTTGTAACATTGATATGCACATCATTTTCACTGAACTTTAAAGCTATAGGCTAAATGTATATTTGTTATCTTAGGCTGAACTAACCCCTGGATATCTAATGCCCCGTAGACACGGTCGGATTTTCAGACGGAAAATGTGTGATAGGACCTTGTTGTCGGAAATTCCGACCGTGTGTAGGCTCCATCACACATTTTCTATCGGATTTTTCGACACACAAAGTTTGAGAACAGGCTATAAAATTTTCCGACAACAAAATCCATTGTCGGAATTTCCGATCGTGTGTACACAAATCCAACGCACAAAGTGCCACGCATGCTCAGAATAAATAAAGAGATGAAAGCTATTGGCTACTGCCCCATTTTTAGTCCCAACGTACGTGTTTTACGTCACCGCGTTCAGAACGATCGGATTTTCCGACAACTTTGTGTGACCGTGTGTATGCAAGACAAGTTTGAGCCAACATCCGTCGGAAAAAATCCTAGGATTTTGTTGTCGGAATATCCGATCAATGTCCGACCGTGTTTATGGGGCATAAGTCTTTCTTTCTACAATATATTAGTAAGGGCTAAGGTAGAAGAAATCATCATTTGATATACCTGTAGACTTCCTTGAAACTATTATTTGAACAGCATGACAAAATAATATATGTTATTCCCATAAGAAGAGCAGCAAAATTGCAACTTGACCTGCCATGCTGAGATGTGTGCATGCTTGTCATTAGGACCTCTTTCTGTTTCACAAAATGACCTATAGTTTCTTTATGTTTTAAAAGATGTGTCCTAAATCCAATGATCTTAAAGGCTACACTTGTTCAACATAATCTCATTATTCCAGGATTTACAGAATTATAGCCTAAAGCATTTGACACAGGTTTCCTTTTTTCTGCCTTAACAGTACTCTTTGGGGAATTCTAAGGTAAATTTCCCTTTGAAAATGCAATGCTGTGCTTTTATGTATCCAAGAAAGGATATGAATATTAATGCTTGTGACATTTTCTTTTGAGAATTCACAATATGTAATCCACAAATTGACTTAAATAAAGGATTTTTAGCGGCTCATGCACTTGACTCAACTATAAAAGCGATATTCTTTTACAGTTAAAATGGTATGAGTCAGACAACTTAAATAGTGAAATATGTGATACATTGTTGCTGCAATGTGTGCTTTTTATTTCTATATGATGACATTATTTATAATGAAATCTATTTTTGATTTTTAGCCATAATATAGGTTTACAGCATTAGTTTGTGCCATTTTGGTCAAAGTAATGATTAACATGAGCTGATTATGTTTTCCTAGAACTTGATGTGTGTTATTGGCAATTTACCAATTTATTTCAGTACGACAGGTGATCAAAATGGTGACAGATCAGGTCGCTTTGTATCCACCTCAGTTAGGTCACTCTGTAGACATAGTTCCCCTGTATCTCAGGGACAAAAAACTCAGAGAAGTCTCAGAGAATCATCATGGCAGACACAGCTACGTTTATCCTTCAGCTGCCAGCAGCCCTGAGAAATTGCAGCCAAGGGTATCCTCAGAGCCACTGCAGGTAAATGATATGGGAACTGTTAACTCTGTAAATTACACCAGAGAAATTATGGAACATATAGGATCCAAGAGACTTAGGAGAGCAAGATTGCTGGAAGCTTTCCATGAAAGTATACTAAAGACACATCGTGAAAGGATATGAAATGTCAGTTTGCAGCCAGCCTGAAGAGGAAGAGGTAGATCCACATTTAGACCTGTTAGCTGACCCTCAGAAGTTGGTAGCAGACCTCAATTTCAGGTCACACACAGGAAACACAGCTGCTGGAAGTGCTTATGGCACATCTTCACTGTTTCACAGAGAAGCCAAGGAGGCTGCACCTTGCCATCCACAGGTTATACACAGAGGCACAACTGCCTATCCTGTCTCAGTGAAGGTGCAGTCAGGCATGGAAGAGAAGATCATAGTGATAGTGCAGTTACGGGTCATGCATAAGTCTCACTGTGTCTGAGAGTCATTGGTAGTTCTGGTCCTTAAAAAGGATCAGACAACCAGGTTCTGCATGGACTAAATAAAGTTGCCATCACTACTGTAAACAATTACCCCATGCACAGGGTGAATGAATTCTGCCACCATCTAGCTAATAATCATGGAACTGAGCAGGGGGAGCTGGCAAATTTCCATAGTACCTGAAGGTCAGAAAAAAATCAGCCTTCATGACACCATTTGCATGGTTCACATTAAGGCTATTTTGGGGATGAATAATGTGCTAGCCACCTTTCAGAGGGCTGGAAATGACCTGTTAGAAGGACTTTGAGCATTTGAAGTCTCCTACCTGGATGACTATGCAGTGTTCAGCTATATTTGGGAAGAATACCTTGCACAACTGTTACAAGTCATGGACAAGCTTTTAGCAGCAAGTCCGACAGTTAAACTCAGTAAGTATCAGGTAGGCATGACAGATGTCCAGTACTTAGGACACCAGGTAGGAGGAGGCACTCTGATATCTAAGACAGGAAAAGTCAACATCATCATGACCTGGCCTAATCCTCAAACCAAGAAATGGGTTATGTCATTCGTAGGGTCATCCAGCTAATATAGGACATTTTTAATCGTAGTGCATTAGATAACCCTCTGACTGAAATAATCAAGACAAGGACTGTCTAAGCTGGTGTCATGGATGCTAAGGTATAAGAAGGCCCTCAAGGCCTTGAAGGCCAGTGTTCCTGTGCTACAAGCTACAGATTTCACGCATTGGATTCTGAAAACAGATGCTTCTAAAAATGGCTTAGATGTATTCCTGAGCCAGGTGGATAGTAAAGGGAGCAACGTCCTATCCTTTATTTTAGAAAAAAGCTACTCTCCAGTGAAGTAGCATATGCCACCATTGGGAAGAAGTGCCTTGTAACTGTGTGGGGGCTGCAGACGCTGCAAGCCTACCTGTATGGTCACAATCCCTATTCCCTGCATTCCATGCCCCAATGTGACTCTGAGCGCTACAGCCTGTTCCCAGCTCCTGTGACCCAGTGCACTTCAGAACAGTGCTCTCTACTTTTCCACATCTATCTGTTTCCCCAAGAATTCCCTCACCAGTTATCTCCTTTGCGTCCACCCAGTATCCCGTTTTCCAACTTCTGCATGCTCCATTGCACTCTTTATAGCACTCCTACCTTTCTGTGAGTTATTACATCCCACTGCTGCATTATACTCCTGCCTTCTTGCCATTCCAACTGATTGGTGCTTTTGCTTACCCAAACACTCTTTTCAGTCAGCTCCAGCCTGGTCAGTCTCAGTCTCCTGGTTCTTAGACTTTTGTTCTGAAAGGTGGGTAAGGCTAATGCCCCGTACACACGGTCGGACTTTGTTCGGACATTCCGACAACAAAATCCTAGGATTTTTTCCGACGGATGTTGGCTCAAACTTGTCTTGCATACACACGGTCACACAAAGTTGTCGGAAAATCCGATCGTTCTAAACGTGGTGACGTAAAACACGTACGTTGGGACTATAAACGGGGCAGTGGCCAATAGCTTTCATCTCTTTATTTATTCTGAGCATGCGTGGCACTTTGTCCGTCGGATTTATTTACACAAGATCGGAATTTCCGACAACGGATTTTGTTGTCGGAAAATGTTATATCCTGCTGTCAAACTTTGTGTGTCGGAAAATCCGATGGAAAATGTGTGATGAAGCCTACACACGGTCGGAATTTCTGACAACAAGGTCCTATCTCACATTTTCCGTCGGAAAATCCGACCGTGTGTACGGGGCATAAGTGTGTAATAATCATAGTATATAACATTTTGGTGCATATAACTTAAAGTATATCTAAAAAAAGGAAGCTTTTTTTTTTTTCATTTTGTGTAGAGTGGAAGTGGTAAAACTGTTGCCAGTTTTTTTTTTTTTTTTTTTTTTATCCATTGCGTTTTACTTTTTGTTCTGTGGGCATAACAGAAAATGGGAGGAAAGATCACCATAGTAAGGGAAATCATCACCTAAATCACTATCATCAGAACAAGTTTTACATGGTGATATTTCCTATCTGTTCTTCTGGTGACAATTACAAATTTTAGATTTTTCTTTTGCTTCAGTCCCAGTGACAATGATCACCAGGACATATAGAATGAATTGATAACCCCAGTGGGCACACAAAACAATAAAAGCCTTTCATAGGTTCTAACCCACTTCCTTTAAAAAACAGATTTATCAAAAGTATGGTTCTGTAAAAATGAAGCCAGGAATGTTATAGCTCATATAAAGGAGGGCAAAATGCCTACATTACTAATACAAACATAATAACTCTTTAATAGCTATTTTTTTTTTTTACAAATGGCAAAGCACACCTAAAATAGTTACACTGGCTAGATCAGCCATTCTAATTGAGGAAAGACTTTAAAACTAATTTTTTACATCTTAGGGGTCCCTTACAATTACTATATCTAAAACTCGGTGTATTAGAGAGATCAGTAAGGTATAGATATAATAAATAAAATAATAAAGTATGTGGTGCATTTAAAATATTTGAAACTCCTTGCAGATCTATTTTTGCAACTTCTTGCTCTATCTGATAAATTACTATCTTTAAATTAAACAAATAATAGGACTGTCCACAAAAGAAATGCACAAAGTCAAAATTGTTGTGTTCCTTTACATTAGTGGTCAGTGGAGGAAAACCCTTTTACACTGGTGGTCAGTATAGTGCCCCCTTATATGGGTGGTTAGAAGAATACTGCCTCCTTACATCTGTAGACAGTGAAAATTGCCCCCTTACATTTTGGTCTCTGGGTGATGAATCCCCTTACATTGGTGGTCAGGAAAGTAGGATCGCTATATTGTTAGTTAGTGGGAGATGTAGCCCCTTACATTGGTTGTCCGTGGGAGAATGGGCCCTTTACACTGGTGGTCAGTGGAAGAAGGCTCCCCTTACATTCATGGTCAATGGGAAGTGTGTTTTCCTTTTACAGACAAATAAAAAAAGATCACTGGTGTCTGTAGTTGCTTCCCTGATAGACAGGAGGAGAGTCTCCAGTGGTCCCACTCTGCATGAAAAGGCAGAACAGCACAATGGAGGATTTGTTTTCAGTAGCAGGGACTGGGAAAGCTTGCAGTGGACTAGAGGGAGCAGCTGTCCTAATGCATCTGGCAGCAGTGCTTCTCAGATACAGGCCACTGCTATCCCTAGGGCCATCAACGGAGCTCTGCAGGGTGGGCCTTTTTTAACATATCTTCTACCAACAGCACCATTTTCCCATAGTCTTTGCCTGCAGGGTATCAGCCATGGCAAATGTACCAAGCCATTTGGGTATCATGTGCATAAGGAAACATGTGACTCACTTTCTCCACACCTCCCTTTTCTCTATAAAATTCTCATGCTGCATCCACTGAAGCATTTTGTGGCCTCTAGTGACAAGGAGGGGAGTCTCACAAAGGCTTTCGGATGCTTAGGAAATGCCACAACAGGCAGGGAAGAAGATAATGAGGCCATGCAGAGGAGGGTCAAGCCAAAGCATTAACCTCTGAAAAAATATAATATTCCCAAACCACAATCTGTAGAAGCATCCTTTCTAAAACAGCTGCTGCTGGAACAGAAGAATAAAATGTCCCCAAATTACTTCTTTTCAAAGCATGTTAATGTCAGCTTGACAAAACTGCTGGCTTTGCATCTGCTCCCATTCCAGCCATTCCAGCTATATCTACCCTTCACCAGCATGTGGAATATAATCTGTCTGTATTGTTGGATCATGGTTTCAGGGACCATGTAGACATCACTATGGGAAACGTGGTCCAGTAATCATGAACAGAGATGAGATACAATTTTCTGGTGACTGGGGATGATGCAGGAAAAGGCACACTTCTGGAGATGGTGGTTCCACCGAGTGTCTTGTCTCACTAGCCTCAGCCTCAGCCATTGGTAAATGTGAGAGACACTTTTTTTCACAGAATTCAATATTAATTTTCAGTCTAACATTTAATTTAATGATCAATAAGAATGGATTAAAGGATCTACTGTGCATAAATGTTTCAGCTGTGTGTACTGGGGAGCTTTGCCAACTTTCAGTGCATTCAAAATATTATGCACTATCCGTGGCAGCAGGTTCTCAACAATCTCAGACAAGCATGATGGCAAAATTAAGCAAGTAAACTTCACATTATATTTTTTGCTAATATACTGTAAAATTATGCTGGCTTGCTTCGAAAGTTTTAACAATATAATTGCAGTGAACCAAGCACACCATAAGAAGCCTAATTATACAAATTGTTAATTATAAAGCATTATATGTATTAGTGAAGATTTAGTCATTGTGAATAAGCATTTAACAAAGCTCATCAACATGAAATAACGAAAAACCGTACATTTGAAACTATTCATGAATATTTTTAGTGTCATGTTGCTTTCCATAAAAGGTTAGAAAATATAATAAAGAAGAGCTATGAGTAACTGATGTGGAATAATATCAATACATTATGTACTGTGTTCATTAGGAGTATCTTGAATAGGAAACACATTTGATTCACATAGTAGGGAAGAGCTTGTGGATGTGAGATGCCTATTAATTTAACATCAAAGTATCCATTTGCATTCTTTGATATAGACACATGAGTTACTACCAAAATGGCTATGCTTGTTTCTTCAAAACTATTTTAATGTTCTGCTGTCTTTACACAAACTGCTTTAAGCTTCAAGTAGAAATTCATGAATATTAGTAATAATATTGGTAAGAAATGTCATAGATATTGAAATGTAGTAAGATCCTATTTTTAAGGTCTACAACAGAGGAATTTTTACTGCCAATTTGATCATAAAGACTTTAATTAAATATACAAATATATGTTGTGGATTTTCTCATCTGAAACAAAATGATCAAAAAGTATGTAGACACTGCTAGAACTTTTTGTGAATAAGTGTGTCTGTCAGATCATTACAAATGTAGATGATTTCATGTCTTGCTTTGACCTGACAACTGGCAGGAATGTTCAAATATGCAACTTGCAAAACAAATTTGAACTTGTTGTTAGCTTATTATTTATTAAAAATCACTTTTCCATAAAGCTGTTTGACGGTGCTTACTTATGTAATAAATAGCTATGCAATGAATTGCTTAGCCCCACTATCTTGAATAGATACTGCACGGAAAACACTGGCTTAGCAAGGGGGGCCACAATGATCAAAGTAATAACTGTCCCCAAGAAGAAAAGAACCTGATTTAAGGTTGACCATGGAAACAGAATTTTTTTATAGATTTCTTTTTGTCCACCTGTTCGTGTTATTAAAAGGGCTCATTATGACAGCCGGTTCATGTTTAGGCCATTCAGAAGTGCACACACACCTTTTTACTGCCTTATGTTTGGTGTCATACCCACCAGGACTAAACTGATCTAACTAAAAACCCACATGAAGTTGTCTTATTTTTTTATAATCCTCTGCAAGGGTTAACTTTGGGGAAGCAACACTACTGAGCCAGTACAATGCAGCTGCTGAGGAATTTTCTTTTGAAAATCATTATAGTAATACTGGACCATGGCATCTTTACAGTTACCTTCCCATTCAATAGGAACGATTGCAGTTACATTACAACCACATTACTCATTGTTTAATAATAGGAAGTGACTAAAACTTTATTTTATAAACAATGATAAAAAGGGATTGTCCTCTCAGACTTTTCCATTATTTCAGATTCCACTACTAATACAGTGACTGTCAAAAGCAAATAACTGAAGTCATACAATAAATGCATGGGAATGCTACTGCCACACAGTTAATAAATGGTGTTTTAGAAAAGATGGACTTCACCTGATACAAGGACCAACTATTAACACATAGAGTGACCCAGATTTGGGTAACTACTGTGACTGTGATGGAAAACCACAAGACCTAAGGATGGGCCAAAACTACACCCAGGGAATGTCAAACACTAGAACCAGGAATGAGACACCACTTAAACTAAATACTGATGATTATGTATCAATGCAAAAACACTTTTAAAAACGGCTGTTTTTTGGGGAGCAGTGATTTTAATGATGCTTAAAGTTAAAAAAAAAAAAAGTGAAATATTCCTTTAAATATCGTACCTGGGGGGTGTCAATAGTATGCCTGTAAAGTGGTGCATGTTTCCCGTGCTTAGAACAGTCCCTGCACAAAATGACATTTCTAAAGGAATAAAAGTCATTTAAAACTGCTTATGGCTTTAATGTAATGTCGGGTCCCGGCAATATGGATGAAAATCAGTGAGAGAAACGGCATGGGTACCCCCCCAGCCCATTACCAGGCTCTTTGGGATTTGTATGGATATTAAGGGGAACCCCGCACCCAAATTAAAAAAAGAAAAGGAGTTGGGCCCCCAGGCCCTATATACTCTGAACAGCAGTATACAGGCAGTGAAAACAAGACAGGGACTGTAGGTTTGTTCTTATGTAGAATCTGTAATTTGAAACAGGTACATTTTGTAAGTGTAGCTCCAGCCAATCTATTTTAAAGCTTTTTGTGAAACATAGGGAAGGGTAATCACCCCTGAAACATTTGTTTTGCTGTCTGTGCCCCTGTTCAGAAGATTTCACCTCACTTTCTGTCCCAATGGATTTTGAAAATTTGGGGTTTTTTGTTTTTTTTGGGGTTTTTAAGGGAAACGAGGATTGGTGATAAATCAGTGGAGGAGACACATTTTTCCCATATTAACTCTTACAGGAGACAGTTTCCCTTCCTAGGGGTAGATTTCTTCTCACTTCCTGTTGTCTCCCTCCATTTGTAAGTAGGAGTCATTTGTAAGTCGGATTTTTGAAAATAGCGGACCGCCTGTATATACTATACAGCCTGCCCTATACACTCTTTGGAAAATTGGGCCTTAGGTGTTGGTGGTACCAGAACACTGTAAGCCCTAACATTTACTCTTGCTGGGCGCTGGAACGGGCCCTGCTGTGAAATATTATATTTGTAATTACATGCCCCTGATAAACAATTGGGCCTTAGGCAGTGGTGGTGGTGCCCAGAACCAAAAAATGTTCTTAGAAGCTATCAACATGAACATTGAGGAGGAATAGGATGGTCACTCAGCATAACAGGATAGTCACTCAGAATCAGCATAGGCAATCTTCAAGGGATCTCACATTCATAAAAAAATATAGTCAGTTACATCAACATCAGGTGCTTGGTAGCTGGTGATCCAAGACTGATTCATTTTTATGAATGTGAGCCGATCAACCGAATCGGTGGACAGGCGCACTCTGTGATCGGTTACAAAGCTTCCATCGGCACTGAATGTGCTTTCCGAAAGAACGCTGGATGCAGGACAGGCTAGTAGCTCAATTGCATACTGTGCTCTGGCCATTGATCCATCCTCAAAACCCAGTAACCCAGTGGATTTTCGGTTGGAAAGGTCTCCAAGTCTGATCTTGCCCTAGGTATTCCTGCACCATGTACAACAGACGCTGGCGATGGCTGCTGGAACCGATCAGACCTTGGGGCTGCGGACTAAAAAATTGTCTGAATGTATTGGTCAGATGGCCACCTTCTCCACTGCTCTTTCTGTGACTGACCGAAGCCTCAGCAACACGTTGTCCAGGAGGACCAGGAAATTGTAACCTCCCAGGCTCTGGAAATGCATTGCACAAACCTTTCTGCAAGGCCTTCTGAAGATGTTTCATCTTCTGCTTCCTCTGCGATGGCTGGATAAGTTCCGCCACTTTACCCTTGTAACGTGGATCAAGAAGGGTTGCCAGCCAGTACTGATCCCTCTCCTTGATACCACAAATCCGAGGGTCCTTTCGCAGGCTTTGCAGGATCAGAGAGGCCTTGCAGCGTAGGTTTGCTAAGGCATTCGGTCCAGAGTCCTCTGGGTCACTAAGGATGACCTGATCTGCAGCCACCTCCTGCCAGCCACGTACAAGTCCATGTGTTTCTGGGGCCTGAAAATGATCCCTTGAAGACTGCTGATGCTGAGTGCCAGGCTCCATCTCCATGCTGACACAATCCTCCTCCTCTTCCTGTGTGATAGGCGGGCCTGCAGGAATACTGTCTGGATAAAGGGGGCCTTGAGAGGTAAGGAAGTCCTCCTCTTCCTCCCTCCATTCTGCCTCAAGTGCCCTGTCCATTATTCCACCCAGCGTGTGGAATAATGGTGGTGGGCATGTCACAGATGAGGCAGTTCTTGGGCAGGCTGCATTCCTTTTGGAGGTCAGCCAGCCAAGCACTGGCATTATATGACCGGTGGAAATGCCCACAGACTTTCCTGGCCTGCCTCAGGTGATCCTGTAAGCCTGGGTACCTGCACAAGAACCACTGCACCACCAAATTAAGGACGTGAGCCAAACAGGGAACATGGGTGAAGTGTCCCTGTCGGAGAGCAGAGAGGAGGTTAGTGTCATTGTCGCAAACCACCATTCCTTGCTGAAGCTGGCGTGACGTCAACCACCTCTGAGCCTGCCCCTGCAGAGCTGCCAGAATCTCTGCCCCAGTGTGGCTTGTGTCCCATAAGCAGACCAACGCAAGCACCGCATCTTTTTGCCTGAGTGCTTGTGTAGCCCCTTGAATGCCTATGGAGCACTGCTGGTTCCGAGGACAAATTTGCACAGGAAGAGGCCATAGAGAAAGAAGAAGAGGAGGGGGTGGAGGAGAGAGGTGTGGCAGAATCACCACTACCAGCATTTTGGAGGCATGGTGGCGGAACAAGCTCCAACAATACTGCATCCTGTCCTGCATCCTTCCCAGCTGCCAGCAGGGTTACCCAGTGTGCCGTGAAAGAAAGGTAACGTCCCTGTCCATGCTTGCTGGACCATGAGTCAGCAGTAATATGCATCTTACCACTGACCACCCTGTCCAACGAGGCCAAGACATTGCCTTCCACATGTTGGTAGAGAGCCAGAATGGCCTTCCAAGAAAAAAATTGGCGTTTGGGAACCTGCCACTGAGGTACCGCACATTCCACAAATTCTCAAAAGGGGGCAGAGTCTACCAGCTGAAAAGGCAGCAGTTGAAGTGCCAGCAATTTAGCCAAACTAACATTCAGCCGCTGAGCATGTGGATGGCTGGGACTGAATTTCTTTTGCTGGTTTAGCAACTGGGGTAGGGAAATTTGCCTCCTACAAATGAATGTTGGTGTACCGCTAGCAGATTGCCCGCAAATGCTTGGGACACCTAATTCTACACCTTCAGTGCAGGTCTCTGAGAGGACTGAAGTTATAGTGGGGTTGGAGATCCCAGCTGATGAGGAGCGAGGAAAAATCTGCCTTGTTCTTTGGTGTGGGTCTTTTAAGTACTGTTGCCAATGGACTGCATGGGAGCTCGACATATGTCTGGTCAAGCATGTGGTGCCCAAGCGGCTGCTGTTTTGGCCATGCTTGATACGCTTCAGACATATGTTGCAAACAGCAACGATGCAATCTGCTGCACACATCTCAAAAAAGGCCCGCACCAAAGAACTTTTGGAAAAACGCATGGAGTCAGCAGCGCCCTACACATGCGGAGCTCTGCGGTGTGGTGCAGTTGGTTGCCTGCCCTTAAGCTGGGCCCTGGAGGGCATCCTGCCTTGTTGGGGATGTGCCTCCTTGTCAGGTCACCTGAGACCAGGTGACAGATGCACTTTGTAGGAGTCAGAAGTGCACCGCTAAGGTAGTGGACCCTAGGACTAACTGCTGCGGATTGAACCCTGGAAGGTTCAGGAAGCAGGTCTACAGGATAACTAACATGGATCCCAATGGGAGCTAGAGCATAAATTCCCCAGGGCGCGGAGTCTAAGAGCCAGCGGGTGTTCACCAGAGCCTCTAGTGGTGAGGATGCAAAATAGAAAGACACTGGAGAGGAGAAAAGGGATTTGCTGCTCACCCCTTGGAAACTAAAAACAAAGGAAAGGTTCCCCCAGGGTGGGGTTTTTAGGCAGCACAATAAAAAAAGGGGAGTCAGATTCAATATCAAAAAATATAACAAATTTATTGAAATATACCATAAAAGTTAAAACAATGAGCTCCAGTGGGGGGTACTTGGGATAAAAATTACACATTAAATAAGCTGAACATACATTGGCAGACACATATTCACAACAACACTAGGTAGCATGAATATTTAAATCTGACGCGTTTCAACCCCTGTGCTTGGGGTCTTCTTCAGAGGATTAGTCTGCTGAAAAATATACATAAGTAAAATTGATACACGTAAATGGATTGCATTGGTATAATGATAGTTACATTCACCGTATGGTGCATAGATACAATATAATTACCCAATGGTGTGTGTTCAGCAGGGAAAGGAACAAGACCTCCCACATGGAGATCCCCTAAAAAGACTGTCCTCCCGTCTTCCTCAAAGGGAGAACACCAGGCGCCCCTACCACCAACGCGATTCGGACCAGGGCAGTGAAAACAGCTACGTAGCTTGCGAGAGGTCACTCTCTTGGGCACCACCCACCAGACTGGCAGCCGACCAGGGAGCACAGAGAAGTACACCTGTGATAGTAACCAAAGGATATCTCCATAATGGATCTAATCATTTAAATCATGTTAGTCATGTGTCCAGGAGGGGACGCCGGGGAACAACTGTCTCCAGCACACACCCAGGACACAGACATCGAAGT
The DNA here is from genome assembly GCF_042186555.1 of Aquarana catesbeiana. Lineage (NCBI taxonomy): Eukaryota > Metazoa > Chordata > Amphibia > Anura > Ranidae > Aquarana > Aquarana catesbeiana. The sequence continues at coordinate 361,433,640 of NC_133328.1, read as the reverse complement.
ATATAAATATACATGGTATTCTACATAGGCAGTATAAGGTATAGGCAGCCCCTCATTTTGTGCTCAAGGTAAAGGTGATCCAAGTGAGAGTGTGATGCCTAAAAACCCCACCCTGGGGGAACCTTTCCTTTGTTTCTAGTGGTGAGGATGGACTGTGCAGCAGTCTGGCTCCAGGTCGCGGACCCCAGGGTCTCGCAGCTCATGCTCACCGTAGACTGCAGGAGAAGAGGAAGGAGGCAGCAGGCTGGAACGACAGGGAAGTAAGGGGTAAGCCAAAGGTCAGGGCAACTAGCAGACAAGGAGAAACATAACACGCCAAAAGGTCAGGGTAACAAGCAGACAGGGAGAGTTGAGAACAGGCCAAAGTCGGTAACAGGAAGCAGACGTAGGAAACACAGCAAGTACACACGGAGGCTAACACACAACTGTTGATCAGCACTGCTGACTTGCAGTGCACAGGTTATATAGGGTTCCCTGATAGGACCTGGGGTGGAGCCATGCTAGAGGAGAGGTTATAAAACCAGTCAGGTGAGGGTCAGCTGGTCTCTAGAAATGAACACATGGAGACAGGTGTGACCTCATCATCCCCTTCCTCCTCACCACTGGAGCAAACCTGGCAGTATGATGCAGCTGGGGGAACATGACTGCCAGTTTCTTGTCCTTCTTGGGCACCCCCTCTCTCTGGACTCATGTTACTGCCTTCATCCTCAACCTGGGTACCATCATCAGAGCCTTCAAAACGCTGAGCATCCTCCAGCAGCATGTACCCTACACTGTGGTCGAACAGTTCAGGGGACTCCTCAGGGAATGATGGTGGGGCTAGGGAAGGAGTGACTGATGACATTGAGCCGATGGAAGAGGCCGCTTTGGCAGCTGCATTGGCAGACAAAGTACCCTGAGCCTGGGTGACAAAGGATGAGGAGGATGAGGACGGCTTGGTCATCCACTCTACCAACTCTTCTGCATGTTGTGAGTAACATTAGTAGACTCAGCAGGTGACCACTACAGTGTTACCACTATTGCTACCAGAGATATCCCTCCATACTCCCGCCGTATGCAGTGGATATATATTTTACGAACTGCACGTCACTGAGTCACCTACCTGAAAGTGTCTTTGAACACGTACTCCAGGAATGGCCTACAGTCAGGTATAGGCTTGGCTAGACTATATATATATATATATATATATATATATATATATATATATATATATATATACATATACAAGCCTGTATATATATATATATATATATATACATATATATATACATATATATATATATATATACTGTATATATATATATATATATATATATATATATATATATGAAATACACTGCAGCTAACTGAATCAACTGGCTGCCTGAAGTATATTAGAAATAGAAACAGTACAGCAGGAACGGTCTACAGTAAGATCTAGCTAAACTGGATACAGTGGATATATATAGCAGTCTGGCTGTATATATATATATATATATATATATATATATATATATATATATATATATATATATATATGAAATACACTGCAGCTAACTGAATCAACTGGCTGCCTGAAGTAGATTAGAAATAGTACAACAGGAATGGTCTGCAGTGAGATCTAGCTAAACTGGATCAATTGTCTGCCGGAAGTAGATTAGAAACAGTACAGCATGAATGGTCTGCAGTAAGATCTAGCTAAACTGGATCAACTGCCTGCCTGAAGTAGATTAGAAATAGTACAGCAGGAATGGATAAAGTGTATATATATATATATATATATATATATATATATATATATATATATATATATACAGTATCTCACAAAAGTGAGTACACCCCTCACATTTTTGTAAATATTTAATTATATCTTTTCATGTGACAACACTAAAGAAATAACACTTTGGTACAATGTAAAGTATGAGTGTACAGCTTGTATAACAGTGTCAATTTGCTGTCCCCTCAAAATAACTCAACACACAGCCATTAATGTCTAAACCGCTGGCAACAAGAGTGAGTACACCCCTCAGTGAAAATGTCCAAATTGGGCCCAAAGTGTCAATATTTTATGTGGCCTCCATTATTTACCAGCACTGCCTTAACCCTCTTGGGCATGGAGTTCACCAAAGCATCACAGGTTGTCAATTCAGTCGTCGATGACATCACGGAGCTGGTGGATGTTAGAGACCTTGCGTTCCTCCACCTTCCATTTGAGGATGCCCCACAGATGATCAATAGGGTTTAGGTCTGGAGACATGCTTGGCCAGTCCATCACCTTTACCCTCAGCTTCTTTATCAAGGCAGTGGTCTTCTTGGAGGTGTATTTGGAGTCGTTATCATGTTGGAATACTGTCCTGTGGTCCAGTCTCCGAAGGGAGTCTGACTGTTTATATAATTATATATATGAAATACACTGCAGCTAACGGAATCAAATGCCTGCCTGAAGTAGATTAGAAATAGTACAGCAGGAACGGTCTACAGTGAGATCTAGCTAAACTGGATCAACTGCCTGCCTGAAGTAGATTCAAAATAGTACTGCAGGAACGGTCTGCAGTGAGATCTAGCTAAACTGGATCAATTGCCTGCCTGAAGTAGATTAGAAAGAGTACAGCATGAATGGTCTGCAGTGAGATCTAGCTAAACTGGATCAACTGCCTGCCTGAAGTAGATTAGAAATAGTACAGCAGGAACGGTCTGCAGTGAGATCTAGCTAACTGAATAAACTGCCTACTCAAAGTAAATGAAATGACACACACGCTCTCTCTCTATCTATCTCTCTATAATGCCAGCAACACACTACACAGTGCCGGCAGCCTTATATAGTGTGGGGCGTGTACTTAACCCCCTGAGCTATAATTGGCCAAAGGCACCCTGCCTTTGGCCAATGATGGCTATGTTTGCTTATGGCGCTGTGATTGGCCAAAGCATGCGGGTCATAGTGCATGCTTGGCCAATCATCAGCCAGCAAACCACTGTGATGACGCAGTGCATTATGGGCCGTGACGTGCCGCTCAAATTTGGTGCGAACAGCCCATAATGTTCGCTCTTCGTCGAACAATCGAACAGCCAATGTTCGAGTCGAATTCACGTTCGACTCGAACAGTCAGCCCATCCCTATGCAGGATTAACAAAACACTCAGGAAAACATAACTAACATTAGTAGACTCAGCAGGTGACCACTATAGTGTTACCACTATTGCTAGCAGAGATATCCCTCCATACTCCCGCTGTATGGTATGTCATTGGAATTCAAGTGGTTGTACCGGGGTGATGCCTGCAGCTGCAGGCTTCACCCCAGTACGATTTTTTAGAGCCGATGGTCGGATCTCTTTTGCAATAGCAATCTGAGCAGCTAACCACTCGATTCTATTACAAGCAGCGGGAGGAGACACCCCACCCCCCTTCCACCACGTTCCGTGGCATGCTCAGGCTCTTCTGTCCCAATAAGAGACCTGAGCTACCAAGCCAGCATATCTGCCGACTAGTCAGATGCCATTTCTGGTTTACCCGGATGTCAACAGCACCACTTTTTAAAAATCAAAAGATCTCAAAAATACTGATCTTGCTGTTTTTAATGCTTTCAAGGGCAAAGCAGGGATTTGGGGTCTTATAGACCCCAGATCCCACCATAAAGAGTATCTGTCATGTGCCTATTGATGTCACAAAGGATATTAACATTCTTCGTGACAGCAATGAAGGTGATTAAACATAAATAAATAAATAAACAGTGTAAAAATAAAATAAATTAATAATAATAAAAAAAATGAATGTGCCCCCTCCCCCGTGCTACAGTGCAAAGGCGAACACGCGCGCCAGTCCCGCATGCACGCATGCAAACAGCAATCGTTCCACACATGTGAGGTATTGCTGGGAAGGTCAGAGCATGGGCAGTAATTCTAAAACTAGACCTCCTCTGTAAATATAAAGTGGTAACCTGTAAAGGCTTTTAAAGCATCATCTATGGATAGTAAAATGTATGTCGTTTGACGCCGTTGCACAGGCATGCACAATTTTAGAGATTTTACATGTGTGGTACCTATTTACTTGGTGTAATATCATCTTTTACATTTTTTACAAAAAATCGGTTATGTATTGTGTTTTTTTAATTCAAATATAAAAAAGTGTATTTTTTCCCACAAATTGCGTTTGAAAAACTGCTGCGCAAATACCCTGTGATAAAAAGGTTAAAAGCCCATCAATTTATTCTCATGGGCCACTGCTTCAAAAAAATATATAATGTTTGAGGGTTCTAAGTAATTTTCTAGCAAAAAAAAAAACCCTGAATTGTTACATGTAAACAAAAAGTGCCAGAAAAAGCCTGGTCTTCAATGGGTTAAGTTGAATGCACAAATTTAGGCACACCTTGTTTAAAAATATTTTTATATTAGGTGTTCATTTTATTAACAAATCAATAAAATAGTATTCAGAAGGTTTAGATAAAATGCTTTTGTTAGTAATAATCTGGACACATAATTTATCACTCTACCTAATGTACAGTAACCTTATTTTAGCTTTCTAACAGATGGCTATAGTTTCCTATAGCTAAGATTTTTGCTGAAAATTAAAAAGAGAATGGTTTATATAGCAATCTATTTTCGTTGTGTTATCATCTATGCAACTCTTAAACACAACTATACATTTTATAAAACACACATCAACTCTTTTGTCTGAAAATCAGTAATAGTAAATGGATGTTTTTATACCTTGCAATTGCAACTTAAAAAGTGAAAGCTAAAAGATTAAACAATGCCTCTAACAGGTAATGAGCATGTAAGGAGCAGGCAAGGAGCGTAATGTGCTTGACATAATTTTTAGGATGATGTAAGTATGTCAACATGCTATATGATTTCCCTTACAAATGAGCAGTGCATTTCTTTACTGGAGAGACACCACAGTTCATCATTACAATGTAATGTATCTACATCTGCAGTCCATTTGTTGACAGTAGGTTAGCAACATAAGGGTGGGGTTCCAATGCCTGAGCTTTAAAGAACTTCCAGGTAGGCATAGTAAAACACTATTAAACCCAAAAATAAAAATGTAATATACTGAAGCGTACACAATCTTGGATATGTAATGGCTGCATTATTTCTCTTTTGTAGGCTTTCTTTCCTTTATTTCCACCTGGTGATCCAGCCAACAAGTCAGGTATTTTTTCCTTAAACTTCCTTTCAAAGACTGAGCTGACCAGCAAAAGTGGCAATTAGAGGGTTGAGACAAACCATTTAACACTGACAGGGATGCTTACAATAGTATGGATAGAGCATGGGAGGGTTATAACCCCTGTCATATTTTTTTTCAACATCTGTGTCCCATTGCAGAGATTTCCCTTCACTTCCTGTTTCATGGCCATACAAGAAGAGAGAAGAAATCCCTGCAAATTAAGGGAATTGTTTGGGAACATCAGAACTAGTGTCCCCATTGGAAGATTTCCCCCCCTATTACTTATCTGGGGACAACCCAAAACTTGTGATTTTCTTCTACAGTACTTTCAATTTCGATGATAATGGTAAACAGGACAAAAAGAGAGGGTGAATCTCTTTAACGGGGGCAGAGACAGCAATAAAAACTTCTAAGCGTTAATTCCTCTGCACTCTATCCAAAGCTAAAAAAAAGTTTTACCTTTAGTTATACTTTAAGGATTGTTCAGCTGCATTTTATTACATTTATGTTTATAAATCAGTTTGGTTTTTGGTTTAATACTGCTGTATGCAATAGTGCAATCTGTTCTCATCAAGGTCTGAAGAACCGTGAATATCATACATCTGATGGACTGCCAGACAAAAGTTTTTAGATCATTTACTTATCCCAAGCCTTAGAGTGGTTGTAAACCCTTACACCTACGTGGACCACCCGTTTACGCAACCGAGTGGCCTTGTCCCTTTTTATGACAATACCATGCACATAAGCCTTTAAAATTAACACTTGATTGTTCATGTCCGTGTCCCATAGACTTCAATGGTGTTCGTGTTCTGCCAAATTTTTTGCCTGTTTGGTATGTTCTGGTGCGAACAGAACCGGGGGGGGTGTTCGGACCATCCCTACACATTGCCATACTCTCTAGACAGACTGGGTCTAAGGAGGCATGCCAAAGAATAAAGTGGCATTTGAAACTGAACGTCATTGAAAATACTTTCATTTATCTTTAATATATTAGCAAGGGTTCACTCTCTTTTGCAGTGGGAAGTGTTGCAAAAGTGAAGTCTGCACAGTGACTCTACAGATCCATATAATCAAGACACAAGTTTACTGAAAGTAGCAGTCAACACAAAAACCACAAGGTGCGGAGTACATTAACCTCTATCATTTAGAAGTTCTTACTTCAGCTTTATCGGGAAGAGATTTCTGGCCGAAATGACTGCATTTTGGACAGGTTTCATGCTGCGTTACCAAGTAACTTGAAGCAGCCAAGGGTACTGTGTTTCTGTTTTGCCTTTAACCCCTTCCCGCCGACCGTACGCAGATATGCGTACTCGGCTTTCCGGGGTTATACCGGGATTATGCCCGCAGCTGCAGGCATCATCCTGGTACCGTTGTTCACAGCGGGCGATCGGCTACCCGAGTATAACAACCGATGCGGCTAAAAGCCGCTCGGCTGTTATACCGGAGGAGCGGGAGGGGACATCCCCCCCTCCCACTGCCTCCCGCCACTCTTACCGGGCCTCCCGTGCGATACAGTACAGTATTCAGAATCGCCGTTTTCTTCGATACTTTGAAGTGCAAAGGAGGGATCGGGGGTCTTTTAGACCCCCGATCCCTCCATAAAGAGTACCTGTCACGACCTATTACTGTCACAAGTGATGTTTACATTCCTTGTGACAGCAATAAAAGTAAAAAAAAAAAAAAATTTTTTTAAACACAATTTATAAAGTAAAAAAATAAATAAAATAAATAAATAAAAATTTTTTTTAAAGCGCCCCCGTCCCCACGAGCTCGCACAACGAAGAAAACGAATACGGAAGTCGCGCCCGCATATGTAAACGGTGTTCAAATCACACATGTGAGATATCGCCGCGATCGTCAGAGCAAGAGCAATAATTCTAGCCCTAGACCTCCTCTGTAACTCTAACCTGGTAACCGTAAAAAAAAATTTAAAGCGTCGCCTATGGAAATTCATAGGTACCGTAGTTTGTCGCCATTCCACGAGTGTGTTCAATTATAAAGGGTGACATGTTTGGTATCTATTTACTCGGCGTAACATCATCTTTCACATTATACAAAAAAATTGGGGTAACTTTACTGTTTGGATTTTTTAAAATTCATGAAAGTGTCCCTTTTCCAAAAATTTGCGTTTAAAACACCGCTGCACAAATACCGTGTGATATAAACTATTGCAACAATCTCCATGTTATTCTCTAGATTCTCTGCTAAAAAATATATATAATGTTTGGGAACTCTAAGTAATTTTCTAGCAAAAAACACGGATTTTAACTTGTAAACACCAAATTTCAAAAATAGGCTTAGTCATGAAAGGGTTAATCCCAACAAATTATGCTCCATCTGTACATCCAAGGATGTGCTGGAATTAAACCATTTTGCAAGGTTAAAAGACTAACACATAAGCTTCCAATCAGTATACAAATATAATTACGTAGTACAAACAGCACAGATATTTTAATGGTTCCATGCTGTGAGAAAGTTTCTGTAAACTAAGCACACAAATATTTTAAAAGTTGGAAAGTGGTTGAGTTCAACCAGCACTTAATGAAACTTAGCTGTTTATAAGGATTAATAATGTTAAATTTTAAATGAAAGGGAAATCGCCAAAATCCTGAATGGTAGGGTATAATGTTAGAAAGTTTTGATTAAACAATAGAGAATTTAGAAGTACTTGTAGTGTACTTGCTGGGAAACAGTATGTAACATAAAGAACATTGGCCACACAGAGAGTTCTGTTAAGGATTATGTAGATTGCGCTATGCCTGTGAAACAGCAGCTACCATTTTTATACCACACCATTACAGTTTTATTAGAGAAGGTAAATCATAGCTAAAACAAATTGTTGGATTGGATAATATGTTGAATTGAGTACATCAAATGGAGGAAAGTGCACAATTATCCACATGTGCTCAGCTACTTTAGATTTCCTTCACAGCATAATGAATCAGAAATATGCTTTAAGTTTCAAAGTGTTCATTACCAAACAAGAAAGAAATGCAGACTGTGTCTTAAATGAAGGTTGCACCCATGGATATAGACAATTACAAGCATATAACCAAATTGGAAATTAGTAATACAGACTCTATATATGTTGAGAAATTATGAAGGGTGTGGGGGAATGGTTTAACCTTTTGCGTGTCATAAATGACCCACATCTTCATGAGCATTATATTAATTTCCGAAAGGATAATTTTAAAAGAAAGGTTTCTCTATATTAAATGAGCACTCAGCAGGAATCTGTTTTGTCCAGTTAGTATTTCATTTCTTTTTTAAAATTATTTCTGTTTAAAGTGAATAACTCTCAATGCCTATGCTCTATATTAAGTTGAAGTATTGTTATTATTAACTTCTTGCCTTCTGGGCACTTAAACCCCCTTCCTGCCCAGACCAATTTTCAGCTTTCAGTGCTGTCACACTTTGAATGTCAATTGCGTGGTCATGCTACACTGTACTCAAATGAAATTTTTATAATTTTTTCACACAAATGGAGCTTTCTTTTGGTGGTATTTAATCACCATTTGGGTTTTTATTTTTTGCTAAACAAAAAAGACAGACATTTTTTGAAAAAAAAAAAACATGTTTCATAGTTTATTATAAAATTTTGCAAACGGGTAATTTTTCTCCTTCATTGATATTCGCTGATGGGGCTGCACTGATGGGCACAGATAAGGCGACACTGATAGGCACAGATAAGGCGACACTGATAGGCACAGATAAAACGGCACCAATGGTCAGTGATAAGATGGCACCGATGGGCCCTGATGGGTGGCACTGATGACTGGCACTGATAGATGTCACTGATGGGCACTAATAGGTGTCACTGATGGACACTGATAGGTGTCACTGATGGGCACTAGTAGGTGATATTGATAGGTAGCACCGGTAATGATGCACTGATTGGTGATTTATAGGCGGCACTGTGTGCACTGATAGGCGGCACTATGGGCACTGATAGGTGGCACTGATAGGTGACACTGTGAGCACTGATAGGTGACACTGAGGGCACTGATAGGTGACACTGTGGGCACTAATGGGTGGTACTGTGGGCACTGGTAGGTGACGCTGGTGGGCACTGGTAGGTGACTGATGTCCCTCTCACAGCCGCCAGTGAGCGGCTTTTTTTTCCTTCTCACACTATCAGCATGAGGAGGAAAAATAGCCGATTACCGGATCTGTTTATATCACATGATCAGCTGTTATTGGCTGACAGCTGATCACGTGGTACGTGGTAGGGGGTCCAGATCGACCCCTTACTCTGATCTGTGATCAGGCGGGTCTCAAAGACTCACTAATAACAGAGCACGCCGAGCGCGCCCTGCAGGGGGAGCGCAGGCCGCTCAAGCACAGGAGGATGTCCAGGAACGCCCTACCTGCAAATTAAGTCCGCGCTGTAGCTGTCTTTCGGCTATAGCATGGATGGCAAGTGGTTAAAAAGCTCTGTTTGTTATTATTGGATAGCTGTGTATATGTTCCATATTGCTCATGAGATGTTGATCATCTGACATTTTATTACAGTTCTACTTAGTATAATTTCTCTGTCTTACATTTCTCAGTTACTCTGTCAGTTTCTGTAATTGGAAAAGCAGATACCTTTGCACTTTAGAGTGATGTCTATATGTGCATATGTCTATTAGTATGTATGGAGTAAAAGTAAGTACTTTAATATAACACTAGAGCAAAAAGTGCATAGGTTATGTGGAATAATTTAATTAAATGAAATACTGAAGAGATCACTTTGGATAATGAATTGGGAGGGAGTTGAAACTGCCACCCCACCTAACAAGACATGTCTGTATCTTTAAGCGGATGAATGATTACTCATAGCTGTCACCTGTCATTAGATAATTATCTAGACTACCATTCATGACTTTTTCTTTTAAGAATGACCCCTGTCTGGCTTTCATGTTGATGCTAAACCTCCAGTCCTCTGAACCCCTTTTCTGGAACAAGTATAGAGATAAGGAGTTCTCATACTTCTCTAGCACCCAATTACAATATCCCTGTTCTGGGTCTGTGATAGAATATATATGCCAGACACAGCAAGGCAACTCACATTTTCAGAAGGAAGCCACTAATGGCAGTCCCCATAATTTTCTTATGACAGGTGTTTGTTAGCACATGTGTATTTAACTGGAATATCCAAAATCTGTAATATAGATTGTAAGGGAAGATACCATCCTAACTACTTCCTGTTGCTTTTCCTACAATCATGTGCAGCCAATAATCAAGCCTAATTGTTTACAAACTGGTTGGTGGGGAAGAGGGTGGGCAATATATATTTGAAAGAAGGTGGAAAGTATTTTAAAGCAAGAGGCCTGGCAGTCATAACCATTCTTGTTTCCCTCTCCTGGCCCAGATCATGCTTAAAGTGTATACAATCCCCAAAAATGTTTTTTATGTTACTGCTGGATAGGGTAGGTGATTAAGACCCCCTAGGAAACCTACCAGTTTTGTTTGGGAGATTTCCCTTTATTTCCTGCCCCAGAGATGCAGCAGGAAGTAGTGAGAGGATATCCACTTGTAGGCAGCTATCACCAGAACAAGTATTCCCAGGGGATAGTTTCTTTTCACTTACTCTTTCTGTGACAAATCAAAAATGTTTGATTTTCTATTGCTTTCTTGGTAAGAGAGACAATGGTCATCACCAGGATCAATAGAGAGGCTCCCTGCTCCCTCCCTAGTAGGGACACAGACTGCAATAACAATTTGACATAGGATCTAACCCTCCCTTTCTCCCTTTTTTTGTACTGCCACTTTTAAAGGACTACAAGGATCTTACTGTTCCCTAGCAACACATGCAGTTTTAAGGCATTCATCAAGAATGTTATTTAAAGTATTTATGTATTTACATGTTGCCCTTTAAAGTGTATCTATAGTCAATATGTAAAACTATATATTAATTTCTACATTGAATGACGATTTACATATATATAGAAGAGCAAAGAAGCCCACATTAAAACCTCATCAAGGACGTCTTGGTGAATGTGCATAGAACCTTTTGTAAAGTATCTAGACTCCAGGACTTTTTGATGTGTCCAGAAGTTGAGGGGCTCCCCGGATTGAATTGAAGCTGTATTTATCCAGTTTATCATCTGTATTCCATCTTTAATCACAGTTGAGTAAATGTAATTTGTTACTATAATATTTGTGAGTTGTTTGCACTACACCAATAAATCTAAAAGGGTTAGCAGAGGAACCTATCAACAAATAAATGTAACAAGGAATATAACCCTTTGTTACAAGTTCTTTAATATTATAGCAATATAAACCTGACACGTCATAACAATCTATGATAAAGCTAGTAACATTTCATAATATTCTTACTATAATATGATTATAGGAAATTTTACAAAATCGTGAAAAGTGTAAACCGAACTGTGTGTAATATTTTCTATTAATCGTCCCAAGCATCACAAGGCCTTTTCCAATGCTTTAAGTATAAAATATTTTCCCAAATTTCCAAGTAGGACTTATTATTTTCTATGCATTAATTTATCTTTAACCACTTGACAACTGGGCACTTAAACCCCCTTCCTAACCAGACCAATTTTCAGCTTTTGGTGCTCTCACATTTTGAATGACAATTACTCAGTCATGCAACACTGTATCTTTATGAAATTTTTGTACTTTTTTTCACACAAATAGAGCTTTCTTTTGGTGGTATTTAATCACTGCTGGTTTCTTTATTTTTTGCGCCGTAAAAGAAAAAAGACCGAAAAATCTGTAAAAAAATACATTTTTCTTAATTTCTGTTATAATATTTTGCAAATTAGTAATTTTTCTTCATATATTTTGGCCAAAATTTATACCGCTACATATCTTTGGTAAAAATAACCAAATCGGTGGATATTATTTGGTCTTTTTGAAAGTTATAGAGTCCAAAAGCTATGGTGCGAATATCTGAAAATTGATCACACCTGAATTACTGACTTGAGACCCTAACATGCCAGAAAAGTACAAATACCCCCCAAATGACCCCTTTTTGGAAAGAAGACATTCCAAGGTATTTAGAAAGATGCATGGTGAGTTTTTTGAAGTTGTCATTTTTTCCCACAATTCTTTGCAAAATCAAGGTTTTTTTTTTACTTTTTTTTTTCCCACAAAATTGTCATATTAACAGGGTATTTCTCACAGACCGCATATGCATACCACAAATTACACCCCAAAACACATTCTGCTATTACTCCCGAGTATGGTGATACCACATGTGTGAGACTTTTACACAGCGTGGCCACATACAGAGGCCCAACATGCAGGGGAGCACCTTCAGGCGTTCTGGAGCACCCAGGCCAATTCTGACATTTCTCTCCTACATGTAAAAATCATCATTTATTAGCTAGAAAATTACTTAGAACCCCAAAACATTATATATGTTTTTTTAGCAAAGACCCTAGAGAATACAATGGCGGTCGTTGCAACTTTTTATCTCGCACAGTATTTGCGCAGCAATTTTTTAAACGCGTTTTTTTTGGAAAAAAAACAGTTTTGTGCTTTACAAAAACCAAAACAATAAAGTTAGCCCAATGTTTTTGCATAATGTGAAAGATGAAGTTACGCCGAGTAAATAGATACCCAACATGTCACCCTTCAAAATTGCACGCGCTTGTGGAATGGCGCCAAACTTTGCTACTCAAAAATCCCCATAGGCGACGCTTTAAAATTTTTTACTGGTTACATGTTTTGAGTTACAGAGGAGGTCTAGGGCCAAAATTATTGCTCTCGCTCTACCGATCGCAGCGATACCTCACATGTGTGGTTTGAGCACCGTTTTCATATGTGGGCGGACTTACGTATGCGTTCGCTTCTGCATGCGAGCACACAGGGACAGGGGCGCTTTAAAAATTTTTTTTTTTTTTTTATTGTTCATTTTACTTTATTTATTTTAGTTTGATGCTTTTTTCCAAAAAAAAAAAAATTTTGACCACTTTTATTCCTATTACAAGGAATATAAACATCCTTGTAATAGGAATATGGCATGACAGGTCCTCTTTACAGTGATATATGGGGTCAATAGACCCCACATCTCACCTCTAGGCTGGGAAGCCTGAAATTAAAAAAAAAAAAAAAAGATCCTGGCTTCGATCGTAGCGGTGAGTCGGTAGAAGCACCGCAAGGCGGCGGGAAGGGGGGACGTCCCCTCTCGCCTCCCGTAAGAACGATCAAGCAGTGGAACAGCTGCTATAATCATTCTCATGGTGTAGGGAATCGCCGGCTGAAAAAGCTGATATCTGAATGATGCTGTAGCTGCAACCATCATTCAGATATCTCCGCACAAAGTCAAGGACGTTGTATGACGGGCCGGCGGGGCGGGAAGTGGTTAAAACGCTTTTTTTTTTTTAACACAAAGTTGTCCATTTATACAATATTTCTACCACATAACATGTACATACCAAAATGACACCCCAAAATAGATTCTCCTACTCCTCCTGAGTACGGCGATACCACATGTGTGAGACTTCCACAGCCTGGCCACATACAGAGGCCGAGTACAGCTGAGCATGGCTCAGCATGGCAGGGTATGGCGGGGTATTGCGGAGTATGGCGGGGTATTGCGGAGTATGGCGGGGTATGGCAGGGTATTGCGGAGTATGGCGGGGTATGGCGGAGTATGGCGGGGTATGGCAGGGTATGGCGGAGTATGGCGGAGTATTGCGGAGTATGGCGGGGTATGGCAGGGTATTGCGGAGTATGGCGGGGTATTGCGGGGTATGGCGGAGTATGGCGGAGTATGGCGGAGTATGGCGGAGTATGGCGGGGTATGGCGGAGTATGGCGGGGTATGGCGGAGTATGGCGGAGTATGGCGGGGGCATGGCAGAGTATGGCGGGGGCATTGCAGAGTATGGCGGGGGCATTGCAGAGTATTGTGGGGGCATTGCAGAGTATTGCACAGCATTGCAGAGTATTGTGGGGGCATTGCAGAGTATTGCACAGCATTGCAGAGTATTGTGGGGGCATTGCAGAGTATTGCACAGCATTGCAGAGTTTTGTGAGGGTATTGCAGAGTATTGCACAGCATTGCAGAGTATTGTGGGGGCATTGCAGAGTATTGCACAGCATTGCAGAGTATTGTGGGGGCATTGCAGAGTATTGTGGGGTATTGCAGAGTATTGTGGGGGTATTGCAGAGTATTGTGGGGGTATTGCAGAGTATTGCACAGCATTGCAGTAGTGAGGGATGGCTGAGCATGGATGGATGGATGTCTCTGTGCAGCGCTGTGGGCACTATACATACAGCCCACAGCGCTGCAGACATCCATCCGTCCCCCTCCCCGCTCACTGTGTACCGATCGGTACACAGGAGGGGAGGAGAGGAACCGGCGTCATCAGATGACGTCGGTCTGTTTACATGTGATCCCGCCGTCATTTGACGGCTCGATCACATGGTAAACGGCCGCGATCAGCGGCCATTTACCGGGATCCGTGATGCGCCGGGTCCTCTGGACCCGGTGGTCACGGATGTGTTCAGGTGCGCGCCCCAGGGGGCGCGCAAGAGGGGAATTCTGGGAGAACGTCATAGTACGCCCTCCCAGAGTTATCCAACCGCCCTGCAGCCGTCATTCGGCTATGGGCCGGTTGGTAAGTGGTTAAAGGAGAAGTCCTAAGTAGGGATGAGCCGAACTGCGGTTTGGTTCGCGGCAGAACATGCGAACGGACTGAAAGTTTGCACGAACATTTTAACACCCTTAAAGTTTATGGGACCTGAACGTGAAAAATCAAAAGTGCAGAATTTGAAGGCTAATATGCAAATTATTGTCCTAAAAAGGGTTTGGGGACCCGGGTCCTGCCCCAGGGGACATGTATCAATGCAAAAAAAGTTTTAAAAATGGCCGTTTTTTCGGGAGCAGTGGTTTTATTAAAGGGGTTGTAAAGGTATAAATTTTTTCACCTTAATGCATTCTATGCATTAAGGTGAAAAAACTTTTGATAATACCGCCGCCCCCAGCCCCCCCATTTTACTTACCTGACACCTCAAAAACTCGCCTGCTCGTTCCCGACCTCCATTCAGCCGATCAGCCTGGTCGCTGATTGGCTATAGTGGATGGATTGAAAGCAGCGCAGCCATTGGCTCGCGCTGCTGTCAATCACATCCAATGACGCGGCGCGCCGGGGGGCGGGGCCGAGTGATACAGCGAGCGGCTATAGCCGCCGGCTGTATCACGGGAGCGCGCCCGCAATAACTATCCACCATGCGAGGGAGCTCACATTAAGGTGGTTAGTTATTGCGGGGAGGTGCTGAGACAGCCGCCGAGGGACCCCAGAAAAGCAGGTTCGGGGCCACTCTGTGCAGAACGAGCTACACAGTGAAGGTAAGTATAACATGTTTGTTATTTTTAAAGAAAAAAAAAAATACCTTTACAACCCCTTTAATGCTTAAAGTGAAAAAATAAAAGTGAAATATTTCTTCAAATATCGTACCTGGGGGGTAACTATAGTATGCCTGTAAAGTGTTTCCCGTGTTTAAAACAGTCCCTGCACAAAATGACATTTCTAAAGGAATAAAAGTAATTTAAAACTGCTTGCGGCTGTAATGTAATGTCGGGTCCCAGCAATATGGATGAAAATTATTGAGAAAAACGGTATGGGTACCCCCCAGCCCATTACCAGGCCCTTTGGGTCTTGTATGGATATTAAGGGGAACTCCGCACTCAAATTAAAAAAAGAAAAGGTGTGGGGCCCCTAGGCCCTATATACTCTGAACAGCAGTATACAGGAGGTCCAAACAAGACAGGGACTGTAGGTTTGTTCTTAAGTATAATCTGTTTGTAATTTGAAACAGGTACATTTTTTAAGTGTAGCTCCAGCCAAAAAATCTATTTTTAAGCTTTTTGGATAACATAGGGAAGGGTTATCATCACCCCTGTAACATTTGTTTTGCTGTCTGTGCCCCTGTTCAGAAGATTTCACCTCACTTTCTGTCCCAATGACAATTGGATTTTGAAAATTTGGATTTATTAGGGAAACAAGGTTTGGATATAACGCATCAGTGGAGACACCTTTTTCCCATATTAACTCTTACAGGATAGAATTTCCCTTCCTAGGAGTAGATTTCCTCACACTTCCTGTTGTCTCCCTCCGTTTGTAAGTAGAAGTCGTTTGTAAGTCGAATGTTTGAAAGTAGGGGAGTGCAACTATTGTAATTACATGCCCATGTTAAACAGGGGCAGAAAAATTGGGTCTTAGGCGGTGGTGGTAGCACAACAATGTAAAGCCTCACAGATACTCTTGTTGAGCGCAGGAATGGGCCCTGCTGTGAAATATTAGAGCAAATATTGTAATTACATGCCCCTGTTAAACAGGGGCAGAAAAATTGGGCCTTAGGCACTGGTGGTGGTGCCACAACACTGCAACCCCTCACAGATACTCTAGTTGAGTGCAGGAACGAGCCCTGCTGTGAAATATTACAGCAAAAATTGTAATTACAGACAGTCCCCAAGTTACGAACGGGTTAGGGACTGCCAGTTTGTTCTTAAATCGGATTTGTTCGTAAGTCAGAAGCGCATGCGCAGAACGGCGGAGATGACGTTTTCTGATGTTCTGTCAAGTAGCCGCGCATGCGCAGACATCGTTTTCCGATGTTTTCCAATGTGCCCGCCGTCAAAAAGTGGCCGCGCATGCGCAGAACATCATGCCGCCTCTCGTTCGTAAGTCGGAGTCGTTCGCAAGTCGGAGGTTCGTAACTCGGGGACCTCCTGTACATGCCCCTGTTAAACAGGAGCAGAAAAATTGGGCCTTAGGCACTGGTGGTGGTGCCACAAGACTGCAACCCCTCACAGATACTCTAGTTGAGCACAGGAATGAGCCCTGCTGTGAAATATTACAGCAAAAATTGTAATTACACGCCCCTGTTGAACAGGGACAGAAAAATTGGGCCATAGGCACTGGCGGTGATGCCACAACACTGCAACCCCTCACAGATACTCTAGTTGAGTGCAAGAACGAGCCCTGCTGTGAAATATTACAGGAAAAATTATAATTATACGTCCCTGTTAAACAGGGGCAGAAAAATTGGGCCTTAGCCACTGGTGGTGGTGCCCTGAAACAAAAATGTTCTTAGAAGCTTTAAACATGAACATTGAGGAGGAATAGGATAGTCACTCAGCATAACAGGATAGTCACTCAACATAGGCAGTCTTCAAGGGATCTCACGTTCATAGAAAAATTAATCGGTTATATCAGCATCAGGTGCTTGATAGCTGGTGATCCAAGACTGATTCATTTTTATGAAGGTGAGCCGATTAACTAAGTCTGTGGACAGGCGCACTCTGTGATTGGTTACAAAGCCTCCAGCAGCACTGAATGTGCATTCAGAAAGAATGCTGGATGCGGGACAGGCCAGTAGCTCAATTGCATATTGTTCAAGCTCTGGCTAGTGATCCATCCTCAACACCCAGTAATCCAGTGGATTTTCGCTTGGAAAGGTCTCCAAGTCTGATCTTGCCCCTAAGTATTCCTAAGTATTCAGACACTGGCGATGGTTGCTGGAACCGATCAGACCTTGGGGCTGCGGACTAAAGAATTGTCTGAACGCATCAGTCAGACGGCTATCCTCTCTATCGCTCCTTCTGTGACTGACCGAAGCCTCAGCAACACGTTGTCCAGGAGGACCAGGAAATTGTAACCTCCCAGGCTCTGGAAACGCATTGCACAAACCTTTCTGCAAGGTCTCCCGAAGATGTTTCATCCTCTGCTCCCTCTGCAAAGGCTGGATAAGTTCTGCAACCTTACCCTTGTAACATGGATCAAGAAGGGTTGCCAGCCAGTAATGATCCCTCTCCTTGATACCACGAATCCGAGGGTCCTTTCGCAGGCTTTGCAGGATCAGGGTGGCCATGCAGAGAAGGTTTGCTTAGGCATTCGATCTGGAGTCCTCTGGGTCACTAAGGATGACATGATCCACAGCCACCTCCTCCCAGCCACCTACAAGTCTATGGGTTTCTAGGGACTGAGAATGATCCCTTGAAGACTGGTGCTGATGCTGAGTGCCAGGCTCCACCTCCATGCTGACACAATCCTCATCCTCCTCCTCCTCTTCCTGTGTGATTGGCAGGCCCACAGGAATACTGTCTAGGGGGCCTTGAGGGGTAAGGAAGTCCCCCTCTTCCTCCCTCTGTTCTGCCTCAAGTGCCCTGTCCATTATTCCATGAAGCGTGTGCTCCAACAGGAAGACAAGAGGGACAGTATCACTGATGCATGCACTGTCACTGCTCACCATCCTCGTGGCCTCCTCAAATGGTGACAGGACAGTGCATGCATCCTTGATCAGTAGCCACTGGCATGGTGAAAAAAAGCCAAGCTCCCCTGACCCTGTCCTGGTCCCATACTCACACAGGTACTAATTGATGGCCCTCTGCTGTGTGTGCAGATGCTGCAGTATTGCCAACGTTGAGCTCCACCTGATGGGCATGTCACAAATGAGGCAGTTCTTGGGCAGGTTGCATTCCCTTTGAATGTCAGCCAGCTGAGCACTGGCATTATATGACGGGCAGAAATGCCCACAGACTTTCCTGGCCTGCCTCAGGAGATCCTGTAAGCCCGGTTACCTGCACAAGAACTGCTGCACCACCAAATTAAGGATGTGAGCCAAACAGGGAACATGGGTCAAGTGTCCCTGTCGCAGGGCGGAGAGGAGGTTGGTGCCATTGTCGCAAACCACCATTCCTGGCTGAAGCTGGCATGGCTTCAACCACCTCTGACTCTGCCCCTGCAGAGCTGACAGAATCTCTGCCCCAGTTTGGCTCCTGTCCCCTAAGCAGACCAACTCAAGCACAGCATGGCATCTTTTTGCCTGAGTGCTTGCGTAGCCCCTTGAACGCCTACGGAGCACCGCTGGTTCAGAGGAGAAATCTGCAGAGGAAGAGGCCATAAAGGAAAAAGAAGAGGAGGGGTGGAGGAGAGAGGTGTGGCAGAATCACGCTACTAGCATTTTGAAGGCATGGTGGCGGAACAAGCTCCAACAATGCTGCACCTTATCCTGCATCCTTCCCAGCTGCCAGCAGAGTTACCCAGTGTGCATTGAAAGAAAGGTAACATCCCTGTCCATGGCTGCTGGACCATGAGTCAGCGGTAATATGCACCTTACCGCTGACCGCCCTGTCCAACGAGGCCAAGACATTGCCTTCCACATGCTGGTAGAGAGCCGGAATGGCCTTCCGTGAAAAGAAATGGTGTTTGGGAACCTGCCACTGAGGTACCGCACATTCCACAAATTCACAAAAGGGGGCAGAGTCTACCTGCTGAAAAGGCAGCAGTTGGAGTGCTAGCAATTTAGCCAAGCTAGTATTTGGCTGCTGAGCATGTGGATGGCTGGGACCGAATTTCTTTCTATGGTTTAGCAACTGGGGTAGGGAAATTTGCCTGCTACAATCGGATGTTGGTGTAGCGATAGTAGATTGCCTGCAAGTACTTGGCACACCTAATTTTACACCTTCACTCCTCTCAGTGCAGGTTTCTGAGAGGACTGAAGGTATAGTTGGGTTGGAGATCCCAGCTGATAAGGAGCAAGGAGAGGTCTGCCTTGTTCCTTGGTGTGGGTCTTTTAAGTACTGTTGCCAACGGACTGCATGGAAGGTCGATATATGTCTAGTCAAGCATGTGGTGCCCAAGCGGCTGCTGTTTTGGCCACGCTTGATACACTTCAGACATATGCTGCAAACATGTTGCGATCTACTGTACACGTATCAAAAAAGGATCACACCAAAGAACTTTTCAAAATACGCAGGGAGTCAGCAGCGCCCTGCACATGCGGAGCTCTGCGGTGTGATGCAGTCGAGTGGCTGCCCTTAAGCTGGCCCCTGGAGGGCATCCTGCCTCATTGGAGATGTGCCTCCTCCTCCTCTCTTCTATCAGGCACCCACGTAGAGTCAGTGACCTCCTTATCCCCTCCCTCCTCATCACTAGAGCAAACCTGGTAGTATGCTGCAGCTGGGGGAACATGACTGCCAGTTTCTTGTCCTTCTTGGGCACCCCCTCTCTCTATACTCACATTACTGCCTTTCTCAACCTGGGTACCATCATTGGAGCCTTCAAAACGCTGCGCATCCTCCTGCAGCATGTACCCGACACTGCGGTCGAACAGTTCGGGCGACTCCTCCATGCATGATGGTGGGGCTAGGGAAGGAGTGACTGATGACATTGAGCCAATGGAATAGGCTGCTCTGGCAGCTGCATTGGCAGGCAAACTACTCTGAGCCTGGGTGGCAGATGATGAGGAGGATGAGGACGGCTTAGTTATCCACTCTACCAACTCTTCTGCATGTTGGGGATAAACACGGCCAGCTGCCGAAGAAAAAGACAAGCATGCCCTATGACCACATGCTGAGGATGCA